>NC_091844.1:19494951-20119951 GCF_037783145.1 Equus przewalskii
ACAAAGTAGACCTAATGACATCACTGGAGCACTCCACCCAACAGCCTTAGAGTACACTTTCTTCTCAAGCACGTGTGGAGCATTCTCCAGGATGAACCATGTGCTACATCATAAAACAAGTCTCAACAAATTAAAAAGGACTGCAAGTAAAGTATGCTCTCTGATCACAATGGATTGAAATTAGAAAGCAATAATGGAAAAAAAATTGGGGAAATTCACAATATGTGGAAATTAAACAACAGATCACTAAATAATCAATGAATCAAAGAAGAAACGGCAAGGTGAATTAGAAAACACTTTGAGATGAATGAAAATGAAGACACAACACACCCAAACTTATGGGATGCAGCTAAAGCAGTGCTTAGAGGAAAATTTATAGTGGTCAAACCTATATCAAAAAAGAAGAAAGATCTCAAATCAATAATCTAACCTTCAATCTTAAGAAATTAGAAAAAGAAGAGAAAGTAAAACCCAAGTAAGTAGGAGGAGGAAAATAATAAAGATTACAATAGAAATAAATGAAATAGAGACTAGAAAAATGATAAAGAATATTAACTAAACCAAAAAGCTTTTCAAAAAGAACAATAAAATGCATAAATCTTTAGCTAGACTGACCAAGAAAAAGGTGAGAACGATTAAATTACTAAAATAAGATGAAAGAGGGCCTCAATAAAATAATTGGGGAAAAAATGAAAGAGGGAATATTACTACAAAGCTTACAGAAATATAAAGCATTATAAGGGAGTAATATGAACAATTATATGCCAATGATTAGATAACTTAGATAAAATAGACAAATTCCTAGGAGGAAAGACACCACCCAAACTGGCCAGGAAAAAATAGAAAGCCTGAATCTAGAGAGAGATTGCAGTAGCAATAAAAAGAAACTTCCCACGAAGAAAAACATGGGATCAGATGACTTCACTGGTGAATGCTACCAAACACTTAAGGAAGAATTAATCCCAATTCTTCATAAACTCTTCCAAAAAATAGAAGAGGGAACACTTCCTAACTCATTCTATGAGGCTAGTATTACCCTGACACCAAAACCAGAGAAAAACATGAGAAGAAAACTACAGATCAATATACCTCATAAATATAGACACAAAAATCCTCAACAACATACTAGCAACTGAGATTGTGCACCCTGAACGAGTGGTCTAGAATATGATTTATGCTGGAGAAACAATAAGACTTTCAAACAAGAGTTTTATATCTAGTGAAACTATTATACTAAAATGAACAAAAAATTAAGCCTTTTCAACACTAAAAAAAAATTAGAGAATTTATCAATAGCAGACCTGCCTCACAAAAAATACAAAGGGAAATCCTTCAGGCTGAAATGAAAAGACACCAGATGGTAACTTGAATCAACATGAAGAAATAAAGAGCATTTGGTGTCATTCACAGTTGGATTCAGATCCCAAGTCAGTCATTATTGACCATGTGAATTGACCAAGTGACTCGACACCTCTCACCTTCTAGCTAGTCAGGAACAAAATGGGATTAATTACACATGCAAATATGGAACCTAACACAGCTAAAACTCCTAGCAAAATGTGTGGCTCATAGCAGATGTCCAATAACAAGTGGCAGTATCTTGCATTTGTTTTTTCACTTCTCATGGTATCAGTTAGGGAGGGTATTTTTCTTGGAGATCTTGCCTTTTCTGTTCTTTCTGAAGGGCAGGAAACCTTTCCAGCCCTTGGGCATGTGATGTTTAATTAGTTTCTGACTGAACACAGCGAGGACAGTGCTCCAGGCAAGTGCCACCAGGGTCGTTCTTAGTCCTCTGCAAGACACAGGCAGTTTCTGCAATGGGTCCCCCCTGTGGCAGTCTCAGCCAGGTGCCTAGAAGCTGCAGTGGCCACTTGTCAGCTGTGGCTGGTCTCCAGCTGCTCCCTCCCCTGTGACAGCCAGCCTTGGGCCACTGGGGAGAATGGCTAGGCCAGCAGTTGCTAGTGCCCCAGGTCAGCTCCTTGTCTGTTTCTCTACCTGTCCTTTATCCGCTGCCTATCTCATGTCCTCCTCCACAGCCCCAGCTCCACATAGCAGCATCCATCATCCTGAATCAGAAAACACACCTGCCCACAGGGTAGGTTTTTAGGGTCCTTGGGAATTTTGCCTCCATGATTCTGAAGAGGGAAAATGTGCCTGTTTGGAGACATCACTCTTAAATGCTTTCATCTCTATTTATCCATACTCTGCTGCTTCTCTCATGGTAATTTTCATCAAGGTTTTATGTCTGAGGAGTGCACACCTGGGCCGTGAGTTGTCCAATCTCACTCTCTCTGGAGCTGAGGTTGTCCTGGAATTTGTGGGTGGTTTGGCAAGAAAGTAAGATAAGGCCTCTCACTGACAAGAAAATGGAGGGACTTCTGCTGATTAACCCTCAACTGCCCCAGGACCCATTAGAGAACGTGTTTGTATGTAAATTCAGTCCGGAGGTAAGGAAATGCACTGGGTGTTTCGTTTCTGTGTCACTGTCCTTCAGATTAACCTAAGCAAAGTCAGGGAATGGAAGCCTTTGAAAAATGTTGTATAATACTTCGTTTGTTCTGTTAATATTTGTTATCATAATGTTTTTTCCCAGTAGAGTGTGAGCTATTCAAGGTCAGGGGCTTCCCTTCAGATGTGTCTTCAGCTAGTCATCCTCGTAAAAACAAAACCTCAGAACCTTGTAAGAACCTTATAAAAGCCAAAAATTTTGCTGGACTACTAGGAGGTTCTAATGAAAGCAGTGGTTCTCTTTGCTAAAAGCTAAAGTTGAAAACCTTTCATTTTAGTGAATATTTTAGGTGCTATGAGGACTTTCCTGCTTTATTGGCTCTAACCTAGTGAAACCGACTGTGAAAGCACTGAGAGCCATTATTCTGAACCTCACTTCTCTGCCTTCAGGTCTCAGGAGGGAGATGGGGCAGGCATGAGCAGGGCTGGCAAAGAGGAGGCTTGCATTCCACTCTGCCATCCAGCGCCCAAGGCCGCCATCAATATTTCATCAGGATGTGCTCTGCCACTGAGCTCAGACAAAGCCTTCACGCTTTTCCTGAGGGGATGCTCCAGGCAGACACTACCTGCTGATGGGAAATGGCAGCTGAGATGAAGTCTGTTGGCCTGCCTAGATGGACTGAGCCACAGAAGTCCTTAAAATCTCCCTTTTTGACTAACTTCTTAATATCCACTCACATTTCTAAGATTAACTCCTTTCTCCTAAAAGAGCAGGAATCTCTCCAAACCTGAGCATAAGCAGCAGATTCTTTTGCTTAATATGCATTTACCTTAAACTGCTCCTATTGATTTAAGTGAATAATTGTTCAATTATTTTACTTTGCATTAGTGGAGTTCAATAATCCTGGTCTCCAAGTAGACACACAGTTTCTTTACTTTCTTCCAGGCTGGATCTGCACTCAGAAATGCCAGACTTGCCCATCTCTGGGAGTTACTGTCTCTGCTGAGAAACCCCTTCTTTCTCCCCAGCTATCTATCCTCTACATATCCTACAAGACCTAGAAGGTTCAGGCCTCATTCCCCTTTCTTGGTTCCTCTCACTACGCGAGTTCTCATGGTTCCCAGTCCTTCCTCTAGGGGGACCCTGTAGGGCCATGCTTAGTTGATTTCTTTGAGGGAAGGACCTGTAGCTTTTTCATCTTCGTGTCTGTAGTAGTTCTGGGCATGGTACTTGGCATAAAGTGGGCTTCCAATAAGTGTCTGTGAAGTGAATGGACATGTGCATATAGAGATTTACAGTTTATCAAGTTTCCTTTCACACACATTATTTCCCTATTGAATCCTCAAAATGTCTCTGTAAGACAAGTATTATTCCAGAAGAAGACTGTGATGCTCAGAGAGATTAGGTAACTGTTCTGAAGATGCACAGCAAGTAAGAGGCACAACTGGGACTCAAACCTTATTCTTCTAACTCTGAACTATCACCATCCCCCTCAAATCATAGCGCTTCTTGGTTATGAGTTGTTATGTGTCATTCATTGCTACCTTCTGGTTCACATTGTCTGTACCTCTAGATTATAAACTCCCCAAGGGTAAGGTAAATATCTTGCTTTTATTCTTTCTGAACATCTTCTTTTATTATTATAATTGGTTGGTAATTCTAAAAGCATATTTAAAAGCATGTATTCTGTATTGTCGATCACTGGATGTCACAAATCACTGTGAGATTAATTTTTTTTAGCCTTGCTTTGCCAAAAGTCTGATTTGTCTAATGAGGTCATTAAAAAGAAGCATGAAATATATTCAAAAGAATCTGAATTTTATGCTGCAATGACAGTACCTGAGCTGCCTAAACACATATAAAAAACCATTAAAAAAGCTGGTGCACTTATTAATTCTTACAAAAAATATTTCTTTAGTCATTGTAATTTAGAAGACTTCAATATAACACTTGCTTGACAAGAATCATAGATGCTCTAGTGGGACAGAGTCTAATAATAAATTCTGCCACTTGGAGATTGGTCCTTCTACTGTGAAGGTCTCTTGCTCCCATTTCTGAATAAGAGTTTTCCCAGCAAAGAAGTAATGGTTGAGTGAACCTGCTGTGTCCCCTCGAACTCATCCTCACCAGGTGTGTCTATCTAAATTCCTGAAGTAAAGTTAGTGAGACCTTCTGGGTTATACAACGACTCCCATGGCACCTAATGCTACCGGTTAGTTAATTTTGGGTTGTGATGTGGCCTAATTTTGCTCTGAAAATATATGATCTGAAATCATACTCCCATTCAGCAGGCGCTGAGGGCAAAACCACCCAATGGTTAGTTATTATAAAATCTTACGATCAGCCAAAATATTACTCCCTGTAATTTTAAATCTTTTGATCATTTTTTTCTCGTTGGAGAAAGCCAATGAAGCTCTTTCGAATCTGTAGTCAATGAACACGAACGCAGTGGAGGGAGGCTTTCGTGATTACCTATGATGTAGAAGATGTCAGGTTAGGGACAGAGGTGCAAGGTAAGGGACACTCATTATACCTTCAGGTAACTTAGAATTGAGTATGGAGTTGAGACAAATATGCTTTTAAGTAAATTCTGCAAGAGATATTAAACCACAGGGCTATGTGAAGAGACAACTAGCCTAGACACTTAGGACAGGCTTCATGGAGAAGGTAGGGTTTGGACTGACTCTTAAATGTGGAAGTGGATTTTGAATGGTAGGAGAACACCATGAGTAAAGCCATTACTTACAGAACCGGTGAAAAATCCAGTTTATCTAATCTCAGTGCAGAGAAGTATTGGGAAATAAAACTGGAAATGTAGATGGAGTCATTGTATGCACGGGGTCATGATCAACGGAGAGTTTGAATCTGTTTGTGTAGGCTGTGGAATCCTCTATTGGAAGATTTTTAACCAAGGTACCGCCAGCTGTTGCAAGTCTGGATGAGATCATACAAACTGGTCAAAGAGGGGCAATTAGAAGTTTAATGTGTGAATAAATTTGGGATGTGACTATATAGAGTCAACTATGAAAGATAGCTTTCCTGTGTGGGCAATAGTCAACTTGTGATCCCACGTGGATATTTTCTGTTGACTCCTCAAATTCGCCCTCCACCCTTTCCAACCTGCTTTGCCCCCCCCCCACCCCCCCCCCCCCCCCCCAGGAACTGACACATATGGCCTGGTGTTAGTGGCTTTGATTGCTCTTTGGTTTCTGGCTTGGCCAATGGAAAGTGCAGGTTGGAGCTCTGGGGCAGCAGGCTAGTGGTCACGGCATATATTGCTCTGGCTCCCTCTGTGCAAGGCACAGGTGTGCAGTGGCCAGGTTCTTCAGCTATAGGACTCATAGGGTCCTAGGAACCCCTCCCTCCCAGTCTCTTCAGGTCTAGGGTAAGACCTTGGGAGTGGTTCGCCTCTCTTGTGCGTCCCTTAACCCTGTCCTTCCTTAAACTCTCCTCAGCCACCCTTCTGAATGTGCCATCCATTTCCTGACGGTACCTGTTTGTCATGTATTTTGGTTTTAACAGTGACCAAGCTGTGGCAATTTTCCAGCTTTTCTCAAAATGAGAAAATAGAATCGCACTTAGGATTTTAAAAGTGGTCCAGCTAAAGCAGAGGAGAGTGGGGCCTCATCCCCATTAGCCTTTAGGCCAGGTTTCTATTAATGCACACTATTTTTCTTAGATAGGAATTGTTTGCAACTAGATTAACAAAGTTTTATTTCTTCAGTTAGCCAAGATTGACCTGTGAAAATAACCTTGTTGGCCAAAATCTCCTTTGTTATACAACTTGCTATAACTGCTTTTCACTGATTTACCACAAAGACAAGTCTGTCCTAGAAAACTCAAGTTGGATTTGGACTTTGAGATGTTTAACATGTATGCAGTGCAGGGTCAGTGCCACTCGGAAACTCAGGCCCAACCACCAGGACAACTGGGGCCCCTTGGGGCAGTTCATTGGGGTTTGTAGAGGAGTTCATCTTCATTGTCACCTCTGAGTTTTCAAATCGATAGAAACTTTTTTCTTTTCTGTATGGTTTAACCTACATCCTATCTTTATAGGCCAGTAAGATGTTTCCACCTGAGATGTAAATTTTGCCTTTCCTGACTCTCTCCTCCCCCTCAATCTTGCTCTTTATGCTCCAACTAAAAGCCCCTTTCGGCTCTTTAAGGTGGAGCTGAAATTTCCTCTCTTCTCCAAACCCTTTCTTCCTATGTCTGAGGACAAGTAATTATCTAACAGTCCCTTTGATGTCTCCCATCGCTTAGAATGGAATAAGCCCTCAGTTACTACTTCTGGACTGGCGAAAGGATATCAAAGAGACTAAAAACAACTTGAAGAAGTGAACTCAAATATGTCTTGCTCAATTAAATGAAGAATTATAAATAAAATCTTTTATTTAAAAACAGGAAATATTTCTATTTATATTTCTGTATGACATTTCTTAGTTGGCTCTCGCTCATCCTTCAGAACTCATCTCAAGAGTTTGCCTGGCCTTTGTGAGTGTCTTATGCCCTGCCTCAACCTGAGCCGGGATTGGATGTCCCTCCTCAAGAGATTTGGACCATCTTGGTCACAAGACTTCACACGGTTGAGTTGCCCTTGATTTGCTCCCATTTCTCTCCCTTCGTATTATGAATTCCTTGAGGGCATGGACCATCTTGTTTTAACCTTGTATACTTGATGCTAAACACAGAGCCTGGCACATAGTAAGTACATAACAAGAGCTTATTGAAAGCAAGAATGGAAACAAATGAAAATAACCACTATATGTGATTTTCTTTTAGGATTTGAGTTTCAGTGCACACAGGAATAGCTGGGGAAGCTAGCAAAAAAAAAAAAAAAAAAAAAGCACACTCTTGCATCCTGCCCTTCTGTGTTCTCTCTCCCCAAGGGAGATTCTGATTCATCAAGACTGGAGTTAACCTCAAGAATGTAAATGTTTGAAAATATACACTAGTGATTATGACAGAGGTAAAGGATGAGAACCATTGATCTGATTTCTCCTGGCAGCAGGAGGGATGCTGGTAAATGTCTCCTCTGAATTCCCTGACAGTAAACCTGAGGCTTAAGAGGCCCTGCCTCACTCTGTTCGCCATGAGTCACAGTTTGGGGATCTAGAGAGACCTTTCCTTCTCTCAATTTGAAAGCAACCTTTTTATGAAGACTTGAAGGGTGAGTTAGTTGATGGTTTTGTAGACAAACACACTGAAAGAAACTATGGTAAAAATTCAAGAAATTGTTTGTGAAAATTTAAAATTCTTAAAAGATCACTCAGGATGTCAGAAGCTTTCAAACTAAGATCTTCCATTTTTCTGGAAAAAGATAAAATTTATCCCTTAACTGATGGCTTTTAGTGAATGCTTGCCTATGTGAGGGATTTGCTCTTGCAAGCACTGCCTTCCCCTACAGTATTAGCTTTCTTATTTTCTCTTGGATCGTTTCTAACAGCAAAGGTGCTAAAATACCTTACACTTATACACATGTACAATACTATACAACTTACATCTCTCTTTTAAAAGGTTATATTTTCTACTTTACCCTCCAGCTAATGTTCTATTTTTCTGCTTTCATTTATAGCCAAACTGTATGATAGAAACTTAAAGAACAGTATCTCTGGACTGACAGGGGTTCAGCATCAAGGCCGTAAACAAAAAGGCTGGGTTTTGGAAAGGACTCAAAGAGGGGATGTATGATTTACATAGGATAGCAGAGCAGCAGTCTAAAAATACAAATTGGACACACTCAGTGGCCTTGCCTGTGAAGAAAGAGATAGAGACATGCTTGGGGGGTCTAGGAGATCAATTTGAACACTGCAGGGCGTTATCTAACCCAAACAAGGATCGGACGACTGGACAATTTGGAGGAAAAGAATGAGGTTACTCAGTTAAAACTGGCTGCACTTGACTGTGTGAACCGCATTCTTGTCTTCAACTCATCAGGCTGATTTTCTGATTTTATTGTCTAGAAGTTGAAATTGGGATCGCACACATCATGGAGAGATTCCCTTCTTCTGTTTCTAGAATAACAAAGGTCAGCACTAAGCATCTGACATTGTCAAGTTCAAATGGGTCACCATGTGAGGTACTGAGTTGACTGGCCATCTGTCATGGTTGATGAAGGAACATTGAAAACAGGTAACCTCTAAAGTTCGATTCTATCCAATAGATCCTCTTTCCATGTGACCAAAGTACAAGAAATCCCACCATTAGAGCCAGTTCCAAGAATGTGGTCTTAGCATACTGAATTGCATTATCTTAGATTTGGAAGAGTCCCTTTAGTCCAATCTGTGATCCAGTATAAAATTCTATCCCACCATCACCATAAAGTCTTAGTTTGAACTTACCTGTGGGACACTTACTGATTCCGTCTATTTTTCTTCATGAGGAGAACTAACTGTCATCTGAGTTAACCAGAGCAGCTTGCTGTCACTTAACAAAAGAGAGTGCTCTCAGAGAGTAGGAATCAAGGCAACAGGTATGAGAATATGGAAAAGTTTCTAGAATGCTGCCCAGGGAGCTCTACTTGAGTGAGGTATAAGAGTGAAGGTGGAGGGTACAAGGAAGTAGCTTTAGTGGTTGGAGCATCACTGAAAGAACACGAAAAACACACTGTGAGTATTTATTTTATCATTTTTACCAGTTTTGGCTGTGAGTGACAAGGCCGCATGGCTCAGTGCCTAGCAGAGTGCCTGGCACATAGTAAGTACTCAATAAATATTTGATGGCTAATAAATATCTGTTGATGGTGCGCCTACTATTTAAGAGTATGTTCCTTAGCATAAAAAAGTACTGGATTTGATTGCTGGTTTCACTACAAACTTGTTCCTGTTATATGACTAACTCTCAGGTTCTTTTCTGTGAAATGTGTATACTGACCATGCTTATCTTATTGGGCATATGTAAATATACATAAATACACATACACACACTCATAGGTATTTCTATCTGTCTTTCCTTCTCTGTCTCTCTAAAGAAAGAAAATCAGACTTGAGGAGTACTTATATGGCAGACACTGTTCTAGATATTTCCCATAAATTAACTCATTTATTCTTCACAATAAATCTATGTGTAAGGTAACTCTACACATGAAGAAACAGGCACAGAGAGGTTAAGCAACTTGCTCAGCTAAAAAGTAGAAAGCTGGGATTTGAAATCAGGCAAAGCAGCTCTGGAGTCTGTACTCTCAACCACTGTATCACCTTCCCAAAGTAGTGCATATAAAATTGTGTTGCATTGTGCATGGCACAATTTTCCCTTTGCACTACTATTACCATTATTTAAGTCTCAGGTTAAACTCTTGTTATGGTTCAGAGTATCCCCTGAAAGTTGAGAGAAAACAAGATCTCTGAAGCTGAGGGGCTGGAATAGGATGATCCCCATCCCAGAGGACACAAACCGCAGCATGCTTTGGCAATAACCTCTGCCTCTCCAGCATTTGTTTGAGTTTTATTAAACGTGATTATATGACACACTCCCTAGGGAGAAACCAATTTCCTTGGGTTCTTGGTACAGCATCTAGTGTAGTACATGCACTTGACAGTTTACTTCCAAAGTGATTATCACACTTGTGTTAATCTATCAGCCAGCAAATGACCCCCAAAGATTCATGGAGACTGAACAATGCAGAGCTAGATCAATATCATATTTCACTTTGTCGGCACTGGATGTCTGGGAGAGCCGAGTGGGATGAGAGTGAAATGAACTATTGGATTATTGAGCTGGCCCCTCTGGAGCCATCCCAGTATTCATCAGATATTAACTAGGAGCCGAATTTTTGTTGACCATAGACCCAGAAAGAGATAAAAAGTTTTTTATTTGATAGCTGATAAAGTAAAACTTATGGGGCATGATGTAATTAATGAGAAGTTTTTCTGGTGATAAACAAAAAAACCCTTCTATGCTGTGATAGTAATTGATCATATGTTTGTAATCCCCTCTAACTTCCCAAATTATTTTGCATATATTATATTCCCGTAAATATTCCCCTCTACCTTTCCATCCTTGTGTATTCTCACTTCTTATTCTTCCCAGCATTTTTGGAGGAAAAAATCCAGTTTTCCTGGATAATTTCTCTCCCCTTTTGTTTTTGGCACTAGATTATGAATGTCAGTTATTTAATAAATGTTTTCCCATTGTTTTCTCTGGGCCAGGTTCTGTGTAGGCAGAGGTGAATGAGGCACATTACCTATCATCATGGAGCTTGTAGTCAAATAGGAAGACAGAAATAAAAAGAAAGAATATCTTGGAGTCAATTCTATTCTGTAAAGTGACTGATGCTTCAAAAAGGGGGAAAAAAGAGTGTGAGAGGTGAAATGATCCAAATTTAAAAATTATAAGGAAGGTGTGCAAAGGAGGCACTAGTTGGCAAGGGACTGGGGCCCTGTGTGTATGTATGTGTGTGTGTGTATGTGTGTGTGTGTGCATGACGTAGGGATGGATATAAAGAGGAGTTCTGCTCTTCCATTAAAACGTCTGAGAACTGACTCATGGGCCCACGATGGGGGAAGGAGGTAGCTTGATATCAACCAGGGTAGGATACACCATGCTGCAGTGACAAAACAGCTCCCAAATCTTACTAGTTTATTACAACAAGCAGCTTTTCTTGCTTGCACTATTCATCCACTTCAGGCCAGCTGTGGCTTCTGCTCCAACATTTCCTTATTTTTGGACCCACTCTTACAGAGCAGCCACCATTTTGAATGTTGCAAGTTATTATGTCAGAAAGAAAAGAGAGTGAGTTTCTTGAACTGACCGTTAAATGCTCACAACTAATTGACCAGAACCAGCCATGCAGCCTGACAACCAGAGGTAGGCTGGAAGTATAATACTGCCCTGTGACCCCGAAGGCAGAGAGCTGGAAATATTTGGTGAGCCGCATCAATGAAAAACCCAAACTACCACAGAACCTGGAACAGGGAAGTCAGCTCTAGTGAAAGAGAGGTCAGGTTCTTTTCCCAACACCAGGGAATGACAGTGAGCAGTAATGAGGCAAATGGAGGAATAAAAATAAGCACAACTGGATTCTAACTGCAAACCTGACCAAGGACATGTCTCTAAGTCAGTTTCCTTATCAAAACCAATTTTATAGGACTGCTCTGAAGATTAAACGATGTTAAAGTTTATGGGTGATAAGACTGAGGAAATATATGAGGAGCCCTTAGGGTTTTCCTCTTTTTCTCCTCTCCCCTGCTGTTGTGTTTTTCCCTGTTCTACCCAAGCAGTTGAGTTCTCTCTATGGGACATGAATGAAAACAGCTTGAGTGTTTGTTTCAGGAAGTGGGCGGGCCTGAATCTTCAAGGAGAAGGAAGTATGAAGCCGAATGAGAGCCAGTTGGCAGTGGCTCTCATCTAGGGAGCCTCCTGCCTCTTGCCAGATGTGTATAAACACTTGAGGGGGACATTTTGGTTGTTCGCACTGACTGGAGTGCACTAGTGGCATTTGACAAGTGTTAGCCAAGGGTCTTAATTGTCTTGCAATGCCCAGGACAAGTCCTGCACAATAAAGAATTGTACCACTCCAAATACCAAGAGTCGGGAAATACTGGTAGGAGAAAAAGCAGCTGTCAACACAGACCATAGAAACTCTGTAATTTAGGATGGCTGAGAGCTCCAGGGGGCTTGCAGTAGGGTTGCTAGATTCTTGAGAATGGGGTTTTAGTCTTCTTTTTCTACTTAGGTGGCACTGCACACAGTGATTATTCCATTAAATACATGGGGAGTGAATGTCCCAATTCCTGCGTTCCTGGCTCTCGCCTAGCTGTCGCATGACAGTGGTTCTTAAGATAGCTAGAGGCTTATAAAAAAGCTTAGGCAAATTCATGGATGGTACTCTAACAAGTTAAAAAGAGCAGATAGTGACATCTGGGACATATCCCTAAGCACCTGAAGTCAGCCTCAGGGTGGCTAGTGGAGGCTCCTGCTGCATGCTCCTGGATGCCTTGACCTCTGGCAGAAACGAGACTCTTCTGGAGGTACACAGCCTGCTCCTCAGTCTGGCTTACTCTTTGGCTCATAGACTCCCCCTGCTTGTCTACCCTTAGCCATCTTTTCAAACTCTACTGTTTCATGTCAGGCTCAATTCTGCTTCAGCAGGGGCACAAGTTGGGGCCCTGAACAAAGCACGATCTTCCTGACCTGGAAAATGCTGCCTCATTTATCATTGGAAACATTCCTCTAGACTGCCTGTTTCTTTCTGAGATATCCAAAATGAAGGAGATTTGTGTTTAGGATAATTTATTATGCAAGTGGAATAGAGGGTGATACGAGACAAGAACATAAAAATTCTAGATGTAGTCAGTTTTGCTATAACACTTGTTTTGAAAACACAATTTTTTTTCCAACGTGATCGAAACATTAGGGAATGATTTGATCACAACGTGAATTTTGCATTTGCTTATGAATGATTTCATCTGCAACAAACACTAGGTGAATCCAGAAACTGGACTCTGCTGAAACAAGCTGTGGAAGAATACACACATGTGCACACCTACCAGCTCCCTCAGTTCACCACCTGTGTTATGAACCACTTCCATCCACGTCTGGCCGTTCAACATTCTGTCTGATTTCGGGTAACCCTCCTACCATTTCACAATAACTCACAGCTGCAACCCTTCCAACACCCATGTACACAGGCAAACTTCAGGTCCTTCTCAAGGTAAAGAACAATATTTATATTTTTCTTAACCATTTTACCTGTGTAAAACTGTGCTACCATTTTTATTTGGTTCCTAGCTTTTGTTTATGTGTCACTGACGAAGCTGTTGAATGTTGTGCTCCCAACCTCATTTTCCCCATAAGCCCCGTCATTTTTCTTGTGCCATATTGCATAGCATGGTGATTTTTAGGGACACGTATGTCACACTATAGCAGAACAAACTACTTTTGCCATCCAAGTTTTGGGATACTTGGTTCAGATTGCTCACAGAGAGGAGAAAGTGAGGCACAATTTTTAATCCACACATTATCCCTAAAACACGCACTGCATAATAACTAGTAAAGAACTTGATCAAGAGGAGGCAAAAATGGGAAGCTTTGGGGAAAATAAAACTACACATCTGTACATTAAATGACTTAAAAATTACCCAATGTAACGTGTCCACTCCTGTCTTCATGGACCTTTTCCCTTCACTCCATGTGGCATGGAAAACAAAGAGGACCCTCCCCAGTTCCACAGGCCTGCCACAAGTTCCTCTGTGGGACATTCCCATGGAGAGTTCTGGATCACTTCTCTTAGCTTATGCCTTTAAGACATGAATTTGAGCTGTTTCTTTACATATATTTCATATATAACAAAATTCCAGAACAATAAATGACGTTTAGAAATTTAACAGCCCAGAGACAATAGATAATAAATACATTCTTTAGTTTTGAAATAATACCTAAGACTCCTCCTTTGCCTTAAAGAAGAAGACAATGCAAGTTTTGGGATAGGCTTTGTTTATACATCAAATAAAATTGGCTCCCTTAGGAGAATAATAGAAAAGTCTGAGTTCGAGTTCAGGGCAGGGCAGTCTTTCTTCCATTTCTGTCCTTCCGCTCCTCTTAGCTCCTCCTTCTTCTGTCTTGAGCATCTATCTTTGGGCTGGCTGGGCCTTCTCTTCACAGACCGGTCAAAAACCCTGTGATTAAAACAGAAATGGTACCAATTCTTCCAGGGGGTTTACACTTTATGGATGACCCTTACAAAATGAAAGAGCCTTCAAGATTCAAAGGATTACATTTCTAATGGCAGAATTTCAGACATTGGAGCAGGTGTTTCTGAGTGTTGTCTAAAGGTTAAGAGTTTATTAAAGTTATAGTTGTTATTAGAGAAAGATTCATTTTTTAAAAACTTTAGACACATATAAAATGAGTCAATCATATTCATACGTTAAAGAGGGCAGGTGGAGACCATCAAGTCCAAGTTCTTTGAACTCTGTGTCACCTGCTTCAGAAAAAAATGTTTGCAAACCAGAGGCTTAGCCTCATGTTTGTGGGGCTCCCAGCTCAGTGCTTTCTCCATCACTTGTCCCTTGGGAAAGAAGTTCTTTTTAAATTAAAAGACTGAGCTACTTAGCACCCAGTGACTCAGAGTAGGGCTTGGTCTTGATAAGTAGGAGAAGGAGCAAAGGCACTAACGTTTACTGATTGCTCATGATAGGCAGCACACAGGGCTGTGGACACTCCATTTTGTTGTTTCGATCACATGAGAAAGCAGTTGTTACTATCCCCATGTTGTAGTTGAGGAAACTGAGGCTCAGATGTTAAGTCCCACATCCCAGGTCACAGGATTTGGCAGTTACAAAGCTTTCATGGAGTCCAGGCCTTTTGTCTGAAAAAAACAATTTCTTTCACCCTTTACACTGTGTTGAGTTGGGAGAAGCTTCAGAACGAGAGAGACAAGGCATGTTATTGCGTCTGCTGCCAGCAAGCTGACATGAGGAGGAATTAAGACACACTCTTAATTAATTAATGTCCTTTTGGGGAGGGGGTCTCTAGACAAAAGCTCACTTGGTTTTTCGAGCCTCAGGTCACAGTTTGTCCTACTGCAGTATTGCTGCCTCTTGTTTTCATCTCCCCAAATATGAGGACATCTCGACGTACTATCAGTGGATATTTTGCTGTTTTCTTTCCCTGTGCAACACTAGCCTCACATTTTCAGTGTGGCCCTGCCTTGGCTCACTCATTTCCAACCGGAGTCCTTGAGGCTTTCCCCGGCCCTTCATCCCTGAGAACAAGTCCCCGGATGGACGGAGGAAGCAGATATTAAGCCTCAAGAAGAGGAGCTGGATTTCACTTCATGGTCTCAGGAGCTATTACCATTTTCTTTCCATCACTTCTCCTTTCTAAATCTTTCCCGCTGTTTCTACAACATCAAGTTGGGGCCCATATCACAAAGCTTCAACTTCAGGGGCATAAACAAAAATATCTTTTCATTTATAGGTAGAATATTTTGCTGTGTTTTTTGTATAATTTTTATAAAATGGCTGAGAAGAAAATGGACAAAGGACTAAGATTTATAATCGTGTGTTTATATAGAGTTAGCCCATCATAGAGAGGGGCCCCCTGACCCCAGTCAGGGAAGGAAGGTGATGATATCATATGCGCACAGACCCCATTTCTTTGTCCATCTTAGACCAGGAACACCCCAATGAGATGTTCGTGGAGGCTTAGGACTTCTGATGGGTTTTGTTTGGGAGTCTCAGATGTTTAGGAAATTGCTACAAGATAAAGAGACTAAAATGTAGAGTGTAGTTTTCCTCATTGTAAAAATAGCACCCAGATTCCTTTTATCACAGAGCCCTGCCTCCTGGCCTGGGAGTGGAGGAAGCCTTTTGTGTGAGATTTTTCACTGACCAGAATTTCTGGGAATCAGGTCCATAAGACATAGCTCGTGCTGTCTACCTGGTAAGGGTAACTTCTCTTTTATCTCACCACATTGTTATAGCTTCATCTTGGGTTAGCTGTTTGGAGATAGCATTCTTCATTTCCCCTCATTTGATAAGAGATTTGTTTTCCTGTGCCTTATCTAAATTGGACGTGGGGCTTCTGGGCCACAGGGAGTACACACATAGAGGTAGGTGATATGTCAGATGCCAAGATGTTGAGGGGGACAGAATACATCTAGGTATGTTAAACAGTGCTCACTGGCAAATGCTATTTGTTGCAAATGGAGAAGTATTCATCAGATGCAAAGGGAGTCTCCCTACAAAGAAACATCAAAAGCCGCCCTGCCCCGCCTTTTGCCCCTCTTGATAAAGGTGCTAAAGATTTCTTGTGGGTCAAGGGTTGTACTGTTTATTTACAACAGGCAGCTAGGAAAAGAGGTAGTCATATTAAAGGAAACGTAGCCCATGAAATGTTTGAGCAACATCAGTGTCATAAACTTCCTGTTTCCAGAGTGTGACAAGAGTATCATGAAGTCAATTAAGTATCCTAAGGTTTCCAGGCCAAACTGTCCCAGAGTGGCCACAGTTCCTTATCAGGAAAGGGGTCCCAGAGCAATAGCACCAAGTATTATTCTACAGAAACAGGCCTTGGGTGAACCCCAAGCCCATCAGTTCCCCAGTGTGAAGGAGTCTCCTTTCACACAAGTCATCTATTCATTCAGCAAACATTTGTGAGTGCCTATTTTGTACCGGGCACACCAGGAAGAAGTGATCTGGAGGTCTTTGTCACATATCCAAGCATCAATGCATGCATGCTTTAGGAAGTTGAGGAGCTGCCAAATGAGTAGAAAAATCTGAAAAATAGTAAACCTGGGATTAGATATTTTGGGGGCCATGGTGAAAAGATCCACAGCACTTGTCATATCACCTGTACCACACACCATGAATTATGGGAATGCAGGAGTGTGAGGGTGCTCCCCTCGTTCCTCCCTGCCTCATCTTACTGGCCTCTAAGTGCTGTGGGCTCCTGAGAGGGAAGAGGGGCTTCTAGAAGAGCTGAGATGCGTGGGGCATAGTCCCATTTGCCAGGATCAAAGAAAGAAGATGACGCTTAGCCTGGAGTTTAGCCAGTCTTAGAGGGAAGGAGGAAAGAGAGAAAGAGAGAGAGAGGAACTGTGTGAGTGCAGTTAGCGAAGTTCATGTTAGTAATTCTGTAGGGTCCCCAAGGACTATAGGAACAGGAGTCTCTAGGTTCTCAAGCAAAGCCCTGTGACTGGCTGGCACAACTGGTGGCAACGTTGTCATATTGCATGAGCTTAAGGGGCCTGGAGAGTTTTTCATTAGAGACAGCTGGCTGACAGGAACACAGTGGAGGTGGGTGGGGCCTGAGGTAGCCCCTGGAAGTCACTTGAGGTGGGACTGAAATGTGTCTGTATTTCATGTGACTGGAGTCAAGGGGCCTTTCCTATTTCTTTCTCCTTAGAACATGGATATTACAAGATGCCAAGAGCCTACAAAACACTAGATGACGCCCCCTTGCCCCAAGAGACATTCAAAACTCTTGTTTTTAGTTCCAATAATGGTTCTAATTACTGAATTTACCAACAATGGGCCAAAACATGGGTTGCACAAACACCTAGAATTTCTAGGACAGTCCACTGGTTGCCTATCACAATCTTGGGCCTCTTTTGGGGCATCATCCTTGAACAACTGAGACCCTCTCTTAGCCCATGGAATGCCCCCCTCTGCCATTTCTGCGCTCCCCTTCCACGCCATGTTGGACACAACAAGTGCCAAAGGCAGCACTTCTCTGAGAATGGGCATTCTCCCTTGTCAAGTCCAAGGGGGTGAGTGAACCATCCTCAGTGTTCAAGGACTCCCTCCTCATGTGGAAGTTTTTACTCCCTGGGGTTTTGCCTGCAAAGAGTGAGGACACTGCTGACCTTCAGCTTTTGCTGCTTTTTCTGGAAAAGGTTGTTCCCCTTGCTGAGCAGCTGGGCTTCCTGTTCTCAATCCTCTCCACTCTTGAATCTACCTCTAAAGTAAAGTTTGGCTCTCAACGCGTAGAGGGCAGCTTTTGGAATTTGGAAAGCCATTTTCTCCCTCAACACAGCTAGGCTTTTAGCATTATCATTTCACCCCTGATTTTAAAAACCCAATTGGAAACTCAGCACTGATCAATGACCCCTTTATTTTAGGCTGGATCCTCCTTCTGCTGCTTCAGTGTGGTGGGGAATGACAAGGCAATGACATTCACAGGGAATGGAGGACATTTAAGTTTAATATCTCAGCATATTATTACTAAAATGTAGTTTGTGAAATACTCACATGCTCATTGGTTACCTCTCAGATTTCTGAGAGAAGTTGTAGGCTTCTGAACACTGAGGCATCTGGCCCTCCAAGAAAGCTGAATGCAGTGTTTCTGAAGCTGGAGTATGTGCAATATGTTTCCATTATAGTTATTTAAACATATACACACATATAATCTAAGTGCAAACTTCTTGTACTTATAGCTCTTGGCACTAAAAGAACTATTAAATAGAAAGAATGCATCAATTTCATATAAATAGTTCAGTTGTTTTAATAACAACAGAAGAATACTATTAATTTAATATAGCTGATAATGTTTCCCTGAAACTCATGCACCGCTTATAAGGTGAATATGGCATCGGTGGCTGTAGTTTGGGTTGTGTGATATTTTGCCCTTGGGAAGACTTTTCTCCTGTGCTGTGTGAAAATTCAATTCTCTCATTATGTGTATGAGCTACTGTAAAACCTTGGTGTATAAAGAATATTGGGCTTCCACCTGGCTCAAGTGCCTCTTTGTACATCAAAACTGTTCTGTTCAGCTTTCATGAGTCACAGCAATTAAAAATTACACTCAGGCACATTTTCATTTCCATAGGGTTCATACACAAGTACCAGTGTGATAGGCAGACTCCTACGGTGGCCCTCAAGATTCCCCTCCAGTGGTACTCACAACTTTATGTAATCACTTCCCCTTGACTATGGGTTAGACCTGGTGACCTGCTCTAACCAACAGAATACAACCAGGATCGTGAGATGTCACTCCTGTTTGTGACTTCATGTTGCTAGCAGACTCCCTCAGGTTTGCTCGCTTTGGTGAAGCAAGCTGCCATATTAGAGAGGTTCACATGACAAGGAAAGAAGGGGTGGGTTCCAGCCAGCTGCCAACTAGGAACTGAGGTCCTAAGTCCCACAGCCCACGAATAACTGAATCTTCCCAACAACTCTGTGATCTTGAATCTGGATCCTTCCCCAGTTGAGCCTTGATATGACCTTGGGCCACATTAGCTGACACCTTCATTGCTGCCTTGAGAGGCCCTGTAGCAGAGGATCCAACTGAGCTGTGCCTGGGTTCCTGACCCACAGGAACTGTGGCGTAAGAAATACGTGCAGTTTTCAGGCATATTTTCGGAGTAATTTGTTATGCAGCATTAGACAATGAATACCGTTAGTTTAGCAAATAATGTAAGAAATTAATCTTATTTTATGGAAATGTCTTTCAGTCAATACTTATACAGTGCAATGGTGCCTATATAGCTGATAAGAGAATTCAGTGTTAACTTAATGGGCAGATGTGGAAAAATTTGTGGTATTTATTTTTTACATTTGAGCATACCTAAATTCCGCCAGAAGTGTCTATCAACGCAATAAATATAATCTTACTTTTGGTAATCATACTTGGTGAACGCTTAAACCCAATTTGACTGGAGACACTATTTGCAAATGCAGAAACTTTGGGGTCTTGACACTACGTATGTTTGAACTTTGGGGCCTGAAACTATGCTTAAGTAATAGTGGACTGGACTAGTAGACTAGGACTAGAGTAGGTAGCAGAGATTACTACTATCTCATGTTATTTCCCTAGAAAGGGTATGAGCACTTCAGTGTAAAAGTTGTGGAATCTGTTTATTCCCAATTTACTCAGTTGTTTTCCTTTTTATAAAATAGTTACTTTAAATTCCTGGCCTGAACAGTTTCCCACACTGCATTGGGACAAAGTCCGTGAAAAGTTGTTGAGCTGTGGGTGAGCAATCTTGGTAATTGTATTGCACTTTTTTTTATTACAGTTAGGCTTCCTGTGCTCCTCTGTGAGGTGGAGTTATGCTTTTCTGGACTTCTATTATTTCTCCAAGTAAGTGGGGGCTCACCAGGGACTCCAACATTGCTGGAGTGGTGAAGTGTTTTCTAATCCAGCATGAGGGGCTGGAAAATGGATCTTTATATTTCTTTCCCTGTGTGTGTTTCAGGTCTACATGGACCAAGAACAGTGTGCACAAGGGTGCGTGCAGATCTCCCATGACATCATAAAGTGATGACACTACTGGCACAGTGCTGTGAGGGAGATGTTTCATGGTGCTACCTGGGAAATATCATGGTGTCCATATTTCTACTCAAAGTGACAATCTGCCTTCAGTTTAGAAATCTTTGGGGAAGTTTCCATCACCTACGATTGACGTAGAGCCTACAATGCACAGAAGGAGTTACGACACGTAACACCGATATGCGGAAAGACAGACAGCACAGCACCAAGCCCCCAGAAAGGGTGGACACCTTTAGAATATAAAATGTTGGGAGCATCACAGGGACATAATTCATATTTGTCAAATTAACGAATAATAATTAAAGGAGATATCAGAAACAAACTGTTCTTAACAACATATTCAATAAAAGATCTGAAAAGCAACAGTTAAGCAATTGCCTAAGAAGAAATAAAGAAATTCCAAAAGCAATATGCCACCTTACACTAACATAAGATAGTAGTTGTGTGGGGCTTGCAAGGGAGGAATAAGAGAACCTGGACTTTAGGAGAGGAGGAATCTTGGCCTGGTAACTAGACATTTTGGTTTGCCCATGACTATCCTGGTATATACCTATTGTTCTGCCACAATCCTTTATAGTGTCCTCTTTCACTCTCAAAATGTCCTGGTTTCAATAGTAAATTATATAGTCACTCTACTCTTAGCAAATGTCTAGGAACTATCAAGTTGTTCTTAGGGAATCAATTGTAAATAAATATCAAAATCCCCATCCTTATAATAACACTGTTCAATAGAAATAGAACGCTAGTCATGTAAATAATTTTAATTCTTCTAGTAGCCACGTTAAAAGAAAGAAATAGGTGACATTAATTTTAATAGTATATTATATTTAACTCAATATATCCAAAATACTATCATTCCAACATACAGTCAACATAAAATTATTAATGAGTCATTTTACATTCAGTTTTTTCACACTAAGACTTTGAAGTTCAGTGTCTTTTCCACTTGCAGCACATCTCCATTTGGACTAGCCACATGTCAAGTGCTCAGTAACCACGTACGGCTAATAATGACTGCATTGGACAGCACGTCTATGAAATGTAGAGTTTGTTGAAGATAACCGTTTTAAGTTCACTGTATAGTGAAATAAGTGTAGCTCCTATTCCATCATGTGGTTCAGCCATTCTTGAGTCCTCTGCTGTCATTATAAAACCAGGTTAAAGAATCTCTCACCATAAGGACTCTATTTCTTCATCTTTGGCTCTGCTTTATTCTACTTTAACTTTCAATTAAGCTCTTCCCTCCCAAAGATAAGATGACTACCAGGAGTTCTAGATCTATTTTCTATCACGATGAAAGTGACTTACTCTTTCTGAATAGTTCCAGCAAGTGTCCAGGGATTGAGTCTGACTTGACCAACCTGGGTCACATGCCCATCCCTGATGCAGTCATTGGCCCAGAGGATCATCACACACCTATGCCTGGAGCTTTGGTGGTGGAGCGGTTCCATCTAAATGTGTTGAACTGTGAATGGGGAGGGGCTTTCCCAGTGGAATCCAGGTGCTATTACCAGAAGGGAAATGCTTGCCGGGATGGCAAAGCATCAGAAGTACAGGAGTTATTTAGACACCTCAGGGGACACAGGGACAGCTTAGATAATCCAGGGGCACACTCAGCCTCGAGTAGTTCTGTAAGAGCAGCCCTGGTCCCTCATCTGCCAGAAGCTCGTTAGAGGCCATCAGTGAAATTCCTTATCCATACTTGTCTGGCAATGGACTTGTGTTATTCACACAGTATGTGACATGATATCTAAAAGATCCAGTGTCAACCTCCAGTGGGAAGATTGTGATGAATGTGTTGGTTTGGCCATCAAATCAGGGATTCAGACTTTCTGGGGCTAAATAGGAAAGCATCCATTATATCTAGGTTTCTTTGGGATCTCTCTTGCATTCGGTGTAGACACTAATGTCCAGAAAGGACTAGGCCAGGTATGGATATTCAACAATCCATACCTTTAGGAATGGAGACTAGAAGCATCCCTAGAGCCTAAAGAGCAAATGGACCCCAGATGAGAAACGACAATTTGATGGAATTTTAGGGGTATGACAAGTGGACCCTGACCACATCTAGTGGTGCTGAAGGGCAAAGGCTCTGTTCAGAGCAGGTGGAGAATTCCAGAATATCATGGCACTGCAAGGACCAGGAAGAACCACAGGAGGGAAAGGACGAGACTGTGCTGAGGAAAGAATGAGCAGAGGGGTAAGCTGGTCCCCACATGCTGTATCTAACTGGTCCCCACATGCTGTATCTAATGAAGCCATGGGAGTCCCATTGCTTCAGTGTTACCCGAGGCCTCAGGCAGGGAGCACAGCTCTTTGAGTGGTGGTCCTGAAGAGCCAGCTCCCTACAAGCCACAGTCTGCAGGAAATCACTGTGCCATCTGCTGGGATTGGTGACTGGACAAAACTCTCCCCTCTGTGGAGGTCAGTAGAGTTCAAGTGCCTTGCATGAATGTGCCACTGATGGTAAGGAGGAGACAACCATTGAAGAATTTTTGTGATGTGTGCACTCTTATTTATCACATCCATGCAAAACTCCCTCATAAGTGAGAGTAGTGGAGAGAACCTGGGTCTGGGAAGCAGAAAGTCTGGGACTGATTCCTGGCCCTGCCTCCTAAGAGCTGTGTGACTGAGCACGTCCCTAAAAGGTTCTGCACCTCAGTTGTTTCATATGAGAAATGGACAGAGTGATAATGCCTGTCTTACTTCATCATTCTTGTTAGTTCATTCATTCATTCATACACTAAATATCTCTGAAGGGTCTACTATGTGCATGGCACTGACTTAGGCACAGTGTATAAGACAACAATAGTTCCTGTCCTAGTAGAGAGAATCAAAGAAGATATTTGATTAAAAAGTATCCCATAAACTTGAAAGTATAATAAACATGTAAATGGTGATGATCATCCTCATAATGTATTAATAATTCAACTTTTTCCTTTCTCAGACAGCTATTTATATCCGAAACCCTCCCCATAAGCGTGTTAAATATACAACTTCAGCAATTTCCCTCCTTTGGAGCAGAGATGACATTTCATTGTCAGTTTAGGAAAGCCCATTGCAGCGTTTGTATTTATAATTGCCCCTGAACAGGCTCCTGGGGCACCCAGGGCCAAGAAAGCCAAGGTCATTAAGATGCAGCCTCTGTGTTGTCTGTCACAGAGACTACAGAGTCATCAGCCCCAGAGCTACACGAGCAAATGTGTCATTGATGTGTAATTAATGAGGAGGGGGTCAGGGGCCCGCGAGACATTAACACACACAAATCAAGGCCTTGTCAACCACGGGTGTGTTGATGGGACTTTTGTTCTTTTAGCAATATTTATTGTTACAAAATGCCGCACACTTGAGTTGGGAAGGGGTATGCCTGTGACATCGGTGATGTGCCTATTTGCAGCAAGCCACAGGGACAGGCATCAGCTAGGTCTACTGATTAATTCAAGGTTCCATAGGCTGAAGCTGATGAGGGACCTGGAGGGAGCATTCTTCTGTTTAAAATGTATGTGCAGATCCTCTCTGATTGTGAGATGCATTTGAATTCTGCAAGCCCAGGAGCTTTTAAGAACTTTTGTGCACCCCAGTGATACGAACTTATTGAGCATTTCCTGTGTGTAGGGGATTGAACAGGATGTGGTTCATGAGTTCAAGTATTTCACATTTAGTTGATGGGGAATGGAGTTCCCTGCAGATCAGTCAATCAGGGATGGAAGGAGTCTTAGAGCTCATGTTGTCCAACAGTCTGGGCAGGAATCCTTTTCGTGCGATGACTTCTAAGTGCTTACCCACGTTTTCCTGCCTATGGTTAGACCAATAGAGCAATGGTCACAGCGTCTAATATCACCTCCTCACTTTTGGGAGAAGACAGAGAGGTAGATAAAGAGAAAACGAAGAGGAAAAATGACATCCTTCCTCTCCTGCAAAGACTCAAGGAGAGCCAAAAGTATGATAACAATTGGCAAATCCAAAGTCCTATACTGCATCCACAGACTAGACTCAGCTTTAATTCATGGTCATCAGACCACACGTGTTGGGTTGTTTAGTTCTGGGGCACTGACAAGTCTCCCCTTCCATGGCCATGTCTCCATCCTTGTCATTCTTTAGGATTGATCCATACCTAAAATTTTATGCACAGCTTCAGCTGTCTAACTGAACAAAAATTCCTGTCTTACCAGCCCTCTTACTTCTTTCCTCTCATCATGCGTACTCTTCAGCCTCATCTCTGCTCTCTCCTCTGTCCCACGAGTCATGGTTTTTCTGACTTCCTGGGCCATGGTGTATCACTTCAGCTACTCTCTTATCATGAACATGCCCAACTGTCCCATTCCATGGGCCTTATACTACAATTTTTCTATGTATTCTTTACTTTTGGCCAACTTGCCCATCTGTTTCTCTGCTCCAACTCCCAGATGGCTGGATGCTGTAGGTAGAAGAAAAGCACATATCTGTACAGGTGTGGTTTCCAACTTTAGTGAGATTCTCACCACTGCTCTGTGATCTTCCTACATGGTCCAAGTTGGTATCCTCATCTGTTCCTCACAACAGCTCTTATACCACTCCATCCACTCCTCAGATTTATTCTACAAAGATGGCCTTGTTTCCTATTATCACAAAGAAAGTTAATGCCTGTAGCCATAAACTCTCCCCATCTTCCTCCTCCTTCTGCTACAGATTTATTCATTTAGCTCATGTCACAGGTATCCTTGTTTAGATTGTCTCCAAATCAGTCCCTGAGACAAGGATTCTAGTGTGGGCAGTTTATTTGGGAAGTGATCCCAGGAAACATCAGTAGGAAAGTGGGACATACACAGAGAAGGGAAGGAAGCCAACAAAGGAGGTGTTGTCAAGCAAGTTTTCTCTGTAACTAACAGGAGCTCAATCCTATGAGAATTCTGGGAGTCAGCATAGAACACATGCTTGAGATATCCCATTGAGGGATGCAGGATATTTACACACCGTCTCTCATCAGTTTGTGACCAAAGGCAGCTCCAGGGGACATTAATTCTCTAAAACTCCTGGCCTGGTCCAGTCACACTCTCTTGGAAGAGCAAGCCCTTGGACAGGCTGGCAAAACTTTTGAAACTTTTGGGTGGGACCTACCTAGCTTTTACATGTTTTGCATTTTCTTTCCAACATATTATTTATCTAGAAATATTGGAACTTCTCCATGACACTATGGTTATTTAGTTTTTAAATTGAGATTTTTTAGAATAACAAAAATATTGTCCTCCATCAAGCACTTGTTTCCTGCATTTGAAAGGCATGGTTTTCAAGAGACTCTGTGTGTGTGTGTCCATGTGTGTGTGTGTCTGTGTGTGTGTGTGTGTATGTGCATTTGCACATGCTATAGGTTTGCAAAAGACTTCCTACAGCCTGGTCTTGCTGTGTTTTATTTTATTTAGGGTAATTAGCCACTTCTGCTCTATATTTAATATTGGAGGTAAGCAAATGATGATGATGATAATGGTAAAATCATCCCTGAGAAAGAAAAAGTAAATTGGGAAATATTTAAAAATATTATCTCCCCACATCTTGTCTGACGGTGTCTACCTTTCTTGGCTGCTCATCTCGCTGACTAAGCTGCTGCTGCTGACAAAGATGTGTGTTGGCCCCCACAGCTGGTTCTGAAGTTGATGTCCTCCAGCATCTCAACTGATGTCCAGGACTGAGGTCACTCATGTCTGGCTAAATCCTTTCTGTTGAACCTGTTGGCACTAAGGCTGCTCCAGTTCTGAATTCTCCAAGTTTCTCAAGACGTTAGCATAACTGTGCTTTACTTTTGTTTCTATCGTGTATTTCCAGCTTTCTGCCCTAAGAATTAAGTGTAAACTCTTGTGGTCTATATTTATCCATAAACCTTACCCCTCTGGTTTCCTTAACACCTCTCAAAAGTATCTCATCGTCTCATGTCCACTAGTATAGAGTCCTGTCATCTCCTCCCTGGCCCCAAATGGGCAGATGAGTAAGTGAGCCACTTCTTACACTTTGCACAGTCCTGGCATGCAGTATGCATTTATACCAAGTGTTACCAACTAAACTGAGTCTCATAATTAGTTTTCCCTCAGCTCTCCAATCTGTTCTAAAGCCTGCTCCAGAATAATCTTTTCAAAAGGCCAAGAAAATCCTATAAAAGCCTTCCACGCACTCTACTTCCTGCAGAATAAAGAACCAACACCTGAGCAGCAGGCCCGACACCTGCCATGAGTTGGCCTTTGCCTTTCTCTCCATCTCCAGCTGCAGCCTCCTTTTTGCCTATTTTCTGAGCACATGGTCTCACTCAGGCGTCTGAGCACATGTGTGCGCTGTGACTTCACTGTGCCCTCCTTCCCGTTGCTCCTTCTGTTCTGCGTGCCATTTTTCCTGCTGCGTGCCCAGTGACTCCCAACTGTCTTAAAAACTTGGCTCAGTCACCTCTTCTCTGGAGCTCATTGTGTCCCCAGTAGAGGAAGTCCCTGGGCCTCTCTCAGGCCCTCATGTGTAAAAGGCAGATGGTGACAGTATCTACCACGTAGCTGGTTGTGGGGGACTAATGATATAAAATGATATAAAACACGTACCTCTGCCTGCTGTGGAATCAATCCTTAATCCATGTTAACTGTTTCTATTAGCTCTTTAGAGATCTCTGCTAGGAAGAGCACCATAAGCCACGGCTGCCATTAACATGCGCATTTCCCAGGGCCTGTGTCCTATTCATCTTGCTGTCTCCAGTACTCAGTATTATGTTAAATAAATGAATGAACAAAACCCATGACTGTCACAAGCTAACACTTACTTACAGTTTTATAGCTCAAAAAATACCCCTTCATTATTTCATTTAGTCCTTAAACTTGCTCCATGCGTAGCAGATTTTTAGAGCAGTGAAACTAATCTATATGATACCGTAATGGCGGATACATGACATTAGACATTTGTCAAAACCCAAAGAACTGTACAACACAAAGAGTGACCCATAACATAAACTACAGAAATTACTTGAAAATAACAAAGCAATATTGACTCATCAATTGTAACAAAGGTACCACATGATGCAAGATGTTAATCATAGGAGAACCTGAGAGGGGGGGACAAGAGAGCTCTCTGTACTTTCTGTTCATTTTTTCTATAAACCTAAAATTGCTCTAAAAAATAAACTCTCTCAATTAAAAAAGAAAAAGCTTCATGAAGCAATGAGGAGAAGTGAGTGGTATTTCCTAAAAATCAGAAGCGATGGGTTTGGCCCAATGTCACCCAACTGGAACAGTCAGAGACAGGATCCAAGGTTTCTTATGCTGCACTTTCCAGAGTTAGTACAGGATGAATATTTAATCTGCACTCCACTTTGTGTGAGGGACAAGGCCACCTCATCATTGATATTCTCCTTTCGGCACTTTTGGAAAGTAAGTCTTCGGTGGAGTGGGGTTTATTAGGGACTGGGTGAGAATACCCTTCACAAGACTAATTTAGAGTCTTTATGACTCAGAAGAGGCTGTCAATCCTAAGTTATTTGACGTTTAATTCCTGCTGATATAAATTTTATATGACAAATAGTTTCACTTAATTGTGTCACCTCTGGCTTATGTACACCATAAAAGGTTTCAGTTTTAACAACTAGCAACAAAAGAGCCCTGGTTGAGAGGAATAATGTCGAGACAGCTTGTAAGGGCATGGCTGGCTGGGAGGTGCGGGTGGCTCTCTGGGGAGAAGATCTCTGCAGGGAGGCTGGGCTTCTGCACAAGGACACCTGCTCCTCTGCTTGGGCTGAGGGCCTGGCCTGACAAGGGTGCCACTTCTTCTTGGGACGTTGATACCCTTTCCTTCCAGCAGTGAGTCCACACACCTGCCCCTGCTCTGGCTTATCGTTTCCACTGATGGATTTTCCACCAGGAGTATGTACATGCTTTGTAACATGCTCTGGCATGAGCTAACAATTTCATGAAAATTCCCTAACTCTGTATCTTCGTCTTTCCATATGAAATCACTATGCTTAGGGATGATGGCAAGACTGAATCCTATTAAATATTGGGAAAGTGCTCACATGTATCTATGTATCAACAAATGATTTACTGAGCATCTACTATATGCCAGGCTCTGTGATAGATACCATGAAAAATGAGCAGTTTCTGCCCGCAAGAAGCTTTCAGCCTACTGGGAAGATCTGGTATACAATGAGACAACAATAGAAGGTGAATGTGTTTGTGGCACTTTAGGGCTTATTAAGGACTTTCACGTGTCCATCACAACAAAACTCTCTGGCTGAGTAGGGCATATGTTATTTCTCCCATTTTATTGGTTATGACTCTGAGGTCCATGGTATGACAGCTGGTCTTCCACTTCTAAGATCTGGTGCTCTCTTCTCATCACACGTGCTTCTATATGTGTGCACATGCACGTGCTTCTATACACACACCACAAAATCCCCCAATAAAATACAAGCTCTTTCAAGACGCT
The DNA here is from genome assembly GCF_037783145.1 of Equus przewalskii. NCBI lineage: Eukaryota > Metazoa > Chordata > Mammalia > Perissodactyla > Equidae > Equus > Equus przewalskii. Next base: position 19,523,537 of record NC_091844.1, read on the forward strand.
AATAACACAAAATACGTGTTGCTTTTGTGTATGCCATTGTTGACAATGCTTTGGTCCTGATGGTGGGTATTTTGTACATTTTTGACTGGTTAATGTTGGTTCAGTCTACATAATAAAATATTTTTTGATATCCCACTAACCAAGTGTGTATGGATTTTATTAGGACATCCTATATATTGGACATTTCTCATTTTGAGTCTAATATTCCTTCAGATTACCAACCTTTGACTAATTAAAAGTTCTATCGTCTATGTGAAAGATGCGATACCTGGCAAAGCTTTGAGGGTGACTCTCACCACTTGTGCCAGATATCTTCCATTTACTCCACCTGATCCATTCTTCACACTCCTCTGTACTTTCCTGCCCTGCTTCCCGCCTGGGGAGGCTGACCTGCATGAATTATATCAGCGAGTTCTTGTGCCCTCAGGAGGAGGCGCCCTGTTGGATTTGGCCAATGGGGATCCCTGGCAGGAAATCAGAGGGAGGGAAGAGAGTCAGGCCAGGGTGTTTATTCCCCAGCTCCACCTCTGAGGTCACCTCAGGTTGGCTCCACTGCTCCTCTTAAAGTGGACTTCTCTTCTTTCTGTATTTTTCCTTCTCCTTGTCCCTTCTCATCTAGGGGCAGTAATGACTATTTACAAAAAAGACACACCTATTTACAAAGGAAACATCTTATCTCTAAACAATCTCTTTATCTGATCCTCCTTAAATTATCCTAATATGAGCTTGCCTTTTGTTTGCCTTTGGGATCCTATGTTCTATCAGGATCCTTAAAGAGTCCAAGCGCCTTGAAAGGTCCATGCTCTATGTACCAAGCTCTCCCCTGGCTTATCCTTTCCACTAATGGACATTTTGTGAAGTAAAAATAAGCATAATGACCCAAGAAAGAAAACCCAGGCAAAATGGGGGCTAGAAAAGTATATGTGATGTGACTGATGAGGTGGGAGTGGAAGTGAACAGAGCTGGAGATGAAAGAAAGACCAGCCCTCCAACAAGAAGTCTTCTGTTTCTTGTATTTGAGTGACTTACAGTGACCTTGGATCATTTTGAGATACACAGAAAAAATTTCCCCTAGGAAGGTCTGTTTCTAAACCACATACATATGTATATTAGGGAAATAGAATAGGCGATGGGAAGGAATTTGGGAACAAATTTGTAATCCACTACGTACTAGTTTCATTATCTGTTAACTTCTCCAAGGTTTGGTAGCTTCATCTATAATGTGTAGACAATATTGCCATAAGACCTTAATAAATGACACGTATTCTTCTTACTATGTGGGGTTTAATTATATTTTAGTTATGTAAAAATACATTTTTCTAGTGAAAAGAATTTGGAGGGGAAAACTTCATTTTTGTGACACACGTAGGAGGGAAGATAGATTAATGTTTACCTGGAAAATTAAGTTATTCCCCAAATATCCATCAGTCAAAGCCAGACTATCTAAGGCTGGGACATTCTCAGTTGACGTTAGCCTACCATAAGAGAACCTTTTGGAATAAGGATTCTGGGATTGATGACACTACATTATATCATTAAATGCGTCTCTCAGCAAAATGTTTATTAAATAACTGAGAGCCTGCTGCATTTTTGCAAGGCCTCATGTTAGGTGCTTCAGATATAAAAAATAAATAAGCCATGGTCCTTGCCTTCAAGGAGAACCCAGCCCAGTTAGGGAGAAAGGATAAGCCGTGACCTATCAAGATTGTAGGTTATGTCTTATCCTTGTCTCCCCAGGGCTAACATCTCCCTTCCATTGTGGGCACGTATCATAAAAACTTGTTGAATTTGAATAAATTGATAACCAGCAATGCCAGGCATGAGAAGCGGAGACACCAAGTGCACTAGAAATTCAAAGGAGAGAGAGATCTTGTGGCCTTAAAAGTTTCATGGAGGTGGAAGAAATTGTTCTGGGTCTTGATAAATATGTAGATTTGGGTAGGTTTAGAGGGGCAGGGACTTCAGGAAACTGTCTAATTATTTACTTAGTGTAGATTTATAGAAATCAAGTTACCAAGTGAAGTGGAATAAACTTTAATAGGAAAAGATTTATAGACACAAATTTACTAGTCCTAATTTTGATAGCACTTGATTTACATATGCCATCCAGAAGATTGTATAATTTTTTTTTTACCACAGCCAGCAGCATGTGAAAGCATATTTCACCATTACTGCACTAGGATAGTGTGTTATTTTTCAAAAATATTTATTTATTTATGTGATAAGTGACACCATATCTCAATTTTAAAAATGCATGTGGTGAAAATTTTAATTAACCCCAATTATTTTATTGGAATAAAAATATACTGTGATTACAGTAAAGTAAGAAGGGGCAAGAAGGATTGAGGCTTGGTTAAGAGGCACAGCAAAGGGTGAGAGGGGGAACCAGGACCGAATGTGGGCAGTGTTGAGGTGGCTGCCCATGGTGTCGTCAGCAGAAGGTCAGTGGGCTGTGGGAAGTGAGCCAAGAACAATTTCCAGGAATCGTGATGTGAAGGGTGTGTTCAGCAGGTGTGCAGGAAATGGTGAATAGAAACACATTTGTCATCTGGATGGATGGCTACCAGCTGGGGATCTTGGGGGTGGAGCAATTATGAGTAAGGAAAAGGTGTGAAGTGGTTGGAGGCTGCAGGTAGGGGGTCACTGCAGGCAAAGAGGATTAGGAACTGGGAGGTTAGGGGTCAGATGAGTTATCAATACTCTTTTGATGTATCTGAGGATGAAGTCCAGTGTTATGGGACAACCAGGCATCACTTAGGACCAATAAAGGGCAGGAGTGCCCAGGAAATGTCCTAGAATATTGGGGGAGAAGTGGAGCATTGGGGGAAAGTAGAATGTTGGGGAGAGGAGGTGTGGTTTGGAAAAAGAGGCCACAAGGAGAGGTTTGTACCGCGATCAGCTTGTATAGGTATCAGCAAGCCATTAGAGCTTATTGGCTAAGAACAGGGCTGGTTCCTCCATTTATTTGTCATTGGACTTTGGACAAGGCACTTTAACCTTTCTCTGCCTCAGTTTCCTCACCTACGAAATAGGAGTGCTGTGGAGTTTAGATGAGATGTTACACTTAACACGAACAGATGGTGTCTGGCACATAGTAGGTGCCCAATAAAAATTAACTCATTTTGTTGGTGGCAGTGTTGTATTGCTGTGGTTGGAGGTAGTGTTTTTTTCTGGTTGGTGTTATTGTATTGGTGGTGGTGGAAAAGGTTTTTGTGCGTTGTTGTTGTTATATCAAGGATGAGGGCAATGGGGCTGAGGAGCAAGCTGAAGACCAATGTTTTCAGCAGGGGTATATGGGACTGGTCTCAATCCCTTCCAAAAATTGTAGGATGCTCCAAGGGTTGCTGGAAGACTGCTTCAGTCTTTAGTGTTCTTTACGGGCATCTCATCCAATTAGCATCCTCCTAAACCTCCTAAGTCTTTGGACCTCAGAAGTTCTCTTGCATACAAAGCGACTCTCAGAGAAGAAGCAAGGCAGAGATCAGGGTCAACATTTAACATCTGCTGCAGAGTTTCTGTCTCACTGAGAGGAGGAGACAAGTCTAGACTGACTTTCTGAACTTAGCCCCAGACGACTCTTTCTGATAGGCAGCTGGGGATACCAGCCTGACTTCTGCCATCCACAAACCTAAGGGTCCCTAACTGCCCATTCTCAGTCTTGGCTTAATCTTGGTTTTATGCTCTTTTCTGTGGGGGTTTATGCGGGTGTCATCTGTTTTGATGGGCTTTGCTCCATAAGGTGAACTTATGAGCTTTGCAGAAATCGCCTGTTTTTAGCACCCTTTGGCACCTCGGTTTGTCATTCTTATCTGTTTAGTCATGTGATCTTTATTTTTTGTTGGTGTGGCCTGAAGAAAACAAGTGAACATTTCCTGACAAGTTTCAGCTCAGAGTTTATAGCTTCTGCTACTTGTCGGATATTTTATGCTTGTCTAAAGCCACAGCTCTGTGGGAGGCCTGTTTCAACAACAATTCGGACACTGGGTGAAAGGCTTGTACCCTTTGTGTGCCCAGAGAGAGAAGGGCGCAAAGAACCTGAGTTCAGACCTAAGGGACGCATTTCCACTGGGGGATGGGAAAAGAGCATCCCAACTTTGAGTTTTGGATAAAAAGCCCTTCCTCCTTAGATAAAATACTTGAAAAATACATTAAGCCATTATTTAGCGCTAACCACCTTAATCATGAATTGGTTTATAACATTGACTCTCTTGAAGGTGTTTTAGTAGGACAGGCCATTTCTAACAAAGGGACAGGAGCCAGGAAAGGTCCAGGACCTGCCTAGGCAGGGAGAGTGTGTTGTTCCCCACAAATGGGGCTCTGGAGAACTAAAGAAAGTACGTGCAACACACTCTGTTTCTGGCAGTGGTGGTGGTGCTTTGAAGAAGAGGCTTGTGAAAGGGGAAAGGGAGTTTGGAAAAACAGTCACAGATTTTATCGACAATCTCTTTTTTTAGTTGAGATATAATCGACATATAACATTATATTAGTTTCAGGTGTACAACATCATGATTTGATGTATGTTTATATTGTGAAACGATCACCACAATCAGTTTAGTTATCATCCATCACGACCCATAGTTATAATTTTTTTTCTTGTGATGAGAACTTTTAAGATCTACTTTTAGCAACTTTCAAATGTACAATACAGCATTGTTAACTATATATAATCACAATTTATTCATCCATTCATCCATTGATGGGCACTTAGGTTACTTCCACATCTTGGCTATTGTAAACGATGCTGCAATGAACATGGGAGTGCATTTCAAGTTAGTTTTTTCATTTCGTTTGGATAAATACTCAGAAGTGGAATTGCTGGATGATATGGTAGCTCTATTTTTAATTTTTTGAGGAACTTCCACAGTATTTTCCATAGTGGCAGCACCAATTTACATTCCCACCAACAGTGCACAAGTGTTCGATTTTCTCCACATCCTTGACAATACCTGTTATTTCTTGACTTTTTGATAACAGCCATTCTAACAGGTGTGAGGTGATAGCTCATTGTGGTTTTGATTTTCTTTTCCCTGATTATTAGTGATGCTGAGCACTTTTTCATGTACCTGTTGGCCATCTGTATGTCTTCTTTGGGAAAATGTCTATTCAGATCCTCTGCCCACTTTTTAATTGGATTGTTTGGGGTTTTTTGCTATTGAGTTGTATGAGTTCTTTGCATATTTTGGATATTAACCCCTTATCAGATGCATGGTTTGCAAATATTTTCTCCCATTCAGTAGGTTGCCTTTTCACTTTGTTGATGGTACCCTTTGCTGTGCAGAAGGTTTTTAGCCTGATATAGTCCCACTTGTTTATTTTTGCTTTTGTTGCCTTTGCTTTGGTGTCAAATCCAAAAAGCCATTGCCGAGACCAATGTCAAAAAGATTATTTCTTATGTTTTCTTCTAGGAGTTTTATGGTTTCAGGTCTTACATTCAAGTCTTTAATCTATTTTTAATTGATTTTTGTGTATGATGTAAGATAGTGGTCCAGTTTCATTTTTGCGTGTGGCTGTCCAGTCTTTTTGTTGACAATCTTGATCTCACAGTATTATCTTAGGTTAGTTCTGATGTCAGCAAATCAAAATAAGATGTCCTAGAAAACCCCAGTCAATCATCTCACATTATTGGGAAGAAACCCAGTGAGGACGGAACAGAGCTGAGATTACCAATGAGCATTCCTTTCATTACCAGCCCTTCTGAGGGGAGGAGGTTCCAGTACAAAAGAATAGCTCAGGAGGTATAGGGTAACAGAATGATTCTTCCTTTCACACAACAAAAATGATTCTCTGCATGTCTTTCCATTAATCAGTGAGCTGCCTCATGTGTTGGTTCACAAATTGTTAGCTGTTTTGTGGGCTCAGGGGGAATAGGAATAGGGTGAAAATTTATTTTGAGTGTTAGAGGCATAACCAATTGTATATTCATAGAAGAGAGAGAGAGAAAAAAGGATATAATTGCTTTTTAAATATCTGCTCCAACCAGCCTAACCTATTCACAATCTCCAGAGCATATTTACACACCTCTGAATACAAACCTTTTTTCCAGGTTTTCCTTTCCTGTCCACAATCCAGTTTCCTGTCTCACAAATCCAGTTCACATTCTGTCTTCTCTATCTTTTCTTCCTATAAGTACACAAATTGATGTTCCTTCAGTGCTACTATTTTTTTCTGAGTACACTCCAATTTGTTTATTCCCTTCTTGAAGTGTGATGGTCAAATTTAAACATAACACATCCAATGTGGTCAAATAGATCTTAACTAAAAATAAAACAACAATTATTTCCCAATTTTTGATGTCACGTTTCTGTTGAGGCCATTGAAGATGGCAGCCACAATGAGCTCTCTGTCCCTGGAAATGTCTGGGCCTTTTCTCTGTCACTGCTGCAGGGCCATATTCTTCCCCTAGCCTGTTTGTGCAGTTGACTGTTTACACCCAGGTGTAGGAATTTATATTTACCCTTGTAAAAATGACATCTTTTAAGATTCAGCTCATCACTCTAGCCTATTAAGATACATTTGAAATTGGGTTATAAGAAGTTAATTTCCTTTTCAGCCTAATGTCATCGTTGCAGTTGATGTGCATGGCTGGAAATTGATTAAAATATTGATAAAGAATAACTGAAGACAGCGAAATTCAGGAGGGCTGTGCTGATGCCAGTAGGCTTAAGTTCCAAGTGTAATTTGGGCTCAGGTGCCCAAGGATCACTGAGCTCCAGCCTGCTCCCAACTTTAGCTTGCGGCACCTCCCCTAAGTGAGCCCTCTACTCTCCATGCCGACCCATCAATCCTGTCCTTCTCTGAACTTTTGCTCATGTAAAGGACTGGAATGCCTCCTTTCTAAGCCATGCCCTTCCTTTGCGATGGCCAATGACTCAAGCCCACATTAATATCTTCTATTCCTGGATTCCTCCTTTTGGCCCTGAGTATATATTTTTCATTACTAAAATAGTTATTATACCAACAATAATTAATGTTGCTTGAGGCTTTAATATGTGTCTGGCAAGTTTAATATGTATCTGGCACCCTGCTGAGTATATTATACATATTATCTAGTTTATCTTCACAGTACCTCTATGTGCTGATCACTATTATTGCCCCAACTTATAAACGAGGAATCTGAAGCTTAGAGAGTCTAATCACCTGTGCAAGCTCACCTGGGTGTGTCATGGCTTGAATATAAGCCTTTCTGAGTCTTCACAAGTCTCTCCCTTGGAATTGTAAGGTCTTTGAGGGTGGAGATTGGTTTTAAATTTCTCTGTTTTATTACCCAACAGAGATGCCTCACAGAGGACTGACAGGGAGAATGCAGTGGTGCTTAATATGTGTGTATTGAATTAAAGAGTAAATTAATGAATGGAACATGCATTTTATAATATTCTTTTTCTTCCTGGTAGTATGTAAACATCTGGAGACTTTTTTTAAAGTAACACAGATGATAATACACACATTCTTGTCTGGAATACCGCCTGTATTAATTTTCTAGGGCTGCCATGACAAAGTATCACAAACCAGGTGGCTTACATCATAGAAATTTATTTTCTCATGATTGTGGAGGCTAGAAGTCCAAGATTAAAGTATTGGTGGAGGTGATTTCTTCTTAGGCTTCTCTCTTTGGCTGGTAGATGGCTGTCTTCTTTTTGTGTCCTCACATGGTCTTCTCTCTCTCTGTGTCTGTGTCCTAATCTCCTCTTCTTATAAGGACACAGCATATTGGATAAGGGTCCCCTCAATGACCTCATTTAACCATAATCACCTCTTTAAAGACCCTATTTTCAAATACGGTCACATTCTGAAGTCCTGGGGTTAGGACTTCAACATATGAATTTTTTTTTTTATTAAGGTTATAAAAGTTAACATCCTTGTGAAATTACAGTTGTACATTATTATTAGTCATGTTGTAGGTACACCACTTCACCCCTAGTGCCCTCCCCCCACCCCCCTTTCCCCTGGCAACCACCAATCAGTTCTCTTTGTCCATATGTTAACTACCACCTATAAGTGGAGTCATACAGAGTTCGTCTTTCTCTGTCTGGCTTATTTCACTCAACATAATACTCTCAAGGTCTATCCATGTTGTTGTGAATGGGACGACTTTGTCCTTTTTTATGGCTGAGTAGTATTTCATTGTGTATATATATACCACAACTTCTTTATCCAATCATCAGTTGCTGGGCACTTAGGTGGTTCCATGACTGGCTATTGTGAATAATGCTACAATGAAGATAGGGGTGCATGGAGCTTCTGAAATTGCTGATTTCAGGTTCTTAGGATATATACCCAGCAGTGGGATGGCTGGGTCATAAGGTATTTCTATTCTTAACTTTTTGAGGAATCTCCATACTGTTTTCCATAGTGGCTGCACCAGTTTGCATTCCCACCAACAGTGTATGAGGGTTCCCTTTTCTCCACAGCCTCTCCAACATTTGTCACTCTTGGTTTTGGATATTTTTCCCATTCTAACAGGTGTAAGGTGATATCTTAGTGTAGTTTTGACTTGCATTTCCCTGATGATTAGTGATGATGAGCACCTTTTCATGTGTCTATTGGCCATCCATATATCTTCTTTGGAGAAATGTCTGTTCATGTCCCCTCCCCATTTTGTAATTGGGTTATTTGATTTTTTATTGTTGAGTCGTGTGAGTTCTTTGTATATTATGGAGATTAACCCTTTGTCAGATAAATAACTTGTGAATATTTTTTCCCACTTAGTGGGCTGTTTTTTTGTTTCAATCCTGTTTTCCCTTGCCTTGAAGAAGCTCTTTAGCCTGATGAAGTCCCATTTGTTTATTCTTTCTATTGTTTCCCTCATGTGAGGGGTTATGGTGTCCGAAAAGATTCTTTTGAAGCTGATGTCAAAGAGTGTACTGCCGATATTCTCTTCTAGAAGAGTTATTGTTTCAGGCCTAATCTTTAGGTCTTTGATCCATTTTGAGTTTCTTTTAGTAAATGGTGAAAAAGAATGGTTGATTTTCATTCTTTTACATGTGGCTGTCCAGTTTTCCCAGCACCATTTGTTGAAGAGACTTTCTTTCCTCCATTGCAGGCCCTCAGCTCCTTTGTCAAAGATTAGCTGTCCATAGGTATGTGGTTTTATTTCTGGGCTTTCGATTCTGTTCCATTGATCTGTGCATCTGTTTTTGTACCAGTACCATGCTGTTTTGATTACTGTGGCTTTGTAGTATGCTTTGAAGTCAGGGATTGTGATGCCTCCAGCTTTGTTCTTCATTCTCAGGATTGCTTTAGCAATTCGGGGTCTTTTCTTGCCCCATATAAATTTTTGGATTCTTTGTTCGATTTCTGTAAGGAATGATATTGGAATTCTGATTCGGATAGCATTGAATCTGTAGATTGCTTTAGGTAGTATGGACATTTTAACTATGTTTATTCTTCCAATCCATGTGCATGGAATGTCTTTCCATCTCTTTATGTTGTCGTTGATTTCTTTCAAGAAGGTCTTGTAGTTTTCATTGTATAGATCTTTCACTTCCTTGGTTAAATTTATCTCAAGGTATTTTATTCTTTTTGTTGCGATCGTGAATGGGATTGAGTTCTTGAGATCTTTTTCTGTTAGTTCATTGTTAGCATATAGAAATGCTACTGATTTATGTATGTTGATTTTATACCCTGCAACTTTGCTGTAGTTGTTGATTGTTTCTAATAGTTTTTGTATGGATTCTTTGGGGTTTTCTATATATAAGATCATGTCGTCTGCAAACAGCGAGAGTTTTACTTCTTCGTTGCGTATTTGGATTCCTTTCATTTCTTTTTCCTGCCGAATAGCTCTGGCCAACACCTCCAGTACTATGTTGAATAGGAGTGGTGAAAGTGGGCACCCTTGTCTTGTTCCTGTTCTGAGAGGGATGGGTTTCAGTTTTTGTCCGTTGAGTATGATGTTGGCTGTGGGTTTGTCATATATGGCCTTTATTATGTTGAGGTACTTTCCTTCTATACCTATTTTATTGAGGGTTTTTATCATAAATGGATGTTGGATCTTGTCGAATGCTTTCTCTGCATCTATTGAGACGATCATGTGGTTTTTGTTTCTCATATTGTTAATGTAGTGAATCACGTTGATTGACTTGCGGATGTTGAACCATCCCTGTGTCCCTGGTATAAATCCCACTTGATCAAGGTGTATAATCTTTTTGATATATTGCTGTATTTAGTTTGCCAAAATTTTGTTGAGGAGATTTGCATCTATATTCATCAGTGATATTGGCCTGTAGTTTTCCTTCTTTGTGTTGTTCTTGTCAGGTTTGGGGATCAGGGTGATGTTGGCTTCATAGAATGTATTAGGGTGTGCTCCATCTTCCTCTATTTTCTGGAAAAGTTTGAGAAGGATAGGTATTAAATCTTCTTTGAATGTTTGGTAGAATTCTCAAGAGAAGCCGTCTGGTCCTGGACTCTTATTTTGGGGGAGGTTTTTGATTACTGTTTCTATTTCTTTACTTGTGATTGGTCTATTCAGATTCTCTATTTCTTCCTGATTCAGTTTGGGTAGGTTGTATGAGTCTAGGAATTTATCCATTTCTTCTTGGTTGTTCAACTTGTTGGCATATAGTTTTTCATAGTATTCTCTTATGATCCTTTGTATTTCTTCGGTATCTGTTGTGATTTCTCCTGTCTCGTTTCTAATTTTATTTATTTGAGACTTCTCTCTTTTTTTTTAGTGAGTCTAGCTAAGGGTTTGTCGATTTTGTTAATTTTTTTCGAAGAACCAACTCTTTGTTTCATTGATCCTTTCTACTGTCTTTTTTGTTTCAATATCATTTATTTCTGCTCTAATTCTAATTATTTCCCTCCTTCTACTGACTTTGGGCTTGGTTTGTTCTTCTTTGTCTAATTCCGTTAGGTGTCGTTTGAGGTTGTTTATGTAATATTTTTCTTGCTTATTGAGGTGAGCCTGTATTGCAATGAATTTTCCTCTTAGGACTGCCTTTGCTGCGTCCCAAATAATTTGGTATAGTGTGTTTTCATTTTCATTTGTCTCCCGATAATATTTGATTTCGTCAATAATCCATTGTTTGTTCAGTAGCATGTTGTTTAGTCTCCACATTTTTGGCCCTTTCCCAGCTTTATTCTTGTAGTTGATTTCTAGTTTCATAGCATTGTGATCAGAAAAGATCCTTGATATTATTTCAACCCTCTTGAACTTATTGATGCTTGCTTTGTTTCCCAAGATATGGTCTATCCTTGAGAATGTTCCATGCGCGCTTGAGAAGAATGTGTAACCTGCTGTTTTTGGATGAAGTGTCCTATATATATCTATTAGGTCCATCTGATCTAATTTTTCATTTAATTCTATAATTTCCTTGTTGATTTTCTGTCTGGATGATCTTTCAATTGGTGTTAATGGGGTGTTGAGGTCCCCTACTATTATTGTATTACTGTTGATGTCTCCTTTTAGTTTTGTTAAGAGTTTCTTCACGAATTTTGGTGCTCCTGTGTTAGGTGCGTATATATTTATGACTGTTAAGTCATCTTGGTGGAGTGTCCCTTTTATCATTATATACTGCCCCCCTTTGTCTTTCATTACCTGTTTTGCTTTGAAGTCTACTTTGTCTGATATAAGTATGGCAACACCTGCTTTCTTTTGTTCATTATTGGCTTGGAGTATTGTCTTCCATCCCTTGACTCTGAGTCTGTGTTTGTCTTTGGGGCTGAGGTGTGTTTCCTGGAGGCAGCATATTGTTGGATCTTATTGTTTGATCCATTCTGCCACTCTGTGCCTTTTGATTGGAGAGTTCAATCCATTCACATTTAGTGTGATTATTGAAACGTGGGGGCCTACTGTTGCAATTTTATCACTTGCTTTCCGGTTCTTTTGCATTTTGTCCTGATGGAGAGCTGTTACTTTGTGTTATTGTCCTTCTGCTTATCTCCTTTGTTCTGGATTTTGTAACCCCTTTCCTTCTTTTGATTTTTCAGGAATGAGTTTCTTCATGAGCAACTCTTGAAGAGGAGTTTTTGTGGTGATGAACTCCCTTAACTTTTGTTTATCTGGGAAAGTTTTTATTTCTCCATTGTATTTGAAGGATATTTTTGCTGGGTAGAGTATTCTTGGCTGCAAGTTTTTATCCTTCAGAGTTTTGAATATTTCATTCCAATCTCTTCTAGCCTGTAAGGTCTCTCCTGAGAAATCTGCTGATAGCCTTATGGGTTTGTTGTAAGTTATTTTCTTCTGCCTGGCTGCCCTTAGTATTTTCTCTTTGTCATTGACTTTTGCTAGTTTCACTACTATATGTCTTGGGGTGGGTCTTCTTGCGTTAAAAAAGTTTGGAGATCTATTGGCTTCTGTGACATGAAGTTCCATCTCTCTTCCCAAGTTTGGAAAGTTCTCAGCTATTATTTATTTGAACAGGCCTTCTGCCACCTTCTCCTTCTCTTCTCCCTCTGGTATACCTATAATCCTTATGTTGCATCTCCTAATTGAGTTGGATAATTCTAGGAGAGTTTCTTCATTTCTTTTTAGTCTTAATTCTCTCTCCTCCTCTGCCTGCAGCATTTCTATATTCCTATCCTCCAAATTGCTAATTCTGTTCTCTATATTACCGACCCTACTGTTCAGAGAGTCCAGATTTTTCTTAATCTCCTCCATTGTGTTCTTCATCTCCAGTATTTCTAATTGGTTCTTCTTTATGGTGTCAAGCTCTTTTGTGACATAGCTCCTGAACTCATTGAGTTGTCTATCTGAATTCTCTTTTAGGTCGTTGAGTTTTTTCATAATGGCAGTTTTGAAATCATCGTCATTTGGGTTGCAGATTTCATTGTCTTTGGAATTGTTTTCTGGGTGCTTATCATCTTCCTTCTGTTCTGGAGATTTAATATATTTTTTCATACTGCTTGATGGCGTGGATTTGTGCCTCTGCATAGAGATAGAGTTTAGTCACTGCTTCCACTTGTTGCGACTGGTGTGTGTGGGGGGGCAGCTGTTTAGACTGCCCCAGCCAGGAACCCTGTCAGCTGTTACTGACTGGGTCTGGGCCCCTCCTCGTAGTCACAGTGGTCCTGTGGGGTCCCTCATCGGTTGTGGGGGATATCACAAGGGGGCCTCAGGCTGCTGGTGCCTACTGCTGCAGCCTACCTAGACGTGCTCCCTCCTTGTGGTCTGCAGCGGTGTTGTGGGCTTTCCCATCAGCCAGGAGCAGGATCACCTATAATCTCTGATTTGTCCCTAACAGAGCCCACCAGATCATACTTGTCCACTATAGGTCCCAGCTGAGCTATGGGTATCTTCTGCAGTCTGTCATTAGCTCACTTAGCTGTGCTGCTTTTGCCCTCCAGGGCCTTCCCGCCTTGCGATTGCCAGTTGGGACCTCTCCACTAGTGCTGTGCAGAGGCTTTCACTGAGGCTGCTGTAAGAACCTGGAGTTCCCCCCGAGCTATGTAGTCGTTTCACCAGAGCTCTACTCTGCCCTACTTTACTCTCACGTGATCTCTGGGAGCCCCTTGCCTCACCTGGAACACGGCCAGAGTCCGTAGGCCTGGCGGTGGCTTGTAAGCTGCTGCCCTGTGGGGAATTCTGCTCTAGGGAGCTTCCTGGTGTTCCGAATGCTGTGTGGGGCCTCCCTGCCAATGGCGAGCAGAGGCCCTCCCTGCTGGGGGCTGTGGGACCCTGGAGCAACCCCCCGGGCCGCAGAGCTGGGTGTTGGAGCTCCACCCAGTCCCCAGGTGCGTCCATGGGTAGTACAGGCACCCCCTGTACCGACCTGTGCACAGGAGACCGTGAGCCCAGCAGCAGATTGCGGCCTGGAGCCGCCCTGGGGGATCCGCCCACCGGGAGCTTTCCTTTTTCCTGGATTCTGGGTGTGGCCTCCCTGTTAATGGCGAGCAGAGGCTCTCCCTGCCCGGGAGATGCGGGACCCAGGAGCCTTCCCCCATGCTGCAGAGCCAGGTGCTGGAGCTCCAACCGTGTTCCCAAGCACGTCTACGGGAAGTCCGGGCACCCCCTGCCCCCAGCCCTGCGTCGGGGACCGTGAGCCCAGTGGCAGCTTGCAGTCTGGAGCCGCCCGGGGGGATCCGCCCACGAGGAGCCTCCCTTTTTCCTGGATTCTGGGCGTGGCCTCCCTGCTAATGGCGAGCAGAGGCTTTCCCTGCCGGGGAGGTGTGGGACCCTGAAGCCTTCCCCTGCACCACAGAGCCAGGCGCTGGAGCTCCAAACGTGCCCCCAAGCACGTCTACGGGAAGTCAGGGTGCCCCCTGTACCAAGCCTTGCGCCGAAGACCGTGAGCTCAGTGGCAGCTTGCAGTCTGGTGCCGTGCCAGGCCCGCCAGGAGCTTCTCTTTGTTCTGGCTTCTGGGCAGGGCCTCCCTACTAATGGCGAGCAGAGGCCTTCCCTGCCAGTGGGTGTAGGGCCCTGGGGATATCCCCCTGGGCTTAGGTGTGATTGTGGGGGGCTTGGGTAGTGGTGTTGTCACCTGTTTCCACTGTCGCTCCGCTGGTGAGTGCACACTCCTGCCCTTGGTGTTTGGCGATACTATGGTGGAGTCCGCTGGAAGAGAGCCTCCTGCAGGAACTAGGCTGTCTGGGGGTCGGGGGTCGGAGAGTTTTCACCTATTTCCACCTCCTCCCGGGGAGAAGTCTGTCTGCGTTCTGATGTGTAGTAGCAAGAGACTTTTAGGCGTCTTGAGATGCTATCTGGATATCCTTTGTTAATCGGTGAATGTCCAATTAGTTGTAGATTCGACTGGGGAGAGACAAAGAAGACCTCTCACTCTGTCGTCTTGGTTCCACCCCCCAACACATGAATTTTGAGGGGCATGATTGAGCCCATAATACTGGCAAAGAGAATCCAATGAACATCTTGAAGTTTCCAGAATGTGTATCCATCTTGGAATCTTTCACTAACTTAGTGCTAATGGATTTATTACAGACCAGAGGAAAAATCAACCTTCCCTTTGGACATGTTTTTCTCAGCAGTTTGATTTTTTCTTTTTAATCAAGTAAAAAATTATTTTAGATATTCAGGGGTCTTTGTTCCTTTTCTGAAAGTAAAATCAATGAAGTTAATAGGTGAAATAGGGTAAGTCTATTGAATGAGAAGAATCTAATTAAAAGACTAATTTTTTTCCTGCATATTGCCTCCCTAATTTGGCTCCCCCTGCATATTTTACTTTAAAGCATTTAAAGTTAACATTTGACAAAGCTGACATCTAAGATGTTAAAGAGTGATCTTGGGATATGGCACACCCAGATTTTTATTGTTACCCTATTATCGGCTGCCAGGTTGAATCTTATTTCTTGTTAATCTGTCATTTCTCTGTGCCACTCACATTTTCAGACCTGTCAATGTTCTGTGATTTCAAGGGGGGTGCCAAGGAAAATGAAGGCTGCCATCCTACTCTTAAATTCTAACTCTTAGTTTAACTTGGATTCCAGTTGAAACAGAAATTCACTGGGAGGGTTATACTAAGTTATTTACACTTTAACCTGACTGAAAGATCTAATTAGGGGAACAAAATAGAATAGTATGAGAGTCACCAAAAGTGAGCAAGGGGGCCCAAAATGGGAAGCTTAGGGCACAAAAGACTAACTCATCTACCTATTGACCAGGGTCAACTCTTCATTAGAAGTGTGTAGGTAAGGCCTGTAGTATGAGAACTATCATGCTCCTCTGTGATGGGGAACAGTAGCTTCTTGAATAAGTTACCTATTGCTGTGTAAGAAATTATTACAAATTTAGGAGCTTAAAACAACCCCCATTTACTCTTTCTCAAGTTCTGTAGGTCAGAAGTTCAGGTAGGCTTGACTGCGTTCTCTGCTTATGGTCTCATGAGGTGCTGATGTCAAGGTGTTGGCTGAGCTGGGTCCTTATCTGGAGGCTCTGGGAAGATTCCACTTCCAACCTCTGTCAGGTTATTGGCAGAATCAGTTCCTTGAGACCAAGGGTCTGAAGCTCCTGTTTCCTTGCTGGTTGTCAGCTGAGGGTTGCCTTCAGTTCTTGGAGGCTCTTCACAGTTCTTATGCGGCCCCCTCCATCTTCAAAGCAGTAACGGTCCCTCAAGTCCTTCTCATGTTTTGAATCTCTGACTTTTCTTTCTGCCTTCCTTCTCTCTCAGCAACCAGAGAAAGCTCTATGCTTTTAAAGGCTAGTGAGATCAGATTAGCTCTATACAGAAAATTTCCGTATCTTAAAGTCAACTGACTTAGAGACTTTAATTACAAAATCCCTTCACAGCAGTGCCTCGATTAGTGTTTGAAGAACCCGGGGACAGAAATTTCTTGGGAGGGAGGCAACTTTAGAATTTTTCCGACCACATTCCTCTTAGTCACTGCTTGGCTCAGTAACCAGCATCAAGCTCCACCTTGCCTGCCTTCACCGAGGAAATAGAGAGTTAATCTTAGACTCTCATAGAGTTCTAGAGTCTGGTCGGTTTTGTTCTGCATGGATTCTTCATAGTTCACTTTGTGAGCAATCAGTTCACAGTCCACTTAATTTTCTCTTTAAGACAACCACAGAACACTTGGACTTATCCCCTGTGATTTAGTGCTTTGGGACCAGCCTGTTGGCCAGGACTGGACTAGGTCATGGATGGAGTTCGAGTGGCTTCAGGTGGGTTTGAGAGGCTCCCGTGCATCTCTGTGTTGCATCTGGTACTGCACACTCCCTCCCCAGAGAGGATATGACAAATGGCAATTCAGAGTCTTTTTCTGAGTTGCTAGCTTTCCACCACTCCATAAAGAAAGCCTTCCCACTACGCCATATGCGGCCATTATGATGTTCTTACATTGAGCCCAAATCTGCTTCCCATTGGTCTCAGTTCTGGCATGATACAGGATAGCTCATTCTAACAGCTTTATTTTTTTCTTATTGTGTTTTCTGTTTTGCTATTTTTTCTTTGCTGGGAAGCAGCGTACATCTCAGTCAGCTGACATTCAAACCATGACCTCCCTCTCAAACCAAAATAAATACTGCCCTTCTTAGACTTTATCCTCTTTCACATCGCCCTTGACATCTTTTAATAAATATTTCAGATGGAGGACTTCACGGCCTGTGTGTTCCAGAAAGCAGCAGCTGATGCAGATCATGGACACCTGGAAACCTGCTCCAGGAACCGAGGAGGGTGAGTTCTGCTGAGCTGGATGGGTTTTCTGTGCATTTTTTGGAATTGGAGCAGGCTGTGGTTTGAGGGGAGGCTGTGAGTTCTACCCCAGTGCTATGTCCAGGTGGGCCTTGTGATGATCTAATGTCTGCCTATAGGGAAGCATTCTGGGATGGCAGAAAACCAGAGATCTTTGTCATGAAGAAGCGCAAACTTCCATTTTTGTGTAGAATGAGTTGAATGGTTAACTGTGAACCAGAGGCTGACGTGACCTGGGACATTTCAGTGCTTCCTGCATCACAACCGGGCCTTGAAATCTATGCATCTATGGCATTTTGTGCACTCTAAACTCACTGCAGGTGGAGTGAATGGCATGCATTTCAGATATATTCAGGGCTGCAGAGGAGGGCAAATATGACATCCAAGGATATTCCACATGCAAGCAGTTGTCAGCTGATGCCACCCTGAGCTTTGAGATGTAAGTAAAATTGTCTTCACTCCCCACTGAACAGCCTATAGGAAATTCGATGCCTTCTCTGAGATTTCTGTGAATTTCTAGGAATTCTCTTCTCCTGGGCATTTCTAGTTCAGAGCACCTGTCTCCCTGGACCCTCACCCTCCTTCATCTCCCCTCCCATGACTGTTCCATTCCTTTTGCTCTGTGCTTATCTACCTCTAGAACTCAGCACTTTCTCCCAAACCATCCACACCAAGCATTTAAAACGTCTTCAGTTTTATGGAAGCATTGGAGAGGAGAGAAGACGATTAGTAACATTAATCATTTTAATTGGGATATTGGGCATTCCTGTTCTTAAGTCCTTCAGTTACCTTGTCCCTGGGAACTTCTCACTGGTCACTTGCCTGTGGAGCCAATCTCCTGCTTTATTTCTTTGTCTTTCTCTTTCCCTTCCCATCTCCCCTCCTTTCCCCTCTTCAAGTTCCCCCAACTCCTGTTCATTTCTTATACAAAACTACGTAGCTATCAATTTGATCCACTGTTATCTTCTAAACCATGGCCTTGGCTACTGTACTCAAAGAGGCTTTCTTAAACATGGTCCTTGCACATACAGACTAAACCCAAACACAGACAATTCCCTATGGGAACTATTTTAATAGTTTTAAATAAAACTATCTTCATCCACTACACATTACTTATTACCTGAAGGGAATTTATTGTAAAATCATGTGGCTACCGGCGCTGCAGTGGCTGATATCTTGGTCTCTCTCTAGACCGGGGGCTCTTTCAGGGCAGAGGCCTTGCATGTCATTATCTGTGCGTGTGCGGCCCCTCATGGCCCCCCTGCACAAAAGAGATGATCAAGTAAATTAAAAGAGACTTGGCCAGTTTTCTGTGTCTTGATCTGCTAATCTGCATGGTAGGTCTATGTATGTGTTCACTTTGTGATAGTTAATTGAGTTACACACTTATAATTTGTTCACTCTTCCATGTATGTTAGTTCAATAAATGTGCTTTTTAAGAGGTGGCTTGCACAAGATCGCATAGTTATTAAGAGACAGGCTTGGGTCTGTGGACTCCCAGTGGAGGAGCATCCCCCTCAAACGGAGCCACTTCTCTAAAGGCTGCAGTGGGTTGGCTGCCTTCTCCAGGGATGTGGGGCTCTGTGTGAGAGAAGTGAAGTCAGTGTTGCCTCCCTGTGTCTCTCCTCTATGCGCATGCATGTCACCACCTGAGCTTCCCTTTCAAAGCCCCAGAAGCGGGCACATTCTTTGCTACCAGAGACTTAGCTCACATCCAATTTTCCTCTGGTGAGTGACATTCATTTGATTTCTTCTCTCAAGAATATATTTTTTTGGTAGGGGTTTGCTCCATCCCCCAGTTGTGGCAGGATGGCCTTAGAGACTATGATTAAGGGTATCAGGGGTTTGGGGACAGGATGCCATGTCCAGAGGCTGCCGTCTGCTCTGCCTCCCACAGGAGTTCTAACCCGGCTGCACTTGAATCCCCTGAGCAGCTTTAGAAACGTTTGAGCTCTGGGCCCCACGTCTCTCTCCCCCAAGAGATTCTATTGTAATTAGTCTGGGCATAAAGATTTTAAAATCTCCCTGGTGATGCTAATGTATGGCCAAGGTCAGCAGCCGCTGATCCTGACTTAATTATGTGGAAGGACCTGCTAAATGCTAAGGGTCTCAGCTGGAAATGGGGAGCAAGATGCTGAGATGCAGCATCTGATTTTTAGCTCTACTTGGGATGAATTCTCCTGCTGAGGCTGCTAGAGAGCCAGAGAGCCTTGCTTTATCATGCAATAATTATTCCACACCTCCTGTTGAATTCCCACCCATGGTCCAAATTAGGCTGAGCAGCTTATGGCAGAGAAGGCCTCTTGTGATGTAAAAACTGATGCTCAATTTCTTTTCCTACTTTGGTTTAAATAACCTTTAGTCATGTTTTGGTTAGTCCCAGGGGTGAGCTGGGCAGGAAACTGAGCCCCATTGGGCTGGGTGGGAAGCGAAGCACACGGGGATGCATGAGACAAGGATGCTGAAGGAAGGTGACTCAGCTACACAGGAAGGTTGTGATGAAGGCTCAAAGCACAAAGGCAAAAGGCAAGGCAGGTCAGGCATGACTTCAGCACTTGTCAGCTCCATAAAACCTAACCAAGGCACAGCGGTAGGAAGTCGAGAGGCAGTCATGAGTATGTGGTGTCTGCCCCTGTATGATTGGCACTACGTACAAGGTGGGAAGACAGCTCTCTGGGGATGGTGGCACTTCACATTCAGAGTCCAAACAGAGATCAGGTTAGGGCCACCCTATTAGAAAGGAACTGGTAGACCAGGCAGGGGAACCGTGCAGAAGCTGTGGATTCAGGAGGTGTGACAGATGGAGGAGGTGAGCGCACCTCACAAGCTGTTATCCTGGGCTTATCTGGAACTTTGAGTCGGGTATTCAGCTAAGACTCCACGAGCTGAGACTAGGTGTAGGGCTCAGGCTTGGTTCTAAGACCCACCAGATCCTGCTCCTGCCAACGGCATTGTGTTTGATGAGACTGGCCCAGAACAAGGCCAGGGCCAGCCTGCTGCTGAGGGGCACCTGTGGGACCAACTATAGGACCTGAGGAAGGCACCAAAAGGCCACAGAAGTGCTGGCTGGTGCTTCTGGATGTGGGAGTGCAGACAAAGGCGAAATTCTGTCAGCTCTTGGGCCTGGACAGAATTGGCTCCTTTCTTGTTTTTTCACCTGGTTTCCTAGTTGTTACATGGTCCACCTGTCATCTGGAGGCTTGACTGCCTTTTGGGTGGCAACGTCTGTCTCAAGTGTCAGAAGCATAATTCCTCTGCTTATCACATACATGGCAGGTGTCGAGTTTCGTCAGCCACTCCTCATGCCCTCAGGGGTCACTGCAGACTCCTCAGGGAAAGATTGAAGTGCTTGCCTGTGGATTTCTCCAGTAGGTTTTCAGGCTTATCTAAATGATCTTTCCCTTACAACCTTCACTCAGCGGTGTTAGCCACCCAACCGCCCTTTCCTCCTCACTCCCCCCACCTCAACTTGGCTTCTGGGAGTCCATGTAGTCTTTCTGTCTTCTCTCTTTTCTTTTCCCCACCCCACCTCCAAATCCTCATTCATACTTTGGAAGAACTATGCTTTTCCTTCTAAGACCAGCCTATAAACACCTCTTCCAGGGAGCTATTCCATATTCTCCCAGTGGAAATTGCCTTTGTCTCTTACACATTCTTGGCACAGAATGTTTGTAGCTTCATCTTCTTACTTATTACAGTCCGCTCTGAGGCCAAAGTTTAGTGAGCATTTCCAATGTTACTCGTGTAACTACTAGTATAATTGGTACTACACCATTGGCTACTAACATTGGTTACATTGTGCTAAGCTATTTACTATCTATCTCATTTGTGGCCCTCAACAATTCTATCAGGTGGGTGCTGTTATTAGGCTTATTTTACAGATGAGAAAACTGAGTTTCAGAGGTTAAGTGGGTGCAGATATATGGTATCAACCAAGACACTCTTCTCTTGTTTACCTCACTAGCCTGAGAGGTCACAGAATACAGGAACGTCTTTTTAGAAAATTCATGAATACATTGCTGTAGCCACTAGAGTGCCTTATATTGCTGTTTTTGCATGGTACTATAACGTTGTTTCTGATTACACATAATGTTTATCGGATTGTTTCCTTTGACTTATGTAAATGAAGAACATGTAGACTTAGGAGAATGCAGTGATCAATAGCTCCAGTGAAAACATTTGCTTGCTTAAATTTAAAATGTATAGTTTTGATCGCTGGAAACAAGGCTGCCTTTAGTGGGTATGCAGCCGAGCAAAAACTTTGGGGGGCTTCCTGTCCAGATAAACAATTTCAGTCACTCCAAATCAGTATGTCAGCTCCATTCTGGGGACCCAATCTTGTGCAATTCCTCTAAAGGAAAACCACCCTGGACAGCAGGAACACTCTGGTCCAAATGGGAACTGAAGCCCACAGGACGCAGTCGGGCTCAGGGTGCGCTATCAGGCTGCCCTAATCTGACCCTCACAGTCCCAGTCATCGGAGGGGGACTTAGAAAATATAGAGAAAGTTGCTCCAAGGCAAAAACTCAGGGAGTGCCCCGAGACAGAGGGAGGGCAGGATCCTGCCTGCCTAGGTCTAAAGTGTGGTACTCACTGAAAACATACCAATAGGCAAATAATGGTTAAGAGCATTGTAATAGAAGGCTTGACAGTCATATACCACACTCGATATTCGGTAGGTGTTTAATAAATCTCAAAGTGTCTTGGTATTGTACAAATTACCCTGAGCTCTAACTTTGTAATCAGTTTCTTGCTTTCTCACTTACAAGCTCGGTGATTGGACAAGCAACTAAGCTCTCTGAACCTGTTTCCTCGTGCATCTAATGGACAGCACCCTGCCAGGGTCATGTGCAACAGTGCTATTACAGTTATAATAGCCTGCATTTATTGAATTCTTCTTGTGTGCCAGGTACTATTCTCAATGTGTTACATCGTTCTTTTATTCTCTTTTTATAGATGAAAAAATGAGGCATGGAGAGCTACACTATTTGGACCTGCGAGTCCAATGCCAGGGTCTAAGCACATAACCATTGTGCCTTATCACCTGGCTCACTCTTCTCAACCCTAGCTTCATGGTAGAATTGTTGGAGCAGCTTTTAAAAGGTACCAATGACTGGGCATCATCCCCCCGACCCCAAATTCCAATTTAATTGGCCTGAAGTGGGGCCCAGGCATCGATCCTTTTTATAGCTCCCTATATGATGTGAACGGCAGCCAGGTCTGAGAACTAATAGAAAGCAGGCATGTGGTAAACTTGCGTTGAATCTCAATGAGGGTGACTCAACCTTGACAACACCAAATGAGCAAATGTGTCAAGTGCATTTCAAAGCTAAGTACTCCACACATATAAGAAATTCTACTTAGAATTTGTTAAACTAGTATTTATCCAGGGTCTTCTTTGTTCGTACCACTGACTAGATAAACAAATATGTATAAAGCATCTCCTAAGCAAGAGCAGGGTGGGAAGGACTGGGTAGATGATGGGGTGGTGGAAGAAGTCTACTACAGTGGGAGGAACATTTTATCACCAACCATGTTTAGAATTGCTGGGATTGCGGGGTCATGGTGACAATAAAAGCAGACTGACTTTTGGTTGGTTTCATTAGTATTTTAAAATTCTCTACACTCCCATCCTGCTCCATTAGCATGCTACCAGTTGTGATGTCACTGCTGTTAGTTTTAAGTATAGCATCAAAATTATAAATTAAATGAATAGATATAAAGAAAATTATTTATCATCAGTATATGTAAATAATATATACTATATGTTAAAATTATATTTATATATAAATTATTCATATAGTTATAATACATAAATAAATATATGAATAAAGTTATAATAATTAAAAATGTCTCATAACCTTTTGAGAAAAGTATCATTATCCCCATTCTACAAATGAGGAACTGGAAACACAAGTCACTTGCCCAATGCTAGGAACCTAGTAATAAGTAAAAACCATTTACTGTTCATTTACTGTGTGATTTACTTATATGATTTGTTTTAATTCTTTCAACAACCCTATGATGAGGTACCATTAATAGTCCTTCTTTAAAAAAAAAAAAGGACATAGGAGAAAGACAAAAGGAGTCCAAGGCACGGGATGTCAAAGTAATTCTTCTAGCGTCTTCCAACAAGGAAGTGCTTGAGCCAGAACATGGCCCTGGGTGGTCTGCATCTGATACAGGTTCCCTCCGCTATTTCAAAGTAGAGCATTCCTATGAAACCTTTTGTAAGCCAAAGTGGAGTAAAGTGAAGAAGCAATTACCATTAATTTAATGGGAAAAATTTTTGAGCATGCCCAGACCCAAAAAATAACCTAACAAATCATACCAAATAATGCGTAAAACCTAAAATAACACTAACATATGGTAAAAACAAGAATGATATAAGTGCACAGCCTATAAAGTAGAAACAATGTATGTACAGTGTGGTTTCACTTACCAGAATCAGGGAGACAGCGAGCACACCGAAGGCTGAGAGGTGGTGGTTATGGGGTGTTAGGCTGAGTGGTTTGAGGTTGGGGTGGTGGGAGGTACAGGACACTGGGGTGCAGGAGACAGAGGAAGAGAGGCATCTATGAACATCTCATCGTGTCTGAATCCATCAGGGCAGGCAGGTCAGGAACGTCCACACCTTCTGTCTGCCTGCCCCGCTGGCGAAGGTCGAGGTTTGTTTCTGTTGCGGCTGATGTGGAAGCTTGAAATACGACAGTATGCTTGGCTGGTGAGCCTCCATAAGGGCTGGCTGCAACACTGTTTTGTTTTTCACCTTTTTTTGTAAAAGCGAAAATCTCTTGAGATTTCTCTCGGTTAGCAAAAGCAGGGACTAAGGTAGGTCTTTGGTAAAAGCGAAGTGGCGTAAAGTGAAAACTTTCGGATAGAGGGGCAAACATATTCCATGCTGCCTCTTATGTAAGCTAGTACGAGGCGCAACCCAAATATTTTTACTCAGTATACTGCCCCCTCTTCTTTACCTTCTCTACTTTCCTCTTTGCTTCTTCCTACCTTGTCTTCAACTTCCAGATCCTTATCAACTGAAGGAAACCAGAATATGTCACTCCAAAATATGCCACTTTGGCATAAGGAATATGTTGAGCTGAAGGCAATTGAGAAGAAGCAGACACAAGAAAAACTCCCTGCCCTCCTGGTATTTGCCTAAAAGCGGGACATACGTTTTTCAAAGGTGTCCCTCCTCCCCTCTCCACCTGGAAGGACAAAAGTTACTCACCAGAGGAGATAACTGTAGACTCTTTAGTATGCAGATGGCGCCAGAGGAATGTACATAAGGATCTTTGACCGGCCTTTACCTACCGTCAGTTTCCCATATATTTACCTTCCCACAGTTTGCCATCCTTGGAAGCCTAAAAACTCTTTCCTTTGTCTTGCCATTTCTCTACAAATTTATTGTTTTTCTTTTGTTGTTGAAGATGCTGCATAAGGCTGGACTCTAAGCTGCCTCTTTGAGTTATTCTTCCCAGAGTTTCTCCCAAGTATGTAAGAAATATTCATGTTAGCGAACTTGTTTTTCTCTTGTTACTCTATTATTACGGAGCCCCAACCAAGAACCTGAGTTGGGTAAAGGAAAATTTTTTCCTTCCCTACATAAAATAATGCACGCAGCTCATTGGGTCCCCATTTAATCATGTTACCTGAGCACTTCTTCCTGGTTCAGCCATGGGTACCTCACACAACATGTCTGAAATTAGACTTCTCCACTTATCCTGGCATCTGCATCTCCTCTTGCGTCAGGAACCTGGTTAATAGCATCTACGTCCACCAGTCTCTCACACTAGACTCCCACTCTCTATCTGGGAATTGTTCTACTGTCTCCTCAGGTGGGGTTGTGGCTGCCGGGCACAGGTAGGCAGCATCTGAGCTCTCTCATGACCCCTCTCTATCTCCTGGGGGCATCTTTGCTTCTACCACTGTTCTAAATCCTGTCAAAAAGGATTATAGTACCAGGAAGAATTTGAAACTAAGTTTGTCTGTGTCCTTGAAGAGCAAACCTCCCTCCTAGATCCTTTCATCTGTGCAATGGGGCTAAGGTGAAGACCTGAAGGAGGGCAGAAGGTGCTTGACAAGCAGCCACCATTACTGGGGATCCACTTCCTTGCAGGAGAGGGCAGGCGTAATTACTCTGCCTGTCTTTCTTTCAGATTCAAAGTAAGATGGAGGCCTGGAGATCTCTTTCATCTGTGTTTGGAATTAAAAAGTTAATATGATCACTGCTATGGACTAAATTGTATCTCCCCCAAATTTGTATGTTGAAGCCCTCACCCGCAATGTGACTGTATGTGGAGATAGGGCCATTAAAGAGATTATTAAGGTTAAATGGGGTCATAAGGACGGGGCTCTAATCCAATATGACTGGTGTCCTTATAAGAAGATGGAGAGACACAAGGGATGGTGAACAATCACAAGGAAAAGGCCACACAAAGCCACGGCCAGAAGGCAGCCATTTTGTGAGCCAAGGAGAGAGGCCTCAGGGGGAACCAAACCTGCTGATCCCTTGACCTTGAACTTACAGCTCCCAGAATTATGAAAAACAAATTTCTGTTGTTTAAGCCACTCGGTCTGTGGCATGTTGTTGTGGCAGTCGTAGCAAATGAGTACAATCATCTTTGGACTATAAAACCTACTCAAAGGTGATTGTTTCCGGTGGGTTCATTCCATCATGGCCTGACAGCAGCACGTATACGAGGAACATTCAAGGCTGGGCTTGGCAATCACCAAAGTGACGCTCATCATTTCATTATAAGAAGAAATGGTCACCTTAGTCTGCATGCAAAGAATTTTATCACTGATGACCCAAGCTGCATAAACAGCTTTCATCTTTCTGGAAGGAAAAAAAAAATCAGTTTCCTTTTTGTACAGCACTTCTGGTCTTTTAAGGGGCCTGGCCCTTTAAAGAGATTCTGATGCTTGTCCCAATTTTACTTTTGTTATTAAACCTCTCTGCCTGGCAGGGCTGCTCAGTGGAGGCTTATGCAATCGTCTCTCTCTTAATTGGACCTGGTCTTGAGCGACAGATCAAACGATCTTAAATTAATAACAATGACAAACTGCCCTCAGATGGCACTTGAACATAAAGGGAAACACTTCCATTAAACAAATGTTATGTCATCAAGAAACCCATTAATAGTTCTGCCGGTGATCGTAGCAGTGTAATTTTTCTCATCACTGTTAATAACCGGCAAAGTTATAATTGCATATGGAGCTTAATTAAAATTTTCTATCCTATTAATGAGTGTCCATGCTTCAGATCTCCTGTCAAATGGTCTGTGAAATTTAGACTATATTTCTTGAGGTCTAGGTTCTCAGAAGACATGAGACGTATGGACAGAAATGGGGTTGCATTATAAAATCTTAATATGCTGCAATTACTAGTCATTGGATATTAGAGGTGGAATTGGCCTTCTACATTTTTTAAAGCTAATTCCTGTATTATAAGCTGATTTTTACTTTATATATTTGTATCTCTTATATACATATATTTATAGGTAATATAAATAATTAAGAAAAATTGCCTATCTCCTAAGTGAAACCTTTTACTTAGCAAGTAAACCTTAGTTTATCTAGTTTATCCTTAGTATATCTGCTCTTTCCATTTTTATACCCTCTTCCTATCCATTCATATACATATTGTGACACACACTAGCCAGGTGCTCACCAGATCCACTCTGCCTTCTTCCTGAGCACTCACATTGCATCTTTCAGTCCCCTTTATTGAGGTTCCATCAGGGCCATGTGACTTGTTCTTGTCAATGTCCTCAAGCGGAAGCCATGTTTATTGCTTTCAAGCAGAGGCAGTTACGAGCAGGTAAGTCTTCTCTACCTCTCCTTTCCTGCATCTGCCTTCCAGAACAGGAGGATTCAGGGCGCAAGGCACTAGGAACTGTCGAGTCGCTAGTTGGAAGGATCCTGTGTCCCTAAAAAGATGTGTGGAGCACAGACCACCCCCCATTCCCCGCAGACCTAAATTAGACTGTGATGTGAGTGACAAATTAAGCTTTATTAGTTTCAGCTACTAAGATTATTTTTATAGCACTTAGCCTACCCAAATACATGTTTTTTACCTAATTTCATAGAAAGTTATAATTTTTTATTTTTTTTAAAAGTTTGACACCGGAGCTAACATCTGCTGCCAATCTTCTTCTTTTTTTCTTCTTCTTCTCTCCAAAACCTCCCAGTACATAGTTGTATATTTCTAGTTGGAGGTCCTTGTGCTTATGCTATGTGGGATGCTGCCTCAGCATGGCTTGATAAGTGGTGCTAGGTCCGTGCCCAGGATCCAAACTGGCAAAACCCTGTGCTGCCAAAGTGGAGCATGTGAACTTGACCACTCAGCCACGGGGCCGGCCCCTTTTTATTCTACTTTTTAAAAATTTGACATTGCTGGATATAGAGTTTCTACATACTGTATGGTCCTCCACGTGATGCAGAGTTATGACTTTAATGCCTGAATGCTATTCCATGTTAAGTGATGTGCCAAGTCAACATTACCATTTTTCAAATATTGCACAGATCATTTCTTATATTTTCCTCTTTAGGGAATATCTTTATGCATATAGTATACTTCTTTCAAATTATATTGATAAATTGTCAACAAATTGTCATGTGACAGCTTACATTGCCTCTAGCCGTTATGGGTATAAATTATAATCAGCCTTTCTAAGTTGAAAATTTATGTGTCCATTTAAAATTTACTTGGCATTAAATGATACTTTATATATAAACACATTATATGTAAATGTATTACATTTAAATTCTTTGTATATGAAGTATGCAGATACTTTATATAGCCACTAAATGTATACACTTAAATACACGTTATAATTTGTACTTCTTTAATAAGTAGTGAGTCTTATATTTTCCATATGTGTTTGCTTACACAAACATATTAGTCCCTTTCACATGTTAGCTCCTTTCACATGGGGAATTTAATCCTGCATTGGGGAGCACACAACACTTCAATTTTTTTCTTAGATTTGTTTTTTTCCCCAGAAAGAAAAGCTTGCTTTTTTTTTTTTTTAAAGATTTTATTTTTTCCTTTTTCTCCCCAAAGCCCCCCGGTACATAGTTGTATATTCTTTGTTGTGGGTCCTTCTAGTTGTGGCATGTGGGACGCTGCCTCAGCGTGGTTTGATGAGCAGTGTCATGTCCGCGCCCAGGATTCGAACCAACGAAACACTGGGCCGCCTGCAGCGGAGCGCGCGAACTTAACCGCTCGGCCACGGGGCCAGCCCCTAGCTTGCTTTTTTTTTGAGGAAGATTAGCCCTGAGCTAACATCCACCGCCAATCCTCCTCTTTTTGCTGAGGAAGGCTAGCCCTGAGATAACATCCGTGCCCATCTTCCCCTACTTTATATGGGACACCTGCCACAGCACGGGTTGATAAGCCGTTCGTAGGTCTGCGCCCGGGATCCGAACCCCCAGGCTGCAGAAGCGGAGCACACAAATTTAACTGCTATGCCACCGGGCCGTCCCCACAACACTTCAATTTTGACGGCTGACACCACTGAGAGTTGAGATGATTAGTGAGGGGAGGCAATGTTAAGATAATGACAGAGTACCAGAATACAGATCTTATAATTTAAATACAGGGATTTTTCTATTGTAGCAAAACCTCCATGTTTATGAAATATGGCATGTCATTCTAATCCTTATGACTGTCATCTTGGAAAGAATGATCATCACATAAATAAAACATGCATCTCACCCTATATTATTCCCTGTCACTTAATAGACAAGGTGAATTCTATAAAGGCCTTCAAATATGCATCCAGCGGTCCATAGCCTTGGAAGCTCAGATATCATGGTTAAGCTCTCCTCAGCCATGGATAGAGCAAGCACAACAATGGATTTCATGATCTAGCCTCCTAGGTTTTGTCTACAAGACATAGGGGTGAATGAATTCGAGATGAGTAATTTAAAATTAGTGATTGAAGGATTGAGTATCAGAAATGGCAGGAAGAGAGGCAGAGGCATATAGTATTTTAACAATAGTAGGGCATCCTGAGCAGAGAGTTTACCTAGAGGAGAAGCAGGAGATGATGCTGGAAAGAGAATTTAGAGCTGATGTAACTCAATTTAATTAGCAAGAATCTAGTTCCTACTATGTACCAGGCACTGCTGTAAGTACCGAGTTGATGAAAGGCAAATCAGATAAAGGTCTTGCTCGAGTTCTTAATCACATAAGGGAGAGAAGTTTAGTGAAGAAGTCAAGAGGCTTTGTAATGAGCCTGGGGTGTGAGACTCAACTTGGAATTTTGTGAGTTTGGCTAAGCTACCTCAGTACAACTTTTTCATCTGTAAATTTGAGATAGCTATAATACATAGGTTTTGGGGGAAGTAACCTGGGATTATAACTGCAAAGATTTTAATGCACTGCCTGGTGCATAGTGCACCACTAAAAAGCTAGTTATTATTTTTAAAGTTTCATTAACTGTCAAGATCAACTGTCAAAACGGTTACAATATGTCATGATTAAATGCAATAGTAGAAACACATACAAACACAGAGTTAGCACAGAAGAGACCTGGGGATACAGTTAATCTGAAAGTAGATTGAATTACTGATACCATTTCTTGAACTTTTCTTTGTCCACGGCCTTTGCCATATAACTAATGCAGTTCTTTCCATCCCTATAGGAAAATTATATATATATATATATTATTTTTTTCTCTTTTGGTGAGGAAGATTGACTCTGAGCTAATATCTGTGCCAATCTTCTTCTCTTTTGTATGTTGGACATCGCCACAGAGTGGCTTGATGGGCAGTGTGTAGGTCCATGCCAGGGATCTAAACTCACTCTGGGCCGCCCAAGCAGAGCATGTGAACTTAACCACTATACCACCAGGCTGGCCCCTAGGAAAATTATTTATTTTGTTCCCAACTTTAGTTGGCTATGCTTTTCCCCTAGACCAATAGATGTTAGCAAACATGAGTCAGAGGCTTGAACTGTGCTTGAGGAATTGCACATGTGGCCTTGCTCTTCTACTAAGCCATGAGAGGAACATGTCCTGCTAACCTGATTGACTCAGCAGGAAGATGAAAGATGTGTAGACACATGGAGCTGACCCAAACCCACAGATCTGTAGCTTGAAGAAGATTTACCTCTCTAAACCCAGCTTAGATTAGTCAGCCCCCAAACTTATGAGCAAGAAATAAATTCTCCTTGTTGTCTGTCAATTAGATGTGGAAGTTGGTGTTCCACAGCAATGTTTGACAGATGCAGGATTGATGTTCAAGGATGATCTTTTTGAAGAAATGATTTGTAAATTGGATTTTGAAGAAGAAACTAGAATTTACTAGGAAGAAAGATGGGGTAAGGATATTCCAGAAGAAAGAATACCAGGTACAAAAATTCAGAAGTGTGAAATACCACGATTTATTGTTTCAGTATTTGGGCCCTGATTGGAGCATATAGGGCTAATAAAGGAATCATGGAAGAAGAGACAATGGACACAAACAAGAACTACCCAGAATATATGAAAGAGGCTCCAGGACTCTAAGAAGTAAAAGAAAATTAGAATGGTGTCTATTTCTCCCTGAAGAAAGAAAATCCACTGTAGCAATAATTAAAATGATAGATTTTTGAAGGTGACCAAAAAACCACAAAATAAAGTGGGGATAATTCTCATTAATGTTATGCCCAAATTATTTTTTAAAAGATTAATTGTGTAATATCCTAGCCTTTTTGCCTCCTAACTATAAAAATCCCTTCTATGACCCATCCCTTCCCATCCCAAAGCCTGTCCCCTTTCCGCTTTACTCTGTATGCAATCATTGAACTTCTCCCTCCAGATCTCTTAGGGCTCTTACACAGAACTTCTTCCTTCCTGATTTAAGCTATAGTGGAAAGACCATTGGGCCGGAAATCAGAAGGTCCTAGCTGTTGTCCTGTTCAGCCACCAATTTATTTTGAGTCCTTGCACAAGATCTTTTATTGCTTTGGGCATCACTCACTCACCTGTAAAACCAGAGGATTTGATTATACAATCTTCAACATCCCATCAGCATTGGTATCCACGTATCCATGCATCTATCCACCCAACAAATATTTCTTGAGTCTCTACTACATGCCTAACAATGTCTTGGATCTTGTTTTCCTTTTGCAGGGAAAAGACAGTCAAAAAACAAATAAATTGATAAATGAGAATAATGCCTGATGCTGATAAGTATTCTGTAGAAAAATTAAAATGCAATGTGATGTGTGATACTGTAGTGACTTGGTGGCTGCTTTATATTCAGTGGATGATAAGAGAGGGTCTCCCTGAGAAGGTGATACTTCAGTTGAGAAGCAAAAAAAACAGTCTTGTCATGATGGAGCAAAAGTATGTTTACCCTGAGTGACAACTTTCAAGAATTTACTCTATAAATATGGGGGATCATGGGACCAGGCTATGTGGGGCAATCACTAAATTGTCAAATAGCTTAGGTTATGGTGCTGATTGATTGGTTCTAAACTGCTCAAAAGACCAAACTCCTTGTAAGTGGGCAGGAGGCATGGGGTATGCAGATGACAGCCCAGTAAGTCAAGCCACAGAGGGAGTAGGGCTTGAGACTCGGATGGAAGGAAGAATAAATTCCACCACTGGGGTGCAGCATAATCACTTAGAAATAAAACAGGAGCTGTAGAGAACATCTGGCCCAGCCTCCTTGTTCTCACCTAGGGAAAGGGGTGTTGTGTTTAAACTTTTAAACAAAAAAGTCCCGATTTATAAATAGGAAATAGAGGCTCATAAAGTTAGTTAGTTTGCTCAAGTTTGTACAACTAGTAAGTCGTGGATCTGGGATTTGAACCAGTATCTTTTAGTTTCAAAAGCCTCTTCGTTTCACATTATTGCTCCTACAAAGGTGACAGATATCCTTCACCCACATTTAAGACACGTGCTTTCCACTCTTGCCATCAGTATGATAGATTTGTCCATAATCTTTTCCATGGTCTGGGGACTCCAGCAACCGTGAACTGCTGAGCAACGAGGAGTGGCCAGCATTCAAGTTTGCACCTGATGTGAGCTCCTTGAGAAATGTTTTTAGAAACAGAATATACCAATTCCAGCATCTCCATGTGACAACACAAGGAAATCACTTTTTTCTATCTTCTTTTTAAGAATCAAAGGAATGGAGAACTTGGTAAGTGTCGTCAGCTAATCCTTTGAAGAGAAGACCAATGAGAGAAATATTTTGTTTCCTGGGGATGTAATGAAATTTCAAAGCCCTACTATGTCATATTTCATCTCCCCTAATCCCATAGATCTACCTCACCCAGGATTGCCACTGGAGAATTCGGATTCTTTTGAGAGCAGAATTTCAAAGAACAGTCAATGAATAAGTCATAAAATGGGGAGAGTCTTAAGCCACTTTGCTTTTGGATTATGAGGCTCCAGAGACAGCTCTATAGTGAAGACAGGTGGAAATAAGCATCTCACTCCTATGAGCATAGCACCAGGAGCCCTGAGAGATAATTTATGTGTGTAAGCGTCTATAATTACACATGTTCATACATATTCATTCCCATGCTCCTAATTTTAGAGAACAGAGAAGTGAATAAATTGATTAGTAATTTGATTGTATTTGATTCAGCTGGCTCTCTAAGTGCCTAATAAAGGTCCCAGAGTAAGTTTTCACTAATAGAGAATTCAGTTCAGCCTGGGACCTTGGGGAGTAGTAGACTGACTGATGATAGAACAATTGAGCCATTCATTTATTCAAACATTTTATTTACTCATTCATTCAACAATTATGCCCTACTATGCCCAGGCACTGTGCTAGGTAGAGAGGACACCTAGTTTGATAAGTTATTGGACCTACAATGTCTATCATCTATTCTTGTGGGGAAGATAGTCAAGTAATGAAGGCATTGACTTCATTGTCAATGTGGCCAAGTACTAAAGGCATCCAACACAGGCTGGAGTTTCAGGAATGATTTCCTAGAAATAGAGAGATCCATCTGCTTTTTGAAGAAGGATAAGAGCTATCTGGATGATGAAACATGGAAGGCATTCCAGTTGGAGGCACAGCGGTGAGAAGGGCTCTGGTCCATCCAATTTCCAGCAATTTTGTACCATTAGAAGGAAATGAGGAGAGTGGTTGAAAAAGAGGCTCCAGCTGCAGGGAGGGTTAGATGGTTACCGCTCCTAAAAATTAGGAGAGGGGGCTGGAAGGGTTTTAAGCCAAGAGGCAATACACTACAGTTTCATCTCAGAAAGAACACTAGGTTTTTGTCTAGAGAGAAGATTGGATTTGGCACAAACTCTGGGCACAGAGTTGAGTTAGAAAGCTATTGGAAGAGTTCACACAAGGAAGGATGAAACTCAGCTTAATCCATAACAGCAGAGACTGTGGGAAGGAGGGGAAGTTTTGACAGATAGAAGGAAGGTAAAAATTGTACATCTTGGGGATATTATGGTAAACGAGAGGAACAATAAGGGTAAACCAGGTTCCTATTTATGCAACTAGAGGATTAGGATAACATTCACGAGGAGAACACAATGGAAAGAACAGTTTTGGGGAAGAATGTGTATCAAATTAGTTTCAGAACATGGTAAATTTAAGAAGGGAAGTCACAGAATTCATGCCGAGCTGAGGCTTAGCAAAACTGTCCAACTGACATAGGACTATTTTCAGACCTCTGTTCCTTTGGGCATGCTTTGTCTCTGTTTGGAATGCTTCATCCTTCTCTCTTTTCCGCCTCCCCAGACAAGCT
Source organism: Equus przewalskii (assembly GCF_037783145.1). Lineage (NCBI taxonomy): Eukaryota > Metazoa > Chordata > Mammalia > Perissodactyla > Equidae > Equus > Equus przewalskii. Next base: position 19,557,326 of record NC_091844.1, read on the forward strand.
TATGCTTTTGTTTTAAAGGTCACCTCAAATGGTGCTTTCTCTGTAAAGGCTTCTTTCCTTTTACCTTCTCCCCATTGTGGCCCACTCCACCCCATCTTCCTACATCTCTTTTAGTCCTCCTCACATCAGATTGTCATGATGTGACATGTCTGTGTCTCCTGACATCCTGAGAGCTCTTTGAGAGCCAAGGGGATCCATATCTCATTCACCTTCATAACATCACACCTAACAGGGCCTGGCACCTAAAAGACATCCAATCAATGTTTGATAGATTAAATTCTCTCTCAACCCGGCTCACCTTTCTCCTTGAATCTTTTTCTTGCCTGGCATTCTATTCTCACCTAAGATCCATTCATAGATTTCCAAGTGAGGCAAGAGGGAATCACACATTGATTTTGTTCATCTATCTGATGGCTCTACCCCTGGGAAGTGGTGGAGCAGGGTGGCACAGAACTCTAGACTATTTCTCACAGAGGGTGGGAGGGATCCTGAGAGGAGCTTTAGGATAGAAAAGAACATGCTGCCAGCTCACCATCATTTACTTCTCTGCTTCTGGTTCCCTCGTGCTCCGTGCTCGGCAGGCACACATAAGATAGAGCCCTCAGGAGCAGAGGGAGCTGGAGAGCTCATGATTGTTATGCAAGACTTCTCTCTGACGCTGGCCTGGGAAGACTCGGACTCTCAGTATCTATGACTGGATGGTTATAGCTTGGTGGTAGGCTTCCTTCTGTAGAATTTTGACTTGGAGCCTTACTGAGCTACCAGATGGGAGTCCCAGTCTTCCCTAGCTCCACCTGACTGCCCATGAAGACCACCTGCAGAGGAGCCCACTAAGCCTCTAAAGCAAAAGAAACCCATCCTGACCCTAATGTTAGCAGTGCCTTGCATGGCTGCAGGAAGTGGCATTTACACAAAGTCTTGTTTTGGATACTCTGTGCCTAATGATCAAAGACATGGAGGTGAGTAGTTGACCTAGAGGTGAGGGCAGGCTCTAAGCATGCCCATGCACTCAGTTCCACACAGGCACTGAGTCTGCCTAACAAACCCTTCTTCTAGTTGGGTTTAAGCTTTTGGGATGATGAGACCATTAACCAGGGCTGTCTGTCTGTCAATTTCCTGTAGAGGAGCTGCCATCCTGGGGCTTTAATTGTGAGCCCAGCCTGTTTTTTAGGTGGCCCCAAGTTGTGCCTACTTCTTACACCTTGGCTTCATGGCTAAAATGTGTTTCTCATAATCCGTTACATTATCCTAGACTCAACTCAATGAAGTCATTTTTTCTTTTTGTAATAACTGTTTCAGCCTGGCACTCTTGATGTGTTTTCTACCTTCTCCTCCTTGCCTGGATGTCCTGAAGACTCTTACACTTTCCCAGACTGTTTGTAAAAATTGACAATGCTCTTGGAACTCGATCGTTGTCTTTGGCATCACCTCTTCCTGCCGTCCTGCTCCTAAGTAGTCTCACCTTCCTCTGCCACACCCACAATGGGGTTGTTCCTGGGGCTCTGTCAGAGTACAGCAGCCTCTATTTGCCCTAGGATGAATTCTCTGCTGGTTTGCTTTTTAGTACTGCAGGAGCCTCTAGCAGGCCAAGCAGTCAGTGTCAACACTGGCCTCTTTTCCTTAGCCATACAATGCCCAGCATTTGTTGCTGATTCATTTACTACCCTGGAGTTCATGGAATGAGGGTATAAAGAGAGAGCAGAGGGATTTGTTCTGGGAGAGAGCTGAGGAAGCCAGGTCTGTCACTTCCTCCTTCCTAAGCCATGCTGGGCAGAAGCCATAAGCCAGGCCATTTAGCTCAGGGGAGAAATAGAGAACATCCAAATAACTGGCAAAGGCTCTAGAATTGCACTGCCAAGACCCAGTAGCCCAGACTTCAAGAAGAGGAGATGTGCAAAGACAATAGGGAATTGGAGAAATCAGCAGAGCCTGAACGATAACAGAGGAGATATTCAGCGGGACAGACATGTGGGTTAACCTTACATGAGATGTATTTGCCAAGACCATGCTGAGACTCAGCGAATCACATACTCACAGAACCTCAGAGCTGGGAAGATTGTAAGATCATATTAGACAAGCCCACAGGGGCAAGGCGGGGCAACGTAAATAAGTTAATAAGTAGGGATGATGGCAGATGGTGAGCAGTATCCCCCCACGTAGACAATTGGTACCACGTAGCCTAGTGTTGCAAGATCTTCACATTTTTCAAGAAAAGCCAGAAATACAGATTTTATGTGAACTTTCATGACTTCTAAATGCTGTCAAATAATTAAAATTACTTTCAAACACAGCAAAATCAAAACACATTTGCAGCCTAGTTGTAGCTTCCAATCTAAATGGATCCCGTATTTTTAAGGTGGTAATAGCTGAGGCTGAGAGAAGTAAGTGAATTTCTCCAAGGTCCAATAATTGTAGAAGGTGAAGTACTTGATTGCTTAGTGTACTATCTTCTCTCTTTCTCTCCAATCCAACAGCCTGTGGGGATGTGGAGAACAGAAGGTATTCTACCCTCTCCCCAACCAAGAGTGATGGAGTGGGGCCAAAGACTCTCTGCTGCTTCTTGGCTTCCTATTGGCTTGGCTCCTCCCCTGGGGGGTTGGCCCCCGTTCAGTGCAGTGAGAGTGGAAAAAGAAATGGACCATGTTCTAGCCTAGGCTTAGCCAGAAACCTTGCTGCCTTGAAAATTCTCTTCTCTTTGGACCTCATTCTCTTCATAGATCTAATGAGGCTATCAGCCTGGTAACTTCCAAGTTTCCTTACAAGTCTAATCCACATGAACCCAAGCTTGTTTTACATATCTTTCTAAGTCCTCATTTCAGCACCCTTTGTAAGCACTTCCTTTCTCTCCACCCCTCTCTCTCTCCCTTTCCCCACAAACATCCACACATATATCCTGAGTACCTGGTGCTCTCATGCTGCTCTCCAAAGCCTGGAGTTCCATTGGTACGTACCACTGGATCTGCCCTCCATTGCCTATGTTAAGATCTCCAAATCCCTTTTACCATCAGAACTCACCCACCCAGGTAGAGAACTAACATGCTTAAATACTGGAAATGGGCAAGTGAATTTCTCAGTATATGAAGATTAAACTGAAAAACTTAGGAAAGATATTACAACTAATGAGAGTTGAATAAAGTAGCCAGTTAAAAAATAAATACACAGGGGCTGGCCGGGTAGAATAGTGGTTAAGTTCACATGCTCTGCTTCAGTGGCCTGGGGTTCACAGATTTAGAAGCCCTGGTGCGGACCTAGCACTGCTCATCAAGCCATGCTGTGGTGGTGTCCCACATAAAATAGAGGAAGATGGGCACAGATGTAGCTCGGTGACAATCTTCTTCAAGCAAAAAGAGGAGGATGGGTAACAGATGTTAGCTCAGGCCCAATCTTCTTTACAAATAAATAAATAAATAAATAAACAAATACACAAAAGTCTATGGTTTTTCTCTAGATCAGTCATAACCAGTTAGAAACACATCCACGTACACATACACCCCTCTCTCCTAAAAGTGATCTTAAAAAGAAATTTATAGAAGCTATGTGAGGAAAACCGCAAACCTTTACAAGGGCACATAAAACAAGATGGGGACTAATCTTCATGCAAGAGAAACCATATTGTAACAAATGTCCCCCAAGTTAATCTATAAATTCAGTGGATTCCTTCCAGTTCAGTACATTAATAGAATATCAATAAAAATCTCAATCATATTTTGCATGTGGTGTAGAGGGAGTTATAAAATGATGCTTAGCTTCATTAGAAGAATGAAGCAGTGCCTTCCAAATATATTCAGACTCCAATCATTTCTTTCCACCTCCTTTGGTCTAAGCCATCAACATTCCTTATGCGGATCATTGCAGTAGGCTTGTAACAAGCCTTGTGCTTCAATCCTTTCCCGTTCAGTCTGCTCTTGACACAGCTTCCAGCTTAGTCCCGTTAAAATGTAAGTTAGATCACGTCACCTTCCTAATCAAAATCTGCTGATGGCTTTCCACCTTTTTGAGAGTAAATATAAAATTATCTCAATACCTTCAGTGACTTACATGACCTGACCCCTGTTATGAGACTTTCTCAAATCCTACTCCTCTGCTGCCCACTCTGTCCAGGAGTACCGGTCTCCTGGGTGTATCTCAAAGGCACCTTGAATGTAAAATTATAAAATGGTGCAGCTTCTTGGAAAGGAAATTGGTAGTTCCTCAAAATGTCAAACATATAGTTACCGTATGACCCAGCAGTACCACTCCTAGGTATGCATCTAAGAGAAATTAAAACATAAGTCCACACAAAAACTTGTACACAAATATTCATAGCAGCATACTCAAAATAGCAAAAATGTCCATCAACTCATGAATGGCTAAAGAAAATGTGGTACATCTCTGGGAGGAATATTGCTAAATAATAAATTAGATAAGAATAAAGTTCTGACACATACTAAAATCTGGATGAACCTTGAAAACTATGCTAAGTGAAAGAAGCCAGTCACAAAAGAGCACATATTACATGAATCCATTTATATGAAATGTTCAGAATAGGAAACTTTCTAGAGACAGAAAGCAGATTAGTGGTTGCTGGGGGTGGTGGTAGGTGTTCTTTTAGGGGGTGGGTGGTGAGAAGAATGGGCGAATGACTGCTAACAGTTATAGGGTATCTTTTTTGGGTGATGAAAATCTTCTTAAGTTGATCATGGTGATGGTCGCACAACTCTGAATACACTAAGAACTACTAAACTGTATACTTTAAGTGGGTCAGTGTATGTCAATGATACGCCAATAAAGCTGTTTAAAAAGGTAAAATTATTAAGTGTTTACAAAGGGCTTTTGCATACGTTATCTCATCCTTTCCTCGAAAGACCAGAAGAGTGGACGCTGCAGACGTGAGATCACCGCCATCATGCAGAGGAGAAACCCAAGTTTCAGGTTGAGCCATATATCCGAGGTCGCTTCACTAGTATGTGAATCACCTAAAAATAAGGATTTCTGGCTTCACATTTTATTTTATCCCCTTCCCCACACTCTTTCTTACTGCTTTGCCCTTTTGATTTCTATTCTTAGACCTGGTCTCTGGCCCACTTTTGATGAGCTCTTCCTTCTCTGTTCGCATTTTCTTCACCAAGACCAGCATTTTATTCATTAATGCCTTTAATCACCCATTGTAAAACATGAAGACTGCTCTCTAAGCTCACTGTCAGAAATCTGAATTACTTCACATTCAAGAGTTTTGAAAATTCCCAAAGTGTTGGTCCTTCAGGAAAAATACCTTCTGAGCTCCTATTCATTGTGGAGTCAGGCTACAGTTCTGTCAGCTGGTCTATCTGCCAGGAGAGTTAACCTCATGTGGCCTTGTCTGGATGAACTCATTTCATTTCATGGCCTCTTTCCTCAAGTTTTACCTCAGTGACACTGTCTAAGCTGGTTAGTGTGACAATCTGTCATCCATATAACTCTAATACTCTAAAAAACTATACTTTTTCTTTCTATCTTTTTCTCTATTTTTCTTTCATTTTTCTAATAAGTATTTGAGGAACTAATAAATGAGTAAATAAATAAATGAGTGCCTGGCACACAGGATTTTAAGAAGGGGGCTGACAAATCCGACTTTTTCACTTAGGGGATTATCCTCAGTGGCAGCGGGGGTGATATACTGGATGGAAAGGACATTGGACACTGGGAAACCAGTTAGCGAACGCTTACTATTTTTACTAGTAAGTTGTGGTTGTTTATTTTAATGATCAAAGGGCTTTCTAGATATCAAAGTGCCATTCAGATCATCAGAAATTCAGTTGCATTTTTTGTGGTTTGATTTCTAAGATCACTAATCTAGAAATTGGCAATAAATCACCCACTACAAGATAATACTAGATTCACTCATTTGTTTGTTTATTCAGCAAATACTTGCTCAGCATCTACTCTGTTCTTGGCATCATGAAACTGGGTATGCAGCAGTGAACAAAACGGGCAGAGTTCTGAATATTACAGTCTGGTGAAAGACAATAGTTAAACCAACAATCAAATATGAAAGAGTGGATACATGAATAAACTATACTTATGTGGACTAGAATCGAAGGTCTGGATAAAGTAATAATGAAGACATGAGATTAGGAAGGGCAGCCAAAGAAAGATAAGGCTTAAATGCCAAATTGAGGCAATGGTGGCGATAATGATGATGTTGATGATGCTAATGTTAGCAATAATGTTTTGTATTCAGGTAGTGCTGTTACCTTTACAAAGTGTTTTCAAAATTATTTATTTCTTGCCCTTTTTTAGAGAAAACGAGGGCAGCACAAAGCAGTAAAGTGAATCATCTGTGGTTATAGAATTTCTAGTGGCAAAGTGGTATTAGAATCATATCTGTGGTTCTCTCGCTACATAAGTGTTATTGCAGTACCATTTGTTAACATGAATCTTACATGGAAGCCTGCCCCTCACCCTGATCTTACAGATACGCTTCCTCCTACTCCCCTCTGCCCTCTAGGGCAGGCCCGAGTCTCCAAGGAACACAGTTTGGAAACCCTTGCTAAATGCCATGCTCTGCTATGGAGACACGCTACGCTAGATACGAGGAAATGGATTTGTTGTGTAATTCTAATAACTATACGAAATACTTTGGCCTATCTTCAACCTCACACTTTCCAACTAACCATTGCTAGAAAAATGTAACTTCATATATTTAATATTGTTTCATACCCGTTGCATTGTCCTGTTAGGCTGCTCACAAGGGAGACGTAATCCAAGGAGACCAGTTCCTTTCTCCGTGCTTGGTGACATCTCACCCTGCTCCAGTGATGCTGTCCTCGACCAGGCTGGGGATGTGCCAGCTTTCCTGCTGTGCTCAGTGACGCTTCTTTTCTCTTGTTGCTGAATTTTAGCCTATAGTTCAACATTTTAAAGTCAGAGTATTTCTTTCTAGGCCTGGGAAAATTTACACTCTGCAGCTCCCCTGAACACTGAGATTTCCACTGCAGTCTCTGGCAGAGGGTCCCCCAGCCTATTCCTCACTTTCCTACAGACAGATGGTGACTTCCTTGCCTAGACTTAACCTGATAAGGGAAAAGCAATCTTTTCTAGCCCTCTTCAGACTGGCAGCCCCACCCTCTCCTTGCTTGACCCCTGGGAACACTGTCCCTTCCTGTTCTTTGTAAAAGTGACTTCACTACGTCATTTCCATTGAGGTCCAATTCAACACTCAGACCACTTTAGACGAACTCTCCCAAAGATACCAAGCTTTTTCTTCCTTTCTGTACGGAGAACTCCCACTAGCCAGCAGCTCCTGAAACAGCCGCTACTCTCCTATCCCATTACAACCATGGATCTTTATGGTATCTTTGGAATAGACAGAAAACTCACGATGTTTAAAGTAGGGGCAAGGTTTCTGGTTGTGCACATGCTGTGGTCAGAGGCCGTGTCCCCCATCCCAGTATGCCCAGTCCATCTTTCAGAACTTAGCTCAAAAAAATCTCTATCCTGGGTTAAATAGAGTTGCCCCAAAATTCACGTCCCCCTGGAATCTCAGAATGTGACCTTATTTGGAAACAGTCTTTGTGGGTGTAATCAGTTAAAATGAGGTCACACTGGATTACAGTGGACCCTAATTTAATGACTGGTGGTTTTATCAGATGGCCACGTGAAGACCCAGAGATACACACACAGGGAAGAAGGCTGCACATAACTAAGGCAGAGATTGGAGAGACGAATCTACAGGCCAAGGAGCGCCAGCAACCATCAGAAGCTAGAAAGAGGCAAGGGAGAAACCTCCTCTGGATCCTTGAGACGGAGCACGGCTTTGCAAACACCTTGATTTCATGCTTTTAACCCCCTGACCTTTGAGAGAGTAAATTTCTCTTGTTTTAAGGCATGCAGTTGGTGGAAACTGACTGTAACAGCCCTAGGAAACTAATGCAGTCTCTTTTCCTCTGAGGCCTTTTTGACCACTCTAAGTGGAGGTGAGAATTTTCATGTGGGTGTTCTGGCTGGTTATTTTACATCTGTCCCATATTATTCTCTGCACTTCTATGCCCTACTCCATTCCCTGAGATTCCGACATCTGTGAATAGTATCACCCAATTCCCTTACTCTTTGGCTGCCACTTGAGTTGGCCAATGGGAGGCCTGCCAGGAGATATGAGAGGGAGAAGAGAAAGAAGTCAGGGTATTTATTCCTCTGGCTCCCTCCTTGCTGCAGCGAAGTTTTGACTGTCGTTGTCTATGCTATATCTACAGTTTTTGTCAAATGGCCCTTCTTCCCTGGATCTAGCTCTCAAGTGGGCTCCGGTAATGTTGTTTCCTTCTCTTGATCCTCTAAACCTAAGGTAGTAACTGTTGCTAGCCCTGGGTCCCTCAATACCCTTTGTAGATGTTCTTAACTCTGCAAATACTTCCCTCATTAAAAACTGCCTTCACATATATCCTAGAGGGCTGCGCTGACTCAGGACCCCCTTCTGCCCTCTCTCTAGTGCCTGGAGGAATTAGAGCACTTGCATGTGCGTACATCTGTCTCCTTCTCCTAGACTGTGGGCCTCCGAACACAGGCATCCTTTAACTTAATAGTCTCAGCATTTCTCAAAGATACTGCCCTACAGTAGGTGCTTAGTAAATGAATCAATAAATGAATACATGAGGATGGAGTCCTTTCACATTCTGAAGAAATTTGATTTAGAATTTCATCTCATGGTTTCCTAGGAATGGTGGACTCGGTTTTGGAGATACATGGTAGAGTACATTGTCTAGATAATTAAAAATAATTATTGCCTGTTACATTTACAGAGTGCATAGTCATATATCATGGCTTTTGACCTTCCTGATCTCATGAGAGAGGGGAAAAGCCAGATATTATCTCAGCTCGCAAAACAGGCCCAGAAAAATTAAGTAACTTATTCAAGGTCATGATCTTTCATTAACTGATATAACTCAGGCATTTTAAGTATAAAGATAGATCCACAAACAAAAGCATTTCATCCTGAAACAAATATAGTACTATAACTGGCAAAAAGAGAACTATCTTTGAAGGAGGTGTTACTGCTCCCTCATCCATTCACCTGTAGGTATTGGGCCTCCAGCCTTTGCCCCCTGTGCTGAGCCCATGGAAGCAATGGGTAGGGAAATAGATATGGTTTCTGTCCTAGCAGAGTCCACTCTTTTATGGGGGAGACGGCAATCATTCAAACAACTATATGAGCAGAACTGCAATGACAACATGGGAGAAGTGTAAGGAAGGAAAGGAGCGGGCCATTCTGAGATGCAGAGCAGGAGCTTGATTTAGTCAGGAATCTTCTTGGAGAAAATGACCTTCAAGTTGAGAACTGAGGAAGAAGTATGAGGTACTGAGTAAGGGGATTGAGAACTGGGGTGAAGAGCATTCCAGGCAGAGGAACTAGCTCATTCCAAAGCTGAAACAGAGAGTAGCCGACCCAAGGAACTGAAACAAGACTAGAGAGGCTGCTGTTTAGTGATTCTACCTGGAGGCTCCCAGCCTCCCAGCATGGAGTGGAATAGAAATGATTATTCTCCTTTCTGCCGGGAGTCCATGCAATGAACTGTTAATAGGAAATTTGACAGAATTTCCAATAAGGGAAAAACGGACTTCAAATTCTTAATTATAGAACATTACCTTTTATTATGTTGTTGACTCTTTGGGCATTTAGAAATAAGATCAAGGGACTGCACTGAAAATACTGAAAAATTAATTATGGCTGACTGCACTTTTCATAACTAATTTTAATAAACAGAGTGAAATTAGCATACTAAATGAAAAGGTTGCTGTCTCATGACAAACATCAATAGTGTTGTAATGAGAAGAATTTTATGATTTGAGAAATTCATGTAACATAGTAGTATCTATGTGGCCTAAAGTGAATGGAGATGAGCAGTTGTAGTAGTCAGAGTCCCGGTGGGAAACGGATGGCCCACTCCAAAGGCTAACTGAAGAGTTTAAGGCAAGGACTATTTATAGAGGTGTGTATGGGGTTAATGGAACCCACAAGAGGTGGGGAGCTGTTGACATGCCTGAGGACTGATGGGAAATTGGTGCTACCCATAGACTTTAAGAGATATAGATGTATTAGGTTGGCTATATTTTCTTATTTTCTGTATTCATGATACTCTGGCACTGGGGCCTTGATTCTTGGAGTGATGCTCCTGCCAGGGCTAGCTAGTTCCTAGAGATAGTGAAAGACTCTCCCGGAGCATGACTTTGATATGCAAACCAACCAATCCAGAGTCCACATCCAACAAACTCCTTTATCAAACTCTCACACATCAAGCCAGTATTTCCCCACCCTCAACCATCCCAAGGCCAGGTAATGCATAATTAAGGACTACCCCTATAGCCCAGAGCTCACTGAAATTATTCAAACTCTCCAATACTAAACTCACTCAGTATACATACCCTGCCTCACCCATACCTTGCATGAAAACCCCAGTAAAGGCTCTGGGCCATGCTCTGCTCTCACCCTTTTCTACCTGCTGTTCAACCCTGGTCTTTCCCTAAGAGGCCCTCTGTGGTATGCGGTGCCTCCTGTTTTTAGGGATCTGTGAGTATAAACTTCTTTCATAACAGTCATTTCCATGTCCACATATCCTACCACACCTGATTAAAACAAATCCTGGGTACATTTTTGAACAATCTATGAGGAGCTGTTCTTGGAATCTATCGAGAGCTGTAACCAAGGAGGAGGGGCCACCCAACAGAAACTCTAGATTTGGGGAGGGGAATGCAGCTGTTGCCAAACCACAGACAGCCTGAGAGTCAGGAGAACAAATACTCGATTTCTGTCTCCCCACTCTCTGAGCTCCTGGCTGGGATTCTTTGAGACAAAAGTCAACTGAAATCCAGGGTCCAAAAAGTCCAGGTGATACAGACTGTAGGGGTCTATTCCCCATGGAAAAGAGTGTTGTCGCCACTTATGTAAACAGTAATCTTTACAATACATATTAAAGATATTTTTCTTATTATTTTTAAACTAAATCAGGGTATAAGGCATTGCTCTGGTCTCTGATGCATATCCAGTAAAACAAAAGAGTATTAGGAACTAAGACCGGATATCTGCAAGCCCAGGAGACCAGCTCCTATAGTCTTTGTTCTGTAAGATGGTTCTTTTGTACATTAGTCCCCCCATCTTCCAATCTGCTAGTTTATAACTTAATAAATGCCCTTTCTCTCCTACCACCTTGCCTGTTGACTATTGGCTTGTCTTGTGGCGAATGGAAGAACTCCCTTTTCTGGTGTTAACAAGAGCGGGACAGAGAAGACTGGAGAATGAATCAAGAGGCAGCAGGTGGGTGAAGAACCTTCTCAGCAGTCATCTTAGGATTCCAGCCTTGAAGCCTCTTGCTGCTATAATATGACCAAAGGGATTTTGACTACAGCATAGATTTGGCACAGAGAAATGAAGTGAGAATGAAACCCGTTGTCAATTTACATGATCCCCAATGCTCTCTAGATCTCCATTGAAGAGCTAGCTATGTTCTGGAAAAGTCATGGACAACCCAACTCCAGTTTCATATGTTTCTAATCTACCTTTAATCCTTCAGCCACTTATCTTTCCAGAACACAGGACAGATGATGTGACTCATTTCTTTGAAAACGTACAAGGGATCCCCATTGCCTTTAGAAGCAAGACCGCTGAGGTTGTCCACCTGGCCCGGACCTGTGTTCAAGCCTCCTATTTGGCCTTTCCTCCTTCTCCCATTCATTTTCAGTGTCCTTGCACATTCAACTTCTTTTTATTCCTTAAGCATATTTGAATATGTTTAAGCATATTCCTCCAGCAATTCCTTTCAAATTGCAGAATTCTGAACTTTGATTATGCTGCACCTACCATTCAACTTAGCTTTTCCAATCTTTCCCTGACAAACTCCCTTTCATGACTCAGCTCAAATACCACTTTCCTTTTAAGATCCCTACTCTCTTTCTTTCCAGAACAGGCAGAGTTATGCCCTCTCTCCTCTTTCTTCTACGGTACTTTGCTCAAACATCTGTTAACAGCATGTACAGCCTAGTATTAACTACTCAGTTTTGGCTCAGAGTTCTCCATTTGTCAGGAGAATTAAGTTTGTGTTGTTAGTGTTGTACCCAATGGTGCCGTAGAGGCTTAAGAGATGTTAAATGAATAGACAAGTGAATTAATGAGTGACTAAATTCACATGTAAGTATGAATTAGTCCAGCTCCACTGAAGGAATTGGAGAGTAAGTTGGGGATTTAGAGGTCAAGAAGGAGGGAAGAAGAGAAGTAATTGTTAAACTTTGAATACTTTTGGGGTAGTATTGGCTGCTGGTAGCCCGCCAGCTCTCACCATTCCTGCGCTGGAAGGCACTAGGGATTGAGGAAGGGACAACCCAGGGTTGGGAATGAGGTACAGAGAGGGAATGGAGAAGAGGCCAAAGAAAGAGGATGTGCATTTCCTTAGAGTACTGATGTCCAAGCTTCATACAACTTAAACATTTTTGCCACAGCTAAGTACCACTTGTATTGTTCTTATGTAAAATTTTTCTTTTAATTGACATACTTTCAAAGCTAAAATGCACTAATAAAAAGAAAAACTGATTGCTACCATAACAGAAAACCCAGTATGTCTTGCCAAAACCAGAAAGTACAGATAAAAATAAACAGAGAAACAGAACCTTATTGCTAATTTCAAGCTGGTCACTGCTGCCGGCTGAAAGTCTGTCTGAGACTCAGGCCCTCTTTGTTAACGAGATAATTTGGCAAGCCTTAGCAGGTGTTAAGTACACATATGTGCTAAACTAATACCTTCTCTTGGAAATTATCAGAAGAATTAAATGCAAGTTGAGAAGGGACCAATTCTCAGAGTAGAAGTCAAAAGCTGCTTAATTCCCAGTCCACAAGCCACTGAAACCAACCTGTGATGCTTCCAGGTGATCACCGCCCTCTCTAAGCCAGAGGATGATGGCCTCACCTAGAAACCTCATCCCCACTGATGGCACTGCTTCTACACACCCCAGCTGCGGTTTCACCAGGAACTTTTTGGAAAGAGGAATAGTCAGAAGATAGCTTCTTGGGCACTGCTTTCCGGATCTAGAGCCAGTGACTTGCTTTATGAGCATAATTTTCTGCAACTGAAATGTGTGTAATAATTCCCATCCAATTGTAACCACAATACCAAATTAGCAAGTGGGTCTAAAGGGCGGTACAAAATGTTGGGCGTGCCTGTGGTGGCAGGCAGCATGTGGGGAATAATAGCTGTTAGTTTTGGATTGCTGGTTTAAGTGATTGCCTGGAAACTATATGGAGATTTTCCCTAATCATTTATTTATTTATTATTGAATATTAAGTGTGTGCAGTTAAGCACGGTACCCATCTTCTAGATGTGATAGTAGTTAACATTTTATCATATTTGTTGCAGATTAATTTTTTTAATAACCCAAACTTTGTTAAAGTTCCCTTTATACTTAGCCTAATCATATTTTCTCTATTTCTTGCCAGATAAATTTTTATACATTTGCTGCTTACATATTAAGCCATAAATATTTAGATTGTATTGTTTTGTGTGTTTTTAAAACTTAAGGAGTATATACTGTACATATTACTTTGATACTTGCCTTTTTCACTCCAAATTTTGCTTTTGAAATTTACTTATATTATCTATTATCTGTCATTTGTTACAAGTGCTACATATTATTCCATGTGCAAATACACTGTATTATTTAAATCTACTCTCAAATAGTGGAATTCTACCTCCCGCAATTTTTTACTGTAACAGACAATATAGAGTGTTACCCAGAATATTACTACCATATTTATTTCTAAGTAGAATTGCTAAATCATAATATATGTGCCTTTAACTTTATCAAATACTACCAAATTATTTCCCAAATATAACAATCTTCGCTTTCTCTGAGGATGTAAAAAGAAGAGGTATATTTCCAGGGGTGGAATTTTAGGTCACAGGGAAGTGAAGGTGGGAGTCATTGATGGGCAGATGAGTTCACAAGACACGAGCATTTCTCTAATCCGCCTTGGTCTCACAATGGATCTTCTTTCATTGGCTATCATCAGCCTACCACATGATGCCTATCAAACTTCACATGCCCATTTCTCCTTCAGCCTTTCTTATCCCTCATATCTTCCCTCTGCCACATGTATTCCACTAACATGAGATTCTCTCTTTGCTTCTGTTTGGATAGTTACAGGTGTACTGACTTCCCCAACAGCAACTCTCCCTGATGACAACTTTTGGGACAATGGGCATGGTTAAATTCCATAGCCACATAACCAACCATGGATGCCGTCTTAGAAACCTGTTGGTTAACATGGTATCAACCTTACTCTGTAACCATAGGAGTCCATGTATATTCTGCAGGGTTCTTCAACCAAAGAAGGTACCTGTACTTACTGCTCTATAGGGAATAATTTTTCACTATCAGAATAAGAAAGTGCATTTAGTGCTCAGAATCAGGATTGTTCCCCACTGCCCCAGCCTCCCCACCTCACTTAATGGTCACACTGCAGACCTGCAGGGAATCTTCTATCTTCGCCTTACCTTAGTAGTTTTCAATCTTGGCTGCACGTGGGAATCATCTCGGGAGGTTTAAAAATGTGTATATTTATGGCCAAGTCCTACTGCTGGGAGATTCTGATTTAATTGGTTTGGGGTAAGGCCTGGGTACTGGCAACTTTAAAAGCTTCCTGGATGATTCAAATGGGAAGCCAGGGTTGGGAAGCACTTTTTTAGACCTTCGCATTTCTTTTTCTCCTTTGATTTATTTCTACATTCTTATCTCTCCCGCAATACCTTACAAAATATTTGTTTTTTCCTTTTTTCTTTCTTATGACGAAGCTTAATATTTCATACGGAATTCTCTACTTTTTCCCACAAAATGACAGCACAAATATCTTTGCTTCTTTTTTTTTTTCCTGCTTTATCTCCCCATCCCTGCCTCCCCCCTGTACACAGTTGTATATGTTAGTTGCAGGTCCTTCTAGTTGTGGGATGTGGGACGCCGCCTCAACGTGGCCTGACGAGCGGTGCCATGTCCGCACTCAGGATACGAACCCTGGCCGCCGTAGCGGAGCGCATGAGCTTAACCACTTGGCCACGGAGCCGGACCCCACAAATATCTTTGAATTCTCTTTAGTTCTTATCCAGTTCTGTGCATGTAGTAGGTACTTAATAAGTAGCCAATGGGTCAATGTTCTGGAAATCACAGAGTGGCATATAGTCCCTTCTCCCTGCTGGCTGGAGCCAGCCTTACATTCCAGAGGGAGCAGCAAGCCAGAAGGTCAAGTAGATAAGTTGGTTTTGAGAATGTCAACATGAAAAATGAGAGAACCACTTTTAACAGTTGGAAACCTATTTAAACTTCTAATCCTCTTATTAAACCTGTTTAAAGACAGCCTGGAGAAACCGATGCTAGGGGTGCTTCCATTTACCATCCAGATGTACAAAATAAATAATGGAATTTGAATCAGCTGGAGAACCTGCAGACCCCCCCCCCCCCCAACACCTGATGAGATTCTTTTATTCATTTTTCCCCTGGGGAAACTAATTACAGCAAATGATTTCATCAAACTGTCCTGGAGAGGAGTCGTGCTCGGTGGAGCCACTTTGGAGAAAGAGTTTACTTGGTAGAAGGATAGCATCTCAGTTCTACTATGTTAAGGCAACAGAAACCAATTGCATGTGTGTGGTGCTCACAGGGGCTGTTGTTATCAATGAGCCTGCAAGAGAAGGAAAATGTAATTGTTTGGAGAATCATTGACCCAATCTTCAAAAAGAATTGAGTTTATAATTGTTAGTTTATAGGACCTTTTACTTATTATCTTATAAGTACTTGACACTAGGTTGGCAGGTTATATATGTATTTATATATATAATAACACTATTCATATAACACATAATAATGGTATTTAATAGATATTTTAATAAATATAATTTAACTTAAAAATATATAAAATACATTTACTTATATAAATATGTGCACATATATTTATAAATATATATACGTATATAAATATATATTATAATTTTAATTTTTTTAATAACAAATATATATATTTTAACTTTCCACAGTATCACTGAAAACCAGGAGCAGTATCCCTTTTTACAAGTAAAGAAATTGAGACAGACGTTTCTTGCTCAAAGTGTTCAGCATCAGAACAGACATAAGAATTCAGCTAATTTACTTTTATTTTCCATGTTTCCTCTTATTATGGCGAACAAAGAAAAAGCCCAAGACTTTCTTAGGAATACTGTACACATGTAAATTTGTTCTTTTAAGACACACGGAGAAAGAGGTTGGATTGGACCCCTTTCTACAGACTGTGAATGAAGTGGCCACCAACCTGGGGTGTGGGTGACAGAGGGACTTTCGTGACTAGTCCTTTTTTTCTCTCTGAGGATAGGCTGGACAGAGACACTGTCGGAAGGAGACCTTGTTTCTCCTCCATGCTAACCTGGCTAGCGCACTTGGTTCTTCCCTTGATGTTGAAAGTAATTGTAAGGTAACTGCAGTCTGTCCAGGCGATGCTGCTTCAAAGTGCCTGCTGCATTTTGTCACCATCACCAGACTCTTGCTTTATCCCTGTCACTTCACACCTGGATTACAGCATTAGCCTTCATGTTGGACCCCTTGGTTTCCTTTTCTCCCTCCTCCGTCCTCAGGCCAGGGACTCCTTTCTTTATTGCCACTGTCTTTCTAGGTCACTCACCTGCTTCCAAACCTGCGCCGGCTCCTACCACGTCTAACTCCTCTGACTCACTTTCAAGCTTCTTCTCTTCTCCACACTCAGAATCTCATCGTCCTTTGTTACTCCCCCAGGTGAGCCGTCTGTTCCAGTCTCTCAGGTTCGCACTGTTTCTCTGTCCTCATTCATTCTTTGCCTCCTCCCCCTTCATTTCTGAACACTCCCTCTCATGTCTTTCTCCTCTGCGCGGAGTCCCACACATTTCCAAATTCCTCTTACACAGAAGTTCCTTTGCTAATCCGTCACTCACTCAGCTATCCCTTCCCCTAGAATTGGTTCCTTATGATTCTGTCTTCTCTTGTTCTTCATTGTTCTCATTCGTGTTCTTGGCACGTTTCCCATGATGCTGAACAGTCAGTACATATTCAGTAAACTTCTGGTACTCACTGGAAAAAGGGGAGAGGGTGAGGTAAGATGTCTTGTAAATCCACAATTTTTCTCTCCTTCAACTCAGGAAGGAAAAAACCAACAGGATAATTACGTCTGGAATGACTTTATTCTGCTAGTCAGTGTTTCAGAAAATGTTCCTCTTCAAGGATAGCTAATCAGTCTGAAGACAGGTGACCGGATATGTTAATTTATTTATGCATTTGGTCAGTCATCCATGCTCCTTTGTCTTCTAGAATATGAGACCAATTGCCCCAGCATTTCTTCAATAAGTCATCATTTCCACACTGATTTGAAATAACCCCTTCATCACAGACTAACATCTCATTTGTCTGAGTATTATTTTTCTGGGTTAGCTCTTCAGTAGCTTTCTGACTTGGTTTAATATCTGTTAGAGAAAAATTCTTTTAGTTTGTTTTTCTTGGCCGTATTCACCCATTAATTTTCCAGATGAAAAATGTAAATTAAATATGACAACTAAAAGATTCTATTAGGATTCTGATTGGAATTTTATTAAAACTATGTTAATTTGAAGGAGAATTAACACTATCTCTACTTACAATAAGCTCATTCAAGAGCCTCATTCAAACTGAACACTATTTGCTTCAGTGTTTATTTAAGATTTCTTTTATACTTTTCGGACACAAAAATGTTAGTTTTCTCATTTGTAAAATAGAGACAATGGGACATACCTCATAGGGTTATTGTGAAGATTAATTGAGATGACATCTATAGAGCCCAAATATCCCCTGTTCATAGGAAGCACTCAATATCCGTGAACTTTCCTGAGGATGTTGGGAGTGGGGATGACGTCTCTCAGCAAAGAATGGTCATTTGCTTCTAGAATACCTGCATATTTCTTGTTTACCTGAAGTGTTTTATGTTCCTATTGTGAGTGGACCATTTATTTTTCACATGATGATTTACACTGGTTATCAGTAGCATATAGAGAAATATTTTACTTCATTATAAATTTATTTTTAACTAGGAAACTTATTAAACTCTTATTGGGTTCATTAGTTTTTAGTGGATGCACTTGGATTTTCTAAGCCAATAATTACAAGAGCAGCAAAAATAAAATTGGTATTTCTAATAACTACATTTCTTAACCCATTTTTACATTTTATTTCATTGACTAGAACTAACAGATCCATGTTAAATGGTAGAAGTAATGAGGGTAGGGATTCTCACTTTATCTTGCCAAGAAAGTACTCTTTGTTTCACAAACTGGTGCCCATTATACCATGTGTGGGTGGAATTTTAAGAGCTTTGGTTTGGGGAGGGGAGAGGGCCCCATGTTCAAATAAATTAAGATAATTTATTAGATTTAAGCAGTTTTATTTGCTACAGGATTCTTGGAAGCAGTGGGCATTATGTACTTAAGGGTAAGAGTATAGTCTGCAGAATTTCTTTAATGCATTTGACATGTATTTGACACTTTTTTCAGTGCACATCTATTAATATCTCTCAAAGCAGTGTCCTCTTGTCCACTAGTTTGGAAATTATTGCTCTGGTCATTGACTTACATGGTGTTGAGAGTTGCATTGAGACAGGTAAGATTTATAATCATGATGAAGAGCTTTACTCCTAATGTTAAAAAAAGGAGTGTATGTGGAACTTTAATAAATGCTGAGATCTAATGAAAGCTGGCATGATGAAGGGGTTAACAGCATGGCTTCTGGAGTCACACTGCCTGGGCTTTGAGTTCCAGGCCATCTCTTACTAATTGTATGACTTTGAGCAAGTTTCTTGACTTCTTACAGCTTCCTCATGTATGGAACAAAGATTGTGATTGTCCTTACTTCCTAGATTTGCAATGGGGGTCAAATGAGTTAATGAGCAAGGCCTGAATATAGTGAGAACTATGTTACCATTTATTAAATATTAAATAAAAATAACATAATGTTGCTAGCCTCATAGGAGGATCTCCTTAGATATTTTCCATAATGATGAATGACTCAGAACTTCCACGTTCTGGGTATCACTTCAGCCTTCCACCTCCATTTTCTTCCCAAGAGAGAAGGAGTGAGAAAATGAATAATATATTGGATTCCTCTTAAACTCCTACAAATATTGCGGAAGTTATCCCTGCAAATCTAAGAGTCCTTGCCTAAAATGAATCTTAGGAATCCCGAATGTGGACCACTTGACAAAATGAAACAGATTTCTGTTTGAGCCAAGGTCGTTCTCTATGGACTTTCTGTCTCCAGGCAGTGGGTCATTCCAGAGTGGGAGACATAGCATTTTTTACAGTGATTTTGAGTATTTGTATTTTCTATTTATTTTATTTGACTTGACATTCTATCTGTCTATTTCAGAAGGGATTTTGTTTTCAAAGAACCAGTCATTTCTAAAATTTATTTATCTATTCTTCTATTTTTCTGTGATTTATATTTGTATTTCTGCTTGTATTCTTCTTAATTCCTTTCTCTAGGATTTTGTCATTGTCCTTTTTCTACTTTGAATTGAAGGCGTAATTTACTTTATTTTTCTTGTATTTTATTGATTAACAAAACAATTATAGTTTATGATATTGCCTCTGAACATGGCTTTTACTCTCTGTCCCATATATAGAGTTCTTCATGTCTAATCTATAATTTCATGGTTGATTTCTTCATTGACTTGAGAGTTATTATTTAGGACAATACAAGTTTTTGTTTATTATTTGTTTTTTTCCTAATGTCCTTGTAGTCGTTTGTTATTGTTTATACCTTTTATTGTATTGAATTGTTGTCAGAGACCATGTCTTGTGCATATCTGTTTGGGAGAATTTATTGAGATTTCTTTAGTGATGGAATATATGATAAATTTTTGTAAATGGTACACAAATTCTTCAACAACATGTTTATTTTTCCTGGAGGCATTTGTAATATTTCCCTTCCCAACATCATTCAAATCTGATTTATTACCAAACTCTGTCAAGTCTACCAGAAATTTAGTTTACATCAGCCTCTTTGTCTCCAGCCCCACTGCCTTCACCTCCCTCATAGAAGCCACCATCTCTCTTTCCATCCACTAGAATCACCCCCTCTCTCCTGCTTTAATTCTTGCTCCTTTCCAATCCATTTGCCACCTGTCAGCCATGTGACTTGAAGAAATTAATCAGTTTGTATCCCTCAACCTAATAGGCTAAATGCTCCCCATTTGCTTCTGCTCTCAGGACAGAAGCAAGGCCTGAACACACACAAAGTGTTCCACAGAAGCACTAGCCTTCTTTTGATCCTTGAATATACCGAGCTCTTTCCCATCTCAGTCCCATGGCACATGGTGTCCCTCAACTGGGAATGGTCTCTGTGTGGTTGCCTGGCTGACTTCATCTCCAGCCACAGGCCTCATTCTTCTGAGAGGCCTTCTCAGACCATCTGATCAGAAGAACATCTACCCTTCCCACTCCACGTTCTCTTTCCTCTATAGCACTTATTGCAATTTGTAATTAAATATTTACTTACATGTTCAAAGACAATCTCTTCCACTAGGCTGAAAGCTCCATGAGCACAGGAGCTTTATTTATGCCCCACAGAAAACCTATTGCTTAGCACAATTCTAATATATAATAGTCTCTCAAAAATATACTGAATGGAAGAATGCTTTGTGTAGAGTACAGAGTGTGATATGCTTCCAAAAACTTAGCCTTCTCATTTTTAGTATTCAGAACCTATATCTTTATTTATTTGTTCTTATTCATCAGTCAAGTGCTGAGCAATAAGTGTTAGAGTTCCCACTATAAAAGTGTTTCTGTCAATTTCTTCTCATATTTCTGGCAGATTTCACTTTATGTATGCCAAAGCAATGTTGTTCAGAGCATAAGTGTTTTTTGACTGGTGTAATTTTGTATGATTTAGGACTCTTTTGGTTGTAACCAATGGAATCCAATTTGAGCTTGCAGCAGCAGACCATAAAACAGGAGGTTTGTAAGGTTGCAGAGACAGGAAAGTAGCAAGGCCTCAAGATGCCCCAATGTGTGTGTGTGTGTGTGTCTGTTTCTTTTTGCTCACCTTTGATTATTCTAAGTCTGTGCAGGCCTAGGACTTGCTCAGAAACAGTGTGTGTAGATTTTCCTTTGTTTTTCTTACTGACCACCAAATGACTAGGACTCTTCCTACCTCATTAACAGAAGCCCGGTGAATATGGCCATCCACGTAGGGCATTTGGTCTCCACGCCGTGTCTTGTCTGTGTTCAGTGAAGCAGCCTCTCTGTGGTCTAACCCTCTATACCTGACCTTCTGTCTGGCTGGATTTCCAGATGTCACTGAGCCAAGGACCAGTGGAGCCTGGCCTACCTGCTACTTGTGGCTGCCATGATTGGGCAAACTCCTGGTTGGCTTTTTGCAAGATACCATCATTCTTTTCCAATGTTGTTGGAAGTAGCAGGACAGAAACCAAAAAGCTTGACCCTCATCTGTTCCACAACCCGTTCTCACCTCTGCTCATCAATATCAAAGTGAATGTGAAACCAGGGGTCAACTTGCTTTAACTATACTCAGTTAGTCGTTTGTTTTCAAAAGTAGTTAGATAATGCATTACTAAAGCCCACCGCAGAAACAACATCTATGATGACTCTGGGGTCACCATGTTAACGAGTGATTAAATTTTTCAGGATCTAAGAGTTGACTCTTTGTTCACTTCAAGCCAGTTAAGGCCACTGACTCTTCAACTGGGCCTGTGCAGATGACCAACAGGTGAACTCCTGACATCAGGGGGCCAAAAACTCCACCCTCAGATCATGCTAACATCACCATTTTGTGAATATGCATCCTATGAAGAATCACAAAGCTTGACTATGCTTATGCAGATAATCAAATATCTCACTTCTCCTTGCCTCCAATCACCTATTTCCACACTTCAGACTATGCTGCCCCTTTATCCCATAAATATCCCTAATCCCCATTTTTTGGGAGGGCAGACTGGAGATTTGTTCTCCCATCTCATCAATTGGCTGTCTTGTGAATAAACTCTTTCTCTGCTGCAAACTCATCGTTCCCATGATTGGCTTTCTGTGCGGCAGGTGAAAGGAACCTAGTTCTGTAACAAGTGTACAGTAACGGGAATGGGTTCACCCCCTTTCCTCCAGTCAAGGCCATGTCCCTGCCCCTCTGCTGACTTTCTGCTCAATTTTTCACCACTTCAATCCAGACTCTCTCAGGGTTGCACCTCATTTCAAATGCTGCTTCACAAAAAGGATTTTGAGAGAGTTACACACATACTCTATATTTTCTCATGTTGTCAAATAAAAAACAAATCTGGACTTAGTAAGGAAGATTTTATTTGGAAGAATTATTGCAATGGGGGAGAGGGATTATTGCAATAGGGAGAACGTGTGGTCTTAAGATCTACAATCATCTGAAAGATTAGGCAAAAAGTGTTTTGCTTTTACAGAGAGGAGAAAGTGAGGCTAGAAAGAACTGGACATGGGGAAGTGGGATGAAAAGGTGGCAAGATGGAATGTTTTAGCGGAAGACAACCCATTTTCTGGGAAAGGCCCTTAGGGAGGAGATGCATGTTAGGTCAGACTGAGGGTGGACCAAATGTCAGAGAGCTAAGGGAAGGAGAGAATCTTAAGCAAAGCGTGGTCAGCAAGCATTTTCTCCTGACTAGTCAGTGATGACAAGCAGTTTAGCTAATTAGTTATGAGGCAAAGAGTGGGAATACAGAGGAGCTGGGCCTGGCCATGTTGTAGATACACAAGCGGGCATTCAAGAGTCTTATCAAATGGAGAAGGGTGGTTCTTTGCAGTAAGCTGTTTTTTGGAAGCAAATGGTGGGGAGATTGCTTAATAATTACTGTTTGCCAGGATCACAGGGCTCCAGTGACATTCAACAATGACGCCATCCCTCCACTCTTCAACCCACTCTGGTCTGGCTTCTGCACTGAGGCTCCTCTCTTTTTATACCACCGATGACCTCCACATCAGATTCAGTGGACTCTTGTTCCTAATATTCCCTAGTTCTCAGTAGCATTTGGGACTGTTGTCACTTCCTCCTTTCTTTTTAGAATGTTAGCTACTCTTGGCCTCCATTAAACCACATTCTCCAGTGTTTCCTCCTGCTTCCCAAGCAGTGATTTTTCTGTCTCCTTTTTCCTCTGTCCCAGCACCCAGCATTCGTATTTTGTAAGGCTCAGATTTTGGGCCTCTTCTCATGATTCACTCTTTCTGAGGTAATGTCATTCATTTCCACATCTTTAAATATTACATCTTTGCGAACCGCTGATTTTCATCTCTACCCCACGTCTCTTTCCTGTACCCCAGACTCATATATCTGATACTTGAAAGCTCTGTTTTATCTAAAATAAATTTCAAACTTAAAATACACCACTCCATCCGTTTAGTTGCATAAGCTGCAAATCCACATGCTCCTCTTTCCTCATCTACTGCCACATCCTGTTTATAGAATTCAGAACATATCCTGAGTCTCTCCACTTTTTTCTAGCTCTACTATCATGTTCATAGTTCAAACCACCATTATCTATCATGGAAACTACTGCTGTAGCTGCCAATTGACTTCCCCAATCCTGTCATGTCCCCGACCCAGTCAGTTTCCCACCCAATGGGCAAAATCCCTGTTTTTAAAATTGCTGTTCAAAACACATTAATGGTGTTTCCTGCACTTAGGGTAGAAACCATCATCTACGGCAGAATTTTTCCAGTCTCAGGATTATTGACATTTTGGTTTGGATAATTCTTCATTGTGGGTAACTGTCCTGTGCACTGCAGGAAGTTTAGCAGCATCCCTGGCCTCTACTCCCTAGATACCAGTAGCATCCTTGGTCTCCTCATTCCCCCCAACCCAGTGGTGACAACAAAAATGTCTCCAGACATAGACGAATGTTCTCTGGGGGGCACAATCATCCCTTGTTGAGAACCACTCATCTACACCACCTGTAAGACTCTGAATAATGCAGCTGTGCCTTCTCTGTAGCTTCTGATTTTTTTCTTTCTGGAATACCTTGTCATTGCTTTTCACATCTTTTTTTATCTATCAAAATTCTGCTCGAGGTTTATCACATGTCACCTCCTTCATGGATCCTTTCTGAGATTTTCCAACATCCAAAGCTATCTCCCAGCAAAATAAATTATTCACTCCCCTGTTCTCCTATAGCCTTATGTTTATATTCAACTACAGCATTTATCATTTTGCATTTGTCACAATTAATTAGTTAGATATATATTTTTCTTCCTCATTTGAATGTAATAGCCAGCATAATATTGGAAACATTTGGAGCATAATACATTTTAATGAACTGAATCATTTTATAATGTTCCTACCAAAAAAATTGCATCCCTCCCATCAATCTTGCCATTCTCTCTCCTTGCATACAGAGATGCACTTATGTTCCCTTTTGAGACAGATCTTTTCCTGATGGGCCTTTTTCTTCTATTCGTTTTTAATTTACTGCCCCATCCAAAAGAAGTTTCAATTACCAGTGGTTCTCCCTCTAACACCAGTCCTCATGGCCACTTGTCTGGCTGTTCTGTAAAGAAGAAAAGCCACCAGAAAACTAAGTGCTCCTGGGTCACTTGGCTTGTCTGAGGCAAAGCCAGCACTTGAACACAGTCTGAAAATCCACGCTTCCTACAGTGCCTTTCTAACAGATGGTCTATTGGAAAGGCCAACTGAGACCAAAAATAGACCTGTAATGGCTTATTAAGAGACATTTAGGGAGAGAGAGAACATACTTCGAAATGTCCAACAACGGTATAAAAGCAGTAACTTGCAGTTGTATAAAACTTTTTGAAAACATTATATCTGTATGTCTGTTGCACAAAATGTTCCTTCTGGCCAATGCGCTCCTTCTGATGCAGTGGAAATATGCCTGCTGCTGTGATATTGTTTCTGAGGTTTTGAGAGGAGTTCTCTGTTTTCCAAAATTCCTCTCCTTCCTGATCCACTCACAGACACTAGACACTTCACTTGGACTACTTTTTCTGTGGTCTGTAGCCAAACAGGGGAACTGGCCCTAATTTAAATGTAAAAAATTCTTGCAAGAGGTCTTGATACATGTTTGCATGATTTGAAGGAATTTATTAATACATTTGGAGCCCCTTTTTAATGAAGTTCATTGTTTTTATCAGGAACAGGTTTTAGAAGGGGGTTTAGAGATAGAACGAGAGTATCTCAAGGCAGACTTTAGAAGAGAGATAAGAGCAAGAGAGGAGAGCATGAAGACCCAAATATGTCATTGACACAGTGGAGGGGAGCTTGGTTTCCCTACGGACAAGATGTAAGTCCCTGAGGCCTGGTGAAAATGAGCAAGGAAATAAAAAAACACCATTCACAGTTCTGGCTCCAGCTTGAACCTAGATATATGAGATCCTAAGAAATGTGGAAATGCAAGTTCCACCAGACACCTATCCCAGCTCCTTGATGAACTGTTACTGTTGCATTTGTAAACAAGGATTTTTTATGAATATCTTGGAGTCTGGAGCCAGAATTTTGTATTTGTTAAATCATTACACACAAATAAGAAATGGGTGTTCGAAAGCATTCCATTATTTTGATACACTATCTGTACGCATTTAGCTTCCTGTTTATTTATCATAATTTGAAAAGAAATATTATTACTTGCCAGGAGATAGAATTCACTATATATTTACTGCCAGTGTGGTTATTCATAACATCTGCATGTGTAACTAAAGAGATGAAAATAAAAGGTTGTAGTTCTTCACATATGGAAAAGATGGAATGAAATGAACTATTTTTGGAATTGATGAGATGATGTTTGTTAATGGTTTGGAAAATAAAATAGGATTATGAATGAAGATAGCTACAAACTTTATGCTAGTCTTTCCTATTAAATTGTTGTCGGGAAATGTATAGCAAACTAGACATTTTACAACTTTCTGAACTCACAGAAACTTAAAAGTTAACTCATTAGCAATTAAAAAATTTAATTATATTCACACACACACACTTTCTCCCAATAAATACCAGAATTAGGGATTTATAGATCATTGAGAAGGGATATACAGAGAAATAAACGGACTTTCCAAGGTCACATGATATCTCCATTGATCTCTAATCTTTGACTTCCCTCTATCACTGGGGTTCCACTCATCCCTTTAGACTTGTGATGACTGAAGAAAGACTGGGTAAAGGAAAGAGAGAGGAAAAGAGCCCAAGAGGTCCTGGGATAAAGAGTGAAGTCTTTACATCCTGTCAAGTCCCCAAGTCTGTTCTTCCAGGATCTTCCTGTTAAATGAGCCCTGAGGTAGAATGAGGTTCAGCAACCTCTGTGAGCAGGATCTGGGGTTGAGTGTAGATGAGGTTAGCTCAGAACTGAGCATTAAAAACAGTGCTAGACTCGGAAGCACTCTGAAGTCTCTCCCCTATCTTCTAGGAAAGATACTGAGGACCAAGATACCAAGGAGCGCCATTTTGGATAGCTGCTTTTTTTGGACATGTGTCCTGCTGTCTCACGATTTAGGCTTCTGCTCAAAATGAGTCATATTATTGTGTACCACTTTACATCATCTCCTGTCACTGCCTTCTCTGCCAGAACCCAGTCTTGGTACCATTTTATCAACCTCACTTTCATTTGAGTACCTGGATTGCTTGACCTCCTTTCATCACACACAACTCTCTAACCTTCTCTCTATATTTATCTACCTTATATATTCCTTGCATTCCCACAGAACTGTCTTTTAAGAATATTGATGTTAACTGAAGATGTTGGGCTATTAAAGATAGCAGAAATTATAGTTTTGTAAGATCATCGTCACCAAGAATTCCTTAAGGATAGACAATCCATTCATTTCTCTGAGACTGTGGCTCTCAGCTAGAGATGTGCCTCAGGCTTCTTTGGAGAGCTTTTAAAAGCCACAGATTCCTGGTGTCTACCCATGAAACTGAGAATGAAGAAGTTAAAAACCTTCGTTAGAGCAAAAGACTTTGAGATAAGCTTTGCTCACTACAGCTGTCCATATTCAGCATAATCAAGTGTTGTTTAAAACTAACAAGGTCTTTCCGTCTCTCCTTAGTGTACGAGTGAGCTGTCTTTCCCAGAAAGTCAAGGTCCAAATGTCAAGATTAAGCCTCACAAGGCCATGCAGGTTGAAGATACAAACCAATTAGAAAGGGCCAGACAACCAAAGACACCAACCTGCAGATTCACTTATCTTGCCACCCCTCTCCCTCCATGTAATCACTTTCCTCACAACCTTTAAAACTCCTGGCCTCCCCATCCTTTGTCTTTCAGAGAGATGAATTTGAGTGCTTTCTCTCATCTCCTGGCTGACACCATCTGAAATAAAAAGCTCCTTTGCTTGACACAAGCCTGGCATTCTAGTTTGTTTATTTTTGGTCCTCCTGTGTGATGGGTAAATGAAACTGTGTTTGTGTTTGGTAACATCCAGATCTTCTAAATTGGACTTTGAGCAGTAAAAGCCCAGTAGACTTTGAAAAACACCTAGAAAAATTTGGGGTCATCTGAATCTTATTCCAAGACCGAATCCATTTGTTGGAAAACTGGTTACTTGGACTACATTCTTTAGCTCCTAATAGAATCGTATTTGTAAAGTTGTTCTTTGGCCTTATTTGCTCGAGTTGAATTGAGTAGCCTTATGAAAATTGCTAATGTGAAGTAAATTGCGTATTAATGATATTGTCTAGAACTTCACATACAACTTCACCTTTGCATCAGGCTCCTGGGTAAAAATTCCTCTTAGACTTAAGTGCTGAAGTCGAGGTTGGGGTTGGTGGGGGAGGCAGAAAACAGCCAGTTTTTCCTGAGAAACTTTATTTTTTGGATTTTTAAATTTTGTAAGTAATCAGGTTTCCTCCCTTTTTTGGTAGTCTACTACAAAGCTCTTAATTCAAGTCAAGCTTAAAGTAACCCAGTTTTAATAATTTCTTACATCTTTCTGGCGTACATGTCTGTGTATACCCTTGGGTTCATTTTATTTTTCGAATTATATTTTCCTTTGGGCTTCATTTCTTATTCTGCTTATGTTATTTTGAATTTATTATTGGAGATTGCATTATTTTTTAGGGAAATACTAATGACAAGGCACAAACATACACATAGCAGCAATTGCATTTGTTTTCCTTTCATGAAGTTTGTTATTAAACTTGGGAACAAATATAGCCTCTAGTACTTGAAAAAGTATAATAAATGATGGATGAATGAGCTAAATGACATCTTCATACAACTTTTCATTAATAGATATTATCAATTATTAACACTATATTTTAAATACAATTATTACATTTATATAATATTGTGACTTTTTCACTGATCAGTCATATTATCTGGTTTGCTTTCACAGCTATTCTATATTATAACTGGCTTTGTAACTATTTTCCTCACTTTAAAGTTGAAACAACAAAGGACCTTTGTCAAAAGCTTTTATAATGTCCACAGAAGTATTATTCCAACATATTGGAGGCATTTAGAAATTCCTGCTCTGGCTCTGCTGTTGATCATTTAAAGTCAAATATGTCTACAAAGTTAATTAATAATATTTATTAAATGCATGCAGTATGAATGGCATTGTACCAGAGACCATGGTAAATAAAGAAATAATAACAAAGCCTCTGATCTCAAGACTTTTATAACTCAGTTGGAGAGACAGACAGATGAACACGTGATTTTTAAGAAAAGACTAAACAGAATAAATAGCATAAAAATATTAGTCCAAAATAAGCAATTATAGAGAAATTAAAGTGATGTCATTTTATTAGTTGTCTATTAAACTGGCAAAGAGAACATACACACCATATTCATGATGTTAAGAGGAAAGCAGTCTGAATATATCGTAATATACTTTCGGGTTATAATTTTTTACAAATATTCTGGAGGACAATTTGTTAATATATACTACACATTGCAAATATGTTCACATCCTTGGATCCAATTGTTCTACTTCCACAACTCTAACCTGAAGGAATAATTGAAAACATAATCAAAAATGTATTTATGAGACTGTTTAAGGCGAAAGTATTTATAAGACTTTTACATGGGCAATCATAGAAAAACAGAGAAATCAATCAAATTGTTAACAATGTTTCTCTCTGAATTTAAATTTTTTCTGCTTATTAAAATATTCCAAATTTTTATAAGATAGAGTATTACCTTCATAACAGGAAACAAAGGAACAACAATAAATGTAATTTAAAAATTCTCATTGGAGAAACCAGTTACTGAATCCTATGTTAAGCCAAGTGTCCAGATGTTTAGAAATACCTAATTAGTTTATCCAATTGCAACTCTAGCTTATTGCAGAACGAAGAGGGAGAAGAAAGGTTGGAGTTTCCATCCACAAACTCCTGGTGCAGCTAAAGAAGTTAGGGAAATGAGCTCTTTCAAGGAGAAATCTTTGTAAGGGCAGCTAACGTGCACCACTTTCCACGAGATGGAGTGGACTTTGTCTGCTTCTTTTGCTGGAGTCACATGAGCTGACACAGCCTACATGGGGAAGAGGGACACTGTATTCTGAGCGTGACTGTCACGCCACAGCTGCTCCTGCCATCTGTTCCGCCTTTGATTCATATTGTTTGTCGTCTCCCTTGTGCCTTTTTTGTAGGCTTCTGTCCAGTGCTCATTTTTAAGTGACTTCTCCGAGGCTAGGGGATTGATGGTCATAACAGCATGATTTCAATTCTATTTTACCTGGAGGGCTTCACTTTCAGAAAAAGAAATCCAAGTAATATATCAGCAGTCCATGTGGGGCACTGAAAGTTCGATTTAAGAAGTTAATCAAGTTTTTGTGATCCCTTTGTTCTGATGACCTAGTTAAGTAACTTGAAGATGCTTGAGGGAATATGTTTGGCTTGAATGTAGACTGAAGGACAGAGACATGGTTTAGATGGGACATAGACCTCAAGTGACAGGTAAGAAATGGCTATTTTCTGTCAAATCAGACAATTATTTTTTGTGCCTTAATTGCATTCCACCTAAGGGTTTATTTAACTGATGGTTTTTGTCTTTTTAAGAGCCACAAAGAACAAGAAAGAGTTTGAAATAAAATAACCGACCACCTTCATTCATTCACTTGTTCAAACCCCTGGGCACCTGCTTTGAGCCTGGCTCGGCATAGGACTGGAGATGAGTAAGGGACATTCTTTTCCTGAAAGAGTGAATAGAGATGTTTTGCCAGGCTAAGCAAACCTGGTGAGGAGGCTCAGCCACTGTCTCATTGAGGCAATGGCTGTGAAGACTCAATGGAAGAAAAGCTTGGAGACATTTGTTATAGAAGGAAGAGTAAATGAAAAGGGAAGGATGAGCATCTTAGAACCATAGAATCCTAAAAGAGAAAACTATATGGATTAGGAGAGTTTTAGCATCTGAAATGGAAATCAGCTGATTATTCCCTCGCTTTGAAGTCATCCAAGAGGTAATTTACTTTCTCTTCTTGGAAATCCCTGTGGAAGGTGTCTTGAGACATTCCCCTAACAGCCCTTTTAGGTGTCTCATTTCTCCCACTGACAAAACATTTTTATCCATGTCCAACTCGTCTTCTGCTATGCCAGACCGTTATGGCATCTGCTATGGAGGACTCACTTCTTGCTATGCAAGACCACATCCTCTTCCACTTAAAGCACAGATTATCTTAAGGATATGAAGAATAACTCAAGTTATCTTTGGTACCATTTGTCAAATACTTCTGGTTCTCTCTCCTTCCAAGAAACTGTTAGGATTGCATTTCCTGGCTTCCTTGTGGTATAGTAGGACCACACAACTACTGTAGCCTGTGAGTTGGGAGTGGAAAGTAATTGTTGGTGTGAGATTCTCCAGAATTTCTCCTTCTCAGATAAAAGCTGGCAATATTCAAGATGGTGGCCAGTTGCTTAGCTTGGATCTCTGAGTGACTGTGAAAAACAGAGTCTCCATTGACCCATGATGGTCAAAAGTAAGAAAGAAATGCTTTCAGTTTTAATCCATTGCAATTTTAGAAGATGTTGCCGCAGCGTAAATGAGCATGTCCTAACCAGCACAAACTCTAGTCTCTTGCATTTCCAGACAAGGAGACACTCTATGTGTGCTTCTTTCTCATCTGTTCTCTCTGGGTGCTGGCATCATGATTGAAAGAGAAACCCAGGATTTGCTCTTCTGAGCTTTTATTAAGCTCATAAATAGTTAGTTTGAAAATGAGTCTATTCCCATCATGAAATGAACTTTATACATTTATTGAACAGTTAAGGTGCATATTTATTGAAAGTCCCCTCTGGGAAACCTAGTGGTTATTACAGAAATGTCTCCAGTGGATTGGGACAGAGGTGAGACAAGTCTTCTTCTATGTGAGCTTTGAAACTACAAAATCATCTTTGGCATTGGGTTATGTCCTAGGACTCTTTCCTAGGAGGATTGTTGTTAAATGTCAACGGCTAAGAATGTTCTAAGATATGATTTCCAAATCTGGATATATTCAGAATCACATAGGGAGCTTTTATAGATCTAGGTTCCTGGACCCCACCCTTAAATGTTCTGAGTCAGAATGTTTGGGAGGAGTCCAGGTTGACTGTATTTTAAAAGAATGAAAGCCAAAACCTTAACTCGAGAAATCCTCCTTGGATGGTGCTGACCACAGCCAAGGTTGGCTGTTTTAAAAATTCTTCTTTTCTGAACTCTCCCTGGAAACACACTCTTGGAGGCCCCTGGATGAGTTCTGGTTGGCTGGAACAGGGTTTTGCCCCAAAGTTTTCAAAACAGGAATTCCTTGGGGTCCTAGGGAGACAAGCCCAAGGGAACTGGGCAGGAAATAAAGAGCAGAAAGTGCTGTGAGCTCCACTGTTTGTGGCACCACAGACGAGCCCACTGAGTAAAGAGAGTCTGGATTCCTTGCAGAGTCTTTTATCTTCACACTGTCAGAAACCACAAACAAAGCCTGTGCCTATTAAGCAGGATTTTGAATCAAATAACCAGTAATTTATTTTTTCGGAAGCAGGAGGAATCC
Source organism: Equus przewalskii (assembly GCF_037783145.1). NCBI lineage: Eukaryota > Metazoa > Chordata > Mammalia > Perissodactyla > Equidae > Equus > Equus przewalskii. The sequence continues at coordinate 19,589,296 of NC_091844.1, forward strand.
ATTTCATTTATTCACATTTTCTTTTTAAACTAAGAAAGACCAGAACATCTGGAAGTAAGACCATGTGGAAGGCACATTTTTTCTGGCAGGACTCACATACATGTCTGAGCAACATGCCACTGTCCACTTGACATGCACCTCAAGAGACAAGGGGTAGCCTCTATGCAGTACCTAAGTTCCACTTCCAGGTCACATTATACAGAGATACAGGTCTCCTCCCCGCTCCTTTTTTCATGTCCAAACATCTAAAGGGCCCTGGTGTCAGAATTCCACACCCTGCCCTGGCCCAAGCCTTGAAGGATGGAACTGGTTCACCATTAGCCTTGAAAACATTCTCTTTTTTTTTTCTTAAAGATTCTCAGCCTTAGTTATTTACAAATTAATATACAGAATTAAATAATAACCAATGACAAATATAGTTTGGATTTATGGATCCTTATATTTTTCCTTTTCTTTAGGAATGCTCAACCTAATAAAAAGTAATCATTATTAAAAGCCTACAAAGGCTTATGCTATGAAGCTGTGTATATTAGTGAGGTTATAAGTCATAGAGGTATAGAATGGAGGGGGACTGGACATGACTTTCTTGTGGCTGTCTTTAGTTGGTGACGCAGATTAGGTCAATTTAGCTCTTTATCACACTTGCGTTGTCCTATTCTGTTTCACATTGTTCTGGATATGGAATTCACCTCTTTTCCTTAATTTTCACAAAATGGAACAAAACAAAACAATCATAAAAGCACTCAGAGAACACATTGGTATGTGTGGAAAATGTCACTAAAGATTTGGAGGCAATGGAGAGATTGACGTAACAGAAAGGCCAACAACTAGAAGGTTAATGGCAGTTCTCTTATTCCTCAAAGTGCCTGCCTTTTCCATTGCTCAAGCTTTAGCCTCATCCATGTTGCTCCCCCCTCCCTCCTTCATTTTCTTATCTTTTTTTCTCTCCCTCCCTCAAGTTCATATTCTTTTCCATGCAGAGCAATTTACCTATTACGTTTGCGGCCTTAGATCCTAAAGACCAAATCCTTGGGATCTCCTTTTCTATTCTCAAGAGGGTGATCAAAGTATAGTTCAAAAAACATACATTCCTGCATGGCTGAGACCAGCTATTAAGACTGTATGAGTAGGGGCCCACCCCTGGCCGAGTGGTTAAGTTCACACGCTCCACTTCAGTGGCCTGGGGTTCACTGGTTTGGATCCTGGGCGTGGATACATGCACTGCTCATCAAGCTATGCTGTGGAAGCATCCCACATAGAAGAACTAGAATGACTTACAACTAGGATATACAACTATGCACTGGTGCTTTGGGGAGAAGAAAAAAAAAGAGGAAAATTGACAATAGATGTTAGCTCAGGGTCTATCCTCCTCACCAAAAAAAAAAAAAAAAAAATGAAGAATGCATAAATATATGTAGTTCTCTACAGAATTATAAAATGTAATATTATGAATAAAACTGGAAACGATGCTTTGTCAACATCAATCTCAGGAAGAGAGGCTGGTAACTGTTCAGATTGGTTGGGAAAATGTAGCTAAAAGGCAGAAGTAAGAACTAAGTGACAAAATAAGAAACAAATGAAAACATAACATCACAAAGATATTAACTTCAATCTCTTAACAAGTGATACTATGTCAGTAATTTTAAGGAACCAGTATAAACCCAAAGATACATATAATTTCTTATCTAACAGCAGACTATTCTATGGAAGTTTTTCTCACCCTAATCTTATGCGGAAACACAGATTTGACAGCTAAACTTGGTGATTTTCTTTGATGCTATGCTGTTTTGGTTAGAGCTTGCCCTTTCAGCTCATGTCATAAGTTGCTGGGCTTGGCTGACAAGCACTCGTGCAATGAGGAGGTGGAAGAAACTTGCACCTCAAAGGATCTGACCCAGCTATAGAATTAATCCTCCCTGATGCTCCCTGATCTTGGCAGGTGTGAATATCCAGGGATGTCCAATACGGTGACCAGGGCTCGGCCACAGTAGTACTGGAAGCGTGACAGTGCTCAGCCTCAGGCAGATGGCAGTGTAGATCTACTCAGAAAAGGATGAAACCAGCAAATTGGAATGGAATGTGGCTTCCTACTTTCCCCTGTCCCTCTGAGACAAGAGCCTGGAAAGAGAGAGGGCGTGAGCACCTCAGCTGTGTGTGCTAGGTTTAGGAAAAGCTTTCCACACCATGAGTTGGAGAATGAGAAACAGGGAAAGGGAGGCAGAAGCCCAGCAGAGTGGATGCTAAGTGAAGGCTGTGATTCAAAAACTGCAGATGCCCCGAGCCTAGTTCCTGCGCACAGTGCACATAGCTCATCACCCACCCAGTCTACGGTGCTGGGATGGAGGGACCTGGCACGTGCTGCTCAGGAATGAAGCTGATTGGGCTGACTTAGGAATGGGACAGGGTACGGCTTACCTGAGCAGGTGAAGTGCTCAGGGACTCCAGGAGAGCAGAGCTGGGGGAGGCAAGAGGTGATAAGGCCCTGAACTTATTCAGGAGACAGTCCTTTATGGGTAGACTTCTCTATTTTCTCATTAACCCGGAGTTCTGTGTCTCTCCAGCTTTCTCTTAGCAAGAAGATTGCATTAATTACGCACCCACGTATCCTAGCTTTAGAATCTAACCCCATCTATATTTATACTCTATGAAGCTGTTCTGTAGTTTCTTTAGCTGGTTCTTAATTTGCAGAACCTTTTTCAAATCCCTGTGATTTGACTCATGCTATTTCTTCCATCTGCCTTGAATGATTTCCCTCTTCCTCCTCTTTCTTTTTTTCGTTTTGAGAACTCCTAACCATTCTCCAACGCTTGCCTCAAGTATTGCCCCTTGCTGGAAGCCTGATCAGAGCCTCTCAGATTTGGGCAGCTGCTCCTCTTTGGCATCTGTGAACATCATACTAACACATGACACTTTATAATATAGTGTTAGAACTTAACACATTATATTAGAAGTATTCTTGTTACATTCTTATCTCCTCCAGCGCAGAAATTTGTTGATTTTGGTGCCCTTAGTCCCTAGCACAGGGCATCAACTATTTAGGTGTTCAGTCCATATTTGCTGAATCAAACAAACTACATGGTTATACAGAAATGTTTTGTTATGAAGTTGGAAAGTGACCCTTTGAATGTCTTGTACACAATTCTTTAAAAACAATCATTCTTTTTGGTTTTTATAAAAATGATCACACCCATTAAAATATTAAACAACAGAAAGTATGAAAAATGAAAAAGATATTAGTACAAATTCCATTAACCAGGAAAAACTAAGGTTAATATTAGAGAAATGTTATGTTGACATCTCTCCATGCCTATATCCAGACAGATGAAAATAAATTTGTAAATATGATGTATTATTTTAAGTGTAATTTTAAAATTTAATTTTATTTGAATTTATCAAGAGAATAGAAAGTAAAATGAAACAAAAAGAAAATTCCTTTCTGGAAGGACACAGTTGTATCTATAGAAGTTCTATGTAGTACCTGAGCATCATAGAGCCTGGGGTGGGTGGGGCACAATTTATGAGAATTACTGGTAAAAAGAATGTAGATTACCAGGAGGTTGCTCACACAAGCTGGCTGCTGTCAAACAGCAGACCCAAGTGGGAATCCCAATGTTACCTTGATTGTGTTCCCTAATCTTGCGGATACTCCATTTCCTTATTTGTAATATACAGTTAATAATATTATTCCTGAGAAGGTCCACATTTGTCCCAGAGAGCTGCATCAATAAATAAGAAAATGAATGTAAAAGTGTTTCATGAAATGTCAAGTCCAATGGAAATATTTGCATTGGCTCTCATTTGTTTTTAGAGATTTCATGATTAGAGAAGAGCAAGAGAACTTCAGAGTTAGGTAGATTTAAGTTTCGCTATTTAATAACTGTCACACTGGATGCATGTCTTTTTGACCTTTCTCTAACTTAGTTTCCTTTTAGGGATTATTGGAAAATTAATTTTGACAGCAAGGCTGTTAGAATTAGCACTCTGTGAAATAATTTCACATAGTTGCTCTCTGTTGATGAATTATTCGTCCCGTTCCTTACCTCTCCCTGGATTCGCTGCATGAGTTTGCAGCTCCTTCCTCTAGAGGTGAGTGTCCTCCCCTTGACTTGAATGTGGGCTTCTAGCCTGTATTGAAAGAGGATATGACACAAGCAGAGGCTGGAAATACTTGCATAGTTCTTCTTGCCCTCTTGTGCTCCTACTATCACCATTTGAAGGGCTTCCCTTGAGCAGCTGGTGACCCTTCAGCCTGAGACCCTGAATGAAGACACATGTGGGAGATCTGATCCTACCCCCAGGGAGGAGTCAAACTTAGACCCATGGCTTGAAACAGAGATGCCCACTTAAGCTGAGTTTAAAATCGGCTGATCCATGTCCACTTGTGAGAGAAGATGCTCCCTGAGTCTGGGAAGATTTGTTACGCAGTGCTAGTGTGATGATAGGTGACCGATCCTCTGACTGATACCTAAGCTCAACACAAGTGTATGTGATGATTTATATGATTATTAGTGACATCATTATGACCATTTTTGAAAAAGAAGTTGAACAAAGCAAGAGCATAGTTACACGGGATAGACAAAGGAGCAGAGAGTGTGGTCAGGCTTTGATTGAACAGATTATCTTTTGTGGCATTTTTAAAGATCACAAAGGATGGGGCACCCAGATCTTCCTTCATGTTTCCCTGATTCCCAGAAATAACGTTATAAATTATCTAACCTTAATCACATAAGCATGTATTAGAACTAATAAGATCAATAGAGACAAAAATCACTAAGTATGATTGTTGTGTTGCAGCCAACTTGAAGTGCAAGAAAAAGTGCTGTGAGATAATTTTGTAAATAATCACAAGCAAATACCATTTTTGAAGCTTTCTAGGGACACACAAACTTTGCTCTGGGTTTCTTCTTTTTGATGAATAGAAGTAACCCATGCCAGGAAGCTGGCATTGTAGAGATCCCATCCGTGCTATCCATCAGACCTGAGTTCAAATCTTGTCTTCTCTATTTCCTAGCTAGGTGGCTTGATCTAAAGAAATAGACTCTCAATCGTATCTCAACTATAACATCTTAAGTGAGTGTTTGAATTAAATGAGATTACAGTGGTGCTTTACACATTGCCTAGTTTTTCTGATGAATAAAAGATGGTCTAAGTGTGAGCAGTAGGGTAGAGCCATCTATATCATTCAGAGGACTCCAGTTTATTTAGCCCCTCTCAGCAAGGGATGAGGAGGTACTGTTCACATCAGCCATGCAGTCTGAAATGCACACCCAGAATCTCCCCTGGCCAACCCTTGTTTCCCTAACTGGCATCTCCAGTGGCCTTCCCACGTTAAATCCATTTGCTTTCTATCTGAAGCCTCCGCCTTTCACAGTTTAAACTCTGCAGCTCCTCAGAGTATGCACAGCTTGGTGTCCTGCTGCCTTCTGCCTTGAAAATCCTCCAGAATGCACTCTTACTCCACAGGTGGCTGCCTCTGCAGTCAGTTCTTTCATTTTTACAGCTTTCTGCCCTCAAGCATTTCTTTGTTTCAGAGAACCTAGATTTTAAAAATGAACCTGTGCCCAGAGAGTTTACATATATTCATAAAAAGCATCCTGTGCTAAATAATGAGTGTGTGAATGCCAAACACTGTAAGCAAATTACATAGCAACCTGCTCCTTAATGAATCAGAGTATTTTTATTCTATTTAAATGCATTAAAACAGCAATTTCCTGATCCATCAAGGGTAAGTGAAAATTCCAACCATTTATTTTTATTATTATTTAAATCTGCCATTTGACACACACTCTTCTTTTTATAATGTACTTTTTTTTGACCACTTTCAAAAATGGGATCATCCATTACCCAGCCTACTTACTATGGCAAAGGACAACCAAAATGTTTGATTTTGAAAATAGAATTTTGGCATGAGGATATATTAAACACGGCCAGAATTATCTACCAAGTTGCTGGTGAGCAGAAACATACTAAATTTTTTTTCTCAGATACCATTCAACCTTGTCTTTTTGGTTTTAGAATTCAATGAAAATAGGAATATGTTAATGAAGCCTCTTAATGCCAAAAGCAATGGAATTGTATTGAGCCATTAAGAGAGAAATTGGTAAGAAATTACTGAGTATAAAGACATTATGGGTATATTCTTTGAATTTTATTCAAAGTTATTATCCTTGGTGCCTATTACTAGCACCTCATAATTTGCTCAATTTTTCTCAAAGAGAAAAATTCCCAAAGAGAGAGGCAGAACACCATCTTCTGTATGGTTTCTATACGTTTCCAGCACTTCCTTAAATTGAGAAAATTGCCAAAGTTATACTTACTTGGAAATTAAGAAGTGCTTTGCACCCATGAGGATATTCAGAAATGGCATTTTATAGTTTTTTTTAAGGATACCAGCTTCAAATGTTGAAATGAAAGAATAAACCTTAATCTCCCAGAACTCTTAAAACCCATGAAAATGGCGTGAGCAATATGGCTCGTTCTTCTGTTAAGGTTGATTTCTACTGGAGGAACTATCCCCTCTCTGAGGGGCTAGCTTAATTTAAATTGAGCACAGTTCTGCTCCCAATGCCGCAAGTTCCAGATCGTATTTCTTATAAGCCACTTGCCCTACTTGCTCGGCAATATTGTAGGGCTATTTGCCACTATGTGTTTTTACCTCAGTGTGTCCCTGTCCTCCTCTCTCCCCCACACTACTGTTTGTCAGTGTTTGTAAGCATGAAATCATGATAGGAGATTAATGAACAGAAAATGCTATAAAGTACATAAAGCAAATCTTGAAATGGCTGGATTGCAAATAGATATTGACAGTGCTCGCATAACCTCCGGTGGTCTGCCGTATTTTCTTATATTTTATCCATCTATCCCAACCCTTCCCAGGGCTTGGAAAGACAGCCTTTTGGGAGTGGACTTCTTTGTCTGACCCACAGAGTTCCCAGATTCCTAGAACTATCCCCATTCTAACGGTTTGGTGATATTTCCATGTCTTGGAGGTGTACTGTTCAATGCTCGTTCCAGGGTTAGATTAGAGCACAGATGGGAACAAATTTATTCAGATTCACATCAACAGAACACTCTTCTCTGCCCCAAAAGCTTAGGACCTTTTTCCTAAATCTGTTTCTCCTTCAGGGTTTCTCCTCTTTGTAAATACCTCCAAAGGTAGTCCTGTACCCACCTGTGTCAGAATCGTACTGGGGTGCTTTTAAAACAATTCGAATTCTTGAGATCCTCCCTATAAATCTACTCAGCCAGAATTTTCGGGAGTGGGCCAGGGAATTGTAATAGTTAAAAGCTCTCCAGGTGATTCCTATACACATTAGAATGTGTGGACTGCCACAATAAATGGCACCATTAGCCACCCAATTGCTCATGCCAAATGCTGGCAGTCAATCCTGATGATTTTATGTGTCTCTCCCTCCCCACATTTAATCAATAACCTAATCTACAAATTTACCTCTTAGGGATGTCATGAGTGTAAGAGATACCGTCCGAGACAGTGATTTATAATCTGATTATGTAGGACACTGAAGCATTAAATTAATTAATTCCTATGTGCAATTTACACTCTTCCCACAAAACTTAAAGATAAATACTCCTTAGGGAATAAGATGCTGAGTGGCTGAACAAGACGTTAAATCAATGCACGCGAGGTCTAATCTACCAGATTCTCTCATCCCTTCCGGGTTTCTAGTTCTCCTTGCTTATCATTTCCCAATTACCTGTCCAAATCTCAAAACACGCACTGTCACCTTCTTTAATTCCTGTTTTTGATCCAAAGTCACGGTGTATTTTACTTTACTACATTAAAAATTCCAGTGTTAAATCATGTGTTCTGCTTCCAGGTGATGGAAACTAATTTCCCAGAAGCTTAAATAACCCCAAGCATTTTATTTTTGCTACAAAGTAAGACAGAGAATAGAAACTGGAGACTGGTTTTTCTTGTAATTGTGTCTTATGTTACCATTTACTTGAATTGCTTCCTGATAGAATCCTTTCATAATGACCATTGTTATAGCCAATGCTTCTGCGTGGATTTCTTGCTTTTCCTAGTGTTTGTTTTGTTACTTAAAATCTTCAAATAATACCATATTTTTGCCTTCTTATAAAGGTCAATGTTGATACATAATTTTCTTAAAATTAGCTTTTTTTTCTGATTATTATGTGAAAATGACTAATGGATGTAAGTTGAAAAACAAAGCAAAGTATAGAGGCAAAAAGAAAATCAACTATAATTCTACAAACTATGTATCTCTACATAAAATCAGGCTTAAAGAGGAGTCTATGTTGGGGCCAGCCTGGTGGCATAGTGGTTAAGTTCATGTGCCCCACTTTGGTGGCCCAGGGTTCACAGGTTTGGATCCCAGGCACAGACCTAAGACTGCTCATCAAGCCATGCTGTGGCAGCATCCCACACATAAAATAGAGGAAGATTGGCACAGATGTTAGCTGAGGGCCAATCTTCCTCACAAAAAAAAAAAAAAGGAGTCTATGAAACTCTAAGCATTTACTAAGCTCACAGCTCCCTTTTAGGAAAAGTAGGAAAATATTAGACAACATAAATGTTTGTTAAACACATACTTTGTGCAGGCCTGTGCTGAAAGCTGAGCATTTAGCAGTGAATAATTCAGATGCAGATGCTGTAGACTCTCTGAGACTGTGCAGTCCTGAATTTTATTTTAAGTTTTTGTTTTGGCAGAAGTTGCTATGGACATTCTGTTAAGTGAAATGATATTTTGTCCTAACCCGATTCATGCATCCAGCAAGCATTTATGGAGTGCTATTTTAGTCAGCATAATTAACACTAGGTGATTTCAGAAAACACCTTAAAAATCTTAGGGGCTTAAAATAATAAGACCTTCTTTCTGGTCCCTGTTTCTGTCTGATGGAGGTTGGACTCATTTTGAAGCAGGGCCCTGGGGATTCCAACATCTTCACCTTTGCACTGCTACCATTTTTAACGCAAACCTTCATGGAAGAACATGGATTTTCCTGTAGAATTGTTACAAGGACCAGACCTGGAGTGGCTTATATTACATATGGCCACATTCCTTTGGTGAGACTTAGTCATATGGCCCCAAACTCACTGTTAATGAGGGGTCCCGGGAGGGGAGAGTAAAAGTGGCTTCTGTGAATACTTAGCTTTGTCTCTGCTACAGCTCATGAAATGTCCATCTCAGTATTTGCCCACACTTAGAACACTCCCTGCTCCCATTTTTCCCCTAAGGAAAACAACCCCAAATCCCATCTAGTCAAGGTCCAGTATCACTGGGTAACGTGCAGTCCTTTCTGTCACATATGGCTGACCCTCTTTTTGGCTTTATGATGCAAAGAATACAGGGACAAATGACCCACCACCCCCATACTTATAGACAGTCGTGGGACAGGGACGGTCTAGCAGCAATAAACAATCACAGGCAGAAAGGTGACACATAGGAACACCCCACATCCCCAGTCTACAGGGATTAAAGTCTAATCTAAAACCCCAGTGAACAGATACAGAGAGGGCGTCCCACCTTGGAGATGGCAGAAGAAAAAAAATGTCCTAATTAGTAGGGAAGAACTTATCTCTGAAAATAATTTTCAACAAGACATAGAGGTAAAATTTAAAAGACACCAAAAACATCAAGCTTATATTGGTTGTTTGAAAGATGATATTATCTGTAAAATGCATAGAACAATATCTGTCACATAGTAAGCATTTATTTAACATATGTTAAGAAGATCAGTTATATATTTTTTTGCTGCAGGTAATAAAAGACTAATTCAAATAGACTTTAAAAATCAGAAAATTTATTATCTCATAAACCCTGAAATCCAGACACAGTACAGACTTCAACGCTGGGTTACTTAATGGTCCATGTTCTTTCCTTCTCTTTGCTCCTTTGGAGGGCTGCTTATGAGGAGACTGCCAGCGGCATTAGGGGCCCCCCACTTTCTTCATCACATACTGTGGGTGAAAAGCAAAAGCCTTGCCTTAACTCTGGGATGAGTTCTTTCCCCTCAGCCTGAGTGGACCAACTTAGGTCCCATGCCCATCCTGGACCAGTAACAATCCCCAGGCTAATATCACGTGCTGATTGGTTTGACCTTAGAATCCACCCCGAGAGCTGACATGGGCTCCACATCCTCTGAGTCACATAGGCCACATGAGGTTGTGTAGATAGCCCAGTAAGACAGGAGTTATAGCTGGGCAGGCAACCACGAGTGCCCATTTCACTTACTTTGTATTAAATTTTATGCTAACTGCTAAACATTTTAAGATATTTGTGACAGAATTTAAGAAAAAAACCAAAAACTTCCATATACTCCTTCCTGAGGAAAGCTCAGGGTGCTCTAGGAATGCATGAAAGAGACATAATTTGGAGGAGGTGAGTGAGGGAGGGCACAATAGAGGAGGAAAAGTGACCCCTGTGGGTTGGGGTGTGAATGGGAAGGGAGGAGATTCCAGCCAGAGACGGCAGCTTATAGGAAATTCCAGAGACGAGTAAGCACGGGGAAGGTTCCAGAAAGTACAAATATCTTAGACCCGCATGTCTGGTATGGTAGCTACTCCCCGCAGGTGGCTAGTGAACACTTAATATGTGGCTAATGCCACTTGTTGGAATGATAATTTTTTTAAATTGAGGTATAATTGACATTCAACATTGTGAAAGTTTAAAGTGGACAATGTGTTGATTCGATACATTTATGTATTACAATATGATTACCACCATAGCATCAGCTAATGTGTCTATCACATAACACGTTTAGCACTTCGTTTTCTTGTAGTGGGAACAATTAAGGTCTATCTCTTAGCAACTTTGAAGTTTATAATACAGTATTGTTGTCTGTGAGCACTACATTGTGAATATTATTTCTCTGCTAGCTACAGGTTTGTACCCTTAACATATCCCCAGTTCCCCCACTCCCTAGCTCCTGGTAACCATCATTCTACTCTCTGTTTTTACGAGTTCAGCTTTTTTATATTACACATGTAAGTGAAATTATACAGTATTTGTCTTTCCCTGTCTCTACTAATCTCACATAGCATAATGCCCTCAAGTTCCTTCCACGTTATCACAAAGGCCAGTATTTCCTTCCTTCTCATGGCTGAATGATATTCCATATATATATACACCACATCTTTATTTGGAATGATAATATTTTGGATATATTGGGTTTAAATACAATAGTTTAGTAAAATTTGCTTTACCTGTTTCTTCTTTACTTTTTTAAAAAGTGTGGCTCACGTTACATTTCTGTTGGGCACTGTTGGCTTTGACAGACTGAAATGAAAAGTACAAGGAGGGATGTGCAAAGAGGTGAGGTTGGAGCGTTCAGCAGGGGCTGGCTCACAGAGGGTCTTGAATGCTATGCCATGGAATGTAATTGTTATCATTTTATCTTGGGAGAGCCACTGAAGGTCTGATGTGCATTTCAGCAAGTTCACTGGCTGCTTTTGGGGAATGGATTCAAGGGGGTGAAAAAACTGGCAAGGAGCGTGGGAGACAAATGCAGTAATTCAAGCAAGAAATGACAAGGCCTGAAAAAGTAGCAGTGGGGATGATGGATGAACAGACTCTAGAAATAGTAAAGTGATGGAATTAGCAGAATTTTATGACTGATTAAATGCTTGGGCAGGGCTGAGGGAGAATGTAGTGGGACCCGTGGTTTCTGACTTGGGTACCTGGGATTCTGTGCTCACAGATGTGGGACATACACAAGAGGGAGACAATTTGGGGTAAAGGTTGACAAAAGTGCCATGTGGTGGGTGAGGGAGAAAAAACAAGAAAAAACATGACTGGGAGCGGTAGGGAGTGGAGATGGTTGTCTTTGCCATGGCCTCATCACTATAGCCTCTTTGAAGAGTCAAAATGAGCGGTGGAATCAGTGGGGCTCTTCTTGATGACTATCATTTATTCTTTTGTTTGGGGGTGTTATTCTTTTAAGTTATTGTCTTTCCTGGTGTGAGGGACCAAGCATATTTTTATTCTCCACTTTGTCTAAGTTAGCTTATACTCTGACTTTTACTAATGAGTTAGGAATCCAAGTTTCTAAGAGTTTCTCAGTGTGTCTCGTTGTTATTAATGGGCAGGTGGTTTTAGCTTTGGCTCTCATCAGGAACTAAATCATCTCTGTGGCTTTCAGCATTGTCAGGGCAGTTTGGCTTGTCACAGCAAATTGTCTGGCCTGTGTCAATTTTCTTTTCAGTTGCTAGGCTCAAAATGGAGAAGATTTGGAATTCTAATAATTTTGTGTGTTTTTCTAGCCATATATCCTACACTGTATTATGTTCAACTCTACGCCTAGCTATATTTGCATATATAAATATGATTTCATTTTCCTGGAGAGGTGTTGAAAGACAGAGGGGTTTTTATGTCTCCCTTGCTGTTTGAATTCATTGGTGGAACTGCTGTGGCACAGCGTCAGGAGACAGAACGCCTATGCCCACCAGGGGCTGCTTTAGAAAGGACAGCTATCAGAGCAAGGGAAGTCTTTTGACCTGAATGGCAAATTCCCCTGAATCACTTTGATCAGGCTTTTGTTATTTTTTAAGCCAGTATTTCACTAGAGCAGAGATGAAAAGCATAGTTTTTTCTTTCAAGATTTTGGATAGAGTCAGGTCAATAAGATATACAAGTATACAAGGGATTCTCAAGGATAAATAAAAAGAGACAGTTTTATTGATGAGAGGCATTTAATAAGTCCTCTTTCTGTGGCCAACCTACTTCCAGTAAATTATGGCGTGGCCCTTTATTCTGAAATGAGTCTATTTTCTCCTTCAGTACTCCTAATAATAGTCTCATAATAGTCAAGAGAGCTTCTGCAGGTTGAGCATCTGCCATGTGTCAGCCACTTTGTATGTATGTATTTTTCTGATCCTTAAAGCAACTCTACCAATTAGGGATCATTATCCCCATTTTATTATTTTTATTGGACTTCACATAAAAATAATTGGATTTAGTAAAATCTCTAGTTCTGGACATAATCTTATCGTTGGTAAATGAAACTCATTTTTGCTTATCTGTTTGTTTTTACAATATCATAAATGCTCTTGAACAATGAAACTGGGACAATGATGGTAAGTTATATCTCCTATGTAATATTCTTCCTTCCTCTCCTCTGGTTCCTATTGCCTGAGGGAATCTCTATTTTGAATCTAAAACTAAAACTAAATCTGTTTAACAAATGGTTTTGGAATAATTGGGTATGCAAATGCACACACACACACATACATGAATGAACTTAGACTGTCATTTCACATCATACACAAAAATTAACTCAAAATGGATCATATACCTAAACATAAGAGCTAAAACTATAAACTTCCAGAAGAAAATATGGATAAAATCTTTGTAACCTTGGGTAGGGCAAAGGGTTCTTAGCCATGGCACCAAAATCACAACTGTAAAATAAAAATTGATAAACTGTGGGGCCAACCTGGTGGCATGGTGGTTGAGTTCACATGTTCCACTTTGGCAGCCCAGGGTTCACCGGTTCAGATCCCAGGTGTGGACCTACCCCTTGCATGTGAGGCCATGCTGTGGCAGGCGTCCCACATATAATGTGGAGGAAGATGGGCACAGATGTTAGCTCAGGGCCAATCTTCCTCAGCCAAAAGAGGAGGATTGGCAGTGGATGTTAGCTCAGGGCTAATCTTGATCAAAAAGAAAAAATTGATAAATTGGAATTCACTAAAATTAAAAAAATGCTGTAATTAAAAAGAAGGCATTAATAAAAGGAAAAGACAAATATAGAGAAAATATTTTCAAACGTAATAAAGACCTTGTATCCTGAATATATAAAGACTTCTTTAAACTCAATAATAGGAAAACAAATAATCCAATTAAAAATTGATCAAAAATCTTGAACAGACATTTAAGGAAGGAAGACACAAAATGACTAATAAATGTGTGAAAAGATAGTCAACATCATCGTAGAGAAATGCAAATGATAACCACAATTAGATGCCACGTCACATCCACTAGAATTACTATTATCAAAAAGTCAGATAATACCAAGTGTTGGTGAAGATGTTGGAAAGCAGGAATGTCATAAATCAGTGGTGGGAATATAAAATGGAGTAGTCACTTTGGAAAAATGTTTGGCAGTTACTTACAAAGTCAAAAATAAACTCATTATATAGCCCAATAATTCCATTAGCCTGAATCTTCTGAAGAGAAATAAAAACATTGGTCTATACAAAGACTTGTACCCAAATGTTCATAGCAGTATTGTTCATAGTAGCCCAAACGAACCAAATATATATTAAATGGTAAATGGATAAAGAAAATGTGATATATCAATACAATGGAATATTGTTCAGCAATAAAAAGGAACAAAATATTGAGACATGGTACAACACACATAAACTTCCCCCCAAACAAAGATAAATAAAAGAAGCCAAGTACAAAAGACTATACGTTGTATGATTCCATATATATGAAATGTCCAGAAAATGCAAATTTATACAGACACAAAACAGATCAGTGGTTATTTGGGCCTGGGGGTAAGAGTGGGCCTTGACTGGAAACAGACTCAAGGATATTCTAGGGGGAGATGAAAATACTGTATAACTAGATTGTGGTGGCAATAGCACACCTCTGAAAATTATTAAAAATTACTGAATTGTAAAAGCAATGGATAAATATTTTAAGTATCTATCAATATGTAATATATACCCATCTATCCATATCCATACAGATATAATGAAACTATAGATGAATAGACTTATATTTTGTGTATGATATATGTCTTTTTGTATAGTTTTGTCACAGATGTATGCATCTCTAAAATAGTTTTGCTGTTTTTAATTTTATAAAAAGATTATCATGTTGAACATAATATTTTGGATTTTACTTTTGTTTGCTCAATATCATATTATTCATATCAATTCATTGGTTTGTGTAGTGTGTAGCTGTAATTCATACAATTTTACTATTATGTAATAATCTACTGTGTGAATAAACCTCAATTTACTAACACGAATATCCCACCAATGATTTTTTTCAGTGATTTTTTGCTATCATGAAAATACTGTCATGAAAATGCTTATACATTTCTCCTGACGTACATTTGTGATTTTTCTTTCGAGTCTATAAGAACCTCAGAACATTTTGATATTTATTATCAGATACTTGGTATTCTTTGAGATGTTGTAAATGGTATGGTTTTAATTGCTTTCTAGTTTGTTATTGATGCATAGAAGTGTAATTGCCTATTTACGTATTTGTCTTATATCTAGTCACCTTGCTAAACCATTTTATTATTTCAATCAATTTGGGTTTGCTTATTTTTTAAAACTTTCAGTCCAGTTTTGATATCAGGTTTATATTGGTTTTGTAAAATGAATTGAAAAGAATTTCATAATTTTTTTACTTTCCAAAGGAACTTCAAGATTGGGATGAAATTTACCTTGTAAGTTTGATAAATTCTGCTTGTAAAATCATCTTAGCCTGATGTTTCCTTCATATGAAGATTTAAAAATTACTGTTTTAATTTCTATAATAGCTATAAGACTGCTTATGCTTTCTATTTTTGATTGAATTAATTTGGAATTTGTAATTAATACATATAATCTCACATTTGAACAGCAATTCGGCTGGATATAAAATTCTAGCTTCAAAATTATTTGCCTTTAATTCTTTAAAAATGTATTTTTGTTGAGTTCTCACCTCCAGTGTTGCTGTTAAAAAGGTTTGAGGTCAATATGATCTTTCCTTTTGAATATGATGTCCTCTTTTTTTTCCAGAGATTTTAGAATTTTCTATTTATCTTTAATTATCTTTGATTTTCTTAAATTTTCCTATAAAATTTTTTCCTTATCTTTTTTGTTTGACATCCTGTAGGGTTTTCCAATCAGATGTCCAGATGTTTTCTTTCCTTCCTTCCTTCCTTTCTTCCTACCTTCCCTCCTTTCTTCCTATTATTCAGGAGAATTTAGCTCAATTTTCCTTCCAAATATTTCCTTCTATCTGATGTTCTTTCCTTCTGCGACTCCTATTATTCAGACGTTGGCACTTAAGAATTTTTGTTTGTTTAACCTTTCTTGCTTTTTTCTGGAACAGGTCCTCAATACCATGTCCTCAACCACTATTTTGTTCTCTTGCTGTATCTACTCTTTATCTTTTATCAATGTATTTACTCAGAGTTAGCCAAACTGCAAGATTAAGGGCATAGACCTACAGATTGCCAAGTCAGCCCAAGACTTCTGACATTACCTGCAATTTTATGAGTCCTCAGGGCTACCCTCACTTCAGAGTAGTTAGCTACAAATTCAAGGGTCACCATGGACTCCCTGAGACTTGCTAATTTGCTACGATACTTTATAGAACTCAGGAAAGTGTTGTAATTATGACTACAGTTTTATTATAGTGAAAGGATAAAAAAATCAGAACCCAGGGGCTGGACTGGTGGTTCAGTGGTTAAGTTCACACGTTCCACTTTGGCAGCCTGGGGTTTGCCAGTTCAGATCCCGGGTGTGGACATGGCACCACTTGGCAAGCCATGCTGTGATAGGCGTTGCACATATAAAGTAGAGGAAGATGGGCATGGATGTTAGTTCAGGGCCAGTCTTCCTCAGCAAAAAGAGGAGGATTGGCAACAGATGTTAGCTCAGGGCTAATCTTCTTCTTCAAAAAAAAAATCAGAACCCAGACAAAGGAAGAGATGTAGAAGGTGGAATCTGGGAGTGAGAGGCTCCCAAACGCAAAGCTTCTGGGCCTTTAAGGATTCATTACCCTTCTGACTTTGGTATATGGCAATATGCAGAGTATTGCCAACCTAGGAAGCTCACCCTAGCATGAGTGTCCAGAGTACTCATTACATAGAAATTATTGATCCTATTATTGCCCATCTGGATGAACTAAGTCTCCAGCCCCTTACTCCCAAGAGGTAGGGCTGATTTGATGTGGCTCAAACTCCAGCCCTCTAATCACACGTTTGTTTTGTGGTGTGGCCCTAACCCTTAGTCATCTTACCAGTATAAACTGTAAGTTTCAAGGGTCCTATCAGGAATAACAAAGACGCTCCTAACATTTGGGAAATTCCAAGCACTTACAGGTTGCTTCCCAGAGGCCAAACCTCTGTGAGCAAAGTTAATTTTTCACTACATCATATTGTGTTCATTTCAAAAATTATGCTTTCATAGCTATTATTTTTATTTTGATATCTTACATTATGTCTTTTGATTCATAAAGTTAATATTATATAGGTTATGCTTGTAAAATTTCTTGTTCTGTTTTGTTTGATATCTCTGCCTCTGATGGTATCTGTTATCTTGTTCATTGTTCTCTTTCATTTGTTGGTTGATTTGTTTTTTCAGCTTTATTGAAATATTGTCTAATTGGTATACAGAAAACTCCACACAATTAATGTATAAAACTTAGTGGGTTTGGACATATGTATACACTTACGTTGCCATCACCACAATCAAGGTAATAAACACATCCGTCACCTCCAGAAGTTTCCTTGTGTTCCCTCCCCTCTCCCCTCCTTTTGGAAAGAACACAACATGAGACCCACAGTCTTAAATTCTTAAATGCAGGATACCTTGTTGTTAACTGAAGGCACTCTGTTGTACAGCAGATCTCTGGAACTTCCTTGTTTTCTTCTGAAGTGGTTTTACTCATTTGTCCTCAAGGTCCATGTTAAGATAGAGGGATGAACAGTAGAACATTTTTTTGTGTGACAACCCAGTTGAGTTCAAAGGAGGAGAGGGAAAGCTCTAATGTGAAGAGCTGCAGACAACCACAATTAATCATTCTTTCTCCACACTGCACAACTCTCCAGCAAGGATTTTATTCTCAGCGGCTTCACCCCACCCACATCATGGGGAGGAGACTTTCGCGAGATTATAACCCATTGTGATTTGAAAGGGAAGGGGGAGGGGACTGAACACCTAGGTTTTTCAATCCCTTCCTACTTTGCTTCTGCCTGTGTGAGAGCTTCTGCGGAGCTGCGCTGAGTCAGGACTGGGCACTAATGGTCTCAAGGCCACAGGTGGGCTCACAGGGCTTTTCCTAATTTCTCTCTCCTTATCCCACTGGCTGGACCCTGCCTGAGGGTGAAGGCCCCACCTCCTACCTACACAATGTTTCAAAAGGCTTTCCCTCCTGTCAGTGCTTCCCACACTTGTTTCTGTTATTTCTTGGATTTCTATCAGTTTCAATAGTTCCCCCATCTATTATTGATCTCAGGAGTAGAAGCTAACTCTGCTTTTTGTTAGGAATCAGAATCAAACACTAGTTTTTGATTTCCATCACAGAGATGAGGTGTAGGGGAGGAAGACATTTCCTCTATCCAATGCGGGTTCGTCTGGCTGGAGAATGAATTAAATTCACATGAGACAGAATAGCAAGAGAAAATTAAACAAAGCTTTATGAGGAACCATGGCCCGGGGCCTTTCATCCCGAAGGAAGAAAGGGCACCTAAGAAGTGGGGTGCACAGAGTGGTTATATACCCCCAAACAGGGTGTTTCACATATGATTGAAATGTCTCTCCCACAATAGTCACAAGATTGCCCTGTTGGCACAGCACTTGATGGACACAGCAGGAGGCAAGTCTACTGTCTTGAGCTGGGTGGTCACAGGTGAGCGCAGCAATCAGTTCCTAGCCTAAGGAAAGATGCTTAATTCTGAAGGAAATGCCAATGTTGGGAGGAGGAGGGAAGTCAGTTACAGGAGGTTACCAGACAAGCACAATAAACAAATGCAGATTTAAGTCCTTGCCTTCCCCTTTGATTAATGGTTTCTAGAGATATCTTTACAGATGGAGAGTTCCTTTACAATGTAAATATCTCCTAACAAAGGGCAAGCAAGTTCCACTCCTCAGAGCCTCCTTCCTTGTCCCAGTTTATCAAAAGCAATCAGCCTCAAATAATCCTCATGCCAAAGAGACATATCTTGGGGTGGCCAATTCCAGGTCCCCACAGAGGCATGGTAGGCTAAGTTAAGTTAAATAAAGTGTTCGAGAGTCCATCCTGAACAAGGAGTTAAACCAGATTTCAGACCCCACTGACTAAACCCAAAGTCTATGCTCTTTCTCCTGTTTTTCTCGGTCACTGGGAGGGTTTAGACCAGACTGAATTTATCCTTCTGCAGCTTTGTAGCAATCGAGACTTTTCCTTACTTACTCCCATTGCGACCTGAGGAAAAAGCAGTTGGTGTGGGTTATAGAATGTCTGAAGGGTGGCAAGCTCTCTGAAACTCTGCAGATGAGCAATTAAAATAATAAACAACAGCACGGCCCTCTCAGTGTTTTCCCACAAAGCAGATTCATTGCTGGTTTGTCTGACCTTGAAACTTTGTGCCTCTGCTTTGTGCAATTAGCAGACTCTAAATGTATATTTGGGTCACATCTGTGCCGAATTGTTTTATTTATGTTGATTGATTGTAGATTATGACACAGCATCCCTACTTATTCAGGGTAAGTGGAGTGGAGAGTTTTGAGGACAAACAGTGAACCAGCTGCAGAAAGGTCGAGAAGACAGAAGAGTGTAATAGTGCAACTTGATAATGTATACCTCAAGAAGAAATTTTTATCAAACCATAAAAAACATCTGTACCAACTTAAGACTGAAAGTTCAAGGTTATTAGGCACTGGCTGCATGATGAATTTTGCATACAGTCATCATAGAATTCTCCTCCACTGGCCATGGCTCCTGCAGAGGAGCATTTAGATTATTCCTTACCTGGGAAGTATTTCAGACTTTTCCCTAAATATTCTCTAATGGCCAGCAAGAGTTAGTGAATATCTTCAGGGTCATAGGCTGAAGTAGCTGTAGAAAATTCTTATAAAAAATTAAAAAAATGTGTTTTTGAATAATCATAGTTTTACTTCAAATATGTATGCAATTATACACTCTATTCCATAATATAACCATGTTTACTTTACTAAATGAAAATATCACCTATTGCCTAAATCTTTCTTTTCTTTTTTGAGGAAGTTTAGCCCTGAGCTAACATCTGCCACCAATCTTCCTCTTTTTGCTGAGGAAGACTGGCCCTCAGCTAACATCTATGCCCATTTTCCTCTATGTTATGTGGGACGCCTGCCACAGCATGGCTTGACAAGTGGTGTGTAGGTCCACACCCGGGGTCCGAACTGGTGAACCCTGGGCTGCCAAAGCAGAACGTGTAAACTTAACCACTGTCCCACGGGGCCAGCCCCCCTATTTTGTACTTTGGGACCTACCTCAGTTATACCAAATTTGAATCTCAGAGATACAGACTTCTACATATTTTGGTAGAGCTGTGCAGGTGTTTCTGATGTGTGGCCAAATTGAAAGCCACTGCTGTAGGAAGATGTGTCAGTTGTCACGTGGCTTTTTCTCTCCTTGGCATAGAGAGCAGTCCTCCTTGAGAAATAAGGCACTGGACTCTCAAGATTGAATTCTATCCTCTAAATCTAGGGAGTCAATAGAGCTATGAGGCTATAAGGACAAGATAGAAAAGTATGGTGAAGATTTCTGATGAGATTCCCACCAGCTGGAGTGTTGGATATGACACTGCTGTAAGGAGATAGCAAAAACCCTGGCTAAGTCATTGATAAGGCAAGTTGCAGCTTTGTCAATCATAGCACACTAAATTTTAAAGAAAATGGGTCACTTTTCAAAATTGCCTCTTCAAGAGGTTTGTGATTGTAGCTTGGTCTACTACTCATTCAGATATATAAATAGCAACAAAAATAATCCTCTTTGGCTCCCCGTACAGGCTTTCTGCAGTTTGGGCGTAACTTACTACCTCAGTCAATTGTGGGACCTCTTTTTGCCTATGGCCATCAGAGGAAAGGAAAAGGGAAGAGCAGAAATGGCTACCAGAAAGTAACTTTTTCTAGTAGTATTCTCAGGAGTAGAAATTGTTGGTTTTCTTTTGAATCTTCATTCCCCTATCCTTTCTATTTTTTTTCAAACAGAACCATGATTTAAGTTCAGGTATCCACCTGTCCCCCACATGACTCTCAGTAAATTCTGATTAAAGATTGATGGTTTCAGTCTCTTATCTGGTAATTTGTTTAGGATCGGCTTGTGGCTCAATTCTGGTCAGCAGTCAAAAGGACAGTTTTCCTTAAGGGCTTCTCCTCTTAAGCACATTTCAGAGAATATTGTATTTTTTCTGCCTTAGGCTATTGTCTTGTGTGGGTGTGAAGTTTTGAATTCTGGCAGCCATCTTGCTCCATGAGAGGAGCCAGCCCAGAGGCAAAGCTGAGTCACCGAAGATGGTAGAGAAGAGATGGAAGGAAATTGGGTCCTTAATGGTGCCACTGAGCCACAAGTCAATAAAACTTACAGTGAACTCCCTTTTTTTTTTCATAAGTAGACTTTAAGGTTTATAGCAAAACTGAGCAGAAAGTATAGAGATTTACCATATAGCCCTGGCTCCTCACCTCCCAACAACCTCCTTCACTATCAACATTCTGCCCTAGAGTGGTACATTTGTTACAATCCATGAACCTACATTGACAAATCACTATCATCTACAGTCCAAAGTTTACATTAGGGTTCCTTCTTGGTGTTGTACATTCTATGGGTCGTAACAAATATATAATGGTGTGTATCCACCATTATATTATCACACAGAGTATTTTCACTGCCCTAAAAGTCCTCTGTGCTCTGCCTATTAATCTCTGCTTCCCCCAACCCCTGGCAATCACTATCTTTTTACTGTCTCCGTAGTTTTGCCTTTTCCAGAATGTCATATAGTCGGAATCATACAGTATAGCCTTTTCAGATTGACTTCTTTTGTTTAGCAATATGCATTTAAGTTTCCTCCATGTCTTTTCACAGCTTGATAGCTCATTTCTCTCTGTACTCCTTTTTATGTGAGATAATAAAGAGCCTCATTTTTAAGACACTTTCAGTTGAGGCTTTCTGTAACTTGGAAGCCTAAAACAAAATGATCAATATGGCCTCTAAGCTTGTATTTAATGAAAAGAGGAGTCAGGGGACCTGAGCTTCAGTCCTGGAAGGAGCACTAATTATCTGTGTGATTTAGCATGGTATTTCCTTTCTTGAATAAAAACTGCATACATCCCACAGTGTGCACTAAGACTAGCTTCCCCAAATGCATTTTGCTTCGGATGATTGATGTAACAAATCAGTTCCTGGCATCCCTCTGCTAAGTGTTATTGTTCTGGTGGGGACACATCTCAATATGATCCAATCAGATGGAAGGGAGGGGTTATTATGTTTAATACGGAAAATCTTTCTAGCTGGATATAGACAAAGCAATATGTATTCCCATTTGTCACTGGTGACCATCTTGTGACTGAGGAGAATCAACCACGTGATGAAGTCAATGCTGAGAGACATGGAAAGGACCCAGATTATTGGGTCTCTGATCAGGCCACTTGTGGAGCTTGTTCAACCTCTGGAACTTCAGTAAAGAAATAGAACAAATTTATTTATGGTTAAAGTCATTTGGAGTCTAAATTTTGTCCTTTTCATCTGACATTATCTTAATGGATAACAAAAATTCTTCTACAGATCAAACGAGAGACTGTAGGTAACATGCTTGAAATATTAAGACACTATATACATTCAAGGGAGTAGTATTCTTCCATTATAATAAGGATGTACTTCTCATGGACCACTGGAAAGGTGAGTAGACAAGTATTTATTGAATATCTGCCTGGTTAGGGGAACTCTGCCCAGATTTTTAATTTTATTCTCACAAAAAACCAAGATATTATTAATCTCATTTCACAGATGAGGAAATTGAGTGTTATGGACTGAATGTTTGTGCCTTCTCAAAAATTCCTATGTTGAAATCCCAACACCCAATGTAATGGTATTTGGAGGTGGCGCTTTTGGGAGGTGATTAGGTCGTGAAGGTGGAGCCCTCATGAATGGGGTTATTGACCTTATAAGAGAGCCTCAAGAGAACTCTCTCGTTCATTCCAACATGTGAGGATACAACAGGAACACCATCATCTGTGAACCAGGAAGTGGCCTCCACTAGACACTGTATCCGGGGCACCTTGAGCTTGGACTTCCCAGCCTCCAGGACTGTGAGAAACAAATGTTTGTTTTTTAAGCCACCCAGTCTATGATATTTTTGTTACAGTAGCCCAAACAGACCAAGGCACTGAGGCTCATGGAAATTAAATAAAATGTTCAAAGGTTTATGGTTGATGCAAATCAAATTTTGAGTAACTTAGATCTGTTTTTAGTCTGTATTCTTCCTACTACCATGAGCTGCTTTAAGCTTGATCCTTCTGGGAAAAAGTCATAAAAAATGGCATTTGAGCTAAGTTCCGAGGAGAGGCAAGATTCATCTAAAAAGGTTGACAGCATGAGCAATGGCACAGAGACATGAGAAATCCTGTGGTGTTCAGGAGAGGAGAAGGATGCTAGTGAGTATGCTGCTTAGAGAGTGAGGCGAAGAGGCGAAGCTTCAGGCGACAGAGAGGAAAAGGGAGACCAAGATGGAAAAGAGGGGCTGCCATGTGGGCAATAGGGGTGTGAGTGGGGCAATGAAAGCTTCTAAACTGGAGACTTTCGAGGACGATATCAGGATCTCAGATACTTGTTTTAAAATGTAAATCTGACAGCAGGGTACAGAATAGTTTGTAGGGAATAGAACAGAAGGAAGCCAGGAGTCTCTTCTTCCATGTTTCATGTTCTTTTCTTTCTTTCAAATATGCACCACATTTTGACCCGGACTTCACCCTCCTTTCTTCTTCCCTGCTATACTTACCATCATCACCTCTGTTGTCAATCTTACGTCATCTCCTCTACTTATTTTTTATTCTTTAAAAATTGAGGTGAAACTCACTTAACATAAAATTAACCATTTTAAAGTGAACAATTCACTGGCATTTAGTACATTCACAATGCTGTGCAACCATTATCCATATCTAATTCTGAAACTTTTTTGTCACCCCAAAAGGAAACTCTATACCCCTTAAGCAGTTATTTTCCACTGTCCTCCTCTTCTCAGAATACAGCCACCAGTTTGATTTCTGTCTCAATGGATTTACCTATTCTGGATATGTCATATAAACGGAATCATACAATATGTGAACTTTTGTGTCTGATCTGACTTCTTTCACTCAGCAAAATATTTTTGAGATTCATCCACATTATACCATGTATCCATACTTCGTTCCTTTTTTTTACCTGAATAGTAGTCCATTGTATGTGTGTAACACAATTTGTTTATCCACTTGTTTGTTAATGGAAGCTTGTTATTTCAATTTTTTGGCTATTGACAAAAGTGCTACTGTGAACATATTTGTATAAGCATTTGTTTGTGTACTTGTTTTCAATTCTTCTGGATATATACTTAGGAGTGGAATTGCTGAGTCATATGGTAATTCTATGTTTAACATTTTGAGGACCCACCAAACTGTTACCCACAGTGGCTGAACCATTTTACACTCCCACCAACAACATATGAGTATTTCAATCTCTCCATATTATTGCCAACACACTTTTCTTTCTTTCTTCATTTTTTTTTTTTTAGTAGCCATCCTAGTGAGTGTGAAAAAGTATCTCTTCATGGTTTTGATTTTTTTTTTCCCTATTGACTTACGATGTTGAGCATCTTTTTATGTGCTTGGTGGCCATTTGTATATGTTGTCTGAGAAATGTTTACAGACAGTCCCCAACTTACAATGGTTCAACTTCCAATTTTTCAACTTTACGACAATGCAAAAGCAAGATGCATTCAGTAGAAACCATACTTTAAATTTTGAATTTTGATCTTTCCCCAGGCCAGCGATATGTGGTCAGACACTCTCTCGTGATGCAGGGTGGCAGCAGTGAGCTGTCGCTCCCAGTCAGCCTCGTGGTCATGAGGGTAAACAACCGGTAGACTTACACCCATTCTGTACTCATGCCTTCATTCTGTTTTTCACTTTCAGTGCAATAGTCAATAAGTTACATGAGATATTTGACACGATTATAAAATAGGCTTGGCGTTAGGTAATTTTGCCCAACTGTAGGCTAATGGAAGTGTTCTAGGCACCTTTAAGTTAAGCTAGGCTAAGCTATGATATTCGGTAGGTTAGGTGTACTAAACGCATTTTTGAATTATAATATTTTCAGTTTACCATGGGTTTATCAGAACCTAACCCCATTTGTAAGTTGAGGAAGATCTCTGTTCAAGTTTTTCATCCATTTTTTAAATTGGGTTGTTTGTTTTTTGTTGTTGACTTTTAAGAGTCTTTTTGTATTCTGGACACTAGACTCTTATCAGATATATGATTTGGAAATATTTTCCCCGATTCTGTAGATTGTCTTTTCACTTTCAGGGTAAGTGACTGAAAACACGAGTGTTTAATTTTGATCAAGTCCAGTTTATCTCTTATTTCTTTTGTTGCCTAAGAAGCCATTGCTGAATCAAGGTCGTGAAGATTAATCCCTTGCTTTTCTTCTAAAATTTTGATAGTTTTCACTTTTGTACCTACACACTTTTGCATCTTTGATCCATTCTGAGATGATTTTTGTATGTGGTGTGAGGTAGTGCTCCAGCTTCATTCTTTCGCTTCTATATATCCAGCTGTACTGGCAGCATTTGTTGAAGAGACTGTTACCTCCCCAATATGTTCTTGGCTTACTCTTGTTGAAAATCAACTGACTATAGATCTGTGGGTTTATTTCTGTCTCCCTCTCCTCTGGTCTTGGTCTATCCTTTTGCCCCAGGTGGCTGTGGGTTGTTAATTTTACTAACAATATTTTTGAGGAACGTCTGCTGCTTTTCTGCCCAGAGTGAGTCCCAAATCAGGTGAAACAAAAACAAGCCCCTTGCTCAGACCTTCATTCAGCCCCAAAACAGATTAGAGCAGACCAACACGATTCTTTGCAAATCAGATCTGCTCTGTTCCCTCTAGAACCAGGGCCCAGGGTCCCACACTGGGCCTGTGGGCTGATGTCTTCATGACCACTGCTGAGCCAGGGAGAGGGTGTTTCAAGGGCAAATTAAACTCAGAGTTTTCCTACCATTTTTAAATTGCTTTTTTCTTGATTCAGCACTCAGTTGCTATAATTTGACAGTTTTACAGATTTGTGACAAATTTGACGCTGACAGTTTTTGCTAGATTTTAAACTATTTCTGGGCATGGATATGCCCTTGGAGCTGCTACTCCACCAATTTTGCTGACATCACTCCCTCCTCCATTTATTTTTATGATCTCCCTTCGATCACGGCTCTCATTTTACCCGCCATCCCAGCCTTTGAAAATTCCTTGAAGCTACCAGAAGCTATTATTTTATTTTGTTTTGTTTTACTTATTTTAGTGTTTTTGTTGCTTTATGATACGGTTGTATGTGTGTGTGTATGTATGTATGTATGTATGTGAATGTTGAGGAAATTTAAATGATGGCCAATTAGAAAGTTCATTAGGCAGACAAGAAATTTTAAATTCATCATAATTTGATATCTCTAAATATACACTTCTTCTTACATTGAATGCCACTTGATGGAAGGGACAGAGTTCTCTCTTGGCGAAATATTTTTAAATGGGATTTTTGGAAACATTAATAATCAGGAGCTGATCTAGCTAAAAAAAGGGACAACCAAATGTTTATTGAAGCTTGTCACTGTCAAGCTCATTGTCTTCTGTTTTACAGAGAATAAGAAATAACCATTGTGAGGGAATTAACACTGCAAAATATAAATCTTGCAAGTGATTAGGCAGCTGTATATTTATCAGAACAGAATGTATTTTAATTTTTAATCAGGGCTTTTGTTCCAACTGACAAAGTAATGGCTTGTTTGCAATCTTCTACTAAAACAGACTTCCCAAGATGGAACTGGGTGCCTCAGTGAGCTCCTCTGTGTTTCATTTGCCATCAAGTCTGACACACTATGTAATCCCTTCAGTGAGAGGCCTTAAGAAGATACTGTGCTTCTTTCAAATTGGCTATGTTTTTCCCATACGTGATTCACAAGGTAAATAAAAAAGGTCTGTTTGAGCAATGCATCCCCATTTGCAGGGAAATGAAAGAGAAATATTATTACAAAGGGATTGGAATTATTATATGAGCAGCCAGAATGGTTTTTACGGGTTTAGAATGCAGATTAAACCTCCAGAGAAAGCTCAAAATTGAAGAACTCCAATCGGAATAGTTATTATATTGCCCATGGCAGAAATCCTCCTGCTTATCTCCACCTCTATCATGAGCAATATGTATATAATTTAGATGCAAAGGATAATGGGATTTCAGAAGCATACCTCTGTATCCCTAGCAGTCATTTCCTAAAGAAATATTATTTGCTAAAATTAGTAGATATTGAAGATGTCTGTGGGGTATGTGATAAAACACGGGAAGGAGCTCCAGAATTTCATCAGAAAACTCAAATCTGAATCCCGTCTCTCCTATTTACTAGGTATGTGGCTTGAGCAAGGGGTTTTGGCTGTCTGTGCTTTGGCGTCCTCTGGTAAAATGGGAATCATTCCACCTGACCAATCATTTTGTTGGATTGCCATGAGGATTTGATATGATACCTCATAAGAGAAAAAAGCTACATAATGTCGGGCAAACTATCTGAATTCTGACTTTACCACTTATTTACTGTCACATTTGGCAAGTTACCTAATCAGTAAAGAGCCTCAGTTTACTTATGTGCAACATGAAATGAGGATGCCCATCTCACAGGGTTCTTGTGAGAATTTCCCATAATCCAGATGAAATTTCTTAGACATTTTAGGAGTACAATCATGTTTGTTGAAGGAATATATACAGTACAACCTTTCTATTTCTAAGAACTCACATCAACTTTGGTAATGAAAGTACAATGGAACCCATTTCAAGTTGATTTGGGAAATCGGGAGAAGATTCCTTCATAAGGAATTTGAAATAATATCTGACCCATGAATTGGTGTTAAGCCCATAAAAGACTTTGTCTATAATGGACTGGATGATAAATATTTTCTATTTCTGGATATTATCTATCTCTGTCACACCTTCTCAACTCTGCCATTATGGCACAAAAACTTCATTTATGGTTGGTGAAAGCTCCAAGGAAGAAAGGAGCATGCTTATCTGGAGGAACCACGAGAACCCAAAATGACGTTCCTTTTCTTTATGGGGATTCATTTCCTGGTGGGAGGAAGGGCATTGCCATGTTCAGTAACCTAGATCCAGTCCCTGCATTTCTCTTCACTCAGATTTCGTCCTGTTGGATACGGATAATAACCATAGTCGGGAAGGTAATTTGCAGAACATAAAGCCTTGTGCCAGCGGTAATTATCTTTAGTGGATTACGATGAGCTAAGCTGAGTTAAGGGGTCAGTTAGAAGGGACAAGCTCTCTGCACTTGTGGAGAGTAGAGGGTGTCAACAAGAGAGGACCTGCTGACCACCAGCTGTCAGGCCAGCTCTGCAGAGGTGGCTCACCCTGGCCTGTCTGCATCCAAAGTCCACTCCTGCGACTGCATCATGGTCCATAGTGTAATGGAAATGGCCACTCAACCTAGCACCTGCCACTAACAGTTATGTGACACTAGGGCAGTCATCTTTCTGTTTCTCCATCTCTGTGAAAGGAGTGGGCTGGACTCGATGGTCACTGGGATGCTGATGTGCTTTCCCTTTATACCCATCCTCCAGGCTGTGATTGCACACACTCAAACCTTACTGCCTTTGCAGACCAGCTGACAGGCCTATGGACTTTCAAACATTTGAAGGATAATCTTCCTTTGGAGGAGACCCCGGACAAAGTAATATTGTGCTGAATTTCACTGTGCAGTGAATAATCTCAGTAAAGTGTCCCTTTTATAGAACCTAGGACACAAGCTCCCATTCTATCCATTTTTTCACTTTTTCCTCACCCTCCCCTGTAACTCGTACATACTTAGCCCTGTTTTTTTTATGATTTGCAGAATATAGTTCTACTTGTCTTAATCAGATCCTTAAACAGGGCTGAGGAAACAGTGATGTGTAGTGGTCACTGCCACAGGCTGTGATGTCAGAGAGATGTGAATTCTAGTTCTAGGTTGGCCATTTAGCATCTGTGTGGCCCTATCTTGCTTTGTTTTCACACCTGAAAAATAAGCACAAGGCCTACTTCATGGGGAAACTTCTTTGATTAAGTGTGACAATGGCGACAAAATTCTAAGCATGTTAGCTGGAACATAGTAAGTTTTCAATTTTAATTAACAAATTATTATTTTTTTATCCTTCGATTCTCCATAGAAAATTAAGTCTTTTCCTAGCCTCAAGAAGACAGATTTGGAAGGTGTTTCTCATTTCCTTCTATTTCAGCTCTCATAACTGGTTGCTTTGCTGCTGGACTGTCCTTAGTAGGAATGCTCCATCTCCTTGAGCATGGTGGAGAACAATTGTGACAAACGTGGCCAAATACAAGCAAAATATCATGTGTTGGTACCTTTAGTGTCTCCATTAGCTGCTAATGTTTTGATTAAGCCAAGAGGAACCAGGAGACAGAAAGTGATACTTTTTCCCCTTAGCAAAGTAAATACTAATTGAATAAGACTTACAGATCTATTTTTCATGGTATTGAGCTATGATGTGGGGTGTCAGTGGTTGTGGTTACAAGATGAAGTGCCAAGACCAAGGGACCTCAAAAAACCCTGAGAGATGAGTCAGGAATTAACAGTTCTGGCATGGTCAGAGCAGACAGGCCAGGCGGGGACTTACGAATTGAGATGTTCACGGAAAACAATAAGTCCAGAGTAGAGGTTGGCAAACTTCGTCTGGATGCAATTCTTTTTTTTTTTTTTTTTTAAAAATTCTCCATACGACAGACATCTTTTTTTTTTTTTTTAAAGATTTTATTTTTTCCTTTTTCTCCCCAAAGCCCCCCGGTACATAGTTGTGTATTCTTCGTTGTGGGTTCCTCTAGTTGTGGCATGTGGGACGCTGCCTCAGCGTGGTCTGACGAGCAGTGCCATGTCCGCGCCCAGGATTCGAACCGACGAAACACTGGGCCGCCTGCAGCGGAGTACGCGAACTTAACCACTCGGCCACGGGGCCAGCCCTGGATGCAATTCTTTTAAGATGCTGGGTGTCGTGTGTCTCTGTTACATCCACTGAACTCTGCCATTGTGACACAAAAGCAGCCATAGAAAGTACATACGTAAGAAAGTGTGGCTGTGTTCCAATGAAATCTTTATTTGTGGACACTGAAATCTGGATTTCATATTATCCTTCTTTTGTTTTTTGTTTGTTTATTTTTTGTATTTAAAAATATAAAAATCATTCTTGTCTCACTTGCAGTACAAAAACAGGCGGCTGGTGGCAATTTGCTGATCTTTGGTCTTGAGCTACATGCATGGAATTGCAAATTACAGAGAATTGAGCAGGATAGGATCTCAAAAGCGCAAAATTACAGCTGTTGGACAGGCCCACGCTCCGTGGGTATCGGCTTGGCAGGCTCTCGCCTCAGTCAGAAAATGGGGCCGCACTTGACTGGAGGGCCTGGGCTCATCCTGAAGCCCAGCCTGAGGCAATCAGGATTTGTAGAGGGACACGAAAGAAAATGAAGTCTGCTAACAGGCAGGTTCCGGCTCTGACAGGTCCTGACCTACTTTGTCCTATTATTTCTAAAATGTTTGCTCTCAAAGCTGCCATGTCACCTTCTTCTGCTGGTTTTGACCCATCTCCTTTTAAAAAGCCTTCCACTGTCTTCTGAACAAATGCCCTGAGCCTTTGCTAAAGCCCAATTTGCTCTGCAAGGGGATTTGGTCTAAGGTGGGTGCACGCTTGGGTTTCACACAAGGGGGTTTACTCACCAAAGAGCTAAAAGGAGCTCCTGACAAGATAGTCTCACCTGAAGTGACTGTTACAGAGCAGCCTCTCTGGTACAAACACACACATACACACACGCTGTTCTTAAATGTCCTCTATTAATTAAACCTGCTTTGGAAATCTGTACTTCTCTCACTTATTTGCATAAAATACCTGAAAACGTGTGTCACTGCAGACAATGTCAAGCCTGGATAAATTCAAGCTCCACCACATGCCAGTTGAATATCCTTGGACACATTATTTGAATTTTACTTTATACGCATTTTTCTTTGTTTCTTTTTTTTCTGCTTTTTCTCCCCAAGTACCCCCAGTTCATAGTTGTATATTTTAGTTGTGGGTCTTTCCAGTTGTGGCATGTGGGACGCCGTCTCAACGTGGCCTGACGAGCGGTGTCATGTCTGTACCCAGGATCCGAACCAGTGAAACCCTGGGCAGCTGAAGCAGAGCGCACAAACATAACCACTCGGCCACGGGGCTGGCCCTATATGCATTTTTCAAATGCACTTGATAATTCCTCCTGGCCTAATGATGCAAGCATTTATCAGTTCTTAGATGTATGAAAATAAAGGAATTAGATAGGTTTAATTATTTGCATATTTCATTATGTACGTGTTTTAAGCCATTTGGAAATACAGTTTAACTATTTCACAGAGTCTTTTAAATACATTCACGTACACACATACATAAACTTCAGTAGATGGCATAGAGAGATAAAAAGGGTATATACGTGACTTCTGATTCCAAGAGTTTATTTTTGAGTGGGAACAGTATAGTACAGCAAAAGGAGCACTGGTTTCAGAGACAAGGAAAAAGGGTTTGTATTATAGGCCTGGATCCATCCCTAATTAGCTGGAAGACTTGCTTAACATCTCTGAATCTCTATTTCTTCTTTTTCAAAAATGGAGACTACCCCTTGCCCTCATCACAGGATTATTTTAAGAATCAACTGAAATAATGAAAAGTGTTTTATAAAAAGTAAAGTGCTATGCAAATCTAAGTCTTGTCTCATTACCATCATTTTCTGCCCTGTGGCACCCTGAAAGCCTGCTTGAAAATTCTAGGGATCCACAGTTTGGAAACTGCTAGCAGAAAGCATCAGCTAAAATAGCAAACTTTCAGAGAGAGATAATGGTTCATCAACAGGTGAAATATATTTACTGAATTTTTCTGTATGTGACTAGAAGACCAACTTCAAAGAGTGCTTTAATAAAATTCAAAAGGTACCCTCAAGGTTCAACAACTGAATTTTCACTAAATCTTGAAATCAGAGATTCTTCCCACATCGTCCTCAGACGC
Organism: Equus przewalskii; assembly: GCF_037783145.1. Taxonomy (NCBI): domain Eukaryota; kingdom Metazoa; phylum Chordata; class Mammalia; order Perissodactyla; family Equidae; genus Equus; species Equus przewalskii. Next base: position 19,621,280 of record NC_091844.1, read on the forward strand.
GTATGTACTAGTTTTCCTTGCATCTGTTAATGTAACAAAATGTTGGGTCACTTAAGCACCAGAAGTTTGGTGCTCCCCTTTGATCTGGGGAAAACAGAAACAATATCTCTGCCAGAGTCATGGGGGGAAGACAATTCCTTCCCAGCTTCTAAAGAAGGTCAGACGACTGGCTAATTTCACCAGAGCAGTCAAGCAGTTAGTTGAACTAATTGCTTCCCTGGAATGACTTTCTCTGACTAAATATACTAGGTGTTTGGGTCCAGAGGGCTGATCTCACATCGCTTGCTTGACATCTAGCATCTGAAGCCACAGGCAACACAGTTTAAAACAAAACAAAACAAAATCAATTAGAAAAGTGGTCCTAGGGTATGTACACAGTGACCCATGTCAAGCAAGCTGATGCTTTATGTGTGGCCTTCCTCTCCTGCTCTGGTACCCTTGATCCCTCATAGGGCCAAAAGACTCCTTGATTTTGAATATAAGATCCCCAAAGAGGACTGTATCAAGCCATTAGAGGAAGAAGAGAGATTTCTTTCTTTGTCAAATCAATGGAAGGCCTCCCATTATAGCCTCTGCTTACTCATCATGAGAAAATAAAGTGAGATAAAGAAAATAAGGAATACTAAATGATAAGGGAAAAAGAAGGCCTTTTTCTATTGGTAAGGTTTGGTGAGTAAAAATGTATAAAAAAGTATTCTTTCAAGAATATCTGTTTGGCAAGATTTCATTGGAATAAGGCAAAAAAAAAAAAAATGGTGCAAGACACTTTTGGGAAATAGCAGTTGTGGAGACAAGGATGTTTAAGGAAGACGTGCAGGTGAAATAGCTTGAGAGGCCCAGGAAAACACTGTCAGGACATGCGCAAGCTTATCTTTTAGGCCCATGTTTTCAATTCCTGATTGTACGCCAATTGGTGACTCCTACATTCCTATCTCCAGTCCAGTTCTGTTCTCTGCATTCCAGATCAATAAATCCAATTACCCGTTTTATATCTTCATGGAAGTCTCAAAGGCATATCTAAGGCAACATGTTCAAAACTCATAATCTTCCACTAAAACTAGTCTTCTTTTGGTGTCCCCTCTCTCAGCAATTGACATCATCATCCATCAGGGAACAAACCAGAAAGTGAGGGATGGTTTTTAAAGCTGCATTGTTCTTCACACATCACAGATATTCCGTCACTTTATTTTTTAACGACTTAATTTTTTTAGAGCAGTTTTAGGTTCATAGCAAAATTAAGAGGAAGGTACAGAGATTTTCCGTATACTCTCTGATCCCAGACACGCGTAACCTCCCCCGTTATCAACATCCCCGACCCGAGTGGTACATTTGTTACAATTGGTGAACTGATATTGATACAACGTTATTGCCCAAAGTCCATAGTTTACATTAAGGTTCACACTTGGTGTTATATATTTTGTGTGTTTGGACAACATATAATATGTATTTATCATTATAATATCATACAGTGCTTTCACTACCCTAAAGTTCCTGTATGCTCCATCTATTTAACTCTGCTGTCCCTCTCCCCCACTGCAACCACTTACATTTTTATTTTCTCCGTAGTTTTGCCTTTTCCAGAATGTTATATAGTCGGAATCATATAGTGTGCAGCCTTTTCATATTGGTTTCTTTCACTTAGTAATAGACATTTAAGATTTTTCCATGTCTTTTCATGGCTTCATAGCTCATTTCCTTCTTCTGTGAGATAATATTTCTTTGCTTGGATGTACCACAATTTACTGATCCATTCACCCACTGAAAGACATCTTGGTTACATCCAAGTTCTGGCAATTATGAGTAAAACTGCTACAAACATCGTCATGCAGGTTTCTGTGTGGACATGGGTCTTCAACCAAGAGGTGGGATGGCTGGATCATATGGTAAGAGTGTGTTTAGTTTTATAAGAAACCAGTAAACTGTCTTCCAAAGTGGCTGTGCCATTTAGTATTCCCACAGCGATGAATGAGAGTTCCTTTTGCTCCACATCGTCACCAGCATTTGGTGCTGTCAGTTTTCTGGATTTTGGCCATTCTAATAGGTACGTAGCAGTATCTCGTTGTTTGAATTTGCATTTCCCTGATAACATACATTACAGAGTATCTTTTCACATGCTTAATTACCATCTGTATATCTTCTCTGGTGAGATGTCTGCTAAAGTCTTTGGCCCACTTTTTAATCAGATTGTTTGCCTTCTTATTTTTGAGTTTTAAGAGTTCTTTGTATATTTTGGATAACATTCCTTTATCAGATATGTCTTTCGCAAATATTTTCTCCTGGTCTGCTTATCTTTGCATTTTCTTGACATTGTCTTATGCACAGCAGAAATTTTTAATTTTAATTAAGTCTAGCTTATTAATTATTTCTTTCATGGATTGTACCTTTGGTGTTGTATCTGAAAAGTCATTGCCATATGATCTCAAAAGTTCATGTAGATTTTCTCCTATGTTATCTTCTAGGAGTTTGATAACTTTACATTATACATTTAGGTCAAGGACATATTTTGAGTTAACTTTTATGAAGAGTGTAAGGTCTGTGTCTAGATTCATTTTTTTGCATGTGAATGTCTGCTTGTTCTGGCACCATTTGTTGAAAAGACTCTCTTTGCTCCATCGCATCGCCCTTGTTCCTTTATCAAAGATCAGTTGGCTATATTTATGTGAGTCTATTTCGGGGCTTCCTATTGTGTTCCATTGACCTATTTGTTTATTCTGTCATCAATAGCACACTGTGTTGATTGCTATAGCATGACAGTAAGTTTTGAAGTCAGGTAGCATCAGTCCTCCAACTTTGTTCTTCTCCTCTAATATTGTGTTGGCTATTCTGTGTCTTTGATGTCTATATAAACTTTCAGATCAGTTTGCTGATATCCACAAAATGACTTGCTGTGATGTTGATTGGGATGACACTGAATCTATAGATCAAGTTGAGAAGAACTGACATCTTGAAAATATCATCTTCCGATCTGTAAACGTGGAATATCTGTCTATTTATGTATTTCGTTTTTGATTTCAATCATCAGAGTTTTGTACTTTTCCTCATATAGATCTTATATTTATTTTGTTAGATTTATATCTAAGTATTTCACTTTTGGGGAGCCGACATAAATGGCAATGTTTTTTAAACTTTGAATCGCACACATTCATTGCTGGTACATAGTAAAATGACTGACTTTTGTATATTAACCTTGTATCCTGAAAAATTGCTATAACTGTTTATTAATTCCAGGATTTTTTTGGTCAATTATTATGGATTTTTTCCCATAGATTTTCATGTCACCTGTGAATAAAGACAGTTTTCTTTCTTTCTTTCTTATCTGTATTCCTTTTATTTCCTTTTCTTGTCTAATTGCATTAACTAGGACTTTTGGTATGATGTTCAAAAGGAATGATGAGAGAAGATATCCAAGTTCCTGACATATCATTTTCTTTCTTTCTAAAGAGATTCTTTTAACATTTCTTGCAGGGTAGGTCTACTGGTAGCATATCCCCTTAATTTTTGTTTGCCTGAGAAAGTCTTTATTTCCCCTTCGTTTTTGAAGGATAATTTCACTGGGTACAGCATTCTAGGTTGGTGGGTTTTTTCTCTCAACATTTTCAATATTTCACTCCACTCTCTTCTTGCTTGCATGATTTCTGAGGGGAAGGCAGAAGTAATTCTTATCTTTGATCCTGTATAGGTAAGGTGTCTTTTTTCCCTTTGGCTTCTTTCAGGATTTTTTCTTTATCTTTGATTTTCTGTAGTTTGAAAATTATATGCCTATGTGTAGTTTTTGGCATTTATTACATTTGGTGTTCTTTAAGATTCTCGGTCTGTGGTTTCTTGTCTGACTTTAACTTGACAATATTTTGGGAGCCCGCCTAAAGACTGAAATTCTTAGTCATTATTGTTTTAGATATTTCTTCTGTTCTTTTCTCTCTTTCTTCTCCTTCTGGTATTCCCATTATGTGTATGTTATACCCTTTGTAATTGTCCCACAGTCCTTGGATATTCTATTCTGTTTTTCAGTCTTTGTTTTCTTTGCTTTCTTGTTTCGGAAATTTCTGTTGATATACCCTCAAGGCCAGAGATTCTTTCCTCAGCCATATTCAGTCTACTAACAAACCCATGAAAGGTATTCTTCATTTCTGTTACAGTGTTTTTGATCTCTAGCAGTTCTTTTTGGTTCTTTCTTAGGATTTCCATCTCTCTGCTTACATGGACTATCTGTTTTTACATACTGTCTACTTTGTCCATTAGCACTCTTAGCATACTAATCATAGTTGCTTTAAATTTCCAGTCTTATAATTCCAATATCCCTGCCATGTTTGGTTCTGATGCTTGCTCTGTCTCCTCAAATTGTGTTTTTTGCCTTTTAGTACACCTTGTAATTTTTTCTTGCTAGCTCGATGTAATATACCAGGTAAAAGGAAGTTCTGTGAACAGGCCTTTAGTAATGTGGTGGTGAGATGTGGGAGGAGAACAAGCATTCTATTGTCCTTTGACTAGGTCTCAGGTTTTTTTTTAAACCTATGCCTCTGGACATAAACTTCACAAGTGTCTCTCAGTTTTTTATTCCCCCTTAGGCAGAATAGGATGGCTAGAGTGGGCTGGCATTGGGTATTTTCTTTATCCCACATGGAAGGGTAGAGGGGGCTGGAGTTGTGCATTTTCCTTCTGCCATGTGGATGGCTAAAGCTGACTGGAGTTGGGAATTTCCCTCCCACTGTGTCAGTTAAGCTGTGAAAATACCCCAGCAGGTTGGGCTTTAGTTAACCAGTTTCTCTTGAGGGCAGGCCTTGTTAAGAAGAATAGAGTCCTTAGTGGTATTTCAAAATGGTTCCTTTTTTCCTCTCCTCTCTAGAAGCACAAGAGAAGATTTTTTTCTCTGATATTTGCTATGGGAAGCTGGTCAAGCTCCTGGAGGTAAATCTCACAATACTGGAGGTGGGGGGGGGGGGGGCGGTGGGGGCTCCCTATGACTGGATGCCCCTGGAGTTTTTAACTCTCAGCCTTGTGCATAATGAGCCTCCTGCAATTTGTCAATTATAGTTCAGGTTTTCTTATCCCTACACTGATTTTCCAAGCAGTTTCTGCTCATAAGTCTCTGCTTTGGTAAGTTGTGGCTCTCTTTATTCACTTGTCTGTCTCTCCAGTCTTGGGGATGGCAATTTGCTCTGCATTCTCCACAAATTCTCCTGGGATCCTTATGGATCCAAGAATAATTGTTGATTTTTCAGTCTGTTCAGCTTTCTATTTGTTGTTAGGAAGGAGTGATCATTTCCATTCCTTTATTTTTCATTCATCAAGTGTTTATTGAGCATTTACTATGTGGCACTATTTTGTAAGTGCTGGGGACATGATGGTGTAAACAACAATTTCCCTGTCATCATGAAGCAGTTTTAGTAGAGGGAAGGAGACAATAAACAAGTTAAGCAGACACATGTCGTGAAAAACGTTGAAAAGGAAACCAGTCATGCCAAAGGTAGTGACTGGATGGGGATTAGAGGGAGGCTAATTTAGATGTAGTGTTAGGTAATGCCTCACTGGGGAGGTGACTTGTGAGCAGTGATGGTACCAACGAGAAGTGAAGAGCATTCTAGGCAGAGGAAACAACAAGTGCAATGGTCTAGAGGCAAGAAAAAGTTTGACGTCTTCAAGGAATGCAAAGGAGAGCAATGTGGCTGGAACATGGTGATCAAGTGGAAAAGAGAAAGCAGCAAAGAAGCAAGACCCAGGTCATGCAGGGCATCACAGGCCACTTAAGGAGTTTGGATTATGTTCTAAATGTAAAGGGAAGCTAAAGAAGGGATTAACACAGGAGAAACATTTGAATTTATTATGTTTTTAATTACCACTCTAGCTCTAAACTGAAATGGATTGGAAGTTGCAGAAGCACTGAGTACACTTAAGCATATTTTTACTCTTTCTTTCGTGAAAACATTTAAGATCTACTCTCTAAGCAACTTTCAAGTATATAACACAATATTGTTAACTATAGTCAACATTTGTATATTAGATCCCCAGAACTTATTCCTCTTATAACTAGAAGTTTATACCCTTTGACCAACATCTCTCCATTTCCCCCAGCCCCTAGTTTGTGGCAACCAACATTCTACTTTCTACTTCTATGAGTTAGACTTTTTTAGATTCCACATATAAGTGAGATCATGTAATCCTTGTCTTTCTTTGTCTGACTTATTTCACTTAACATAATTCCTGAAAGTCCATCCATGTTATTGCAAATGGTAGCATTGTCTTCTTTTTTAGGGTTGCATAATACTCTTCTCTGTGTGCATGTGTGTGTGTATCACATCTTCTTTATCCATTCATCCATCAATGGACACTTAGGTTGTTTCTATGTCTTGGCTATTGTGAATAATGCTACAATAAACATGAGGTTGCACACATCACTTTGAGATAGTGGTGTCATTTCCTTTGGATATATACCCAAAAGGGATTGTTAGATCATATGGTAGTTCTATTTTCAATTTTTTAAGGAAACTTCATACTTTTTTCCATGGTGGTTGTACCAATTGATGTTCTTATCAATAATGCACAAGTGTTTCCTTTTCTCCACATCTTTGTCAACACTTGTCATCTCCTATATTTTTGATAATAGCTATTCTACCGGTTGTAAGATGACATCTTATTGTGGTTTTGATTTGGAATTCCCTGATGATTAGGTATGTTGAACTTCTTTTCATGTACGTGTTGGTCATTTGTATGTCTTCTATGGAAAAATGTCTATCCAGGCCCTCCAGCCATTCGTTAATCAGAATTTTTTTTTCATATTGAGTTGTATGAATTATTTATGTATTGATATATTAAACCCTTATCAGACAGATGGTTTTCAAATATTTTCACCCATTCCATCTGTGTTCGTTTGCTGATGTATGTATTAGACTTTTATTTGGTGTTCACGTTATATTTTGGGGGATATAAAGATGCAAAAATATTTTAGAAGATTACAATACATTTAGATGGATATGTGCACTGTAACACAAGGCAGTATTTGATAAAAGTAATATAAATGATTTACTAATAAAGTATTCAGATTTTAGAAGAATAAGAAATAGTATTCTGCTGGGTTAGTTAGAGAAGGTATCATGCAAGAGGAAGAGGGCTGGGGAGCTGAGGGAACTCATGCGCTGAACCTTGAATAATGGGTTGTTCTTCTGTATTGTTGCCACTCACACAAAGAACACCATCACTATTCACTTAGTCAACTAAGGATAAAACCTGAGAATCAATCTTCACTCCTCCATTTGTTTATTTATTACCCATTGCAGAAATCTTGCTATTATCAGTATTGAGTAAGACTTGAATGATTGCTTCAGACTTCAAGGAATCTAATCTGTCCTCTTGTTCTTTGTCTTTGCACTAGTTTTTATTTCTAACCATGATAACTAGGAGGTTGCATGTTCTAGAGAAAATAATACAGATTTCGCAGTCATAAATGGCTTTAGTATAAATACTGTCTCTATAACTGATTTTGCAATTGAATGGGGATTTTCCTTTCTTAGTTCATTCTCAGGTTTTGCATTTCTAGACAGAAGGAATATCAGTTGGGATTGCATTTAGTTTCAGATAACAGAAACCTCAAATTATGTAACTTAGATGAGAAGGAAATTTATTTTTTTCACATGGGAAAATATTTAGAGATAAGAGATCCAGGGATGTTATATGGCTCCATAAAGATGTCAGAGATTTGGTCAATTTCAACTCCCTGCTCTGACATAGTTAGCATGTGATACACATTGTCAGGCTACAACCAATACGTCTACATTCCAGCCAGCAAGGTGGAAGAAAAGGTAATGAAAAATGTGCAAAGGACACACACCAGCTATATATTTGGGGGTGTTTTTAAGAAGCCGTAACACACCACTTCCACTTGCATGTCATTGGTCAGAATTTAGTCACATGACAACACTTATTTGCGAACGAAACTGGGAAATGTGTTCTTTATTTTTGTACCATGTGTGTAGCTAAAAATTGGAGAGTTTTGTTAAGAACAACAACAAAAACACAAAGGTTAAAGTATCTAGTTTACAATATCTGTTAATAATTATTTTTTGTCTTTCTACTCCAGTCCTACTTTCTCTAGATTGTATTTTCCAGTATTATTTTGCATTAAATTTGTCATGATTCTGGATATCTACATTTTTGTCAGATTGATGCTACACTAGTTTGTGTCTATACAATGCAAATAAATAGTTAAATAATTACTAGAATAGACTGAAATTTGGCTCAGAATGGGTTTTTCAGTCTTCACAAACCATAACAAGTAACCAAATACTTAAGTTTTATGTATAAAAACTCCAATGAGAAATACAGGAGGTGAGAGGAGTAAGACTGACTTTAGCCTATATTTGCATATGTTTAATTTGTCATTGGTATCATCAGATTCCTATTCAAACTCTTCCCACCACCACCTCCCTCCATGTACTCATATAGCTACACTTTACCTCTTGTACCCTTTACCAAAACTTGAGAGATCTCGCTTCTTCCTCTACCAAGAACTCTTCTCTTTTTTATCCTGAAAACATTGAGTAAATCAATGATGGGGGACAGCTTAAAGCAAGTGGATTCTAGATGGATCAAGCGTTGAACACAGGTATAAGATATCATGTACAGAATCCCAGGAACCATGGCATAGAGGACTTGTCAACACCAACTGCTCATGAGTTAGTCTTTCTGTGTCAAAGTCAAGCTTATGAAACAGTCCAGGCAGAGGATTTCCTCTCCCTGAGTCTGAGTCTCCAGATCCCATAAACGAGAGGGTTGGATTCAATACTACCAATTTCATACTCTAGGAGGCACCATTTGCATTGTATTCCACGTATCACTTAGCTATGGCCATCATAAAAAACGAAATGCAAATGATATCTCCGGAACTGGGTAACACGGTGGTCCTAGACAATACCTAACATTTAATAGGCGAATGACCTACTTTGATCATACCAAATAAGGACATGTATGGAGATCACCAACTTGAGTTTTCAATGTATCTGTTTTGCTTCTATATATTTTCCTATTGACTTTATAAATTGAACAATTTTACTATGCAACGTATGGTCTATATTTGCAGAGAAAATGCAGTAACGTATTCAATTGAACAAAATGGTGGAGGTTTATAACTGTCAGTGGAGTTGTGGTTTGTTTAAGGTAAAGATGAACAACTTTATTAACCAGGTGCTATGTATCAGCATCTTGTTATTATTCTAGGTTGTGAGGGATGACTCATGATTCCTGAGCAATAAGCAAATATATGAACAGAGTTTACTGTTGCAATAAAACAAACCTTACAACACAGCTTATCTGACTTTTTATGGCACAAATAGTCTTTATTGTGTGGCACAGTAAACGGGCATAAATTGTAAACTGTTCATTTTAAGGCTCATGATCAAAATTACTTTTACAAAGACAAATAATGTTTTTTGTTTTCTTATTTTATTTAGTTTTCTTGTATCTTGAATCAACATCAACAGAGTTTTGCAATCAGGGAAAGGATTCCGAATGGGGTTTCTACCACCACTTAAAAGCAGAATGTATGACTCTCTGGATTCATAATATCTTTAGCTAGGGGAAGAAGCAATGAGCCTTTCATGTTCCGGAAGCATGAGCAAGTTGTCCAGAATTTTCGTTAATAGGAAATTGATAGGGGAGTGAATCCGAAGATTGAGAGTGTCTACTAGAATATGGAATTAAAAAAATAGTATTATAATAATTGTATTCTTTACTGTACTTGTTAAATGTCTAAGCCAGATGATTTGAGAAATTAATCAAATCACCTGCTTATAAGATCTGGGTTGGACTTGAAAGGAGAAACCCAGTGTAGTGAACAGACTTTATTACATGAAAAATATTTGCAGCCCCCTCTCTGTGAAAGGAGTACACTTCCCTGTCCCACTGACATAGGGTGTAGACATGTGACTTGCTTAGTCTAAAGAAGTATGAAGGAAGTGATGTTTGCCACATCGGAGCATAAGCCTGAAGAGCACCACAAGGTTTCACCATGCTCAGTTTTCCTTTTGTCTACATAGTGGTATGTTCCAGAAATGCTTCTTAGCTTGGGTCCCAGAGTGATGATAACAACATGGAGTAAAATCACAGAAAACCTGCACAGGGCAGGTCACATGAGCAAGAAATACACCTTTGTGACGTAAGCCACTCAGACTTTGGGGGTGCTGGCTCTGACAGAATAACTCAGCCTCAACTCAGAGACACACAGCCAATACAAGACGGCGTTTTGTGCTTTCCATATTGATATGGGTCAACAAATGTAGAAGCAATTAAATTGTATAAACAAGGAGGATTTACAATGCATAATATTAAAGCCAAGAGTTCCAGATCGAGCATTGTAAATACAAGTGGGTAAACAGAGAAAAATACACAATATAAGGAGCAGTAGTGAAATGCTGGGGAAATTGTAAAACAGCGTAATTAAAATGTAAAATATGATTGACTTTTACAGAGACACTCCCTTATCTAAGGAATAATTAGGGGATCCCTTCTCCAGTTGCAGCACTACGCTAAATCTTTTGAACAGTGTTAGTTCATCTGTACTCAGGGAAATTAATGCCTAGGAATCAATACTCCTTGGAGGTGAGAGGAGGGGGAGGAATCTGTGGTCCTGAAAGTTTCGGAAAAGCTACAAACCGTATCCCTTTCCTAGGAATTCATAAGACATATTAGGAAAGCAAAGCTTTGAGAATTACTACACCAGACACCTGTTTTACTTGTTTTATTCTAGTCTTTCTGACGCTTATTTAGACACAGTGTGGGCAACATGGACTTGAGGTACTCAAAGACTAAGACAACATGGTCTATTTCAGCTCCCTCCCTCCACTCCACCATATCTAGTGGGGGATAGACAAAAATTTATATAAATTCCACAGGACATACATGAGTATGAGTAAGAGGAAATGAGGTGGAGGGGTTGAATGTGCAAAATAGCCAGTTCCAAAGTTCCAATTCAGAGCATTAGTGCCATGTGGGGAGGTGCAGACCTTTTTAAGCCCTGACCCACTAGCAAGGACATTCCTTTAACACGTCGTATCTCAGTTACAACCGTCTCCTAATTTCCGTTTTGTCCTTATCCTCTTCCATTTTATTCTGCCCTGCACATCTCTACTATCTAATCTTTCAGAGGACATAGCTTAATTTCCTACTCAAAATCTTCTGTGGTTTTGCATTCTCTTCAAGATGATATCCGTGTGATTGATTGATTTGTAAGAAGTTGGTATCACCATGATACATAGCTCTACTTGGGTGACTTTTATTACATTGTCATTGAATTCTTAACTATTCATTCATTTAACAAGCATTAACCGAATGTCCTCTCTGTGTCTAGTATGACGCTCAGCAGTGACTTTTGTAGAGGAAAGGGCTTGGAGCTTGATGTCAGGCCCCTGCATGCAAATTCAGTCTTCTACTCTGTAGTGATTTAGATGTCAGTGACCAAATCTGAAAACTGAAAATAATGATATGTGTATCTCAGTGTCTTACAGATTTGATATGATTAGTGTACATGAGAAATCCTCACTGGAGGTTTAGATCAAAGTAGATGCTCCAAGAATGTAAATTGTTTAAATCCCAATCTAAGTAATGTACAATATACAAAGTGGTAGAATCGTTCCTTGAAATCTAAGGAATTAAAGGCAATCTAAGAAGGAATAACATAAATGCAAAATCAAACAAGGGAAACAAACAAAAATGGAGAAGAATTCAGACTGCAGTTAAAGCATGGATGTGCCCTTTTGCATGGCCTAGTCGGTCATTTGCTGGAGTTTGCCTTTAGCAATCAGACATCATGGATTCAAATCTTGACTGCATCTCTTGTGAACTCTATGACTTTGGTAAAATTTCATAAACTCTCTGAGCCTCTTCCTTTTTGTAAAATAATTCAGATAAAATCTTATAGAGTTATATAAAGATTAATCTGAGGGTGTTCATGGAAGAAATAAATCTTTGATGTGAGTCTTTAAAGAAATGTAGATATGAGATATATGAGATGACTTGGGTGGCATCCAAAATGGAGGAAGAGAAGGGAAGAATAAAGAAATGTGTGAGTGACTGTAGGGGGAATGCACTCAGAGAAGGATGTCTGGGACTCTATTGCAAAGGGGTGAGAGCTGGGGCTCTATGCCTAGTGCAGGAGGGCATGGTCATTGTGGTGAAAGGGCAAGAACACCATTCTGAAGAGTGTAGACTTGCCATGTTAAGCCAGGAATGAGATAAGAAAGTCAAATCCCTGTGGGCCACCTGGGTATTATAAATGAGGGAAGTGGCCTGGGACAGGTGGGTAAAGTGGGTGGTATGGGCCACTGGAACAAACTAGAGACTCTGCCCCATCTCAAAGTGATCACTGCTCAGCTCCATATTTACACACTGCCTCAGTGTGGCCAGATCTTCTAATTTTTTAGAAGCAGTCAGCTACGTGGGCTTTGATGTGGATTTCCAGAAATGTTCATGTTCTTTTGTCCCGTCATATCTTTAGGCTCCCCTTTCCTTCTGTTACAATAACTGTCCCTTCTTTCTCCTTGGCTAAGTTAATTATATCCCCCAAGACTCCCCTCAAATATTATCCCTTCTGTGGAACCACTTCCACCTCCTGAGGGGTTTTATCCTACCTCTGTTCCAGCACTTACCACACTGGATTAGAATCTTGAGACTAGGAGCTGCACGAAGCTGTGCACAGCACAGCACCAGGGCTGTCATGCTCATAGCCTCATAGGGGAAATGCACCCCTTGGAATTGTGTGCTGAGGCCTCCCCAAGGGCAGGAGCTGCCTTTTCTTTGTTATAATGACCAGCTTAGTGTTGGCCACAGAAAGGTATTCAAAGAGCTTATGCTGCATGTCTGAATTGGGCTTGATTCCTGAGCAGTGGATGATGTTGCTGTGGATTAGGTTACTGTCCACCTCTGCAGGAGAGACAAGACTGAGAGGAATCAAGCTTCTTTTCAGATTAAAAAACAAACCCCAAACATGAGCTCAGTTTAGCATAAAAATCACATTTTGAAAATATTCTGGAAAATAGTTTTAAAAATTCGCAATTTTCTAGTCTTAGGCGTGTCTATACATTTTTTTCCTTCAAGTAAATGATACCAATAAAGTTTTGAAATACAGAACAAATCTCATACACATACATATACACACAAAAATGGAGACATTTAGTCATCTCATGTGTTAAGCAGCAGTATCTGTTAGCCAGGGGGCATGCTACGGCTTTGTTCTAGCAGAAGCAAATCTGGAGAAAAAGGAAAGGAGCATAAAACTAGGGGAAGCTGGTGGAGAGTCATGGTTTCCACACTAAGAAAGAAGTTCTTAAATGGTGAAAGATGTCAGTAAAGGATATTTTGTAGAGAGAAGGAGTGGCAGCCACAAATTGACCTGAATTAGTAGAAAACCCTGACATGCCAATCACAAGAAGATTTAGGGTCCAATAAAGTGATCAGCTTGTGTCAGAGTTATCCCATCTCTGAATCCTCAACCCTCCTCTTTGGTTTCCTTTCTCATCTCTCCTTCCTTCTCTTCCTTCCTTCCTTTCTTTCTTCTCTTCCTTCTTTACTTGCTTCCTTCCTTCTTTCTTTCCTTTTCCCCCCTTTCTCCCTCACTTCCTTCCTCTCTTCCTGTCACACTCCCACCTTTCGCCCTCCTCTCCTGCTTCCCTTCCTCTCTGCTTTTCCATTATTCTTTCTCCTCCTACTACTTCTTTTCCTTTTACTCCCCCTCTTTCTCTTCTTCCTTCTCTTTTCTTTTCTTCTTTCTTTCATGTCCACCGCTTCCTTCTCCTGTTTTCTTCTCATCTTTCCTCTTTCTCCTCCATCTTCTCTTAAAAGAATACGACTCTAATTTTGGAAAGAAGTGGGACAGTAGAATTCACTGGAGAGTCAATTTTGGTGGGCTGCATCTATTCTAGAATATGAGGGCTAATGATAATTGAAAAATATTATAAGATTAACTTTGGCAGGTAAAGATAAACTTTAGCATATATGCATGAAGATTTCAGGTTATCAAAAATGCTTTGTTCTACCGCACACATGATACATGTACTATTTTGAGATTGTGGATGCTCTAGGTATGTCTAGGTATCTATCATCTATTTGCTTTTCCAATTATATAATTTATGTATTATTTTAATGAATATAAAGCAATCCACATATATACATAGTATTTTTTAAAATAAATAGTATTTGTGAAGTTACTCCTAACTCAATGAATTATAAAATAATTTTTATGTTCTTTCCCTCATTCTTTCTTGTTTATTGCTTATACTCTTTAGCAAAGATGAAATTTGAACCTGCTCCTCCACCAGTAAATGGGGCTTCTCCATGTTCGTTGGTCTTGATTCACTCTCACATCACATGAATCATGAGGTCAGATCTTCTGGCATCTCCACCCTAGTCCCACCCACCCATCCCTATGAGTGTCTTCACTTCTGTTGCCCATTTTATCATCCTACTGAAGAGCTAAGGTGACTTTGTTAAAATGCAAATCTTATCAACTCCCCACCCTCCTTCTAACCTGTCAATGACTTCCTACTTTCCTTGGTATGAAAGTCAATTGGTTTCTCACAAGGTGAGGCCCTATCTGTGAGTGGTGTACTTAAATCATCCATACTTAAAATGATTTTTGATGTAGTTGCATTAACATTTAGCATTCTTGTAATGGTTTCTTCTACGTCACATCTGTTCTTTGTTTCTTCTTCACTTTTTTTTACCTTCTCTGATTTTAACTGAGCATTTTATATGATTCTATTTTATCTCCTCTCTTAGAATATCAATTACACTTCTTTGAAAAACTATTTTAGTGGTTGCCGGAGGGTTTGCAATTTACATTTACAACTAATCTAAGTCCACTTTCAAGTAATACTACACCACTTCATGAGTAGTGCAGATGTCTTATAACAGGGAATTCCCAATTCCTCCCTCTAGTTCCTTATCACATTGCTGTAAGGGATTTTCATACAGAGATTGACTTAACACTTCAATAATCATATAAGGTATCATAATCTATTAGAATTTCCATTTTATAGAAAGGCAAGTTGAAGTTCATAGAGAATAAGAAGAGAAGAAAACAGATTGGATATCCCAGGTCAATTTGACTCCAATAAAAAATATCTTGCCAAAACCCTAAAATAATTCTACTATGAATACTTGTGATTGCCACCTCGTGGATGTGTAGACAGGACTATCTCCACTGGCTGGAGACCAGCTACAAAACAAATAAGTCCACCAGATCCATAATGTGGTTCCTCATGAGAACTTGACCACAATCAGCAAATACACGAATGCATATATACAAACAAACAGTTCCTCTCCATTGGATATGCATGGTCCTCTCAATCAAGACTAGGTTTGCCCCATTCCTATATTAAGTTTTTTGAATCCATAAAAGGCCATTTGCCAATTGTGTTTTTGTCCCTAAGCTTCAGCCATACAGTCTTGGCTTCCTCTCTTGTCTCATGGGTCAATTCTGATTATCAAAGGATGTGGATGCTTCCTGGTAAGGCCCAGAATGACTTCCCCATTGCCTCATGGAGTGAGCATTGGCTCTCCTTTACTCTATGTAATTAGAGCTATTTCATAAATCTTAAATTCGTCAATTAGCATTCCTTGATTTATGATCTTAGTCACCTTATTAGTCACCTCAGTCAAGTTTATTCAATTACTCAGAGATTCCTGTATTTCTTAGTTGGCCAGCCTACACACCTCTTTTTATTTTTCATTTCGCAGCTTTTAAAATAAAAATTGGTGAGCCCCCGGAATGAGTAACAGAGGTATTCAGGCTTTTGTTATTAAGTTGACAAAAGAAGCTATTTTATATGTTTGGAACTCTGCTTCTATACCAAAATAAAAGGGAGAATATTTTGAGGATTTCCTATTAAGGGACTCAAAAGAGAATGACTTTATTTAGTTTGTATACACACCAATCCTGAAGGTGGTATGAAATTTTTAATTGCATAGGAGATACAATGCAATTATCATCTCTTTGGAGGGAAGTGACAACCGTGTTAGTGCCTCTCAACACTAAATTGCTTCAGATGAAACATTTACTGATGCTTTGGGGTTATGTATACTCTAGGAGAAGCGATGGTAAAGACTATCACAGGATAGCTCTGTCATTGTTTTTAAAGACTTTCCAGAGGTTGGACTTTTAAAATGCTCCAGGAGCAAGAGCGGAAAAGCACCCGACATATATAAGGAAAGATAAATGGTTGTTACTGAAAAGAACAAACAGTATCTTCCTGAATATAAATCGTCTCTCTTCATTCATTTGCTTGTAATGATTTCCTTGCTTGAAGTGACTTCTCTATGTTGCTAGACTCTTTATTATCTTTCAAGATCCTCCTTAGACATAATTCTTTGCTGAAGCCTTCTCCAATTTTCCTCTTCCCTCAAATCACCATAAATTAATTAATTCATTCACTTAATAAACTTTGTAGATTATCTACCAGGAATGGTGGCTACAAATTCCAGTAAGACTCTCTATCTTCCAGAAGTTTATAAGGTATTTGGAAAAAATACACACGTTGAGAAATATAAGTGCAATATCTGTCAAAGCTTCTATTAGAGAAGTCTTTATGAAGGATAAGGAGGTCACAAAGGCAAGAACTATTAACCACCCTGGGGAACTAACAAAGATATCATTGAACAGGTGGCATTTGTGATTACCTTGAGGAAAGTGTACATTTGGCCAGTGTAGCTGAAGCTGTTGGTAGCCCGCCTATATTTTTTAATCTTTAAAAAATCAGTGCATACTGGCTCAAATGTCATTGGGGCTGGCTCTTTGGCTACCCTCATGGCAGGCTGGACATGCTGAGAATTAACCACTCCCTCCCAAGCAGCCCTCAGATATCATAGATATATGCTTTATGATCAAGAGAAAGGTCTGGGACAGAGACTTAAGTATAGGAGTTGGTGGATAAACACCGCACCTCCCTTACCCACGGCTGAGACAACTCTGAGGAATGTGTATCACATTGATTGGGAGTGCCCCAGGGAAGAGTAAACTCCAGTTGCCCAAAGTAGTAACTAGCTTTATTTGTATACTTGTTAGCTGGTGTCACTGCTCCTTCTCGTTTCCCTATTTCCCTACTTCTCCAATAAACTACTTGTATGCTTTTATGGGATTTGTTTTTTCAAGTAAAATCAAGATTCTCATACAATTGTAAAATGCATACATATCAAAGATTTTGTTTAACTTATTAATTAATGAGAGAAATGAGGGAGCTGGTCAGATGTCACACTAAATCAAATGTAGAATTTCCAGATGAAATATAAGATGTTCAATTGAATTTGAATTTCAGATAAACAATTTATAACTTTTCAGTATAAGTATATCTCAATTATTGCATGAGACCATAGTTATGCTAAAAAATAACTATTTATTTGAAATTCATGCAACTGGGCATCTTGTTATTTTGATTTGCTAAATATGACAACCTTATTCAAAGGAGAATTTAAACTACTACATATAGATGCCAGATAAGAAATGCTATGAAATAAATTTACAGATAGATGCGAGACTGGTAGAACTGGTCAATATTTACAGGACGATAATCAATTGCATTTCTCTGGACACAATCTACATGTGTATGGACAAGAATCATTTGCATTACTAACAGTTTTCTACGACTTAACAGAGCTGTAAAATAGCTCAAAGACAACAAATGGTGGAGAGAACCTGGGAGGGTGTACTAGACAGGGCGTTCAGTAGTCTTTTTGTTTTTTTCCCCACTTCAAAGACTTTTATAATTTTTTCTGACAATTGAAATTTTTTCTGAGAATCTTATTCTGAGAGAACACAAATGAAGAAACAGTTTTGGGGACAGGAGAGGTGGTCATTCTAGAAAATGGAACAGAATGATGGTGCACTACAGAAACTGTATGGGGTATATGGAGGTTGTGTTGAGTGGTAAGTGTGTAGTAGTAGGTTGGGAGCAAGAAAATTCAGGACCTTGTGTACCGTGCTGAGTAGCTTGGGATATAACAAGTAGCAAATGTGGAGTACTAAAGGGGTAAGGAGATTCGATCTGTATTTACATAGATCAACCAATCAATAGAATGAAGGACAGATTTCAGGGCTATAAAACTGGAGGTGACAAGCAGAGGTGAAAGAGGCAGTAGGTAGAGAGATAGAGGAGAGAAAAGAGGAGAACAAGGAGAACAGTTAAGGAGATAGAATGGGCAGGAATGATATTTGATGAGATGTGGGGGTTGAATTAGAAGAAGTAGTCTAGGAATTAATATCAGAGTTCTACTTTAGGGATAGTAGTGCTAGTAATGGAGACAGCCTATCAAGTCCTTGGTCAAAGATATTGAGTTCAGCTTTGAATGCATGGATATCTTTTAGCAGGCAGCTAGATATATGTTTTAGGATCAGGAGAAAGGTCTGGGTTAGAGATATAGATGTGGGAGTCCTAAATACAAGTTAACACTCTGAAAGTGAGTGAAGTCACTGAGGAGAAGATGAGGAAGGGTAAGACCTTGAAGGGTAGGCAGAGACAGAAAACTCAGTGAAAAAAGTTGAGAAGCAATGTTAGACATTAGAAGAATCAGGGGGGAATTCTCTAACAGCCCGGTGAAAGAGAAGAGAGCTTCAGGAAATAGAAAACAGGCAACTATATCAAATGCCAAGGCAAAGTATAGTAGGAATAGTCAGCCACTATAAAGTATGAGTACTGCCCGTGAACTGTGGGGACAGAGTTTCCCAAAGTATGTTCTGAGATACTCAAGTTCGGGGTTCCATGTCCAAATAAGCTTGGGAACATTTGAATATCATATTCCCTTCTTGTTGAGTTGAAATAAATATCACAGATAACTCTGAGAAATTTTGACGTATTTCTCCCAAATCAAAAGCACAGAGAAGGCTATGACTTAATATTATTTAGTCTGGAAGTTCCCAATCTGACTTGACCATGAAGCACTTTCTGTGACCTGCTACCTATTCATATACTATGGAACATGTGGTTCTGGAAAGGATGCACTGGAATTAGTGCAAAAATAAGAATATTGGGAAAAAACTTGGTAGGTAAAGAAATATAGAATGTTTAATATCAGTACTAGCCACTTATAATTATTGATACTTGGTCAATATGCCAGGGCCGCTACAAACATTATTACATTTAAACTCCACAGTGATCCTATAGGATGTATACTATTATTATCCCTGTTTTACTAATGAAAAAATTGAAGACCTACAGATGAGTTAACTCACTTGGTCTAAATCACACAGCTAATTAATGGCAGAGTCAGCTTCTGAACTAGGGCAGCCTGACTCCAAGCAAATCCTCTTATCCACGATACTATGTTACCTCTCAAATATTTCCGAAATTGATTCCATAATGTTGACATTAGAAGGAGGTAAAAATTGATCACAATAATCAGGTATTCCCTGTTCTATTACAGGCATTGGCAAACTATGGCCTATGATCCAAGTCCAACTTGTCACTTGTTTTTGTAAGACCTGTTAGCTAAAAATGTTTTCTTTTTCATATTTTTAAGTAGTTGAAAATAAGTGAATGCCTCATGACCCATGAAAATTATATGCAATGAAATTTAAACGTCCATAAATAAAGTTTAATTGGAACACAACCAATCCCATTTGTTTACACATTATCTATGGATGCTTTCATGCTACAATAGAGGAATTGAGTTGAAACAGACAGAATGACTTGCAAAGCTTTAATTAAAAAATTTACTATCTGGCCTTTTTACAGACAAAGTTTGCTGACTCCTGTTCCATAAGACAGGGTAGGTTTTGAGAGAAAAAATGAGGGTAAGGCTTAAAGATTAGGTGCCACAGATGACGTTATTATTATAAGTTGATGCAGGGCTTCGGAAAACTGAAGAATTCAATTAGTTAATATTAGCCTGCTGTGCACGCTGGTATGAAGAGCCAACACACAACCAGGCATATGGTTCAGTACACAGAACAAAAACCATTCAAGATAGCAAAAATAAAGGGGTGGAGCAGCAGCATTGTATTTTCAGGATATGAGAATCTCAAGACTCAAGGAACTGAATTGCAGGAAGCACAGCTAGTCCTTATGTCAAATGGACTGTCCTCAAGCCTTCACTTCTGCCCTCTATCTTACCACATGGCCTCTTGTCTCTAATTTGCTTCTGCCTCGTTTTTCTCCATAGAGCAGCCCTCTGCTCACTCATGTGCCTTTACAAAGCTGCCTCCAAATTGTGGTCTACATAGCCCAGCGGTCTACACGACCTTCCAGCTTGGCTCCACATTGCAATTGCATTGTGTGCCTGTCCTAAACCCCCAGAGAGAAATCTGATTGCTCCAGCTCGGAGGAGGTACGCAACTCAGTCCAATCAGTAGTAACCAAGGGGCTGGTTCACGCGCTCCAGATCTCTTTTGACCTGAAGGGAAAAAGTTTCAGGCAGTCATTCAAAAACTGTTTTTATAGAGTCCTTACTATGTGCCAGGTCGTGATTGCAATTGGCAGAGAACTTAGGAGAATACCTCTACCACCTCCTGGCTCTGTGGTATGAAACTATGAGAAGGAAACAGTCCCCATCTGGGGGTTGTTGAGGAAGGAAGGTCCTCAGGGCAGAGCCAGGTATCACTTAGAACAAGCAGTGAAAGAAACACTTGGAGTTAAGTAGATTTAGTTGATGATGGATCATGGATTTGAAAGGGCACGCTGGTAAGGAGCGGGAGAGTTGAAGGGGAGACAAAGTCAGAGCAGGAAATGGCTTTTGTACATGTATGTCCTATTAGAGATGCCTGCTACTTTCCCACAATAATCTAAGAAACAAAGTTATGTTAGAGAAACAAAGTCCCCAGTAACCTGACATGGACCCATATACCCATATATGTCCCTTGATTGTGTGTATCCTGAAGGAATTCCAGGACCTCTCCAAGACTTCCTTTTCCCCATCTCCTTTAAATTTCTCCATAATATTTAACACTATCAGACATATTACGTATTTATTTGTTTTGTTTTGTCTTGTTTGGGCTGTATTCCCCAGTAGGATACAATCTTCATGAGAATGAGGACTTTGTTTTTTCCTGCTGATGCATTTCCAGTGCCTCGAACAGTGCCTGACACACAGTATATGCTCAATAAACATTTGTGGAATGGGTGAATGAATGAATATTGAATTCATACTTTACGATGCCACGCAGTTAAGGCTTGACTCATGGCAGGATGGCTATATAGGGTGACTGGAATTTCACAACCAACTAGTTCCAGAACCAAGTGCAACAACAGAAGGATGATCAGGAAAGTAAGAAACATACATTGTCGGTTTTAGAAATGAACAATGGAGGAAAATGGTGGGCCTCAGACAGAGAGAGATCTTGGAAGTAAGGCAGAGCACAGCATCATGATGAAGTGGAAACTAATGGTGGGAATCCAGCTAGATGGACACAATTCCCCACGAACACAAATACCTGGATAGAATGGGAGGGCCAAGTGAGACTTTAGCCCTGAACACATGGGATTACTGGGAAGACCACTCAGTAAAGAGAAGAACTCAAATTTGGAGGGCAAAACCAGGTTTATTGGAAATGGGATAAAGTGAAGATTTAGAACAGAAGGGAAGAAGCCAGCTAATGTAACTGGGTTACAAGGTAAGCACCATCTGCTTCATCTCTGGCTCTTTAACCTCAGATATATGCAAAAGTCAGCACAGACATCAGTGCTTGCTCTAGGTGTCTCATTCTTCCTAATTTTCTTCCTACGTTCCTATTCCTGCTTCTCTCCTTCTTGGTCCCAGGTCCTGGAATTCTTTATCTGCTTCTACAAACCATTCACCGATTCTCTGGTGAGACATTAGGACTCCTTGATAACCTGTCTAGACTTCCTTCTTGATTGGCGATTCTCCACATCTAGTTGACTTCGGAGTTCTCTCTTGAGTTCTCTGCAGATCCAGGCAAGACATCCTCTTCTTTTCCTGAATGATTCTCACCACTGAGTTGGAGTCTTACTCACAACTTTGTTTTTCCTACAATGGATATGGAAGAAGTCAAACCAGAACTCAAACTCCTTACTTTACTAAAAGGCCTTTTAGGTTGCAAGTGTAACAGGATATTCAAATAAGACTCTTTAGGTCTTGGCATTTAGTAGAGACCTCAGTGCCTCAGAATGATGGAACACATGCCAGATATCTTAATATAAGGAACTAAAGCACCTATGAAAGACAAGTCAAGAGATTGCAAAAGCCAAAACACCCACTTCTAGCCTAAGTGAGAGATTTTGATTAGATTTGGGAGAGAGACTTTCTATGGAAAGAGCTGTTAGGGTGTTGAGGCCATGCTCCTCTTCCTTCAGGGTGCAGGGGAGTGTGATGGCCCCTTATATTAAGCCAAGTGAAGGAGGGACACCAGTAAACCCCCTCGGAGAGATTTATATGTATCCCTCAAGTTTGGAGCACACAGGGACTGCTGTCCAACTCTTCTGGGAGATGCTTAAAAGTAAAGGTTAAGTTAGGTGGGCATGAGGCAGGAGAGACAAGGAATGTAACTGCCTGGGGAGCAAGCTGCTGCATTCCCATCAACAGAAAAGCCAAGGTGCATGCAATCCAGAGGCTAGACTGGAAGTCTTTCTGAAAGGGATCTCGACAATGTGACTCCCTAGAGAGGCAAAGCGATCCCAGCAGAAGGGGAAGGTGGGGAGCCTAGGGGCTGAGAAGGGGCATCCTCAAAGTCCTGTCCTTGTGAAGGGCGCTGCAGTATGCATTCTCCAGCGGTAGGATCTCTGAGAAAACCATCGGGGCTCCCTATGAGATTTTTAAAGAAAAAGTAAATAATAATCGTAATCATAATCATACTGACGACAGTTGTACCAGCATCATAAGACTATGCCCATCCCTCTTTGTTCTCTCTGCCTTCGGTTCTGAAGCCACCGCCAGGTGGTGGGGAAGGAAGTAGAGCAAGAAATACTGACGAAGCTCTCCCAGTGCGCCCCCTCTGCTGCCGATTCCAGGCTCCCAAAAGACCTCGACTGAAGGAAGGGATCCATGTGAAATCAGATAATATTGTAGGATTTTATTATTTTTACTGGACTAGATTCCTTCATGATTGAGAGTGACAAGAAAACTTCTATTATCTAATATGTATGTATATACACCTTAGTGCATGTGGACTAGAAGATAAGTATAATATTCATATTCATATATTATTCACTATCCGTAACAGTGAAAAAAAGTAAACAACACAAATTCTCAGTGATAGGAAATTTTTAAGAAATAGATTGCGGTATGTCTCATTGAATGAAATACTATATAGCAGTCAAAATGAAGAAAATACAGGTATATTCAATAATGAAGATGATTTGTGGTTCTATAATATCAAAGGGGAATAAGCAAGTGTCAGAAGACTACACGGAGTATATGGTTCTTTCTTATAAGGTTAAAGAAAGTAAAATTAAACAATATATTTCAATATTTGCAAATACACTGGGTAAGAAACTGTAAAAAGAAGGCAAAGGAATAAGAACTATAAAATTCAGGGTAGTGTTAACCTTTAGGAATGGGAAGCAAGGCGGAGGGTGGGTTGAGGTAGAAGAAAGTTACTGGCAATGTCCTAGTTCTGGGGTTGGTGGGTAGTGAAGATTTATTGTCTCATGAATATAAATGATTGCATGTAATATATATAATAAAAAGGTACATTCATGAAGCAATAAGGGGTCACAAGCCAAGAATTATAATTAATCTAGATCTACCCATATGTTATTTACTTAAAAAAGAAAGAAAGAAAGAAAAGCTCGGAGCCTAGCTGATATTCCCGGCTATGGCTGAGGAAGAAGGATTTCACAAGCAAGTTCACTGAGTGGAAGAAGAATAAATGTTCCCTTTTGCTTGTATCTAAGACATCCAGCTCTTCAAAGAGTTGTCTTTTCCCTAGCTCGTACACGTGTAAGGAGGAGGAGCTTTAACTGGCTGTTTAAAACATGGTAACGTCTTATGAAAGTCTAAGGGCAAGGTGTAGATGACAACTGAAATGTCAGAGCTGTATTTGTATAAACCAAGTGGAAGTGATCTGAAGGTCTAAAAAGAAGGTTTTTATCATCAACTTAATTATGGATCTTGATGTTAACGCTGATGTTCATAGTTTTCTCTTTCCCAAGTAAAGGTCATTCTGTCAATGAATAAAGAATAGAGGGTGACCTGTCAAAGATAAGGCTCTAAGGCTCTGTGGTGGTTCCAAATGATCTAATTAGATAGAACCAGAGGCTACATAAAGCAGAATGAAGGAAAAATTGAGAGCTTCTCAAAGAAGACACTCCTCTCAATTTTAGAAAGTGATTTTACATATAAAAAAGATCTTGTAATACTGTGGGGGAAGAAGCTTTGGAACTTATTAAACAGCATAGCTTTCTCTAATATTTTTCTTATGTGCCTGAGAGGAAGGAGAAAGACTCAGACATGCCTGAAATTAGTGGGCTATCAGAAAGGGCATTGATAACGTTTGGAGGGACCTCGATCAAGAGACCTTTCAATACCAATAGAAATCCCCATGGGCCCAGAAGCCTAGCTCTTCTCTCACCCACCAGCACTCTGAGCACAAGACATCTTGCTATTTGCATGTGAGCAGAATAGGAAAATGATGTGTGTGGTTTGGATGTAATGAAGGTAGAGAGAGTAGGAAACAGATCTCATAGAGACTGGATAAGGCAGCAGTGAATTCTCCAATCCACTCTATAAAATTGGGTAACTAATGAAGCTTCTTTCTTTTTTGGCACCTCTCATTCTGTTGGTAGTGTCCATCTTTCCTTGGGCTGCCAAGTTTGCTGAAGAACGATTTTGCCTGGCTGGCATCAGGTGTACAGACGTCTTCATTTTGCTTTGGCCCCAAGGTGACACTATATTCTAATGAGATTTGGAATTGGATAGACAGGTCTCAGTCTAACGGCAGTGGAAAAAGAGTCCACATGTTCGTCCTGGAAGGTGAGGGAAATGACTATGACATATCAATTACCGATATGTTCACAAGGATGGCTGCTTGTGAAAACTGACTTAACAAATTGGAGATAACTTAGCTCAATTTAGAAGCTATTCCTGAAGCTTTTGCATGAAGTAGCCTATCAGGGTATTTAATGGAGCAGATGGACTCTTGGAATGTGGCAAGTGGCATCTGGTGACAAGTGTCTGCTTTCTCTGACTTCTAGTCATTTAAATTTTAAATTGGGACAGAGGAAAGTAAAAAGATGCAAAAGACTGCCTGATTCCAGAGGATGTTGTTGATGTTTCTCCTCCATTCAGCAGATGTTTGCCTCAGCGAGGCCACGACATGGTCAGCAATCCTGGGAGATTAGCAATACTGATTTCTGGGGCAGCCTTTATGGGCACTGAAGTGGTTTTCAAATGGGTAGTAGCATTTAGTCGCTGTGTAAGGAAATGTTTAAGTAGCTCAGCAAATGTGTCACATTGCCTTGTTTAGATACCCATGAAAGAAGGCCACAGGAACATTTACAGCCATTGCTAAAGCTATATTGTATATGTCAAGGCTGGAGTTGGCTAAAAAGTCTGGGGGGCGGGGGGGTGAACCCAGCTCATTCAAATACATGTTAGAGTGAAGGAATAAAATCAACTGTCAAAGAAAATATCCCATGGGCTATTTGCAGTGATTGTGGCAGTTTGTCCCTTGTGGCCAGCTGGAGGGAAACCACACTTTATTTTTGTCAATGCCTTATACTTCCTAAGTAGAAAACTTAGGACTGGGCAAAGATCTGTGTGAGACTGACTTCTTCTTGAGATAGGGAAGACAGCTTGTAGGGGTCATGGTCCATGAGAGTAGACTCAGAAGACTACCTTAACTGACAACTTTGTAGCTATGCATCCTTTTAATAAGCCATTGCATTTATAAGAAAGAGCATCGATCATGTAATTTGGACACTCAGATTACTTTATAAGAGTTGTTCAGGCAAGCAGAAGCAATGGACAGATATCGGCCATCAAGGCTGGCAAGGAATCATGTTTGTGGGGGTTAGCAAGGGTGGGAGTAGAGGGGCTCAAACAGACAGACATAGTCAGTGTCTTGGATGTGGCTCTCAGAAACAGAAACCTGTCTGGAGTCAATTTATCCTATTTCTGGGGGGACAGAGAGGAGCACATATAAAGTCTAGTTTCATTAGTGAATATAGAAGGTAATGAATGGATATTTGTACAACAACTGATAGAATTTTCCTTAGCATGATGGCTGATTTGTAATATCCATAACAGTGATTTGTTCAATGTTGTATTTCTGGCCATGGCTGACCCTTGGCTTACTTGTGAGATTATGGCCCAAAGAAGATTAGAGACTCCCAGGTAAATCTTGCCTCTGACTGAGGCTGGGGCAGAAATGTCAAGATTACCTCCCAGGCTGTTTCTTGTGTGCTAAGTATGAATAACTCCTACAGGAGAGCCAGGAAAGGTCACATATGGACAGGTTTGTGTGTGCTTTCCTCTGGGGAATGACGTTGGAGAATGAGGCAGGCATCTCACTTTTATCTTGTGTGCTTTTGTCTTGTTTGATTTTGTTTGCCAAGGGCGTGCATGTGTTAAAAAGTGGACTGGTATCCAAAGACTATGAAAGTCTCTGTGTTCTGGCTGAGATGTTCTTTGCAGCACCAAAGGCTGGTGGTTGTTGTTTTCTGTCTCTTTTTCCCTCCTGACCTTGAGAATACGTATGCCACCAAATGTTCTTAAGGGAAACAGAAACGTTCGGTCTAAAATCTGGATGTCAAATATTTAATATTTGAGCAATGTATTATCTGTAATGTTTTAACTGCTTTGGAGAGCAGCTTTTCAACCTGTGTGTGGTTTAAGATACATAAATACATTGCTATACTACTCATTTGAAAATAAATCAGTTGAATCAAGTAATTGGGCTTGTGAAGTACTGGGAAATCTTTTGCTCTTGTTGGGGTTTCCCAGTCTTATGTGCTCACTCCAATTCAACAGTCTTTTACTCATTTCCTGGTATATGCAAAATACTGTGCCAGATATTCTAGATGAATCAGGTATCAATGATGCCATGCAGAAGTTTAAGTCTAATTGGTGGACTAAAACAAGGTTAAGAGGTGAAAAACAAAGATCTGTGGGATGCAAAGGAACGAGTTATAGTGCTAAGGAGTATCTAACTGAAGATAAGGTTGTTGGTTTCCTGGAATGGTTATTCTTCTCATGGTGATAATGTACCTCATCTCTTGTAATAATAAAATGATTAAGACTAAAGGTTATAGTGGGATAGAAATAGCATTGGGCTGGTTATCCAAATAAGTGGATTTCAGTTGCAGCTCTTTTATGGGCCAATTGTAATGGGTAGATGCTTGGCAATCATTTGGTTCAAGGTTCCTCTCTAGCCCCTCTCTTGAGTACGAGTCTAAGGGCCATTACTGGACCATTGGGCTGTGCTGGAGGTAGTCATGAGATGAAGGGAAGGGTTAATGTCCTGAGCCCTTGGGTTGAGTGTCCCTCTTGGGAACCTTTGGAACTCATCTGTATGGTGTCTTCTCTTTCTTCCCTATAGGTAGGTGGTAAAAAGCTTCAGAGTCTCTTTTAGCTTAGAAAGAAGGGCTTACAGAGCCAATGAAAATCACAGCCCCTCCCCAGAAAAAGAGACATGAAGAGTAGCTTAGTCCCAAGGGTAGAGATCTTTAGGTGAGACCTCTTCCATCCTTTACCTTGGAATTTTTTTCAGTATTGGATGCTAAGTCTAGATCAGAGGATTGAGAATTCGGTATAGTCTAGTGAGGAAAGAGTGGACAAAGCCAAGGAGCTGGCTTTTGATTTCACTTCTAGGCTCATTCATTTTGAGCCAAAGTTTTCTTTATAGCTCTGTAAGGCCTTGGCTAACCAACCAGGAAGATCTAATGTTGTTTGAGGAAAATATATCGTGAAAATAAATTAAAAAATTTGGACTGGACAATTGTCTTTATTTTCCTTGGGAACTTGGGGAAGTGAAGGAGGATGATTGAGGATTCATGTTTTCAGGATGATAAGACTGGCCATTTTTGGTTTTATTTTTTCCAAAAGAAAGGAGATTTGTTCAGCTCTGACTTGTTTCTTGCATCTTTTTCTTTTTTTTCCTTTAGCGTTGTTTTTATAAATATATTCACTCTGTAATTTGTCAGAAGCAGAGGTACCAAGGCACTGGTCATGGGAAAATACCTGCATCCTTCCTGATTTCAACTCAATATCTAGCGATAGCTGCAGACAAGACTAGAGATTAGTGCATACGTTTATAAGGCATTTATAAGATAGTTCATTAGTGAATGGATCAATTAAACAAACATTTGTTGAGTGTCCTTCAGGTAATGCTATCTTCCACATTATGCTTTAAACTAAGCATTATAACTTGAGGGTCTGGGATCCCTGGAGAGGTCAAGGTTGATTTTCAGAAGGTCATGAATCCCTTGAATTTATTTGCAAACTTTGTGTATACGTTTATCTAAGAATAGGAGTTCATAGCTTTTATAGGATTTCCAAAGGGCTCTATAACCTGAAAAATATAAAAGCAACTATTCTAAAATCTCAATTCTCTAAGGTTACAGGCCTTATATTTTATTTCCTCGGTTTCTGCTGGTACAAAAGTCAGTGTACAGTACAAAATCCATCAGTGTGGATGAACTCAGTGCAACAGGCATTCGTTGAATGTCTATTTTGATTCAGGTAAAATGTTTCTATGCCAGGCAGATAAAGTTGAAGATAAGGGAGTGGGAAGGGAGGGGAGTTTCAGAGCCACCTGGGAGCTCGTTCCCACTGACCACCTACTGAATCAGAATTTCAAGCAGAGGGGTAGGCACAGATGGATGAATGGTAAACAAGGCTTTCCAGGTGATTCCGTAAGATCTCACCCCTTATCCAGGTTGAAAATCACGGGCCTGGGGAAAGTTAAAGAGTTAAACATTAAATAAATATACTTCAAGACAGGATGAACTCCCTTCTAAAAAGAGATCTCATTAACAAGAACTAGGAAGTGGTGAAACCTATGTGAATTTCAGAATCTCTGTGGCTTTGAGCCAGACCTTGAAGTGTGAGAAAATTTCAATACAAACCGAATGACAAGATTTGAAAATGCTGAGTATGGAAATTTTCATGATGGAGAAGGGAAGGGAAATAGAGTTTTCTGATTTTCTTCCGTGACAAAGAGTGTCTAGCTAGGGGAACACACAGAACAGGAATCAGGTACAAATATATTAATGCAGAACTGCAAATAAAGGATTTTGTAAGTCAATTTATCTGAGTTGGCTGACAATACCTTCACAACTGATGCAGCCCCTGCATAAATTCACCCTCCTTTTGTTCATACTCAAGCCTACTATAAACAGTACGTACAGTTTGACTTGGCTCAAACAAGCAGAGGGAATTTCCAAGAGCCAATTCAGTATAATTAATATAAATTTTGAAAAGAAGTACATATCTTTATCAAAGCCTCACCACAAAAAGTCTCATTATGAGAAAATTGCTTAGGATTTCTAGAATATCCTGACAGGGCCAGTATTTGTCATTTAGGCCCGATAATTCTGCTTCAATGATTTCCGGTATCTTGATGCCATTAGCTGATAATTGGCTAACTACATAGTAGTTTCTTCAGGGATTTTGTCCAAGAAACTAGTTGTTGAATATTGTATTAGTTTCCTGTGGCTGCTGTAACAAATTACCACAAAGTTGGTGACTTAAAGCAACAGAAATGAACTCTCCCACACTTCTGGAGGCCCAAAGTGCAAAATCAAGCTGTCAGCAGAGGCACATTCCTTTTGGAGGCTCTAGGAGAAAATCTATTCCTTCCGTCCCCCAGCCTCTGGTGGCTGCCAGCATTCCTTTGGCTTGTGGACACATGAATCTCCTCCATGCCTTCTCCTATGCTTCTCTCAAAACTCCATTTTCCGCTCTCTTATGAGGGTGTTTTCAATTTCATTGATTTCTGCTATAATTTTTATTATTTATTTCCTTTTGCTTACTTTGGATGTAATTTGCTCTTCTATTTTTTTAGTTTCCTAAGGTGGAGGCTTAGATTATTGATTTTAGATATTTCTTCTACTCTAATATGCATGAATGCCACAAATCTCCCTTGAAGTACTGCTTTTACTGCATCCTACAAATTTTGATAAATTGTATTTTCGTTTTCATTTAGGTTGAAATATTTAAAAGCTTCTCAAGATTTCCTCTTTGACCTATTTGTTACTTGGAAGTGGCTGTTTAATCTTC
This sequence comes from Equus przewalskii, assembly GCF_037783145.1. NCBI lineage: Eukaryota > Metazoa > Chordata > Mammalia > Perissodactyla > Equidae > Equus > Equus przewalskii. The sequence goes on from NC_091844.1 coordinate 19,651,424, forward strand.
ACACATTTCAGAATTTTTCCAGCTATCTCTCGGTTATTATTTTCAAGTTAATCCAATTGTGGTCTTGTGATTTCTGTTCTTTTAAATTTGTTAAGGTGTGTTTTATGGCCCAGAATGTGGTTTATCTTGGTGAATGCTCCATGGGATATCGAGAAGAATGTTTTGGATGAAGTATTCTACACATGTAAATTAGATCCAATTACTGATGGTGCTGGTCCGTTCAATTTCATCTTTACTAATTTTCTGCCTGCTGGATCTGTCACCAAGTATGATAGTGGATTTATCTATTTCTCCTTGCAACTCTATCAGTATTGCCTCATGCTTGATCCTCTGTTGTTAGGTGCATATGCATTAAAGATTAAATATTCTTGGTGAATTGATCCTTTTATCATTATATACTGCCCCTCTTTATCCTTGATAATTTTCTGAGCTCTGAAATCTTCTTTGTCTGAAATTAATATAGTTACTCCAGCTTCTTCTTTTTTTTTCTGTGAGGATGATTGGCCCTGAGCTAACATCTGTTACCAATCTTCCTCTATTTTATTTGTGGGATGCCCCACAGCATGGCTTGATGAGCAGTGTGTAGGTCCACATCTGGGATCAGAACTATAAACCCTGGGCTGCCAAAGTGGAGCACGGGAACTTAACCATTATGCCACTGGGCTGACCCCAACTCCAACTTCTTTTCATGGTTGTTGGCATGGTTCATTTTTATCCACATCTTTACTTTCAATCTATCTGTGTCTTTAGATTTAAAATGGATTCTTATAGACAGCGGCATATAGTTGAGTCTTTTTTTTAATCCACTCAGTCTCCATGTTTTAACTATTCATATTTAAAATGATTATTGATGTAATTGGATCAATATCTACCATATTTGTAACAGCTTTCTATTCATTGCCCTTTTTCATTCTTTTTTTTTTTTCTGAGGAAGATTCACCCTGAGTTAACATCTGTTGCCAATATTCTTTTCCTTTTTTTCATGTGAGCTGCTGCCACAGCATGGCACTGAGAGATGAGTGGTGTGGTTCCATGCCCAGGAACCAAACCCTGACTGCTGAAGTTGAGCGTGCCAAATTTTAACCACTAGGCCAGTCGGACTGGCCCTCATTGTTTTTTTTGTGTGTGTCATTCCCTCTTTTTCTGCCCTCTTTGGTTTTAAGTGAGCTTTTATATGATTCCATTTTCTTCTCATAGCATATTAATTACACTTCTTTTAAAAATTATCTTAGTGGTTACCCCAGAGCTGGCAATATACATTTGCAACTACTCCAAATCCATATTCAAATAACACTATACCACTTTATGGGTAGTGCAGTTTCTTTACAAAAGGAAATTCCTTATTTCCTCCTCCTGATCTTGTTATATTGCTGTATTCATTTCACTTATCTATTAGCTATAAGTGCCCAATACATTGTTGCTATTATTTTAAACAAACTGTTATCAATCTAAAGATGTTAAATGAGAACAAAAACGTGGAGAAGCTCTACCAGAAAATGAAATCTTGAGAATCTTCGATATTTAAAGAGTTTCAGTGAGTAGAAAAAACTACTGAAAAGAAAAATTCAAGGAAGTAATTATAGAATTAAAATTTGTCTTTGTTCAGATTCCATAGGAAGCTGACTCCAAGACAAGGCTTGAGTGCAAAGAATTTGTTTGGTGACTGATCCTAGGAAGTACCGCTAGATGAGTGAAGAGAAGAAAGCCGAGAAAGGTTGCTTTATGGAACAAGTTGTAGGTTGTGAGCAGCTGAAGCTTAACTTCACTGTGAAACTCTGAGATCCAGGTAGACACGTGTCACAGAATTGTCTTGCCTGGGGGAAGAAAGCTCAAGTATTTGTACACCAATTGCTGTTACTCATCAGTTGGGGGCGGTTCTCAGGGGTTGTGAATTCCCGGGCCCTGCTGGCCTATCACAGGAGCTTTAAGAGTGAGTTCCAGTGGTCAGAGAGAACCCTCAGGCAAAAGAGTATCTGATGCCGGTGGTTGTAAGTCTGGGCTGTCATACACGGAAATGTTAAGAGCTTACGGGCTACAGATGGAACATTAACAGCACCTACCACAGTTTATGCCATGGGAACCAAGGGAAGAGAGCGTTTCTAGGAGGAGGAAGTGGTCAACAAAGTCGAAGAAGACTGACAAATCAAATAAGCAAAAGAAGAACTAAGACTGAGTCACAAGCCTAAGGGAAGGTGCTAATAGAAATGTAACGAGTAAAGACAAAAAATAGTAGATAGTGAATGGATAATTGATAGAGTAAGATACAGGAGGAGATAGAATGAGGGAGTGTGTGAATATCTATAACTAAAATTAAAAATGTCCCCAAAGACAAATTAAAGAAAATTTTAATTAAAAATAAAAATACCCTTTTATGTTTTAATTCGCCTATCAGCTTATCCGGGAGACTCTTAAACTGTCATGCAGACTCCAAATTATTTATTCGCTGTTATGCAAGGACGGGGTCAGGCACAAAGGGAAGTCCGAACTCCACTCGGTTCATTTGCGATATAAAGCACTGAATTACTTTGTGTCCAGCAATCTTAGGACACGTGCACAGAAACTAAACCAGCCTCCCCGGGGGTGTAAACCTGGTCACACAGTGTCCATCCCCTAACTGAGGTTAGTCACGTCCTTGATGTTTTCTCCTGACATACTGATGAGACGTTGCATTGCAGCCCATGATCAGAATACAGAATGATTTCTTTGCAGCAATACATTTTTCCTGAACAGGCTCTAGATGGAGATATTCATCTATTGTTCTTTTGTTTTCTCAACAGTTGAGGTGAACAACATACTCAACAACCAAAAAAAGTAAATTAGAATTATTTCTCATTTTTAAGTCTCTCAAAGACTCAAAGAAATGGTTTAGAATGTTATTTAAGGCAGATAAGATATGAAAAATATTTTTGAATTGTTAATCCGGATAATTTATTAAAGTGGAACATTGCTGCATGTCACCTATCTTTCTATGTATGTACATTTTTTAAAGAAGCTACAAATCAGTTGTCTTATGTGGAATAGATTTAATCAGAAATACAAAGGAGTTAAAACATTTCAATTTATTTTTTAAAATCTGCATTTTGTAAACAACAGTGGGGAAGAGCAAAGTCAATCCACGATAGAAAAAACCCAAAATTTGCAAATGTTCTTGCGTAAATTTCAACATTTAGGTAAGGCTTAAGGAAGTATTATCATTAGTATTATTATCAGTAGTGGCATTATATTATTATAGATTAGGCATGTGCATCACTTTCCCAGTAAGTAGGCTATTCTGCCCCCTGAGTACATAAGTCTGGGGAAGGAGAGGAAAAGAAGAGGAAATTAACGTGGAACCTAGAGCGAGACATGGGGCCATGGCAGGAGAACGTAACCAACTCTTGACAGACACACTGGGCAAACATCAACGTCTCTGAGCTTCTGTTTTCTCCGCTGTCACGGGGAAAATTTTTCCTGCTGTACTCATCTTGTAGACCGACTAAGGTAAGCAAGGAAATGATTGTGACGGGGAGGTGCAAAAACAGGCAGGGGCGGGCGCCCAGGCGGCCGGCGCAGGGCCTCTGCCGAGCGCCTGCAGGATGAGCCACAGGTGCACGCAGGGGCTCTGGCGGTTGCTCCACCTCCTGCTCACGGCCGCCCGTATTGGGCTCCTCGTCTGCCGGTACTCCGCGGAGAGGGGGTCAGGCCCGGGGCCAGGGATGCAACGGGCCTGTAGCCACCCCCAGACCTGGGTCGTGAAGCGGTTCCCGCGCTTCCGGCAGATATTCTCTCTCCCCACCCCGGTGCTGCTGTGGGACGGCCTCTTCACTAAAGAGCTCTGGGACAGCCTGAGCCAGATCAGAGCTCCCTATGGCTGGCAACGTCTCCCTCACCAAGCCATCGCCTCAACCCTGCTCCTTCTAAATGGCTCGGAGAGCGCGCAGCGGTTCGCCGCCTCCGAGAAGAGAAGCCGCGTCGATCCTGCATTCGGTGCGCGGTGGTGGGCAACGGAGGAATGCTGAATGGCTCCCGCTAGGGTTGGCTCATCGACGCCCACGACTACGTCTTCAGAGTCAATGGTGCTGTGATCAAAGGCTTCGAGGCTGACGTGGTCACCAAGACCTCCTTCTACGGTTTCACTGTGAACACCATGAAGCACTCCATCGTCAACTACAGGAACCTGGGCTTCACCTCCGTGCCGCAACGACGAGGCTTGCGCTATGTCTTCATCCCTGCAAGCATCCGCGCCTACGTGATGCTGCGATCGGCCATTCTGGGTGTGCCTGTTCCCAAGGGAGTTGACAAGCCTCAGACCTATTTTGGACCAGAGCCCCCTGCAGGTAAATTCAAGCTATTACATCCAAACTTCATCCACCACCTGGTAGAGAGGGTTTTGAAGTCCAGCTTGATGAACACAGAGGCTAAATATATATACATGCCCAGTACTGGGGCCCTCCTCCTGCTGACAGCTTTACATACCTGTGACCAGGTTAGTGCCTATGGATTTATTACGAAAAACTACTGGAAATTTTCTGACCACTATTTTGAACAGGAAAAGAAGCCACTGAAATTTTATACAAACCATGATCTGAAACTTGAGGCCGCTCTGTGGAAGGACTTACACGAGGCTGGCATCATTCAGCTGTACCAGCACTGATTCCAGAATTCCCGAGCCCTTTGCTTCTCCTTGCAAAGCCATGGCTCTCTTCCTCTCAGTGGTCAAACCCTTTTTCTTTTCAGCCTGTAAGAGGGGCTCCAACTCCCCTCTACCCCTCCTCTTCTTCCCAACGGGATATAGAAGGTGGATTCACAACTCTCGTCAAATGTGAGACACCTCATCTTGTGTTTGACTCTTCCAAGAAAACTCCCCTGTGGGTCTTAGATAGACATCCCAAACTTAGCCAAGGAAAAGTAGACTGCTTTGCTGAATTTCTTCTAAAACGGAAGCTAACACTCTTAAGAAGATAAGAAGATGTACTCTCAGCTGGCAAGAGGCAGGCCTACCTCAGAGCTGAGCATCTTGAAGCCAGCATCTGGTACTGTGCTACTTTAGGAATGTCAGTGGAGCCATTCAAGACCTATTGCTTAAGCAAGATAAGGCAGCAGTGCTGGCACATGCAGGATGCCTAGCCCCAAACCCCCCACTGTCTATGTCAAGATTTCACAGAACACTCCAAAGCATTTCTTCAGCAACTCAAGGCTAAGTCTTGAGAACCTTTCTGTAAAGATGTTAATTCTCTGAGAACATGGTCAGCTTGCTTCTGCCCTGTGGGGAGAGTAGTATTCTTTTCTGATAAAGTGGGAGTGCAAAAAGATGCAGAAGAGACAAGCCAATTTGAGAGTAAATCCATGGATGACAAATGACCATTTGTCTTTTTTTTTTTTTTTTTGCCTTGTAGAAGTAGAGAAAGCATATAATGCAGGCTGAAGTGTGGAGATCACTCTTACAATTCAAGAACCACATGAGGTTTCTGGGTGTTTCATGGTCGTGCCAGTTACACGAAAGGCTGCCTGCCACTGAAAGAAATTCTGGTACAGATTTATTACCATCTTGTTACAAAAAAAGATGGCATTAATGGGTAATGAACCCTCAGTCAAATTATGATTTCAATTAATTTGAACTGAGGTACCCGGTAATCAGTTTAATAATTTTAAACAGAATAGAGCTGTACCTTCTGGGCTTTTATTGGGACTTGGTTGCTTCCCAGACCAGTTTAAGGATGTCATCCAACAGATTAACCCATTTAAGCATTGCTGGTAATTTACAGTCTTGGTAACTAGTAGCTTTGGACGGTTTCATCTGCTACATCAGGTGGTTCCCTGACAAGAGACTTTCCAAGAGGCATTTCGCTTGGACAGTTCACTGAGGACCAGCATCTGGCTCTCAGTTCTGTGGTTTTGGAAGATAGATTTTTATCAGCACGCTTAACATTAAGGATGAATGAACTCAATAACTAGCATCAAGAAACTAATGTAAATTAAGCTGCTACTATAATAAGTTTACAGAGAAACCTGATAAACAAGCAAAAAATGCTTGTGACAGTGTTGTAAAGGATGTTATACACAAGGGAGGCATTACAACAGCCTTTGAATGGAAACAGAGTATCTAGATTAGAGCCAGCCCAACAGTAGAAGCTCAATTCTTGGAAAGAAGACAGTTGTAGATCTAACCCCTTGATTTGTTTTCCTGATCTTGAAAAGCCAGCTGACTTTTCTGTCCCGTTGTTACATAATGTGCAGATGTGGACTGTGGGTGAAGCCCCAAAGGTGAAGCTGTCTGTAAGCAAAAACAGCTAAGGTAATTACCCACAGGAGATTGCTTTGTTCAAAGAAGTTGGAGGGGCTGGCCCTGTGGCCCACTGGTCAAGTTCAAGGGCTCCTCCTCGTTGGCCCTGGGGTTCACTGGTTTGGATCCTGGGTGCGGACCTATGCACTGCTTGTCAAGCCATCCTGTGGCACTGTAGAAGAACTAGAATGACCTACAACTAGGATATACAACTGTGTACTGGGGCTTTGGGGAGGGGGGAAAAAGGGGGGAGGATTGGCAACAGATATTACCTCAGGGCCAATCTTCCAAAAAAAAAAGAAAAGAAATGCATCTTCACATTAAAAAAAGAAAAAGTTCAAGTTTGCTGAAACTCTAGCTGGTGAGATTGTTTGTATGCTTTTCAAGTTGGCAGTTGGACTTCTGAGATGGAAAAAACGCTCTGATTTTATGTAAGGAAGGCTAGGGTGGGATAAGATTTTCTTCCTGCTTCCCCTGGGTTGACGCTAAGTCAAGACAAGGAGCAGCAGAATTGAATTGCTTCTTTAGAGCAGACTGGGCAACCCCACGTGCTAAACCTAGGTGTATTGTTCAAATGCAGTGAATTTGTTTTTGCACACTCTTTTACTGAGAGGTGATACATGGAATGCTAATAATACCACTGTTGATCTCAGACAGACCTTCCCACCCCCCACTCTACATATCATTATGTTACCTACCAACACGCTTAGCATGGACTTTTCTTATCTCTGTGAGTGGTGGATCCAACATTATCCCATGTGTTAGATATGAACTAACCCCACCACACATTCATGGCCTGTTGGCTCCATGTGTTGCCTAAAGATCTCTAGGGCACATGCTGAGGTTTTTTTTCTCCATTTTGAGTGACACTCACCTATCTCTATGCTCCCTTCCCTGTGGTCTTGTTTTCTGTCATCATTTTATGTTCCAGTGAACACTTTTCACTAAGGATATACACGTGGTCACGTTGGAAGTTTCACAATGACCAGAGACACGATATGATTCCGAGTATACGCTGCTCAGAATGTGTTTCCATGGGGCTTGTTTTTTGACCTTATAGTACAGATTCATTTAGCAATCACATTTCCGGGAGAACATTCCTGCCCCATTGCTGCATTACAGTAAAGTTACTGGCAGAATATTAAGGTCGTGAACATGGATTTGGAACCTGGGTTTGAAATGGCGCCTTAGAGTATTAATAACTGTGGCCTTGAACAAGTTATTTAATTCCTCAAAGTGGGTTCTGTGGAGCAGCGTTTAGAGCCTCGCTTTCACGACCGCAGCACCAGTTCCCCTAGTTGATGAGAATGTGGGTAGCTGGCAGCTTTCGGTGCTTCTCTGAAAATTGCTCTCAGCTGAAGGGAGCTGCCTCACCCAAGATGAGATTTCCTCTCTGGGGGCAGCCTGTCTGCAATGATCGTTTGTTGTGGAAGTACAAAGCCATTCCCCCTTGCCTTGATTTGGGAAAATCTGAAACACCAGATAAGTTCTAGAGGTTTCTGTGGGATCATCTGAGGTCTGTGTTGAGACCAATCACAGTTCAACTTCTCCCTCTGCCCACTCCAGAGATGGTTCTCCCCAGTAAAATTACTGAAGGTAAGTATCTGTTTCAGAGTCTCTTTTCCTAGAACATACTTGAAACCCTTTTTTGAGTATCTTTTTCTTTATAACAATATTGACCACTTCACAGTTTCCAGATAAAACGTGATAATTCAGAAACAGCGTGTCACGCACTTCCTGTCACAGAGCAAATAAGTAAAGAAAGAAAGACAGACATGCTGTTATTGTTTCTGTAGCAAACTGGAGGAAGGCTTTCTTCCCTAGGTTTTCTTCCTGTCATCACCTTCTCTCTTTCCTTCCTTTCGCCACTAAGCTTCTCAAATACCTATTTTGTGTTTGCTATAGTCTTCCTTTCCCAACACTTTTCTTCTTAGCCCTCTGTAATCTTTTCTTAAATTAAAAAAAAAAAATTATTTATTTTTTTTTTGAGGAAGATTAGCCCTGAGCTAAGATCTGCTGCCAATCCTCCTCTTTTTGCTGAGGAAGACTGGCCCTGAGCTAACATCCATGCCCATCTTCCTCTACTTTATATGTGGGACGCCTACCACAACATGGCTTGCCAAGCGATGAGTAGGTCCGCACCCGGGATCTGAACCAGTGAACCCTGGGCCACCGAAGTGGAACGTGCAAACTAAACTGCTGCATCACCAGGCTGGCTCCCCTCTGTAATCTGTTTTGTTCTTTAAATTTCCCTGTTAACACCCTAGTTTTTTCACGTGGGATAAGGCCTAAAATTAAGGCCCAATATTACGTGTTTCTTGCCATCTGGGGCAATGCAGGAGTACCTTAAATGGCCCAATCACAAGTTCACATCTCCACTCTGCTCCTGGGAACAAGATTTCCCAGCTAAGCAACCTTCCTTATGGGGACCAGGGAGTTGGTTCCTGCTTCAGTTTCCTGTCAGCCTGCGGAATTATTCAGACAAGCCAACCACATCCTCCCATGAGAACCAGGAGTCACTCAGCCCTCTTGGTACTATGAAGCCTGACTCCCACTGCACTTGGTTGTTTGCTGTGTTCCCAATGGCACCCTCATGTGGTCCTGCATCGTGTATGCTGTCCTTCTCTCCCAGCTGCTAGAATATGTGACTATAAATTGCAGTCCATCTCATCTGCCCAGGGTCAGTTGTATGTTTGTCCGTCCCCATAACCCAAGGCAAGAATACATTCTTCACCAACAGGATAAAGAGGAGGAAACTAAAATACTCCATTAAAAGAAAAGGGCCCTAGTCAGTGGCCCACTTCACCTTTATAAACTTCTATGTCTAAGAATTATACACAAGGCTCCAGTCACTTCTAGGATGTCCGTATCTGCAATAACACAGGCATGTCGACCGTTGGCATCTTCTTTCAACAATTACTCCCTTGGTTACTTCTGCAGTTCACTTGTCATCCAAGCCCCTAAATTCCCTTTCTACCATGTCCGTAAGTGTCCATATATTATGAATTTTGAATGCCTAAAGCCTGCTTAAGGAAATTGACATGGATTCAATGTCTTAATCAACAGATACAAGTACAACGACTTTGTTTTCTCCATCATCAAAATGCCCTCCCAGCTGTCAAATTCAACGTTATCTAAGGCTTCATTCTTTCTATCTCTCTCTCTCATTTGCATGTTTCACTCACCTCCTTTAAGCCAATTACTTTGAACTCTATCTGTTTTGGCTTCATTCCCGAGGGTAGTTTCATATTTCCAACGACCAAATGGATAATTCAGATGGCTGTCCTGCCATCAATTCCAATTCTACATTTTAAATGAATTTATGTTTCCTTCAAACACAGTTTCTTATATGGTAGACTTACTGCCAGTAGTCCATTCTCTCCTCCTGCGTTCCCCAGCCTCCCCTGCAGGTAGGTTGGAGCCATGAGACTAGTTTGGCCAATGACCTGTGAACAGAAGTGGTAGGTGTAGCTTCTGAACCAGTCAATTAAGAGCCAATAGCTTTCCTCCATTTCTGTTTCCCCCATAGTGCCTTAGAAGCCAAATGTTCTAGATGGCATAGCTAGAAGGAGAGCGTCTGCCCCTCATGAGAATTTACCAGAATGTAAAATAATCCTCTGCATCTTTAAGCCACTGAAATTTCTGTATTTATTTGTTACCAAAGTTTATAGTGCCTATTCTGACTAATAAGACTTCCTAGGTGGGCACTGTGACAACCTGGGTCATCACGCACTACCCAAAGAGGGCAGCCGCTCTGCAGTTGGATGTTATTTATGTGCAGAGATGTGACTGTAACGTGCCTCATCTGATTTTTTTAGTTGAATTCACAAATCCAGATTTTTGTGTGATATCTCCCAATGTTTAAAAATAGGTTCAAATTTGTTAATCACTATTTGGGCCACACAATATGTCTGTGGCCTGTGCTCTGCTCGTGGGCCGCTTGTTTGCAGTTCATGAACTAAGTGATCTTTAAGTCTTTCTCAGCTCTGTTACACTGTGATCCTATAATCTAAGGAAATACCACAGCATCCATTGGGCAGATGTTTATGCATTGATCCAGAATAATATTATGAAAGTACCTATTTCATTATATCATAACTCTGCTTTAAAAACAAAAATGAAAATAAATAAACAAAATCTCATGTAATGGTTCCCTATTTTCCACCCCTGCAAGCTTCAGTTCTTTTTGCTATTCAGAGTTCTCCTCAGTACAGAGCTGCCTGGCCTTGAAATCTTGTACTACCCACTCTGGGAAACTTTGTCTTTATGTGAATGCTGTGTTCATTTATTTGTGTTTGCATACCTTTTCTACTCTGCCTGCCACTGTGTGATCATCTGTGGTCCCTCTGCTTAGCCAAACCATATCAATCCTTCATGGCCACTCAACTCATTCAAAGCAACCTCCCTTCATCACTACAGTCATCACTGGCCCACTTTTATCTTGAATCCTTGAGGCATTTATAGCTCAGAACACTCGAGTTGCCTTTAACTATGTTATCATGTGTTAGTAATACTATTCCAAATCCTTTAGCACTCTCAAACCAGAATGAGGGGTGGACCACATCTTGACTCCCGCCACTTTTATATTTCTCAAAGTGCTCAGTACTTTTCTTCAGCTTTATGTGACAGATTTTCCTGTCTCTCTCAGTCTGCTAGTGCCTAAGACTGGATGACTCTAATCGTCCTCCACCACAAACATGTTTGGTAATACCCTTTAGCATGGATAAGTGAGTCATAAGGCAGCCCATGTCTGGTAAAAGGCAGAGGGAGGGGGAGAGAGAAAGAGAGTAAGCGTGTGGGATAAGACAGGGGCTGAGAGCTGGGAAGTCTATGTCTCAAATAGCTTTTTTTTCACTTTTAATCTTTTTGTTTTGTTTCAGACTGCTGAACACGGCATCTATTATTCCAGCACATCTTCCTAGCAATCGCGAACCCAAGGAAAGACTGCTTCCTAATGTATAAAAAGGCGAGGGAAAAGGGTCCTGATTGTCTAACAGGAATTTGAATGCCCAAATAGATTATCTTACGAGAAACCAAACTCACTTTTCCAAAATTTTTGTACTGGTAAAACTGAAAGAAAAAAATTCACATTGAAAAGAAAAATCTGTAGGCTTGTATAGCAAGTTAAGGCCACTATTTTTACACACTAAATAAAGCCTTCAAATATTTTACATGAATTTACATGTTCAAAAAATAGGTCAAATATTTGCCCTATGCTCGTTAGGTCAACCAAAATACCATCTATCAAATTGACATTAAACTGGACTGTAGGTTAATATCCTATGAGTAGTGTAGTCTGTTCAATAGTCACTGAAGCTGGATATGCACATGTGCATATTACACATGTGTGAAATGGCGAGCACTGCTGTCCAGACTACATCCGTAAGTAGCTTTACCCAACAAAAATCCTCTAGATGATCTTGAATCAAATCGTAAAGAAACTGCTTTGATTATTGTAGACATTTTCTCAGGCATTTTAAAGAAATGCAAAAATTATAGTGTTTTTGGGACTTAAAGATTATTGAATATAAGATAAAACTCAACACTGCTTGGGGCCAGCCTGGTGGTGCAAGGGTTAAGTTCACACGTTCCACTTCAGTGGTCCAGGGTTTGCTGGCCCAGATCCCGGGTGTGGACCTACCCACTGCTTGGCAAGCCATGCTGTGGCAAGCATCCCATATATAAAGCAGAGGAAGATGGGCATGGATGTTAGCTCAGGGCCAGTCTTCCTCAGCAAAAAAGGAGGATTGGCGGTGGATGTTAGCTCAGGTCTAATCTTCCTCTAAGAAAAAAAACCGTCAACACTGCTTACAAAATATCTGCATGTGATAGCATATTCAGCACACTCATGTGGAGAGCACACAGTGAATGTACATCACAAAACTCTGGCTTCTGTAGGTCTATTTCTGTTTTATTGTAAGTTTTACACAGCCTTGGATTCTTAAAAGAGGAGATTTAATCAAATAATGTTACACTAGCTTTCTCTGTTCTAATAACCAACGTTAAAAAGAAGTACAGTGAAGGATATAGGCCTTTAAATACTTGTACTTTTCAGGCCAATTCAATTTTTATTGTGATGTGATATTTTAATTAATATTATGCTAGAAATAAAATTGACTGCATCATGATTTTTTTCCACGATGTTCAAGTATCTTACTGTTAAAATATTCCAAAATGAATCCAGTAAACATTTTCCATTTCCAATAGCCTGAGAGATGAATCTGACTATTTTTGTCAGTTACAAGTAAACTAGAAAGAGAACAGTGGTGCTAAAACCCCGGCAAACCAAAGCCAGTCATCCACAAATCTACAACATGGATGCTTTCCATTGTGGGGACCTGGAATTGGCCACCCCAAGATATGTCTCTTTGGCATCGGGATTATTTGACGCTGATTGCTTTTGATAAACTGGGACAGGGAAGGAGGCTCTGAGGAATGGAACTTGCCCTTTGTTAGCACACATTTACATTTGTAAGGTAAATCTCTATCTGCAAAAGTTGCCTCCCTCTCTGTACCAGGAAGAAGAAAGGAGATGACCTTCTCTCTAAAAACTCTTAATCAATACCAAAGGCAAGGACTTAAAATCTGCATTTTATTGTGCTTGTCTGCTAACCTCCTGTAACTAACTTCCCTCCCCCTCCCAACGCTGGCATTTCTTTAAGGATTAAGCATCTTTCCTTAGGCTAGGAACTGATTGCTGCGCTCACCTGTGACCGCCCAGCTCCAGACAATCAACTTGCCTCCTGCTACGCCCACCGAGACAGCAGACCACTACCTCCTGTGTCCATCAAGCACTGTGCTGACAGGGCAATCTTGTGACTGTTGTGGGAGGGACATTTCAATCACATGTGAAACACCCTGTTTGGGGGTATATAACCACTGTCTGCACCCCACTTCTTCGGTGCCCTTTCTTCCTTCGGGAAGAAAGGCCCCGGGCCATGGTTCCTCCTAAAGCTTTGTTTAATTTTCTCTTGCTATTCTGTCTCATGTGAATTTAATTCGTTCTCCGGCCAGACGAACCCCCATTTGGGGAGAGGAAATGTCCTCCTCCCCCACACCATCCAAGATAGAATAATGAGCATCCAAAGTAAAGAGAACCACACGATTCATCAAGTAACCAATCCACAACCACTTCTCTGTTATTTGCACTCATAGTTATTTAGAGTGAAGTGTCTGTTTGCCTTCGTGATTTTGGTGGTTCCTAGAGCCATAGCTCCAATGTCAAATGGGATGGTTCTATCCACTCCTTTGCCCAGCAGTAACTGTGGGCAACTGATTAGTCATTTCTTTTCCATTTACAAAAATAGCACTGTTTGTACTAATGCACACTGCTCGACCCTTCGCAGAGAGTCAGATCCATTCTGTGCTTCTGCACATGCTCTTATAGTGTTTCCTCTGTCCAGTTGTCTCTCAGTTTCGACCCTGAATGCTAATGTCTGCACACAGAGATAAGTTGGAGCACCAGAGTTGGATTCAGAACCATTCTGGAGCACTCTATTTCTTTGATTGCTCAGACAGTACCCCTCAAGGCCATCTTTCCACTCATGAGGCACCAATGTGGAATAACCTATTGGTGGGGTACTCTAAGGACCCCATTCCCCTCAGCCACCTCCCACACCAGAACTCATAGTCAACAGTGGAGTCGGTGTGCAATGCTGTGAATTTCCTTTCAGAGCTACAGAGATGTCCCCAAAATGACCTGAAGTACAGTTATGGAACCGGAGCCTGTAATCTTGGGCTCTGAAGTCATCATCCGCCTTACACCATTGTACTGTGTTGCCTCCAGAGTTCTCCATAGGTTTTTGTGTTTGTACCAGTGGGTGAGATGCCACCGTTTCATGGTTAAAAATGTAGCCTTCACTATGTTAAGAACTGAGTTATCCAACTGAACAGACAAACGTGGCACACCAACCAGTAAAAAGCACTTCTGGTAACCCGCCCAACTGAATTAGTGAGACTTTTGTGGTAAAGCGCCACAGTTTCTTATTCTGTTCTAACACACCACCAAAAATGGCCATCTCTTCTTCTCAGACTAAGTCCTCTGCAGTGTTAGCTCCATGCTCTATGACTTTTGGCAATCATCTAGTGGCTTAATAGTCTCGTGTTCAATGGCGTCCACCTCTTGTAAAAGAGACAACAGTCACTCATCCTGGAGCTTCCAACGTGTTCCCTTTAAATCATTAAAATGCTGTTTCAGGACCTACTATTATGATGCTCTCTCTTTGGTCTCTGGGACAATGACTTAATTCTTTTCAAGGCATGGTCCTTTTTTAGAATCTCAATGAGAGTTTTATAGACTCTATTCCCAGAAAAACAATAGCCCATCCCTGCCTCTGTGCCCCCTGCCGCCCCTGCAGCTCTGGTCCGGCTCTCTCTGGCTCCGTGTTCCTGCTGGCCTCCTGCAGGAGCAGCTCAGGCTCCAGGTCCACAATCCCCTTTGTCAGGTTGCATGACTGGCGGCTGTGGGTACAAGTTCCTATTGTCCTAGACCTCACCAAGCCACTCAGCACCTCAGAAGCAGCTCTCTTTGCGGGAGAAATGAACTCTGAAGAAAGCCCAAAGGCTTTTGCTTTCATATATTATGCCTGGGCTGCCTTCAGCAAGAGTTTTGCTCTTTCTGGATTGGTTGACCTGTGTGAGAGGAGAAAGAATAAAGAACGATAATTCCGTTTGGCTGCATATGGCACCTCTCAGCCCATAGGGGATTGCGGGGGATGCCTGGGGGGCAAAGGACCAGGTCAAGTGGCCATTTTGTAATAAAGGAGTCAGTGAGCCAAGCTCATAGCTCCCAACCCCAAACCCTGTCTTCACTTAGCAGTTGTTTTATTTTCCTTACTTTGTCTATTTTCTGATTACTCCAATTGGTTTCAAGAAAAAGACCTTTTCTGGTTAAATTATATACAACTTCTGAGGAAGAATATTTAAGAAACTTGAGTCAGGGGAATTAACACTGAAACGATTTTTATAAGCTTTAACAATGTTATGACTCAGGCATAAAGTAATAATTTTAAATGCTTTGAAAGTTTTATGAGGAGAAAATGAGTTAGGTACTGAAGGAAGAGTACAAGGATTGCCATTTTGTATTGCTTTCCTCACAGCTTGTACCCTGCCTAGAGTGATGACCTATAACTTTGGAGGGTAAAAAAAAAAAAAAAAGCAGAACATGATGCAGAAGATTGCGATGTCACTGATCTGATCTGTCTGTAAGGGGATCAGCCCGGAGGATGTGCGAGCTGCATACACTGCGGTTATGTCAGTAGGGGATGAGGTAGGTCTGTTTCTGCCTCCATGGAGCTGGGTCCAGATGAAGGCCTTCGCTTTCCTCCAACTCTGTTATTGCCCGAATTTCGAGGACAGCCTGCTCCTGGAGGGTCAAGCCAGTGTGGAGCAGACAGGGAGCCACATCTGCCCTGGGATGAGGCATTTCCCATGCTGTTCATGGTGCTGCTCTCGCAGACTCTGACCTCCTGGTCTCTGGTTTCTGCCCACCAAGGACTCTGGCCCTGCCTGCTCCTTTCCGTCTTAGTGGACTCTCTCATCCTGGCTCTCTGTCTTCCTAGACTGCATAATCTGCCAGGCTTTTTCTGTTCCAGACTCTTTCTCTCTCTGGCTCATTCTGAGCAAAAGCTCTGTGCAGCTACCCGCCCTGCCCTTTACTCTTCAGTGATCACAGGCTTGAGGGAGATTTAGCTAAATGAGCTTGCAACCATCATTGAATGTTTACTGTGTGCCAGGCACTGTTCTAAATGCTTTACTCATATCAACTCATTTAATTCTTGTGCAAGCCATGTCAGGTCCATATTTTCATCCCCTCGAAGTAACTTGCCCAAGATGACACAGATATGAAGGGAGAGAGCCAAAATTCAAATCCAGATAGTTTGGCTCCCGAAGGCTGAACTCTTAACCATCATACCATAAGGCCTTTGTACATAAACACCCAGGTGGTGAATGAGAAAGCCAGAGCAGCAGGTTGAATCATTCAATATTTATTGTATTTGTATCGTGTGCCAGGCTCTTATGCATGCAGGGACAGAGCTTCCATTGTACCAGATAACAATTTTGCATTCTCTGAGTTCACCATCTAGTGAACGATAAAATAAAGGAGAGAGGGATCAAGACTATATGAAAAATGTTGTCTCATTTGCTAAGAAAGCACAGGGGAACGAGTGGGAAGTCCCAGGACAGAGCATCAGGGAATATTTCACGGGCAAGCCAGAGTTTGATCTGGATCCCAACAGAGTATTTGGGTATTAGAAAGGAAGAAAGTAGGGAGCAGTTCCAGGAAGGGAATAACAGAGGGACAGTCCCAAGGGCACACTGTGTACAAGGGAAGTAAAGACCTGTGGATAAGAATTAGAACAAGAGCAGAAAATAGAGCTGAGAGGCTAAATCCAGAATTTAGAAGATCTTACATGCTGGGTTAAGGAGTTTGCATACAGATTGAATGGCGACATACGTCAGAGGTTTTGAGAGCACTTGGGGAAGATTCTATCATACTCTGTGCAGGAGAATGTGATCTAAATTGGAGCTAGGAGCAACCAAAGAGTTTAACAGAGTCTCTTAGAAGAGTGATTAGACAGTGGGCAAGGGAGGGATGAATTTGAGAGCTGTTTTAGAAGCAGAGACAAAAACCCAGTGAGTTGGATATGAGGGGTGAGGAAGAGTAAGTTGTTGGAGCCAGTGAGTCAGAGTGCCTGGCCCTCACCCATGGGTAAGCATCTTTTTCCTTCCCCTGGTTTCTTAGCGCACTTCACCCAACAAGCATAAAATGCAAGGCTGCCACTCTCCTATTCTGCCTTCTGTGACCCTCAACAGAGGAAGAATAAAGTTGTGCTTGACTCTGAGATGGTGTCTGATCAAATCCTACTTGGTACATATGAAATTGAACTGACAAGTACCCACACCACTTGTGGAAAATTTGTGAGGCCCCATTTAGAAGTTGCATTAATTCTTATAGCCACTGTTCTTGTCAGGGGACTCCCACAGTAGCCTAGAAAGCCATAGCTCAAACAGAGAACAGTGTGTTCAGTTAGTTGTTTGTTCAGAGCTTTATTCTGTTCTGGGATCTCAGGAGGGGGAAAAAGATAAGATACTGTTTTGAGAAGGGCCCCGAGAGCAAATGAGTTCCACTGAGTAGCAGTGTTGGTTGTGGGTATAGGAGGTGGAGTGATGGAAATGCACCACATACAAGCCATCCCAACTCAGGTCCAGTTGTTGTGGGATGCTGGAGTTGAAAAAGGTAAAGATCTATAGGGACAAGACCCCTTGAATATCTCTGGGGAACTTTGGGAATCTGGCCTTTGTCTGTGAGAACATTTTAATGTAAATGTCAACAGCCCTTAAAAAAAGTTATGGAGATTATCTTGCTTAACTAGTGATCTTAGGAAGGTAGCAGACATGTTGGACCTGTTTTTGGCAAATGATTTTACCTCCTCCCTTCAGAGGAAAGAGTAAGACCTGACTTGATGCATGGGAATCCCCATTGACCAAGATTCAATACTTTTTCATTAGTGCTGGCCTGAAAGAGCCGACTGCCCCTGAAATTCCTCTTTATAGTATTTCTCTTCCCGTGGTCCCAGAATAGTGACAGACTGAGAAAGATTGAATGGCTTAAATCTATCTCTCCTCCCTTGACAACAATTTCAGAGCCTGTGGCCTTCCAGCACAGCTATGTGATAATGGATGGCAATTCCAAAGTCATAGAGTTGTTTCCAAAGTATGCCTAGACTGAATCTGAGGTTGAACGTCCTCCACATCGAATCCACTGCCCTATTTGCAGCTGCAAATTGAATACCAAATGCTGCTTCTTTTATGTGACTTTATCACATCCCACTTGATATGCTGAGAGTCGGCTGCTTGCCCAGCTACCACTCCTTTTATTCAGATGAAGGCCAAAGTTAAATAATATACGAGGTATAGTCTCCATGGGAAACTTCATACAAGAGGCTGATGTGACTGCCTAAACCCAAAGTCTTATTTAATTTGCTCTCACCAACCCTAAGAGATCAGCTTTTTCTTCTCTGGAAGTTGTCGGAGTGTGGTTGGATTAAGTTATCTCTAAATTTGTCTAGTACGAGTCAGGTGATGGCCAGCATTGTGTTTATCCTGCTTTTCACAACCGATCCCTGATAGTGTGAGCAGTTGTCAATCACTTTAGAGGTCGGGGCGTAAACAAAACTTGGCAGTGACATGGCAGGCTCCTCTACTCAATGACTGGAATCACGATTCTCTGAGCTATGAAATCATCAGGATACGGTGTAAGAGATGGTAGTAGAGGCCAGTGAAACAAGGTTGGGTATCTAGAGTTCTCGAAGTGGTTAGCAGTGGGCCGCTCTTCAGTGAACCCAGAAATCCTTCCTCCTTGACTGAGTTTACTGGAAAACAACTTGTTCCGAAGATCTATGAGGTTTACTTTTGCTCTCTGTACACTGTGTGAATATTCAGCCCAGCCAATGAGGAATTTGGAAGAAACATTTTCATATGTGATTGTTTGAAATATTTTCATATGGATTGATAAGATGGAAATGTACCTCTTTAGAGGGTCTAAATCCACAGAAATAAGAGAAGCCATTTTGCATGATTTATACTGGAATTTATCCCAGGCTGCCACAGGTCCTAAAGATAAGCATGCGGGGGCCCATGACAGCTGCATAATAAATTGAGCTGAGGATAATAGGAGAGTCCATACATCAAAAAGCAAAACCCTTATCTACCACCAAATCTTTTGTTTTTAGATGAATCCCTAGAAAGAGGTTGTGTTGGTTACTTCTGCTATGTTGGGACTGAGGTTTATTCACCAGTCATTGCACCCAGGAATGATTTCTTAACCTCTACTTGAAAAGCAGGGCCTGGGAAGGAAACCCTCTGTGCTGGCTGGCAGAAACTCCGAAGTGGTTAATATAATCGGGCAGTGTCCCTTAAGCCTTTCTATTCCCTGAGTAAATACTCTTAGAATGATTCTGCCCACTGCACTGTCCCCTACCCCAGCGTGGACTTCTCCACTGTGGTCCTACACTCAGGCTGGGGGCCGTTCAGCTTCGCTCTACTCTTCCCTAGCCCCCTTTCCCCACTGATACTATTCCAAGTTCATTCTCTTAAGGTGAGCCACTCCTAGTGAGCTATTTGTATTTAAGGCTTTCTATAATTATTAGTTTTTGTATTAGTGTTCTATTACTGTGTAGCAAATTATGACAAAATTTAGTGGCTTTCACAGAGTTAGCCCAACTTCAAAGTCTGATGGAACATTCCCCACAAGACTGCCTTCAGACCTGCTTCAGACCCCAGCCACAAGTCTGAAAGTTCCCAGTTTCATCCTCACTGAGGCCCAGCTGGCTACAAATTTGGGGGTCCCCCTGACCACTCAAGTTTAATAATTCTTTAGAATGACTCATAGAACTCACTGAATGATTTCTTATAGGGAAAGGATACAGATTAAAATTAGTCAAAGGAAGGGACACATAGGGTAGAGTCTGGGAGGGGATCAGACAAACGCAGAGCTTCTGACTGCCCTCTCCCGGTGCAGTCATGAAGGGTGTTACCTCCTCCCAGACACTATGTGTGACAATACACACAAAGATTTATCAAACAGGGAAGCTGATCCAAGCCTTTGGTGTCCAGAGTTTTTAATGAGACTCAATCACTTTCTGCTCATGTGGCTGACTGTTGGTCTCCAGTCTCTCCCAGATGATCTTCAGTCTCCAGTTCTTTCAGAGGTTGGAACAATATTGTGTGATCCAAGGTCCCCATTATGAATCACACTGTTAGACTGTCTGGTGGCTAAAGACCCCAGGCATACAAAGATACTTATCAGGCAAGACATTCCAGGGGTCTGACATCACCATGTAATAGTTGAGGTCAAAGGCCAGGCTTCTATTTGGGTGAGGCCAAATTCCTTACTACATACAGCTTAAAGGACACAAATTTATTATCTTATAGTTCCATAGGTCAAAAGTCTGGCGGGGGTCTCACTGGACAAAACCCAAAGTATCGGCAGGGCTTTGTTCCTTCCTGGAGACTCTAGGGGGATGGTCTGTTTCCTGCTCATTCTGGTTGTTAGCAGAATTCAATTCCTTGTGTTACTAGGACTGAGATCTCTGTTTTCTTGCTAGCTGTCTGCTGCAGGCCATTCCCAGCTTGTAGAGGCTGCCTGCCTTCAGCCTCCTTCCTTTATCTTCAAAGCTAGCAATGGCAGGTTGAGCTCATTAAGCGCTTTACACCTCTCCTCCTCTTTCTTCTGTCTTATCTCTCTGACTCAGCCTGAAAAAATTCTCTGATTGGTATAAGGACTGTGTGATTAGATTGGTACCCAGATAATCCAGGATAATCTCCCGATCTCAAGATACTTGATTTAGTAAGATCTGCACAATCCCTTTTGCCCTGTAAGGTAACATATTGACAGGTTCTGGGAATTAGGGCATGGGCGTCTTTGGAGGCCAATATTCTGTCTACAACAGATACCAAACATGAATTTTAAAATGTGGTTTGGTTGCCTTAATTCAAATGAAAGTATGCTATACGGATTTCTAAACCATAAGAGGGCCAGGAGGAGGAACAATTCCAGGTGGGAGGTTTTTCATGGTCCGTCAAACCTCATACCCGGGAGGTTTCCTATTCCAAACTACAAAGAGCTGGTCAAGATGGCTTTGTTTTACTTTCTTCACTCAACTTTTATACTTATTAGGTTTCATATTTGACAAACAATTATCAAGAAACAGCTGTTTGCCAGGCAGTGTGCTAAGCACGTTTGTTTGGTTTTCCCACTAAGTCACTTAACACTAGGAAAAAGTTTTCAGGGCTTCATTTGAAAGATAAGGAAACTGGGTTTTAGAAATATGCGATACATTACCCGAGGTCACACAGTGAAGAAATTGTATCTCAGAGATTTGAACATGGTTTTCTCTGAGTCTAGGATTCTATAGATTGCAAAATGCCATCTCTTCAATTTTATATCTACTTTATATATATATATATATATATTTTTTTTTTTTTTGAGGAAGATTAGCCCTGAGCTAAAATCTGTTGCCAATCCTCCTCTTTTTGCTGAGGAAGACTGGCCCTGAGCTAACACCCGTGCCCATCTTCCTCTACTTTATATGTGGGACGCCTGCCACAGTATGACTTGCCAAGCAGTGCAGTGTCCACACCCGGAATCCAACCCGGCAAACCTCGAGCTGCTGAAGTGGAATGTGCCAATTTAACTGCTGTGCCACCAGCAGGCCCCTAGATATATAAATATATACAATTAAATATATACTTAATATCTATGTATACACATTTTTAAATCTACAATGTTGACAACTTTATCTTTTTATGTATGAAATTTTACTTTTTTGTTCAACTTCTGAGAACCTAGAAGCAGAAAACATGGTCCTGTTTATCTGTAGAAAAAATGTTAAGTGCATTTTAGGTACACATCCTGATTTTATAAAATGTTATCTGGTAATTTATTATTAGGTCAATAAAATTACACTGTAAAGACATTTTAAATTAATTTAACAAGCCCAGAGTTTATTCTAATATTCATTTTAGTCTGTAAAATATCAAATCAGGTGAAATCCCAAAGTATCCTATAATATTTTCTGTTGGCTCATCTACAATAGGAAGGTAGCTATTTTAATTTTTATTGTTTTACCCTTGTAACCCATATCTTTGCAGTTGGTTAGTTTAATTCAAGGCAATTCTGAGGCCAAAACCAAGTCAATTACTAGCCTATTATGAGAGGTAATTGATAGATCCTTCACTCATTTTACTGAGGCTTTTGATTTCCAGCACTTTCACCTGGTAGATCTGTAGGACGGCAGACCTCGTACTCTGCCTAGAAGTAGCTTGATACACTGGTTTTTCGCTTCTCCTAAATCCCTAGACTGGACTTTCTGTGCCATGAGAGTAAGTGCCAGTGTGCTATTGTGCATCTTTCTATTCAAGAAATCATCCTGTGTTTCTAATTCTTTCTGCCTCTTAATTCTCCCCTCCCTGGCCTCAGCGACCCACAGACCACTTTGCCAGTGGGAAAGTGATATTCTCTCTTTTGTGGGAAGCACATAATGGATATTGATCCCTAGAGTCTCCTCATTTAAGCAGGTAGAGAATCAGAGCCAATATTCTCCTCCCATGAAAGTAAACTCTTGGGGATGGCAGAGAGCTGCAGAAATCTCCAAATCGAGGTGTCTTCCTGGCTGGAGGACATCTGCTCCTCCTTATGGCATCTTTGGAAAAGTAGAATCTCTCAGGAGGTCCTCTTGGTGGCGATTTCTAGCTCTGTATTTTTTATTAGAGCCCTCTTGCCTTAAGGAGTTGCTCCAAGCTCCATGGGTCATAGAAAAAGTTATGCTTTTGTTTTTCTTTTTTACTACAAAGCCTCTTAGTTGTAACTGTTGCACCTAATTTATGGATCAGTCTTTTGAAAGTTTCTTTTAAGTTCCAAAGAATTTCACAAAGAAGTAAAAACAGACATCTCAGTGGCATATGCTTAGCTCCTCCCATATGCTCTTTCTGCCATAAGGGAGAGCTCAGATCCATTGATTCCCTGGCTAGGATGAATATTCATTTACTCATGAAACAAATAGGAAGTACCTACTTTGCACCAGTCACGGTTCTATGCATTGGGAAATACAGAATATAACCAAAGAGATAAAAAGTCCTGTCTACATCAAACTTATTTTCAAGTAGGAAATAAGATGATAAAGTAAATAAAATATGTAACATGACAGATAATAAATCAGGAAGAACATTCTGGATTGTGTGTGGAGTGCATGTTCTTCAGGCCCTCCTCATCCTCAGTCTCTTGAGACAGTATCTGAATTCAGCTTACTGGGTATAGTGGATACCATTTGTTGCCTGTCTAATCCTGTCTAATATCTTTTTTTTTAAAAGATTTTATTTTTTTCTGTTTTCTCCCCAAAGCCCCCCAGTACATAGTTGTATATTCTTTGTTGTGGGTCCTTCTAGCTGTGGCATGTGGGACGCTGCCTCAGCATGGTTTGATGAGCAGTGCCATGTCCGTGCCCAGGATTCCAACCAACGAAACACTGGGCTGCCTGCAGCGGAGCACGCGAACTCAACCACTTGGCCACGGGGCCAGCCCCGCCTGTCTAATATCTTTACTCCCTTGTCTTTACTAACAGAATCCTGATTTTCTCTGGGCAACCTCACACAAATTTTCCCAGACTCCTTTGCAGCTATAGAAGGCAATGCAGCTCAGTTCTAAGCATGAGATATAAGTAAATGTTCATGGACTGGTGTCTCTTTTCCCCCACCAAAGTAAAGACTTTAGAGGAGAAGACTCTATTTCCCTACCTTTTCATTCCCGCCCAGAATGTGGACACAATGCCTAGAGTTGCAGGAGTCACCTTGCAATCAGGAGGAAGGCACATGCCGGAGATGGTAGAGCAGGAAAATGGGACTCAAGCAGTTGTATCAGCCAGGACTGCCTGTTTCTCTCAGCACCACCACATTGCATCACCCCAGAAGGCTGCATTTACATTGTAGCCTCTGCATTTGGGGCACCCTGGACTACAATTCTAAGGGCTACAATGTGTATGAGACCTTCTGGAATTGTGTAAGACTGCAGCACTGTGCTTTTTACTAATCCATCTTAAATTTATTCACGGTAGTCAGGTTGCAATTACAGGCAGCCAAACACAATCTTAAATGATTCACTAGAGGATTAACAATAGCCGTATTTCCTCTTCAAAACTTTGCTCTCCGGATAGAGAGGCACTACTCAAGTTGAGTCCTAGGACAATTTAATTATCTTACAAGGCAGTTATGCAAAGTGGGCTGCAATAGTCACTCTATTAGTGTGATTCAACTGTCAAGTTTGTTTTCTTGCTAACCTGGTGCCTTCCAGGAAGCCAACTTGTTCAGAAAGGAGAATTAAAGGAAGGATGAGGTTTGAAGTGTTAGACTTTAAGTCAAACATTAGGGCCTGATCAAACAATGAGAACTATCTCCTACATTATATAAATGCAAGAGGCGGCTGTTCCTCAGCCCCATATCCACGTGCTCTCACATCTGTCAAGACTGTCTCCTGGTATCTAGACTCTGCATCCATTATGTTTGAACTGATTCAGCCTCATATTGTCTTGCTCAAGCCATTGCCTTCCCTCCTACTTGAGCTCCTCGTCTTCAGTTTGTTTTTCCTCTAGTTGAGTCTCCATATTACTACAGAGCTGCTTTTCTCAAAATCACATTACCCCTATCACGTTCCTTCTTTAAAACATTCTTCAGACAAATGCTGCCTTCTGGATAAAGTGCAGATGCCTTAACTTGGCACACTAGTTCTTTATGTTGTGGCAGTATTTGACTTTCCAGCTTCAGTTCCTGCCACTAACCAAATCTTGACAATTTCTGAATCCACTGAGACATTTATGATTTTGTGCCTTGCTTGTTCACAGGTTTCTCTCTAGCAGGAATGTTCCCCTTCCTCTCACCTTTCTGCATTCCCCTAGCTCTTCCCTCAAGGCTCAGTGAGTAGAGCCATCTATGAAGTTTTTCCTCATTTATCCAGACAGCTGTTTACTCCTTCCCATGCATCATTCCTTATTCCTCACTTGGTAATACCTCGTAACGACACTTATTTCACTCTATTACAATGATCAATGATCGTTTATCCACATCTGTCTCTCCAGATTATGAGTTCCCAAGGGTTCATGTCCACGTCTTATTAATCTTTACATCTCAGTTTTTAATGTAAGTGCTAGCAAACATGAGATCAGTTTAAAAATATTTTTAAATTTAGAATTTAATCTAAGTCATTGTCTCAATCATAAGCTACCTGGTTTCATCAGAGACGGAAATGAAGTGATCAAAAATTCCAAATGTAAAGCTTCTAAATTATTTGGAATCAGAGTCAAAGCCTTGAAGTATTTTGGAAATTACTAATCTGAGACCATTGGTAAAGTAGAGACTTTGAACTGCATTCAGGATAACATCAGTGCATACTACAAGTGTCAACAAATATGTGTTTATATATCTTTACATGCCTAATGGCACAAAATATACATACTAACAAACCTAAGCAATAGTATTTTAAGAGATATGAGCATATATATTGATCTTCGGTCAGCTGGGGTAAAACCTTATCTAATTTGATTAGATGGAAGTGATATAAACAATGTGTATTTATATCATATTGTTATACCTATTGTATTTAATATTGATGGATGCTAACATTGTCAATTCATAAATGGTTCCAACAGCAGTGAGTAGGAACATTGCTTTTAGGTGCAAGCCTGTTAATAAATAAAGCTGATTATAAACGTCATCCAATGAGCATATCTTCCCCCAAAGGAAAAACAATACAGCCTAATGCTTCTGTGTGCCATGTCTGAGGGAACTGGGCTAGAAGACAGAAGACTAGTTACTGTGCTCTGTGTTGGAAATTCTCAGGTGGCCATGAGTAAGTGGAGCCAGGTGGGCATGGCTTGCATAAAATTTTACACTGAATGTGGCACTCCTCTATCCTCTCTCTCTCTCCCCTTTTTTTCTCCAAATGGTCATCCTATTTGTTTGTGCCCATTCTATTCTGATAGACTATTATATTGTATGTACCTTAACTTTAAAATACATCAGTATAAGCTGCGCGATATGTACGTGGGTGAGAAAATTAAATTTACATCAAAATAATTGCTTAACCCTTGATATATCTTATTCAAATTCACATTCCAAAAGTGGTTAGTGAGCATTTTAAAGATCCTAGTGATCCACACTTCAGAAGAGGCTCAAACAGGTACTTTAATATTGCCATCTAAATCTGCACTAGCCTCTTGCTATTCAAAGCGTGGTCCAGAGACCAGCAACAGAGGAATCACCTACAAGCTTGTTAGAATGTAGGATCTCAGGCCCTCAACCCAGATGTGATGAATCTGAGCCTGCATTTTAACAAGACTCCCAGTGGATTCTGTGGGCATTTAATCTGCGAATAACTGCACTAGAAAGTCAGTCAATTAGCGTAAGAGAGGTTAGAAATAATTTTTACATTGGTGAAATGAGTAATGACCAAACATGTGGTTTGTTAGAAATATTGCACAGGAACCTCTGCCTTTGCAGGAACTACATACAAGAATCTGGAGGGGGCTGGGCCAGTGGTGCAGTGGTTAAGTGTGTATGTTCCGCTTTGGTGGCCTGGGGTTCACCAGTTTGGATCCTGGGTGTGGACATGGCACCACTTGGCATGCCATGCTGTGGCAGGTGTCCCACACATAAAGTGGAGGAAGATGGGTGTGGATGTTAGCTCAGGGCCAGTCTTCCTCAGCGAAAAGCGGAGGATTGGCAGCAGTTAGCTCAGGGCTAATCTTCCTCAAAACAAAAAAAAAGAATCTGGGGAAACCAGCAGCTTTTGGGGTACTGAATCTAGAATTTATTTGGTCTTGTGTCCCCCCACTTAAGATTCTGGCATCTGATCTGACTGCAAAGTTAGCTGTACTTGCTGTTAAAATATTGTCACATTTCCCTTGGAATGAAACTTTCATTGAAGGTGCTTGTTATGTCTACAAAGACAGAGAATGAAGATGTCACATGAGTGCTTTTGTACTTGCTTGATAGTGAATGTTTGTATTGGTTTATAAGTTTGTGTGTCTGAGACTTCTTGCACTATGACACTATAACATGCCACCTGGTAGCGAGCCCAGTAATCACTGGGAGCTTGGACATTTACCAGAAAGATTCTTACAATTTAAAAAGGTCAAATTAGTGGGCCAGCTCTGTGGCCGAGTGGTTAAGTTTGTGTGCTCCGCTGCGGCAGCCCAGGGTTTGGATCCTGGGTGCGGACATGGCACAGCTCATCAGGCCACATTGAGGCGGCGTCCCACATCCCACAACTGGAAGGACGAGCAGCTAAGATATACACCTGTGTACAGGATGGGGTTTGGGGAGATAAAGCAGAAAAAAAAAAAAAAAAGATTGGCAACAGTTGTTAGCCCAGGTGCCAATCTTTGAAAAAAACGAAAAAAGGAAGATTGGCAACAGTTGTTAGTCCAGGTGCCAATCTTTAAAAAATAAATAAATAAAATGGTCAAATTAGTCCGGGGCAGTTTACAACAGACACTTGGAAGCTACACAGTCGTACAATTTCTCTTCATTTTTCTAGTGGTGATCTTGGCTTAGAAACAGTCTTATGACTGAGACTATTTTGTATTCAAAGAAAATCTCCAGTCCAGGTCAGATTTAGACTATCACTAAGGATATTCTGTTCTGAATCCCACTGATGGAATTATATGTTCATTTCTCCAAAAAGATCTTGGCCGAGGATTGCTATACCTGTTCAAGAAATCATGTTAATTGCCAACAGATGGCACAGATAACTTTGTGTACCTCACAGATATTTCTGCAACATTCTCTTACTTTGTCATTCTCAAGGATGGGATCGACTCTGTTTTTTTACATACCTTTAATTTCAATATAAATTAGTATAATAAAGCCTAATCTATGGTCTTTACAAAACTTGGATTTCTTCTCTAATTTTTATTTTTTTCTTCTTACTTTGGATTTAATTTGCTCTACTTTTTCTAGTTTCCTAAGGCAGAACTTGGATTATTGGATTTAGATCCTCCTTGTTTTCTAATGCATGCAATCAGTGCTATAAATTTCCCTCTAAGCACTGCTTTTGATGCATCCCACAAATTTGGATAAGTTGTATTTTAATTTAGTTCAGAATATTTTAAAAATTTCTCTTGAGATTTCTTCTTTGACTCATGTGTTCTTTAGGAGTTTTCTGTTTAATCTCCCAAGTATTTGAAGATTTCCCCACTATCTTTCTGCTATTGATCTCTAGTTTAATTCCATTGTGATCTGAGAGCAGACACTGTATGATTTGTATTCTTTTGAATATGTTAAGGTGTGTTTTATGGGCCACAAATGTGGTCTATCCTGGTGAATGTTTCCTTTGAGCTTGAGAAGAATATATATTTTGCTGTTGTTGGATGAAGTAATCTATAGACGTCAATTATATCTAGCTGATTGTTGACATTGAGTTCAACTATGTCCTTAGTGATTTTCCACCTTTTGGATCTGTCCATTTCTGATAGGGGGGTGTTTAAGTCTCCAAGTATGATAACGGGGTTATCAGTTTCTTGTTGCAATTTATCAATCTTTGCTGCATGTAGTCTGATGCTCTGTTGTTAAGTGCATACATGTTAAGGATTGATATATCTTAGAGAACTGACCCCTTTTTCATTATGTAAAGCCCTTCTTTATACCTGGTAACTTTCTTTGCTTTGAAGTCTGCTCTTCAGACTCTGTCAAAGTCTGAAATTAATATGTCTACCCCTGCTTTCTTTTGATTAGGATTTGGATGGTATATTTTTCTCCAGCCACTTATTTTATTATTTTTAATGCATGCAGAGAAGTTTTTATTTTATTTTATTTTAGCTTCCCCTTGTTCCAGCATGGTTGAGATATAATTTAAATATAACATTGTATAAACTAAAGGTGTACAACATTATGCGTGGAATCTCAAAAATCTGAACTCATAGAAATAGAAAGTATATTGGCAGTTGCCAGGGACTGGAGGGTGGGGGAGATGGAGAGACATTGGTCAAAGTATACAAAATTCCACTTACTTTAATTTATGTATGTCTTTATATTTAAGGGGTTTCTTGTAGACAATGTACAGTTGGGACTTGTTTTCTGATCCACTCTGACAATTTCTATCTTTTAATTGGTATATTTAGACCACTGAAATTTAAAGTAATTATTAATATAGTCGATTGGTATCTACGAAATTTGTTCCTATTTTCTGTTTGTTGTCCGTGTTCTTTGTCTCTATTTTTGTCTTCCACTCTTTTTCATTTTAATTGAGCATTTTATATGATTCCATTTCCTCTTCTTTCTTATCATAGCAATTATACTTCTTTTTTAAAAAACTCTTTTTTTAATGATTGGCCTAGAGTTTGCAATGTACGTTTACAACTAATCCAAGGTCACTTTTAAATAATGCTGTACCTTTTCGTAGGTAGTGCTAGTACCTTAGAATAAAATAATCCTAATTTCTCCCTCTCATCCCTTGTATCTTTGCTGTCATTCATTTCACTTATTTCATATATATGCATATATAACTACATATATAAACATATAGAATCAAATACATTGTTACTATTATTATTTTAAACAAACTATTATTTGTTAGATCAATTAAGAATAAGAAAAATGAAAGGTTTTTTTTTACCTTACTTAATCCTTCTTCAATGCTCTTCCTTTCTTTATGTAGATCTGAGTTTCTGACCTATGTTATTTGCTCTTTAAAAAACTTCTTTTAACATTTCTTGCAAGGCAGGTCTACTGGCAACACATTTCCTCAATTTTTGTTTGTCTGAAAAAGTCTTTGTTTCTCCTTCATTTTTGAGGGATAATTTCACAGAGTATGGAATTGTAGGTTGGTGGATTTTTTTCTCTCAATGCTTTAAATATTTTACTCCATTCTCTTCTTGCTTGCATGGTTTGTCTGGGGAAGTGAGATGTAATCTTTGTCTTTGTTCCTTTGTAGGTAAAGAGTCTTTTTCCTCCAGCCTCTTTCAGGATGTTTTCTTTGATTTTCTGTAGTTGGAAAATGATATGGCTATGTGAAGTTTTTTTTTTTTTTTAAGTTTTGCTACTTGATGTTTTTTGAGCGTCTTGGACCTGTGGTTTGGTGTCTAATATTAATTTGGGGAAATTCTCAGTTATTATTGCTTCAAATATTTCTTCCGTTCCTTTTGCTTTTTCTTTCCTCTGGTATTCCCATTACACATATGTTATACCTCTTGTAGTTTTCCCAGAGTTCTTGGATATGCTCTTCTGTTTTTTATGGAAGATTAGCACTGAGCTAATGTCTGCCACAAATCCTCCTCTTTTTCCTGAGGAAGATTGCCTCTGAGCTAACATCCGTGCCTATCTTCCTCTACTTTATATGCAGGAAGCCTGCCACAGCATGGCTTGACAAGCGATGTATAGGTCCACAGCCAGGATCCAAACCAGCGAACCCTGGGCCACTGAAGAG
Organism: Equus przewalskii; assembly: GCF_037783145.1. Lineage (NCBI taxonomy): Eukaryota > Metazoa > Chordata > Mammalia > Perissodactyla > Equidae > Equus > Equus przewalskii. The sequence continues at coordinate 19,681,660 of NC_091844.1, forward strand.
GAATGTGAGAACTTAACCACTGCACCACCGGTCCAGTCTGAGGTTTCTATTAATATATACTGTAGCAAAAGTTCTTTCCTCAGCCATCTCCAGATTATTAATAAGTCCATCAGAGTCATTCCTCATTCCCATTACAGTATTTTTGATCTCTAGCATTTCTTTTTGGTTCTTTCTTGGGATTTTTATCTCTCTGTTTACATTGCCCATCTTTCTTCTGACTTTCTTTTTATTAGTGTTAGCATGGTATATCTTTATCCATTCCTCCCTTTAATTTGTACATATCTTTGTATTTAAAGTGGGTTTCTTATAGAAAACATATAGTTGGGTATTGCTTTTTGATACACTCTGACAGATTTAGGATAAAACTGAAGAAATCAAATCCATTGCCAAAGCATATCAAAATTAAATCTCTGAAAACTAAAGGCAAAGGAAATGTCTTGAAAGGAGCCAGAGAAAAAATAGTGTATAACCCTTAGAGAAAAACAATTTGAATGACAGAAGATTTCTCATCAGAAACTATAGAGGCAAGAAGCAAATATCCTAGTATTTTTTCCAGTTGCTGAAAGGAAAGAAAATTCAATCCAGAATCCGATAGTCAGTGGAAATGTCCTGTAGCAATGAAGTGAAATTCAAGACATTCTCAGAGGAAGGAAAGGAAAAGAATTTGTCACAAGCAGATCTACCTTGAAAGAGTGGCTAAAGAAAGTTCTCTAAACAGGAAGAAAATGACAGAAGAGGGAACTTAGGAACATCGTGAAGAAAGAACACAGCCTAAGAATTTGTGCATTTTATTTTTTTGGGAAAATTAGCCCTGAGCTAAGATCTGCTGCCAATCCTCCTCTTTTTGCTGAGGAAGACTGGCCCTAAGCTAACATCCATGCCCATCTTCCTCTACTTTGTATGTGGGATGCCTACCACAGCATGGCTTGCCAAATGGTGTCATGTCCACACCCCGGATCCGAAACAGCAAACCCTGCGCTGCCAAAGTGGAATAGGTGAAATTAACTGCTGTGCCACCGGGCCCGCCACATGGGGTCTTCTATTTTTTTTCACTTGATTCAAGTGTTTGCAATTGCTCATTGAAGCATTTTTTGACAGCTGCTTCAAAATCTTTGTCAGATAATTCTAACAACGCTATCATCTTATTATTGGCACCGATTGATTCTCTCTTTTCATTTTGTTTGAAATTCTCCTAGTCTTGGTGTGATGAACCCTTTTTTGAAACCTAGACCTTTTTTTTTTATTGAGGAAGATTAGACCTGAGCTAACATCCACCACTAATCGTCCTCTTTTTGGTGAGGAAGACTGGCTCTGAGCTAACATCTGTGCCATCTTCCTCTACTTTATATTTGGGACACCTGCCACAGCATGGCTTGATAAGTGGTGCTTAGCTCCATGCCCGGGATCCGAACAGGCAAAGCCCAGGCCACTGAAGTGAACTTAACCACTGCACCACTGGGCTGGCCCCAAAACCTGGAGCTTTTTGTATTATGTTATGACTCTAGATCTCATTTAAACCCTCTGTTTTAGCTGGATTTATCTGACACCACTTCAGCAGCAGAAGGGAGGTGATTTGCTATTGTCAGGGGGCTATAGAAACCCAACTTCCTTAGTTTTTCTTGACATAGGAGTCTTCTTATTATTGCTTGGCAGACATAGGAGTTCAACATCCCATGTGGTCTCTATTGACAATGCAGTGGCAGTAGCCTGATTATTACTGGGTGATTACAAAAGTCTCTTCTCTCCGCTGGCCTCTTCAGACTCTAGCATGGTGGGGGAGGGGTCACCTTATTATTGTGTGTGTGGCAGGAGGTGGTAGTACAGATTTCCCACTTGGTTTCTACTGTGGATAAATACCAGTGATGTTGAGTCCAGACTCCTAACAAGTTCACTACAGTAAAACTGCCTCTAAATAAGAAAGTCAAATTCTCCAAATTGGGGGAGATATTTGAAATCTTTGAGAAATCAAATCTAGTGGAAAATGAATGGGGAGATATACCTTATGATTTTGTTCTGGAAAGTTTGCCTTTTCTGCCAATCCTTACTGAACATGTTTGTTTTGCATTCTCCTATTTCCTCTATTATATGCATTTTGTGTGTGTGTGTGTGTTTGTGTACTTCTTCATTTAAGACTAAGCAATCATATTCTTTTTCTTTCTTCTTTTTTTTTTTTTTGCTAAGGAAGATTCACCGTGAACTAACATCTGTACCAATCTTCCTCTATTTTGTTAGTATGTGGGCAGCCAGCACAGTATGGTTACTAATGGAGGGGTGTAGGTCCACACCCAGAAACGGAACCCACATTGCTGAAGCAGAGTGAGTCAAACTTAACCACTAGGTCACTGGGGCAGGCCCAGTAATCATACTCTTAGTGGGGAAGTTATAGCAGCTTCACAAAAGCATTTTGATCCCTTTGGGAAAAAAAAAAGCTTTTGCAGCATTGTATCTGCATGCTGTTCTCTCCCAGCATTCTACTTCTTTAAGAGACAACTCTATATGAGTGAGTACATCTCAGTGAAAAGTCTCTTCTACCACTTTCCCGAGCCCAGAAGTCTCCATTACAGAAAGCTCATGGTATATTGTTCTTAAAGAAAAGAATAATTTCTATAAGGAAGTTCAGGTCTTGACCACATATTGCCAACATGTCTAACTAAAAATTTTTTTTTTTAAAGATTGGCACCTGAGCTAACAGTTGTTGCCAATGTTTTTTTCTGTTTTTTCTCACCAAATCCCCCCAGTATATAGTTGTGTATTTTAGTTGTGGGTCCTTCCAGTTGTGGCATGTGGGACGCCATCTCAGCGTGGCCTCACGAGCAGTGCCATGTCCGTGCCCAGGATCCAAACCAGCAAAACCCTAGGCTGCCCAAGCAGAGCATGTGAACTTAACCACTAGGCCACGGGGCCGGCCCCTAAAAATATTTTTAATTATCAGCTTAATTTTTTTTCTTCTTGATGTCAGTTAAGTGCAAGGATTGATACTGTTTATGGAAATTTCTTATTTGGGCCATGAATGGAGAGAGTTTCTGACCAAAACTTCCCCTTATCTCATGTGCAGTTCTCACAGAGTCCAGAATCATATTCAAGACTCAGCAAAGGAGATTAGACTGGAAGACGCATCAGTGTCTTCAGGGGTATGTCAGAAACTACTGATGTTCAGATTCTACGACAAAAACGTCTCAATTCAGCAAATAGATCCGAGCATGAAGGATTTGAAAAGGCTACAAAAGCAAGTATATGGGAAAAAATGGCCTGTTTTTGATGAGGAAATATGACAAAGTGTGAGACTGTCCACTTGAGGTGCTAATTTTTCTCTCCAAATCTTGATGAGACAATTGTATTCATTACTGCATTTCACTTTTTTAGAGGTAGTATTTGTCTGAATATTACAGATAATATCCAGTTCTGCCACATCTTCTAGAGGGATTTGTCTAAGATTTCGCTGGCAAAAAGCAGCAGTAGAGACATGGAAAATGGCTACAGTGCCACAGCTTATAAAAACCTGTCAAGGAAAAGTGAAGAGAAATTTAGAAAACAAGCTTTACATTCTCTTGTTAAAAATCCAACTTTATCTGTTTACAAATATTTTCTGATTATGATTCTCCTTTATTTCTCCAGCCATCTTTTTGTTTTTTTCTTTTTTTCGTTCTATTTCAGAGAGATTGTTGGTTACGAGGAAAAGAAGGGAAAAAGACCTATTACTGAGAATTTCTCAGCCTTCTCACCTGTCGGTTGGTGCCATGTTTCTCTGGAAGCAATTTCCCTCCTGCACTTATCTTTTCTGCTATATTAATGTAGTGTGTTAACTATCTTCTGTTCCTCCCTGTGCTCCCACTCCCAAATATTGCGCGTATCTATTCCTGCCTGGATCACTTCCAGATCAACTGGCTCTTCCTAGGCTTGCATATGAATAGCACATGTTAGCAACCAGAGTGCAGAGGAAGAATTTTATTATTCAAGGTCTATGTGTGTAAGGAGGAAAAAACGTTCACTTTTTCCTTTATGCTCAAAATATAGCTATTTTAAGCAGAGTAGACCTAGATTTTGGTAGACTTTCATGAATTTTACCTGATACCTAATGAACTCTCAATTATGGTTTTAGCTCATTCTTCAGCTCTAGAATTTCTGTTTCCATTTTGCTTTTGATGATTGCTTCTGTCCCACCTACTCAGCTTTCTCTATACCACCAGGTATCTACAGGCTTAATCTCCATTTTCTATCTTGTTTATGATCTATCTTACTAATTTCATGGTTTTTACTTGATTCTTGGACAGTTTTATAAGTTTTTCAGTCACATATTAAGATGAGTGCATATGGGGATGGGGCGCACACTCTTAGGCATAGCCCCAGCTAAATTCCTTGTGGAGTGGAAATATGTGGTCAAACTAAGCTTAAATGAGGGGAGAGCTTCTCTGACATGAACATGGTGAATTTCTTTCTGTACATTATGAAGTTGGTGGTCATTCTCATTTCTCCAAAGGAATTGCATGAAAAGCTGTAAGCCCCAAACTACTCTGTTCTCACATCTTTTCCTGTCTCTTCAGTGTCCTATGCCACCTTGACACTCAAGGATGCAGTGGGCTATGCTCCTCTCAGGATGTACAGTGGGAGGGGGTGGAAGAAGGTGGTGTCAGGCCCTGGCTGCCTCAAAACATAGACATTTCGGTCTTGTTTATATTGGGGGCAAGAACCATACTTTTGAAGAATGCTGCTAGGTTGAAATGCTCTATTTTTTTTTTTCTGTTTGACTCAGCTGTTCTGTTTCAGAAGTCAAAGCTTGTGTTGGAGGTCAAAGCTGAGTTTTACAGTATGACCCTGTGTGGTGACATAATTAATAGAAATAACTGGATCTCTTTATTTTTCTTCATAGCATTTATTTCCATCTGCAATATTAGGTTATCATTTGCTTAGTGGCCTATTATCTCTCTTTCTCTACTGGAATATAAGCTCCCTGGGAGCAAGGAAGTAGATTGCTTTGTTCACTGCTGGATTCTTAGTGCCTGGCAGACAGTAGGTGCTCAGAAGATATTTGTTAAAATGAAGGAAAGATATAATTGTAAATTGGAGAGGACAAAAGTGATTATTAAGGTCTTTACTTCCTTGACTTTATGGTCCCAATATATAAGTATCGAAAAATGAGGATGAATGGTCTAGGAAAGGAAGGCGGATGGTTTATTTTGGAACATACTGGGCTTCAGGTGCCCAAAGACATTTTCATGGAGATGTCAACTGGAAATTTAGATTGAAAATCTGAATCTAAGGGGATGGTTTTGTGCTGAAGAAGAGACTGAGGATTCAACAGCATCTATGTAGTATTTGGTGTTTGAAAAAGACTAGGCAGATTCTGTAGCGTGAAATGACCAGTGGACTAAAGACCGAACCCTTGGGCACACTAATGTGGAACTTAGAGAAAATATTTTCACATAATTATGGTATTTTTAGCAAAGATAACTAAGTAAAAGGACAAACATTGGATGTTAAACAGTGATTGAATAAATAGAGAACTTATCTATCAGAGAGAGAGATTTATCTCCAGGAGCGATGCTTTTATATTTCAATGGGGGATAAAATCTCTGGGGCCATCTGTTTATGATTCAAAGGGTTGTAAAACATTAGGGAGCAAAGGTTTATCTCAGTCTTTCTGGAGGGGAAAGTGGTTAGCTATATGGCAGTTCCTATTTAAGCTCCCAGATTCATAATTTCAGGATTCTTCTGTAATGCCAAGGAAAAAATTATCTGTGCATGCAGGATTACATCTGGCTCCCATTATATCATGTTGAAGGGAGATAATGGGGCATAGGGAACCAAGACGTTTGTTGTTTTAAAGTAATAATACTGTGTCTTTCATCCAACAACCTAACGTTTGATTTTAGGACAAAATAAACATAAATATTAAAAACATTGACTAATACTTACAGGCCAATGAGGGAAAAAAATAACCCATGCAGATGATTGAGAACTGGGAGAGGGTAATATCTTAGGAGATAACTGAGTTTTCAAGTATTTGAAGAGCTTCCAAGTGGAGGATAGATTTAATCTAAACTTAATCTAGATTTTAGAGGGCTATAGAAAGGTCAACTGTCACACATTACTGGGAAGCAAGTTGTGGTACACAAAGGGAAAGCATTTTTATCAAAGTTTTCAATAATGGACTATAGCCCCTTAGAATTAGAGAAGTAATATGTTGTAATAAAAAGAATACTGGACCAGGAATAGGACAATTCCTGGGATTTTTTCCATCATTCATAGCCATGTTGTTTTGGGCAACCATTATCATCTTTGAATCTGTTTTCTCATCTTCGATCTTAGGTCTACTTAACAGTGAAGCCAGCTGGTCTGGGTACCTGAGGGTTACTGTAAATATTCAATAAGATTACCTGTCAACCTTGTTCCCAACACAGACATAGATGAAAAGAACTTAATCTTGTCAATTTGCTGTTATCTTGTTTAACCTGAGGGGTAACTCAAGGGTCACAAGGATTTGTGAGCTTGTTTTATAGAAGAAAAAGAGTGGCTTCAAGGAAATTATGATCAACCAGATAACCAGATAACCTACTGTTGACCCCCAGAAGTGAGATTGCCCAAGAGCTTATGTGGAGTGAAAGAAACATGCATTATCCCTTTGTTTCTCCAAAACTCCTCCTGCCAAGCACCTTTGCTCTATAAAACTTCCTGCTTTCTTCTCTTGTTGAGGGGGATTTGAGAGAACCTATCCTCCTGCCTTCTCATTTTGGCCAATTTGAATAAACCTTTCTCCATCTCCAAGCACCAGTGTCTAAGTGATTGGCTTACTGTGCATTGGGCACATGAATTTGAAATTAAGAGGTTCGGTATCAATGGCACTGTCCTGAAGATCAATCATGTAAAAGTATTGATGTACATAAATTTGTAAATACCAAATGAATCTGAGATAAGTTCTCCTAAATTAAAGTATTAAAGAAGAAACCAGGTAGCCATTTCTCAAGCCATCTCGGATGTCTGACATTCTGATAATTCCAACCCCAGATGTCTGAGTGCAACCTCACAGGGGATCCAGTAGGGACCACTCAACTGAGTCCAGTGAATCCAAAGAATTGAGAGACAATATTAAATTGTTGTTTTAAATTGAAGGGTAGTGCCACATAGCAATAGATAATATACCTTAATGCATTTCCTATGTGAACAGGGAATATACAAGAAACTAAACTGCCTGAAGATACCCAAGTCTAATCATCCTGATATGTTTTGCTAAAAGTATATTCTTTGTTCTTATCACACAGTTAACAGCAACTGTAACTGTGCTAGAGTGCTCATTTTTCCAAGCCTCCAACTCAGTTCTCTGTGGAACAGCTTCACTGTGACTCCAGCTACTCAAAGAGACATAACTCAACATTCCCTTCCAAAGCCATTTATGTCACCAGGGAAGTGCTGCAAATATATTGTGTAGGGAAAACACATGGGTTCCTCTTACAGAATTTTCTCTGTTTAAGAAAATAGAATTACATAAAGAAAAAGAAATGCATTTTCCTGTCCTTTGAGAGGTGCCATAAGCACCTCAGAATTGCATGAGAATATGGTCTTGTTCATGAGGAAATGGTCTATTTTGGGCATACTTTTCCTAAAGATTGAATGCTAATGTTATTTCGCCACAGGACATAGCCATTTCTCAGCAAGGAAGCAATATGTGATAATGATAGCTATATATTAAAACTGCCTTTAACTTGTCAAAATGCTTTCACATATGTTAATAAAATTACAGAGTATTAAAGTGAGTAAGAGTGTTAGACAACGGCAAGTCCAATCCCTTCATTTTCCAAATAAGGACAATGGAGGTTAGTAAGTAAAGTTATTTGCTCATGGACATTTAACTAGTTGGTAGCAGAACCCAGATTCCTTAATCTCTGTCCACTTACTATATTACTTCTGTCTTGGGAGACCTCTCTGTGGTAAGTACAGTGGCACCTGTTTGTCTAGTTTTACAATGAGTGAATTAAGACAGAATATCATTATGCTTGAATGATTTAAGTAAGGTCAAAAAGTAATTTAGAACATAACCTCAAGCAATGTTAAGACCTTTTATCATCCCAGAAATCCCATTCCTGGGCATATATGCAAAAGAAATGAAAATGTACATCACCATAAAAATTTGCACATGGATACTGATGGCATTATTCATAATAGACAAAAAGTGGAAACAACCCAAATGTCCACCAACTGATGATTAGATAAATAAAATGTACTACTTCTATACAATGGAATATTATTCAGCAATAAAAAGTAATGAAGTGGGGCCGGCCCTGTGGCAGAGTGGTTAAAGTTTTGCATGCTCTGCTTTGGTGGCCTGGGTTTCTGGGCTTGGATCCTGGGTGCGGACCTACTCTGCTCATCAGCCACACTGTGGAGGCATCCCACCTACAAAAAATAGAGGCAGACTGGTACATATGTTAGCTCAGGGCTGATCTTCCTCAAGTGAAGAAAGAGGAGGATTGGCAATGGATGTTAGCTCAGGGTGAATCTTCCTCACATGCACACAAAAAAGTAATGAAGTAACAATATATTCTACAACACGGATGAGTTTTGAAAATATTGTGTTAAGTGTAAAAAGCCAGACACAAAAGGTCACATATTGTATGATTCTGTTTACATGGAATATCCAAAATAGGCAAATCCATAGGGTCAGAAAGCATATAGTGGGGGCCTAATGCTGGGAAGGGGGAGAATTGGGGTGATAATAAAGAGTATGGGGTTTCTTTTTGGAGTGATGAAAATGACATAAAATTGATTGTGGTGATGATTGCACAACTGTGTGAAAATGCCATTGAATTATACACTTTAAATGGGTAAATTTCATGGGATGTGAATTACATCTCAATAAAACTGTTCCAAAAAAGAAAAAAGAAGACAGCTCTTCATCATGACCTAGGAGGCCAGGATGGGATTTAAAAATGGCATACTCTATAACACTGAAACATGCCAGCTGAGTAACTCCATTAAAGAGAGACGCAAATGAGTTAAGGGTTGTGATTTATTTCTGATGTGGGTCAGATTTGCCTACAGTAGTATTTTCTAAAGCATAGTAAGCATTCCCTGATGGCACACATGATGATATTAAGGAGTACCCATATTTTAATTAACATGAAATTATTTAATTGATACTGGTATTCTATTTGTGATGGTGATATAAAACTTTCTCTCTTGAAGTATATTAGAGTTAAAAATAAATTAATGTAAGGAAAATATACAAATAATGGTACAGTTGGTATGAGGAAATGGTAAAAATCATGAAGATGGCTCATGAATAATTGACTTTTCAGAACTCTAGTCCAGAGAAAACTTCTTCTCCCCAAATTCACATTATTCTCTAAACCTCTCCAACAATGGTAAACTTTGGTTACCCAAAGGGGGATTAAGTGTGTGTGGGTAGATGGCTCACCTATTCTAAAATCAGGAGGCACGTGGCTTAAAATCACAACTCAAAAGTGGCTCACTTCTGTGTGAAAGACCACAACTCATATTTGATTCAGTGATATACTGAAAAGGATAATGGCTGCTGAGCTCAAGGTATTTGGATTTGAATATTTGCTGTGTGACTTGTGAAACTTTGGGCGCGTCACAATATCTTGTAGTCTGTTTTATTTATGAAATGGAAACACTAGGACTTATTTCTATAGCGTGGTTGCGAGGATTACCTAAAACAATGTAAGTGACATATCTTACCTTAAATAGAGTAGATGATTAATGACTAGTTTCCTTCCTTTTGTTGTCGGTTATACAATCACATTCCATGGAGCAGAGTGGAAAGTTAATTGGCTGTGTCATTCTGTCAAGAAGACACACGTTAAGGCTCTTGTAGTGTTGAAGGATGAGGACCTCTGGTCTTTTCAAGTCAAGTGCTGTTATTGGTCAGTCACACTCAAAGGGCAATTAGTACATTCTCTGGATGAAATTCACCTCCTTTCAAAAGACTTCTCTGTCTAACTCTGCCATTCTGATTACTCCTTAGACCCCTTGGTTATTATGCAGAATTTTTGCTTTTTATTGTGTCTGGTGACTGCATCTTCTCTGCATAAAGACTGGAAGATCGTCCAGGGAATTTCTTTGTGGTCCCGGATACTTCCTGCTAGACTAGGAAGTTGATCCCCAGAAGCCCGGCAATTTGGTACATTTGTAGATGGAGTAGAAATGACTTCCCCTTAAGTACCATTGGACCATTCCTATGAAATACATAATTGGTTCTTTATTCAGTATGCAGTGTGAGCTGCTGGGCAGAGCATGGTCTTTGCAGTTTTACGTGCTCGTGTGTACCTGCTAGCTCTAACTTCTATTAGCTTTATGACCACTAGGGTCATTTGCCTCTCTTAGTCTCAAAGTTCTCTTCAATGAAAATAGAAAATAAAGAAAGAAAGAAGGAGGGACAGAGGAAGAAAAGAAGAAAAGAGTGGAGGAAAGAAAGGGAGGGTAGTAGGAAAGAAGGAAGGAAAGAAGAAGATTTATATCTTTTTCACCAAAATGTGAGGGTAAATCAAAATAGGGTAATTTGGGGGTTTGCTCCCTTTTTTCCTTCCTCCTCCCTTTTTTGACTGGATTTTGGAGTTAAAAACATTTGTTAAATGACTAATCTATATGGATATGGCGGGTGAAGATTACAAAAGCCTAAGGGTATAGTTCTTGTCCTTAAGAACAACTACAATTTAGATGAGACAAAAACATGTTTAACATAAATTGGATTGTGGAGCAATGGTCAGGAACTGTACATAAAAGCTAATAAAAATCTTTATAACTGTCACTGGGAAGCTTCCACTGAGTCTCCTTTCTCCTATATCATCTCATTACAGTGACATTTCAGTCAATATATTTTTGACTTGATGAATGAGTGGTTTTGTCCGCAGGCAGTAAACACTGTTTCACTAGAGAACTTGTCATACTTAGAGAAACGCTAAGATGCAGGCTATATTATTAGAGTCACTTTATAGATGAGGGCATTAAGTCTCACTGAAGTAAATTAACACGCCCAAAGTCACATAACTAGGGAAGGAGCCCGCGGACTCTGTTCTGTCCAACGCTAGAGCCCTTACTCCTCATCACCATGCATTACAGCCTCTCCAAGTCTTGAAGAAAGTGATGAAAGCAGACTGTTTGGCAGACAGCGTGTGTGAAGGGCATTCTACTGGATTCCAGAAGGGACAAGATCAAAGCCTTAGCAGATTCTGAAGGGACAGACATTAGACAGCTTGGCACGTTTGGAGAAGAGGGATGTGCTAACTCCTGGTAGCTACTGGAGCACTTCAGGAATGTCACTGACTCTAGGTTTCAATGAGCAAAGCACACATTAGCCTGGGTGCTTCGTTCTGAAATACTCAACTTTGCTTTGCTTCATAGGTTGGGCAGAACAGAATGACTCTGCCATCAAGTTCCTTTTCCTATCCTTACTAAAAGCTCTGCAATGACAGCAGTCTGGGTTCGTATTTCTGCCCACACACACATGGAGACCAACCCTTTCCATTTGCCTGTTGAAAAAGCTATCAGGATGTGAGGTAAGGACAATGCTAATAGACTTTTTCTTTTGAATGTTGAAGGGATGGATCTCAGTTTCTGTGAAATCATCCGTTATTTCTTTAGAGTGATTCTCAGCATAATGCAGAGAATGCATGATTTTTACTGCTTTTTAAACTTTTGCAAGATGGATACTGTTTAAAAAAAATATTGTGATAAAGCTGCACAAAGGGAAGAGTTATGTGTGGGATCTGCATGGTGAGTGTTGGGGGCATGTGGGGTTCTTTCCTAAATTGAAAGCTGGCCGAGCAAAGTGATCCATTGGGCAAAGTTTGTCACTGGGGCATCTCTTTCTGTCCCACCTCTTGGAATCCTATTCCTTCATGAAATAGCTCAAGTGGCTTACTCCACTGGGTTGAATCTGTACAGCAAACACTGTCCCTGACTCCAACTCCCAGAGTCAGAGGTTCAATTTTGTAGGGACAAGAGTAGTAAAAAAAAAAGTCCATTGTTCTAATCATGAGCGGAGCAAGCATATCTCAGGCTTTGCCACTTAGTAGATGCAGGCACCAACAGCAGACTGACTGAATCAGAATCAGCATTTTAACAAGATTCTCAGGTGATCAGGTCTGGAGAAACTGCCCTGGAGACCCATTGCCTTACATGTGAGAGAAAATTCGGGTCGGAATTTCCTAGGCATCACGTCTCAGCATAGTCTACCAATTCTGTTTGACCTTAACGTGCGCTAGAGTCTGAGGTCGAAGTGCTCAGGCTCGTTTGGGAATCTCTGGGTTAAATTAAGCAGGCAATGATACTGATGGAAATAGCACATTACTACTACTGCTACCAGCTGCCATGTTTGAAGACTTACATTAAGATACACTTGAGAAATGTTCTCATTTATTTTTCACCACGATTCTATGAGGAACGTACAATAAGTGTCTCTATTTCATGTGTGGAGAAAGTAAGCTCCAAGACGGTAAGGTCGCACAGCTAGTGAAGTAGAGCCTAGGCTGAAAAGATCTGGCTCCAGAACCTAAAACAGTTTTTTGCCTCTGCCGAAAGTTCTAAGAACCTTTAGAATTCTGATCTGCTTTATGATTCTGCAAACCTGAAATATGGTAGTTAAGGTTTCCCAAATGAATTTGGCTTAGAATCCCATTTGAATGGATGGCACATCTCTCTGCAACAGACTCCACAGAACATCTGGGAGCTGCCTCCTTTTGTCATAGCTTGGCAAATGGTGATGGACGTAAGTTAACATGGCAGGGCAGATCCGTGGGCACTTTATGTGTAAGTTCAGGGCACTGAAAAGCCTAGAATTCTCTGACAAGCCTGTGAAGAGTATGGAGCTCTCACTATCAAAATCACTGATTTTGTTTAAGCACTGAAAAACATTTTATTTAAAGTCTTGATTTTCAACACTTTCTCAGGTCTCCAATAAGCAGCAGACCCTAGATTTTCTTTCTGAACATAGTGATGAGCCAGGTGGGTTTTTCTCAAGCTTACATTTTATTTCAAATCTCATCATTTAAGCTTGAAAATTGGCATGCCTTTTGCTTTCTGCCCTGGGCTGGACATTGTCTGTTTGCTCCTCCAGATTCAGTTGCTACCCTCCTCCTCCTTGCTCGGGGCCCCCGTAGCCATGCTCTACGGATGGCATTCATAGGTCACCCTTGCCCTCTGGCTTATAGTTGGATTTGGCCAACGGGTAATGATGTGTCAGAGTGCAGAGGGATGGAGAGGTCGGGTTACTTATTGACGCGGCTCTCTGCCTGCTGGGCTACTACTCCAGTGCATCCCTTTACTAAATGTCACAGCTCCAGCTGGGTGGTTCTTACAGCTGCAGATTAGCCCAGGCTCCATCAGGTCCAGGGGTGGGAATGGACCCCTACTTTTAGGATGAGTCACTCCCCCTTGTTGGTTTCCCTTCATTCTGCCCACATATCTGTAAGTAGTCCTTTGTGAAACTCTACCCAGCTTCATCCCTTAATCGCACCATTTGTTTCCTGCCTGGATCTTGACTGACATATAAATCAAAACATAATCAGGTATATTAAAATTAAAATGTTTTAAAAATTATTTTCTTGTTACATTGCTTTATTACTTTCTCATATATTCCTATTTCCTGAATCTTCAGATAAAATCAGTGTTCCAGAAAATGTGCCACGTTCCTCCACTGGCTTCTTTCAGGTATTTCCAAGGGTATAATGAATACACCAGATGGAGGATGCTGTGAAACTAATATGAATATTCCCACCTGAGAGAAACGAATAGAGCAAAAAGCAAAGGCCCGAGGTGCTAATTTTTTCTAATCAGAGAAACAGAAGAGCACGATGTGGGTCCTGCCTCAGAGGAAAACCCTTGTGAATCACTGCAATAGAGTGTCCCAGGGGATTAGGGACAGGGTGGAGACAGTGGGTCCTGGGGAACGGGGTAGGGGGGATGCTATCAAGAAGACTACTATGGGGAAACCAAATAAAAGGAAACAAAATTCCTTCCCTGGAGAGTTCTTGTGGCCTCAAGCAAGAGTGAAAATGTGGGAAAGTAAGGCGCAAGGTGTAGTCAGATTTGTGAGAGATGTCAACGCTAGAGCATCTCTGAATCCAGATGGTGGCTGTCAGAATGTGAACACCCTTCCGGAAACAAGCCACATCTGGCTCAGGTCAGATATGCCGATGGTGCCAGGATTTGAAAAGAGGAAGGAGAACCACCAAGAGAGTAAGAGGCCCTTTGAAGAAAGGAAGGTTGAGATACGGAGAGAAGGGCTGTGAGGACAGCCTCTTCCCACAGACCCTAAGCGTAAAGAGAGGGGAATGGACGGCTTGCTGATGAAATGGCTGCCTGAGCTCAGTGGACTCAATACATCCCCTGGAAAATGACAAGTGGACTCTTTGCCTTGTTAGTAGGATGACTGGCAGCACAGAACTTTGGATCTGGAGCCAAAGAAAATGAGGAAAATAGGGTCTAGAATTTCTCAATCAGATACTGTATCAGGCACTTAAACATAGTAGTCTTATTTTAATCCTCTTAAAGAATTGTTTCCCTTCCATTTCCTACATAAGGAAACTGAAGTTCCAAATTTACTATCATAGGGTTACGAAACTATGAAGTATCAGAGCCTGACTCCAACTCAGCTTGCTCTGCATCTGGAGCCAGCTGTACCAAGCGTCTTCCTCCTAGGGCCCAGAGAGGGTAACTTTCCCACCTCATCCTGGGTGAAGGGATAAGCAGAAAGCAGTCAGCACAGGCTTGGAGTGGCAATAACTCAGACAATTCAGAAAAACTGATTCATACACCCAAAGCCTGAAGGAAGAATTATATGAACTGGAAAGAGGAAAAATCGAGGAACTCCCCGAAAGAGACAGTTTTAAGCTTGCCATCTGTAGCCAATGAAGTTAATAAGGTGAAACCTCATACTTTAAACTTACATTAACCATATGTATTATGCAGTTATACCCACAGCTCCCTCCCACTCCAGCAAATCTCAGCTGAACATCAGAGTACATTTAAATTACTAGACCACACAACGACTAAATTGAGAAAGCTGATCTCAAATTTACTGTGCATGAAAATCACTCAAGAGTGACAGTTCAAACAGACCCCTAGGCCCCATCTCTAGAGATTTTGATTCAGTAGGTCTGGAGGAGAACCTCGGAATCCACATTATAACAACCACCCAGGTGACTGATGGAAATTGATCATCTGCTTGAAGCGCTGGCTTTGAAGCAGCTCTCATCTGAAATCTACCTAGGAGAAGTGATCTCAGTAGGAAAATAGGGGTATACGGCAGATATGTAAGTAAAGCTCGTTATTAAAGCTTGATTAGGATAACTCTACACTTTTTTTCATCCGTTTTTCTCTCTCTGCTTAGTCTCCATATCATTGTTCACTCCTTTATCAATTCACTCTTGGACCATTTAACAGACTCTACTACTGGAGTTTCTGAAAATATTCTTTTTGACCACTACCTTATCCAATCTGATATATCCTAAAAGCTAACATTTCCCTATCAACGTCCTTGTGCTATTCTTCTCCACATAAACCTTCAAGTTTTCTTAACAATTAAGGGACAAAGGCCAGCCTCCTAGACATGGCCTTGAAAGTTCTCTGAAATCTAACTCTTCCTTGTCTTCCAGGATAATTCTCCTGCATCCTACATAGACTAAGCTTGTCTCCTCTTCTTTACCAAGTACTCTCTGAGCAGCCATTCTTCCATGTCCAGGTAAGAGGAAGGAAATTCCTCACTTCTCACATTTCTACCTTGAGGTAGGGAAGAGGAGGCGTGAAGACTAGGCAGTGGTGTGCTGGTAGAAGGTTAACAATCAGCTCTCTTTGGAGAAACAAGGTCCTGATTTTTAGCATTTGACAATTTCCATGGTGTAAATAATCCCATTATGGTTTATTTCAAGCTATCAATATGATTGCACTGAACATGGGGTTTGGAAGTGCTGTGCACGGTTGGCTCCCCTGAGCTTATATGTACTAACTGGAGCACACCCCAGGAACTAGGGGTCACTCCCTTCTCATTTCACATGCCACAGTGATGTCTGGCTGTAGGGGAAACTCTACATGTCTTTTTCACAATGAGTGGAGGGGTGACTAGTCTACACGCAAAATTCGTTCTGCCCCAGGGCCTGGCTGGTTTCTGGCCTCATGGCCTTTGTGCTGCGCAGTACTCAGTGTCCTGCTAGCAGCCGCTGAAATCTACTTGGTGATTTATGCAGTCTGCATTCTTGGTACTTTCAAGTCCCTATCTCCCTTCCCCATCAGCTGATTGCCTCACCTCAGCTCTTGCTGGGGCTACAATCTCTATGTCTCAGCCACGTGGTCCACTTGGCTCTTGGTTCATGCTGGGCCCCCACAATGTCTTCCCTACAACAGGCCTGCAGTTCCCAAGTACTGATAGGTGCAAGCAGGGACTTCCTGACCCCTAATCCCGGGAGCTGAGGGAAACTCGGGGGGCAATATCTATGACCCTCTCTCTGTGTAGTCTCTCCCTTTATTTCTCTTCCACCATATACATGAAGTCATGCTAGTCACAGAGATTGTCTAAGAGAACTAGAAAATTCTCCAGTTTACCAGACAAACTGAGAAGTGGGTACCAATGCTCTGGGGTCCCCTAATCTGTTTGCTTATTTCTAAAACCCCCACCAGCATTACTCCCCCTGGGGTTTCAACTTAGAGTGGGGAGCAGGATATAACTATTCCCTTCTCTGTCCTTCCTTTGTCTCCCCTGATGTTAATTTTCCTAGCCAAAGGGATCCTGTTTCCATTTCCTTTGGGGAGGTCACTTTTCTCCTATTCTGAGCTCTCCCTACATATGTATAAACAATCAAATATACTATTTATTCTCTCCACAGGTACAATCGAAGGGATATGAGCAGCGAGGAAAACTTGTAATGACGTTAAGCTTTGACTCCAGAACTCACTAGGAAAATGATGGAACCTCCAGTCCCTCAAAGTTTTTAAAATTATTCTCAGGCTGACCTGTGCTGTCATCTCAGCTGGACCAAGTTCCCCTGTCTAAGAAGTGCCTGTCCCACCGTGGTGTTTATTTCTGCTGTACGGATGCTGGTCTTTTCTCTTTCATGAGGTTGTCAAGTTTTTAAGATTCAAATTTTTAAGATTTCTGCTTTTCAAATTATGGTTGCAAGGATGTCAGCTTGGAGATTCAAATCTGTCTAGTGACCTTCTGTAAGGACCTTCTTCTTCTCCGGCACAAGGAATTTCATGATATTACCTTAATGGTGAGAGAATAGACAGAAAGACAATGAGAAACAAAAATAGCCATCACTTCAATATTTTTGAATATTATGTTAATTCACAATGTTAATTGAATTCTGATTCCAATATACTCTTGCTGTCCTCTCTCCATGGGAGAAATGATATTTTATTAATGGGTGTAGCTACTCTGCCCACAGTCAGGAACCTGACTTTGTGCTGTCTCTTTTATTTCTTGTACCCAAGCATGGTGTGTGTTCTTGTGGTTGCCAAAAGAATCTGTTACTCTCCATTCTGACTAAATGGGAAGTGAGGCCAGGTCTGTACCCAAGACCTGGTTGTCTCTAATTTGAGAGGTAGGAAGCCCACCTTGGCACCAGGATTGAACATATTTAACCCCAAAACTCTTCATTTGGGGGCACAGCATACTTGCTCAAGTGTATTAATTTTTTTCTTATTAGTCTGTTGCTCTGTGCTTATACTCCATGTGTCAGGACTCTGGAAAGGAGGAGGGGGCCGTGACAATTCTTAGCCCTAACATTTCCTACCATGGAAAGTCTTCTTTCTTCATCAATTTGTTCCAACTCTTAACCTCACTCAAGGATCAACTTAAATTCCAATTTATTCATCTCAGCTACACATATTTTAAGTTATTCATCTGTGTGGTTCACTGACTTGATAGCATACTTTTGAAAGTAGTGACTGTTGATGAAAATAATCCATAACTAATCTATAAATGAAAATTGGGGGGCCGGCTCCATGGCTGAGGGGTTAAGTTCACGTGCTCCGCTGCGGTGGCCCAGGGTTCGGATCCCGGGCGCAGACATGGCACCACTCGTCAGGCCATGTTGAGGCAGCGTCCCACATCCCACAACTAGAAGGACGTGCAACTAAGATATACAACTGTGTACAGGGGGAGTGTGGGGAGATAAAGCAGAAAAAAAAAAAAAAAAAGACTGGCAACAGTTGTTAGCCCATGTGCCAATCTTTGAAAAAAAAAAGGAAGATTGGCAACAGTTGTTAGCCCAGGTGCCAATCTTAAAAAAAAAAGAAAAAAAAGAAAGAAAATTGCGGTGAGTTTATTCTGAGCCAAATGTGAGGACTATATAGCCCAGGGCCTTCCTTCCCTAAGGAAGGAAGTGCAGTAAAGAAGTGGAGTGTACAGAGTGGTTATATGCCCTCGAAGAGCATGTTTCACATATGATTGAAATGTCCCTTTTACATTAGTCACAAGACTGCTCTGTTGGCACGGTGATTGATGGACACAGCAGAGCAGCAGGTCTGTTGTCTCAAGCTGTTGGTCACAGGTGAGCACAGCAATCAGTTCCTAGCCTACAGAAAGATGCTTGTTTTTAAAGGAATACCAGTGTGGAGGAAGTTGCACCTGTATCTTAAGGCCATTTGTTCTCATCTTTGGGACCCAGGAAATGCTTAAAGCAGATGTACAATGCATGCTCAATGGCCACATCAGGCCCTTTTGGAAAAACAAAGTCAGACTGAATTAGGTTTACACCAAATGGCTTCCTCATATGCTCCAATATATCCTATTACTTGCCATTTTTACTCGTCATGACAACATCTTGCAATTCTTTGTATCTCACTATATGTCGCATAACCTAACCTTCCTTGAAAATATTTTAACTAACCAACTAATAATTGTACTGTATTGGATACTTTTCAAGCTCTCATTGAGATAGTGTGCTAGATACTTTCATGCTTTACATACTAGAATGCTACATTTCACAGGACACACAGTTATCTCTAGGCAAGAGATCTGTCTTATAGACAAGAGACAAGAAAGGATCCTGGCTATCTTGCTTTCCAATCCTGTGATTGTGCCCAGAGTCCAAGTTCTGAGACTCAAGGGCTTAAAATAAAACCACAGATGAGTCAGCAGTTACCCTGAGGGCCAGTCTCCCAGAGAGAAAACATTGAACAACTGGGAATGACTCGTTCCTTCAGGGTCTTAAATATTTAGGGGGGTAATCTTCTCACTGGGTATCTTTAAATTATTTAAACTAAATTGGCCTGCCCTGTGGTCTCTTGTCTCCACAGGATTTGAAAGGCTGCCTATTTCCTTCTCACAAGTGGGTAGGTTTATAGCTTAATCAAAATGACAATTACCTAAGGCATTAAGCATGCTATAAACCACATCCTTTACAGGGTCACCAAGGCAGGGAAGAGGGCACGCGTGAGGAAGAAGCTCAGGCTGCTGGTGTAACTGGAAAGCAGTTTCTCTTCTCTGCCTTCTGCACTTTCCTCTGAAGGCTGGGAGGGAGCATGGCTTTGGGGCAATTCGCCCTTCCTGGGGCAAAGTCTGAACTCCATTTCCAGAGTCACTATAGAAGCATGCTGGCGCTTCACATCTACGTGTTTGATGCAGCTGACAGCCAGGAATTCAGACTGCCTTTATCCTCCATGACTCCCAATTATTTCTCTCATGACACACAGGACTTCCTTTATTTTGATGAGAGGAAAAATAGGCGGCTGAGACATGAAGACCTGACTTGAAACGTTTTAGGGGCTGATGTTTGATCTAGGGATTATAGTTTTCAACGTGGAAGCTCCAAAAGTGGAATTGAAACCAATGGGTGGAATTTGTACTGAGCTTGTTTTCACTCTTGTCTAACCAATCTGCTAGGTCACACCTGTGTGCATAGGTATAATCAGAGAGATATGAGCAGTAAATAGAAATTTAATGACATTAAACTTTGACTCAGAACTCACTAGAAATATGGCACCTCCAGTCCCTCAAAACTGTTATGGTGCTTGGGCTTATATACTCATCTTAGGTGTACCAAACTACTTAGGTTAAGATGTATGTACTTCATTTTGTGCTATTTCTTTTTGCTGCACTGATGCAGCAGAAATAAATTGATGGTACTTTTTTCTCTTTCATGAAGTTATTAGTCACTTGATCTCTAGTCACCGTAGTTACAGAAACCAATTCTCTCACCTTGGGTGGTTATGGCCGCTTTAATACTTCAACAATTAGATTAATTTTCTATTATTCCTAGACTGTGTACTGCCCCACCCCTATGGTGAGTTGGACATAGTATTTGCACATAAACTTTTGCTGAACAAATTAGGTGAAGTGAAGTGAGGAGAAAACTGGCAGAAGGGAAGTTTTCTCTTGAGTCCTTAAAGCAGGGAGCAATTTATCCCCTAAATGAGATCTCCATTCTCTAGGAGGCCCCCATGGCTAAGCTCGTTAAAAAATAAAGCTATAAACACATCATAAACCAGGTAAAATGGCTCAGTGTGATCTTTGGAAAGGTGCCAAAGTAGGGAATCACAAAGGGAGGCTGGAGACCAAGATGAGAAATCTAGATCCACCTTGCTCTGGGGATATATTTCTCCAAATTACAGTGAGAAAATGCTTAAAGGAAGAGCTGCATAGATAGAAACTTTGTTTTCTTTTAGGAGACATCCTTATTCATTAGTTTTGAAAATAAGAATTGCCCTCTCTGTAAAGACCTATAGAAATGGGATGGGATAAGATGCAAATAAAGTCATGATTGCATTTTATTGAAGGTAAGATGTACCGAATTCTTGTGCTGTGTTGTGAGAAAAGGAACAAAAGCATGAGCATGGAATAAGTACAGTTATAGAACATAGTATAGGGGACATCACTGGGTGCATATGGATGCATGAAGTGGAGTGGGCTTTTTGAACATGAAAACATATAACTAAATACAGTCATATTTTAGCTGTGTGATGAATGGTTTCTGCTATCATATTAGGGGAGATGGATCAGATATTGGTATTGACTGTCGGAGATTCTTGAATAAGATGTTTCTATGGCTTTTTAGAAATAATTTAGAGGAGAGTGATGCAAATGATTGTCTTTGTTTGTTCTAAGCCGTCTGGGGGCTGCCTTAAGAATTTGCACAAAGGATTTGTTTCTATTTTGCCTAACTTGGAATTCACCAGAAAAGCAGTGGACATTGCCCAAAATATTAAAGGCAACTGGAAAACCTGCAGCCACTTGGGACAGTAGATTACAGTTGAGACATACAATAGACAGCCCAAAGCCTGGGAGTCAAATCTGGGGAGAGTGTTTCTTTCAGAAATTAGGGCATTTAAATCCTCCCATATACTTGAGAATTGATAAAGCCACACACATGCCCAAGACTGGATACATGTTCAGAAAAGATCTGAGAAAACATAAGTTGTCATCTTCAGCTGATCTCTTGGCTCAGTGCAAGCAGGAATTTAAGGCTAAGGCAGAGTTATAATCGTCTGCTAAGTAGCGTTGAAGGAGTGCCTCAGGATGAAGACAATCTGCAAAGACTGGGAGATATTTTTTTAAGCTTCTAGTATTCAAGGCAATCTCTTTCAAAATGCTAGCAAAACACAGGCTAAAGGAACAGCTTTTAGCGATCACACATGAAAAAGAATATAGCCTTTGCAAAAGTAGACCAGAAAAGTCACCAGTCAAATGGATGACTGGGCATTTGTGAAAAATCCACAGCTAATGTACTTAGGAACTGAAAAAAATGAAAGCTTTCCACCTAAGATCAGGAACCAGACAAGGAGGTCCACTTTAACCACTGTTATTTAACATAGCACTGGAAATTCTAGCCATAGGAAATTACTTTTGAAGTGTAGGGAAGTTTCAGTGTTGAGAAGGACTTGGTGGGTGCTGCGTACGTTACATTTCTTGACTTGGGTGGTTACACAACTGAGTTTACTCTGTGTTATTCTTCAAGCTGTGCCCTTGTGATTTGTGCATTTTTATATCTATATTATATTTTAATTAGAAAGTTAAAATATATACCATTGAGTAAAAAATTAAAGTGGCCATTGTGAGAGATTGTATTTTGGTTCTTATATAACTGCTTCCCTATCTTTGAATTAAATAATAAATTGTTTTCAGTGGAACATGATCAAAAGTACTAAAATGTATATTAAGCTTCAAGTAAATGAACAGTAGATGCTTTTTTCAGCAGCTACTTTTCAATGGAGAACCCTGTGATATGGCATTTCTGATTTCAGTAATAAAAATCTCAGTATATGTGCCTATATAAGCTAGAGAAAAGCTCAGATCTGCTGATTTTGCATTATTAGCTTGGCTTTTTCTTCATTGCTTCATCCCTCTATAATTTTGTGAACATTATGGTGCGGAAATGACTCTTTCTTTTCTAAAAGTCTGGTTTATAAGTCATTATCTGTATGCCAATTTTTTCCCATTAATGTCTGAGAGTCTGAATGTGTGGGGAAGAAATCTCTCTATTTGTACTTTGATTAATGCTAAATTCATTAAACTTTGTGCATTGGGCATCATCCTTGACATTTTGGAAAGTATTCCTCTTTTCTGGCAATAATATGATAAATCCAGATCCATTCTGATATTTTCTTGGTCCAGTCATAGAATCAGGTGCTTTCCCAGTTTCCCATTGATTTTCCCAGTTCCACATCTTATGTTCCTTAACCCTACTCTTTTAGGATGAGATTTCATCAACCACTAAAACTTTCTTCTACTCTGATAATCTACAAAAGGAGATGAAAGGAAGCCAGTATGGAGGAATTTAGGAGATCCCCGCCACTGTGATGTGGAGGACAGATAAGCTGAGGCTGTGCACCAGCAGAACACTACCTCAGGCAGCATTATAAGACCAGAGTATGAATGGTGCTTCCCAGACTCACAGCTGTGCTCATTGTGTACAAGCAGCCACTTTGATGGAGACGATGGGTATATAATGATGGTGAAATTAATAGTTGGCTAATTCAATAAGTAAGATCCTAAGGGTAATTTGGCTAAGGTCTATTCACACAAACCAGTCATTTCACAGCAATGCCACACAAATCACTTACAACTTTAGCCAACTGTAATTATGGGACCTAGATGGTAATATGAATACACAGTAATATGAATATAATGTGAATGTACAGTGTATTAGTTTGCTAGGACTGCCATGACTAAGTACTATAGACTGGTTGGATTAAATAACAGAAATTTATTTTCTTACAGTTCTGGAGGCTAGAAGTCCAAAATCAAGGTGTCAGCAGGGTTTTTTTTTCTGGGGCCTCTCTCCTTGGTTGGCTGATAGCCATCTTCTCCCTGTGTCTTCACATCGTCCTTTCTCTGTGTCTGCCTGTGTCCTAATTTCCTCTTATTATAAGGACACCAGTCATATTGATTGAGGCCCACGCTTTTGACCTCATTTTAACTTTACTTCTTTAAAGACCCTATCTTCAAATAGTCACATTCTGAGGTACTGGGGGTGAGGACTTCAACACATGAATTTTGAGGACACAATTCAACCCATAGCACTAATAGCTTACCAACCTTGGTCAGGTGCACTGACTTGGTATATGTAACCAACATGTTATATGTGCTAGCATCACATTCTCAAGTCCACATTACAAATGGGAGTAGTTTAGTAGGTCTCTCTGAGGTGAACAAGGGTGTGAAATGTGGAAAAGAAATAGAAGCATATGATAATACCTATAACTTCTTTGTAGAAGGTACGTTACGTTTCTAGCAGAATTTTGTAGCTAGATATACTTTTATAAGCCTAGATATGTGCAAAAGCATTGTGAAAGTTGGTTTTAAAATATCAAAGTTTCTAAAGCACTGCTTTGCCCCTTTCTCCTCTGTTCAGTAGTATTGGAACACATGCTAATGGAAGAGGACATTAGAAATTAATGACCCTGATAATCAAAGTGAATAGATTTGAAGTCATCTTATTTGCCATCAGATCTGTTCTTTCTTTAGTACATCCTATGTCTTTTAATAATACCAGTTAACTGTCACCCAGTGTTACAAACTGTGCTGTCTTTGACTTTCTTCTTTCCTGTCTCTTTATTACAATATAGCAGTCGGAGCCAAACAGATCTGGGTTCAAAATCTAGGTTTGCCGCGTACTATTTGTGACCTTGACATGTTATTTATCCTTTTGCTTTACTTTCGTTTCCTCATAGGCAAAACATGAGATAATAACAGTCCTCATTTCATGGAATTGTTGATAGAGTCAAATTATAAAATGAATGCATCTGACAATCAGTAAATGCACAGTAAATATTACTAATTATTGCTATCATTGCTAAGTACCACTACTTCTACCTCTAAACTTTTTCTCCTAGCTGCTCATCTCTCTCTTCATGTTGCTCTTGTCCTAATTTAGGACCGGTCTTCCTGTTCCCCTGAACTCTCGGAGATCTAATCCAGTCTACTTTTTTCACCTACTTTTATTCCTTTAAAAATCTTTAATAATTTCAAAGTACCCAGAAAATAGGGCTTTTTAGGCCCTTAAAGTTTGGAATGAAATGTTGCTTTTCAGTTCTCTTTGGTCTCAATCTGTTCTTAACCTGTTGTGTGGTCTTGGATCAGTCACTAGCCTCAGCAAAGAGGATGCCTGCTCTCAAGGTTTGTTATGAGGATTATTTAATTTAATTCCCAGAAGTCCTGGCTTCAAGAGCTCCATTCATTAGCAGAGTGGCCTTGGGAAAATAAATCAACTTCCCTGTGCTTCACTTTACTAATCTGTAAATTGATGTGGTGTTCAAAATTTAGTGGGCAAAAGAATTACCCGGTGAACTTGTGAGACATGTAGACTCTCTCCCTTATCCTAGAGATTCTGATAATTTCTAAAATTTTCAAAAATTGAAGAATAACATACTGTAAGTGCACAAAGTAAACTAATATAAGTATACGTGTTGACTTTTCACATGTGCATACTCTTGTATGAGCACTGCCCTGGTCAAGACATAAAGCATTTCCGACATTCTAGAAGTTTCTCATGCCCTCCCAGGCTATGCCTCTTGCAGAGAAATCGCTCTTCTTACTTCTATCAGGATTCCATTTTAACAATTTGCATTGGATGATTTTTGGTGTTCCTTTTAGATCTGGTTTTATCTGGTTCTAAATTTCTAATTCAGATGGAGAAATATTTTGAGTAAGTTCACATTATTATGCCAAATTTAGATATTATTTAGAAACACATTGCTTGCACCTCTTACCTGAACCCTTGTAGGAACCACCAGAGGAACTTCCTCTCCTTTGGTTCTCCATCTCCCCAAATCTTCATATTCTTTCTTACTCTTCAGCTCTTTAGAGGTTCTTACCTGAGGTGGGCTAGAAATATAGAACACTAAAGTCAGAGGTCAGGTATTCCAACTTGCACCCCTACAGCTATTCCTTTTGCAAAAAGCCTGGCAAATGGTCTCTTACTTCTTCTTGAAAACTTCCACTGCCTGAGAGCTGATTATATCGCAGTGTCAGATATTTCTCTTTGCTAGAAAGCACATTCAGATGTTGAGCTTTATAAAATATTCTTTGGTACATTTGCTCATAGTTATATCCTTTATAATAATAAAGAATATCTGATCTCTTTTCCTTCTGGCAGCCTTTCAAATATCTAAGACAGTTGCCACATATACCCTCAGATCTTTCTTCACTGGTAGTTGGAATCAGGACTCCCAGCACCTTACTGGATCCTCCTATGCCTGTCAAAGACCCCACTCTGAAATTAAGAGTCACAGTAGCATACACTTGATGCTGTAACACAACCATTGGAGCAATAACGCGTAGGTTCTATCTCACTCGGACATATAGAACAGCATATATCTCTTCCCTCTTTTCAGGACCAGCTTCGGGGACATGCAACTTGTACAGTTTCACTCGTCTCATGCCTAGATGGTCCCCTGCTTGTTTTGAAGCTCTGCTCTTGCTATCTTAAATTTCTCAATATATTTTGAACACAGAGCCTCGCATTTGATTTTGCGGTGGATCTCACCAATTACATAGCCAGTTCTGCCTTCCTGGTTGTATTGCATTTGCTAATTCCCTACATATTTATATTTTTCTTCTTTAATAATACTTCCTGTAACAGCTATTAAGAATGTACTATATTTTATAGTCCTTTTTACTTATCGCGAAAAGCTTTCCTTAGAGCAATGGAGATAGATTTAACATTATAATCATGCTCATGTTATAGATGAACAAGCTAGAGCTTAAAGAAATTAAGTGAATGGCCAAGTTTTTGTAGCTTACTAGTAACAAAGCTAGGCCAGAACTAGGTCTTTTGACTTCAGCATCCTTTGGCTAAGGCCCTCCTGCCCTTCTCCTGGAATATCGCCATATTCCAAATTCCCAGGGTTCAAGCTGGATGTTCTCATCTTACGAACTTTCCTTGTTCCTGTAGTTCCCCTTACAGATCGTTCTCTAAGCATCACGCTTCCGCTTGACACCGTATGTTGCTGACTCATATTTAGAGTTCCCTCTATTTGCTCCTCAGGTCATTTACCCATAATTGCCTCGTCTTTTCTTATCTAATAATTGAAGCTTATTTTTCTCCCCTAAGAGATTTACCTTGAGCTTGCATTTTTTAAAAAGTAATCTCAGGTTAATTTTGAAAGAATTCCTTGCCATCTCATTTTTTCCTCCCTCAATTATGCTTCTGATCTATAGCTAATCTCTAGACCATTAAGGATGCTTCCGTAATTGGAAAGAAAACTCCATGTTTTTTTTTTATTAAGTTCTCATCTAACTTGCGAAGGGAAGTTAAACTAACTTCAGCTGCTGAGACTTGCCTTATTTGACCCAAAAGAAATCCAAAGCAATTCTACGAAAATGTAGCTTCATTTGCAATTATATTAGTCAGGGGAAGGGAAATGGAGAGTATAATGTAACAAGGTTGTAATGACCATCTTAATACGGCAAGGCAGATAGTGGCAGGGAGCCTCAGCATTGGCGTTACCTCCGAATACTCCACAGACTGATCTCTCAGCCTTGTCAGCCGCCTGACCCAAGTAAAACTGTGCAGCTCGTCTTTGTCTTCTGGTGACGATGCTCTGCTCAGGCTTTGACTCATGCTCTGCTCCCCGGAGAGCCCAGGCTAAGACAGACATTTTCAGAAGCACCACCTGAGGGAGTCTACCAGTGTCATTTCCTAATTCCTGGAGGATAAAATAAAAGGACTTGATTGAGATGATTTAATTGTCCTTACATCTGTTAACACTGCCAGTTGAGGAATATTACCATTTTAAGCAGGTACCACTGACTTAGAAATAAATTGAACTGGGAATTTCTATCCCAATTAATGACACCACCAGCTTCCAAACTAAAGAGGTTAAAAAATCTGGTCACTCTCCTTGTTCCCTCTCTTTCCCTTACCTCCACATCCAATCATACAACTAAGCTCTGTGGCTTTTCTCTCCAAAGGGACCCCAAATGCTGCCTGCTCTCCGTTTCTGCAGCTACACCTCCACAATGCACTCTATCCCCACATGCTACACACAACACCTACACACTACAACTCAGCTCAGCACTGCTTCTCACTGAGTCTCTGCAATACACTCTTAACTGCTCTCCTTCGGCATCTTGTAAACCACCCCCTACATAGCAGTGAGACTGGACTTTTAATAATGCAAATCAGATTATGTTATTCCTCTTTGTGGGGGAGCAGAATTTGCTACCTTAAAATGTGTCTCTTTGGCTTGATTACTTTTAAGAACAAAAGACTGGAAGAAACTTTGTCCTTTCCCCTCACTGCTTAAAATAACTTAAGATAGAAGGTCTGTCCCAGGAAGGAGATATCACTGTAGATAACTCTAGTGTAATGTGAACTAGGTGTGTAGACAGGGAGGAACCTCACAAGGCAAGGTCAGGAAGCTTGACTGGACTGGGAGGAACCTAAGGTCAAAGTCCTCTGCTTGTCTCATTGCCTTTGCAAAGTATGGCAAATGTTGATTTACCAAACATTTGCTTTTCATCTCCATATGAATTGCCTTCCTTCCCTTTGAAGTCCCAAACTACTACCCCCAACATCCTCTATTGTCTTTTGCTGAAGGTGGTATTTAAGGTGGTGGCTTTGGCCATTTTGGCAAGTTACTCAGTTTTCTGGAGTTTCTCCCATGCAGACATGTTATTAAACTTTGCTTTATTTACTCCTGTTATTCTGTCTCATATCAGTTTAACTCTTACACCAGTCAGAAGAACCTAGAAGAATAGAGGAAAATTTCTTCCTCCCTTACATCTGATTACAACTCCACTCTAATTCTGCATCTCTTTTTTTCTGTTTTTCTTTTTAAAATAACACAATACCATCTAGAATTTTTTCCTTATTTATATTGTTCTCTTCTTTCTCCCCCCAACTTCAACCTAGAATGAAAAGTAGGGGCTGCCTGTCCTGGTCATCATTTATCTTTCAATGTTCACAAGAATGTTGGCACCCAGTAGGTACTCAAAAATTAGTCACTGAATACATAAAGGAACCTGCAAACCAGGCCTGAAATACAGCCCATCTCTCTTTATTTCAGACCATTCTCTCCAATACACCAATACCAACTTCAAGCCTTGGCAAACCACTGACTCCCCTGTGGTTGGTTCTCAGGGCTTTGCATGGCTGCTGCTCATCCCTTTGTTTAGCTGTAGCTGGAGACCTCATTCTGATTGGGGTCTGGCTTCCTCTCTTTTTCTCTTATACCTTTTCTCTCCTGTATCTTCAGTTCTACAACTCTAAGAGCAATTGTTCCTACTATCTGATTTCAGCTTCCAATTAGTCATGCTGTTGGAGTCCAATGTTGACTGGCCTCTATTCCCAGCTTCCACTGTCCCCAGCTCCCTCCCTGGGCCAACCGGTACTTGCAAGTCGTCATATACCCTTTAAATCCTGCAGGGTTCAGCGGATCCCAGGTAGCAAGTGCTGGGAGTGACTAAGCCCAATGAATGCCTCCTTCTGATCACATAACATATTCAGGATAAATATTTCCTCCAAGCTGATGGTTGCAAGGCTTCACTGCTTCAAGATAAGCACTTGCTTCAGAAAAATAGCTTGTATATTTGTGCTTTCTGAGTCCACCTATGAAGCTATGACGAGAATATCATTGCTTAGTCCCCAGAGAAAAATTGAACTGCATTTGAATTATTCCCAACTGTTCTTTGATCTTAAAACTTAGTCATTCACTTAGATGTCAAGAAAGATTGCAATAAGCAGCTGGCAAAACAATCCTAATGGCAGAGATGGGATATTGAGCACAACTTTGGCTGACATTTTCAGGATTTTGAAATGCTTCGTTGCAACTGTCACTTCCACAAGGATTTCAAGAAGATTAATAACGTAACAAAAAGGCCATTTTTCAAGTAACTGAACACAGTAACAGTTAGACACTTAAACACAGTAACAGGATTTTTCTGGCAAAACTGGAAAAGAGAAGAAATTAGTCTCTTTGTATGTCCATCTCTATTTTTATTTTGTTTTTACTTTAAAAATCTGCATTCTGTCATTTATCAATTATATCTCAGTAAGCTGGAAAAAATATGCATTCCTATACCATTATATCATGATAATAATAATATATATACACATATATGTATACATGCAGATACATACACAAGTATGCATGTATATATGTATAATATTTGGTAGGATTATTTTTTAATTGAAGTATAGTTGACATATATGTTACATTAATTTCAGGTGTACAACATTATGATTCAATATTTGTATACATTGAGAAATGATCACCACAATAAGTCTAATTAACATCTATCATCTATCACTATACCTAGTTACAAAATTTTTTTTTGTTGATGAGAACATTAAGATCTACTCTCTTAGCAAGCTTCAAATATCCAGTATAGTATTATTAACTATAGTCACCATGCTGCACATTACATCCTCATGACTTATTTATTTTACAACTGGAAGTTTGTACCTTTCGACCCTCTTCACCCGTTTTGCCCACCCCCAACTCTCCTCCCATCTGGCACCACTAATCTGTTCTCTGTATTTATGAGCTTGGTTTTTCTTTGGTTTAGATTCCACATATAAATGAGATCATATGGCATTTGTCTTTCTCTTTCTGACCTATTTTACTTAGTGTGATGCCCTCAAGGTCCATTCAGGTTTTTGCAAATGGCATGATTTTATTGTTTTTTTATGGCTGAACAATATTCCATTGTGTATGTGTGTGTGTGTGTGTGTGTGTGTCTACCTAATTTTCTCTGTCCATTCATCCCTCGACAAACACTTAGGTTGTTTCCATATCTTGGCTATTGTGAATAATGCTGCAATAAACATGGGGGTGCATATGTCTTTTTGAGTTAATGTTTTTGTTTTCTTTCTGTAACTACCCAGGAATAGATATTGCTGGATCATATGGCAGTTCTATTTTTAACTTTTTGAGGAACTTCTGTATTGCTTTCCGTAGTGACTGCATCAATTTACATTCCCACCATCCTGCACACAAGGATTCTCTTTGTTCCACATTCTTGCCAACACTTGTTATTTCTTGTCTTTTTGATACTAGCCATTCTAACAGGTGTAAGATGATATCTCATTGTGATTTTGATTTGTGTTTCCTTGATGATTAGCGATGTTGAGCATCTTTTTGTTGTTGGCCATCTGTATGTCTTCTTTGGAAAAATGTCAGTTCAGATCTTCTGCCCATTTTTTAATCAGATTGTTTCTTGTCTTTGCAATTGAGTTGTATACATTTTTTTACACATTTTGAATATTAACCCTTTATCAGATATATGATTTCCAAGTACTTCTTCCCACTTACTAGGTTGCCTTTTCATTTTGCTGATGATTTCCTTTGCTGTACAGAAGGTTTTGGTAGGATTATTTTGATGATAAATAATGTGATTAATGAGCTGGACTCATAAATGTGCTATAATAGACATTTAATAAATATTAGCCATTGTTACTATTATATAATTATTTCTATAAATAATTAAGACATTCAAATATAAAAAG
The DNA here is from genome assembly GCF_037783145.1 of Equus przewalskii. Taxonomy (NCBI): domain Eukaryota; kingdom Metazoa; phylum Chordata; class Mammalia; order Perissodactyla; family Equidae; genus Equus; species Equus przewalskii. The sequence goes on from NC_091844.1 coordinate 19,712,559, forward strand.
AAGACCAACTTCTGGTATAACAGTGTGGGGATGTCCACTGTCCCACTCCCTAGTGAGACTGGGGAAAACTATAAAAACCAATTACTTAAAGCCTCTGTAAAATGGTCCTAACAGCAAAAAGCAAGTAAAGAAACATCTACTCAAAAACATCTATGAAAATTCAGTAAGAAAGACAAGAGTCTGTGGTATTTGAATCAGAGTTGCTTTCTCTCAGTTCAGCAAGGCAAATACTACATTCAAGACTGCTACAATCAAGAACACAAGGCTCCCATTACCCCCACTGCACCCTCCTCAGCACACAGGCAGAAGGCTTTCTTCTTGGGATGAGCAGGATGTCAGTATTTCCCATCCTGCCCAAGCTGAGGCTAAGTCCCAGGTGAATGTGGCTGAGAGGTGTGGGTTCCCCTCTGGGTATAAATCCTAAGCTCATTCAGATCAGTTAAGATGCATACACTAAACCCTAGAGCAACCACTGTAAGAATAACTAAAAAATATAGTGAAAAAAATAAAGAAATTAATATGCTACATTAGAAAATATTCACTTAGTGTATAGGGGAGGAAGACATTTCCTCTACCTGCTTTGGGTTCTTCTGGCTGGAAAATGAATTAAATTCACATGAGACAGAATAAGAGGAGAAAAATAAACAAAGCTTTATAACATGTATACATGGGAGAGGCTCAGGCAACCTGAGCAACTCACTAAAATGGCTGAAGCCACCACCTTAAATATCATCTTCAGCTAAAGACAAAGGAGGATGTTGGGGGTGGGGGGAGTCAGTTATAGGAGGTTACCAGACAAGTACAGTAAACAAGAGTAAGATTACTAAGCAGATTTAAGTCCTTGCCTTCCGCATTGATGAGAATTTCTAGAGATAAGATCATCTCCCCTTCTTCCTGGTACAGAGAGGGAGACACCTTTACAGATGGAGATTTCCTTTGCAATGTAAATGTCTCTTAACAAAGGGTAAGTAAATTCTACTTTTCAGAGTTTCTTTCCTGTCTGCAGTTTTTAAAAGTAACCAGCCCAAAATAATCCTTATGCCAAAAAGACATATCTTGGGGTGGCCAATTCCAGTTCCCCACAGTGTAAAGAAAAGCAATAAAGGAGAAACAGGGTCAAAAAAGACATAAGACATATACAACACAAAAGGTAAAATTGCAGACATAAATCAAACTACCCTTGATTCTTGTTATTTGTGGTAGTTATACTCTATGAAGTCACCACAAACATTGAATTAGTGACTACTCAATCTCTCTTCTAGGAGAAATAAAGTTAAATTCCTGTGAACTTGTGGTCACAACATTTTCATTGAACGATCAATACATAACCATGTTTTCTATTTCTGTTTAAAGATCTCGGTTTAATATGCATTGTTGATTCATTAACAGTGAACTCATGGTCAATGGCACTAAAACACATGCCTGAATGAAGCTTATCTAACATAAATTTTCTGCCTAAGGCACATCTCAGCCTTCTTACGCTTAAGAGCACTAGACAGCAGTTCTGCACTATGCATGAGGGTCATTATAAATAGAGAAATCAACAAGGAAATGCACAGAAATGCAAACAGTGTGACACTCAACAGACCACGAAAGGACACTTGTTTACAGTATGAAAGCTGAAACAGGAAGGCAATGTGAGAAGACATATGGACGATCAACAGGTACATGAAGAGATGCTCAACATCAGGGAAATGCAAATCCAAACCACAATGAAATGTCACCTCACATCTGTTATAATGGCTACTCTCAAAAAAGACAAGAAATAACAAGTGTTGGCAAGGATGTGGACAAAATGGAACCCTTGTGCACTGTTGGTGAGAATGTAAATTGATGCAACCACTATGGAAAACAATATGGAGGCTCCTCAAGAAATTAAAAATATAATTACCATGTGATCCAGCAATTCCATTTCCAAGTTTTTACCCTAAGAAAACAAAAACACTAACTTGAAAAGATATGTGCACCTCCATGTTCACTGCAGCATTATTTACAATAGCCAAGATATGCAAACAACCTATGCGTCCAACAATGGATGACTGGACAAAGAAGATATGATATATAAGCTATATATATGTATGTATGTGTATATATATATACACACACACATACACACACACACACAGAGAAATATTATACAGCCATAAAAAAGAATGAAATCTTACCATTTGTGACAACATAGATGGACCTTGAGGACATCACACTAAGTTAAATAAGCCAGACAGAGAAAGACAAATACCATATGATCCCTCTTATATGTGGAATCTAAAAAAAAAATCAAGCTCATAGATACAGAGAAGAGATTAGTGGTTACTAGAGGCAGGGAATAGGCAAAATGGCTGAAGGGGGTCAAAAGTTACAAAATTCGGTGTGTGTTTTCTATAGATGTCAATTAGATCCAGTTGATTGATGGTGCTGTTGAGTTCAACAATATCCCTACTGATTTTCTGCCTGCTGGACCTGTCAATTACCGTTAGAGGAGTGTCATATGGTAATTCTATGTTTAAGGTTTTGAGGAACTGTCAACTGTTTTCTACAGTGGCTCCACCATTTTACATTTCCAACATCAATGTATAAGTATTTCAATTTTGCTAGAATCTCACCAATACTTGTTATTTTCCATATTTTTAAAGAATAATAGCCATCATAATGGGTGCAAATTGGTATCTCGTTGTTTTGATTTGATTTCTCTGATGGGTAGTGATGTTGAGCATCTGGGATTTCCTTTTGAGCTCATGAAAATGTTCTAAAATTGAGTGTGGTGATAGTTGCATATATCTGTAAATATACTAAAAACAATTGAATTGTTTGCTTAGAATGATATGCTCAATAACAGCTCAATAAAGCTGCTGAATAATGAAAAAAATAGAAAAGAAACAAAGAAATACTTATTTCTCTGTGCATGATGGCACAAACACACAATGATATTAACGTAATTCTACACCTACTTCTAAAAGGAAAAGCAGTTGCCATTCACAATTGAAATATCTCAGGGAAAGGGGACCATGGCTTGGCTGGAGGTAAACCAACTCTTGAGAAGGCTGGAAGTGATGTTTTTGGTGGGGGAAAATATTCATTGATCCATGGAGAATAAAAGAAAGGAAGATGACAACAGCCAGGTAAAAGAAATTAATTTCCTTCTTCTTGATGAAGTAGGTGAGATTTTGGTGAACTGAAACCATAAGACTCTTAGAAGAAAATGTAGGCGTAAATCTTTGTGACTTAAATTTGGCAATGGCAATGGATTTTTACATATGACACCAAAAGCACAAAAATAAAAATAAAATAGATAAACTGGATTTCTCCAAATTTAAAAACTTTTGTGCATTAAAGGACATTATCAAGCATATTCAAAAAACCCTATGAATAAGGGAGAAAATATTTGCAAATCATCTACCTGATATGGGTCTAGTATCTAGAATATATAAAGAACTTTTACAACTCAACGACAAAAAGACAAACAACCCAGTTACATCCACACAGGCCTTTGAGTTAGAAATAATTAGCCGTCCTTTGATGCAAAAGGCAGGAAAGGTTCAGAGAAGTCAGGTCACACAGGGGGCAAGAGGCTGCTGTTCTCAAGCCTCACTCTCCCAAACCTCTCGCTCAGGTAGGGACTGAGGGAAGCACGTAAATGCTGGCCATATTGGCTGTGAAGGGCTTCCTAGCCAGGGTGTGAGGTCCAGAAGGGCCCAGAAGGACTGGCTCTCAGATTGGAGACTGTGAGAAGAAAAAGCCAATTATGTCTACAGAGTATTTAGTAAACTCTTAGGCAAGTGACTTTCCTTCTTTGGGCCTTAGTTTCCATTTCTGTAAAATGGGAGTGAAGAAAAACAGGTTCAGGACTTCTACTGCCTTTTCTGGCTGAGCACTGATGGCAGCCAGAGAATGTGCCTCTATGTCCAAGCAGCCTTTTTGGGGTTGTGTGAGCAGGTGGCCCCAGAAGGCAGAAAGTCCCCAGTGGTTCCAGGGTGATTGGGTTAATGTCATTCGTCATCACCACTGTTTCCTTCCCACCTTTCCTGTGCAAGGAAACCCCAAATCCCGCCTACCTGGGGTCCTGTCACTCTGAGGGATGGCAGGGTCAGCTGGGCAGAGCCATGGCACCTGGAGCATACTAGTAATGGGGCCACCCAATTGTCTCCGCCAGGACCCAGCAGGAAGAGGTGAAGTGGGCTGTGCCCTGCCCCCTTCCCCAGTCTCAGAGCCCAGGGACCCGGCCATGGTTAGCCAAGCCCAAGACGGGGAGTGCTGGTGGTCTACAGCAGAGACGTAGCAGGAGTTCAAATGCTAGCTGTTATTACTGCTATATTATTAATATCATATGAATAAATAATACCTTAAAATAGAAGAGGAAAGCTTAATATTTTTCTGGGTATGATGGCACAAAAGCACAAGGATGCGAATGTTAACACTATCACTAGCTCTAAAAAGAAAATCTGCTGCAGTGAACAACTGAAGCCTGCGCGGGAAGGAAAGTATGCAAAGAGAGTCAACCTGGCCCGTCTGTCTCCTGGCTACTAAAGGTGTGGTCCACAGAGTGGTGGCAGCAGCAGCAGCACCCGAGAGTGTGTTAGAAACTCAGAACCCAGGTCCCCACCCCAGAGCGACCGAGTCAGGATCTGCCTTTTAACAGGTGATTCCTTTGCACATTCACGAAAGCTCTGGGGCTCACACAGCTAAGTCAGCTAATTTCTCAGGAGGTCTAAGAGAGGCAGAAAGGAGGATGATTCCAAGCTCCCCTAAGAAGGACTAAGTGTTACAAGGCTCTGTCAAAGGCTTCAGTCCCCAGGTGGGTATTTTCTTGAGGATTCACATGGTCAAAAATCGGTGGTTTGGTAGAAGGGTTTTGTCAAGAACATATTCCAACAGTAGATGTTATTTGAACATATTTCGATGTCAGTGTTTAGTGTTATTTACTTTTGTTTCATATAGGTCCAGTATTTGGGGGAAGGTCATAAAGTACCACAATGATCCACATTTTGGCAAGATCTCCAGTGATCCACACGCACATTCACATTCAAGAAGCATGGCAGACATGCAGCTAAGGTCACCAGAAATTGATGACCCAGGAAAATTCTTGGAGAAAAAACCCACAAAATTGCTATGATTATCTACATTTTGGTGGAAAGATCTTGCGGTCAACAACTGGTAGGCATATTGTTTTCCTGTCAAATAGAATACAAAAATAAGGACATTAATGTAATTGAATAACTGCACCAACATGGCTAATAAAAATACATTTTCTGTAATATTGGCATTTGCCATCACAGAAAGTGGTGTTTTTGCCCCAAATCTCTCATTTCTATGGCAATAGGGGAGGAAACCACAGGCTTTGCACTCTAAAGGCTAAGTTCTGTGTCTCAGTTCTGATTTCTGCCCTACCTTGTACTTCTGTTTCCTAATTTAAATGAAACACTAATGTTCCCTCTTTCTAGAATACATGGCTGTGCTGAGTATCAATGACATAATGTTTGTAAAAATGTTTTGAGAAGTGTAATTGTTGGTAATTATTATTATTAGTTTTGGGGGTTTTTTTTTGGTGAAGAAGATTGGCCCTGAGCTAACACATGTGGCAATATTCCCCTGTTTTGCATGTGGGACTCTGCCATAGCATGGCTTGATGTGTGGTGTATAGGTGCACGCCTGGGATCCGAACTTCTCAACCCTGGGCCACCAAAGCAAAGCACACAAACTTCACCACCACACCATCAGGCCAGCCTTGGTAATTATTTTAAAAACTGCAGACCATTTCCTTTTCCTCTGTCCTAACGATGACTGGAGATCCCTTGAATTCATGATCTTCCCTTCCTACAGAGCTCTCTCCATATATACGTGTGTGCACATGAGGAGAGTAAGATGCTGAAGCTCAGTGTTATTACAGAGCTACAAGCAACAGCATGCTATTGTTTATTCCCACTTCTTGAATCTTCGCATTGAGCTTTTCCATTCTACCACATGGTTGATAATGTTTCCCGAACACAACTATTTTCAGTTATAATCCTTTGCATTTTATTCTTGCTTCCAGATTACCACATCTCTGCCCCAATCTGGAGCACACACTGGGGACTATTTCATTTGTGGTGCCTTCCTGTGCAAGCCTGTGGATGGTTTCTTTTTCACACCACAAGGAGCTAATTTTGTCATTAACATTTCGGGAAACACACAGTGGCATTTTGACCGAAATACAAATTAGAGAACTCTGCTGTTCTTAGTTAATCTTTTCTCCCAAAGTTGAAAAGAAATCACCATCAAATTACCCAAGTCACATTCATCCTTTTTAAACTCCCTCAGTTGTTGCCATTATTCTGCCAAACTCTCTATTTCTAGCCCTTTAGATAGAATTTATAGCCCCTTTTGGAGCAACAGTGGGGAGAAAACTGAACTATGGTATATTTAGAGAGAAAATTCCAGAGGCACAAAGAGAACGGCTTCCCTGAGCACTTGGCACGGCCTTCTGCTTTGCCGGCTCCTGTAACCGTGGATGTGTGAATCCGCGTTGCACTGACACAGTTTCTGGATCATAGTCATCAATCAATACAAGTTGGTTAGTCAACTGACTGATGAAGAAGTCTTCATTTAACTGAAATTATAGATGAAGAGTATGCTCTCTATTTTTAAAAGCAAACATTTTATTGATTTTTTACTATGTGCCAAGCACTCTGGTAAGCGTAGGAAATGCATTACGTCATTCAGTTCTCTCTCTCCCCAACATCCCACGAGGCAGTGACCATTACTACAGCCAATTTACCAGAAATGGAACACATTGGAATATATTAAGGAGTAGTTAAGTTTTCACACTGAGTGTTAACTCCATTAAGTATTAATTAACTTAGTCTTAATTAATTAATGGAATACATTGGAACATATGTTTTATTTTATTAGGCAAACCTTCCCAGCATAAAATTAACCAGAAATTATTGAGCATTTACCGTGTGCCAGGCCTATGATGTGATTTACATAATTATTTCATTTAATTCTAATAATTGTCTTATGTGGGAGATATATTGTTAATATCTCCTTTCATGGGTGAGAAAGTTGACACTAACAATGTTTAAGGGACAAGCCTAAGATTAGAGAGACAGTGGCGAAAGTTGAATTTACTATCAGGATAATGCTTAGTCCGTGTGAGTGATGCTTCAAATCAACCGGCAAAAAGTCACCCTCTATTCGCCAGCCTCTCCTGGAACATCTTTAAATTTGCTTTCTTTTCTGCATGAAGAAAGAACCATGGGATTATCACTAGATTTGTGTCCTTTGTGGCCTGTAGGACAATGGAGCAAATGTCTTCTTGGGAAAATTATTCTAAATATAACTTTGTATCCTGTTTTATTTTTCATTTAACATTACAGTGTAAATGTTTTCTTATATTTTTGTGAACTTTCAATAAGTATAATTTTCAATGATTGACAATTTTTTTATCAAGTGGATGTATCTTAATTTAATTATCCATTTCCTTATTATTGACCATTTATTCTTTCCTTTTTGCTTGTTATTTTTCATAATGCTGTAATAAGCCCCTCTTTACATACAATGGCCTATACCTGATTTATGTATAATGCATAAGGAAAGTATCTGGAAGTGCATTCTGGGGTTTGGACATTTTAAGTCTCTTCATGCACACTGCCAAATTGCTTTCTAAAAGTTCTGTACCAATTTATCTCCCCCCCCCACCCCCCATTGGGTTCATTGTATCCTTGTATCAGGTATAGAATTAAAATAAAAGAAACCTTTGCTAATTTTATGGATGACAAACTCCATCGCATTATTATAATTTCTATTTGTTTGCTTAATTGTGAGGTGAAATAATTTATCCAGCATTTAAGAGCCACTGAATCTCCTTATTTGACAATTTTCAGTCCCTGCTTTCTGTCCAAGCGAGCTTTTATTGCTTTTCTGTATTCCTTACTTACTAGGGAATTCAAAATTTTGCCATATTTCTTGTAAATATTTTTCCAGTTGTCGCCTCTACCTGGAGTGGAAACAGAAGGGATGATGCTGCTGAAATCAAGGGAGAAGAAAAGTCCTTCAACAAAGGAGGAGTGACAGCAATTTCTAATGCTACCATGAGACCCACCAAGATAAGGTCTGGCAAGTATCCTTTTATTTCCCCACACACTGTAATGAATCGTTAACAAAGCTTATATTTTGCTATAGGCCAGGTGGGAAAATATTCCTATTGTTTATTAAAAAGAAAGAGGCGTATAACTAAAAAACTAGTCTATCTGGGAGTGGCTAACACATCTGTAAGAGTGTCACATATTCAACAGCACGTTGGCAAGAAACAATAGTCCCTGTCTACCCCACCAACTTACAGAAGAGGAAACTGAGGTTCTGGAGAAACATGCAGATTCTGGTCCATAGAATATAGACTTTAACCAGGTTTCCAGAGTTCAAGTCTCTGTGAATATAGCATGCTCACTTTCTTACTCAAAACAATTCAAGTGAAAACATTTTCTGATTAAAATAAGAACAGTGACAATAATATTGAACTGGTGTATTAGTCAGGGTTCTTCAGAGAAACAGCACTAATAGAAGCTAGAACATGTGTGTGTGTGTGTGTATACACACACATATGTATATATGATTCATTTCAAGGAATTGCTCACAACATGGAGGAGGATTTGCAGACCAAAGCTTGCAGGTGGGCTGGCTGGCAGGAGATTCAGGGAAGAGTTGTGGCCCAAGTCCAAAGGCTCCTGTCTGCTGGTAGAATTCAATCTTCGTTCTGTTAAACCTTCAGCTGATTGCATGAGGGCCACTCACATTATGGAGGGTAAAGCAGTTGTCTCAAAGTCCACCAATTTCAATGTTAATCTCCTCCAAAAAGCACCTTCACAGAAAGATTCAGAATAAAAAAGCCGGGTACTATGGTCCAGCCAATTTAACACAAAAGAAAAAGTTACTCATCACACCCGGTAAGAAAGTTAATCAGAATTTAACTAACTTAAAGAAATTTTTTTGAGATTGTGTTTTCAGAGGAATATATCTCATTGAGACTTCTTACAACAGCCTTTTCTTTCCTTGTTCTCACTCCAGTTTTGTTTTTTTTTAGTCAATGTCGTTCTCCCTACTTTCCGATCTTGATTGTAACCGAACTAGGTGTCTACTGACTATGTAGAAGGGAGAGGATGCTGTTTGCACCGAGTTCTTAGGAACTTATTTTCTGTAAAGATGTAGTGATGTTACTGTTCTGTATTCCCCTGGGGCTTTGGTACCTTTTCATTTTGAGTTCAGCAGCCGCAGTGAGGTTAAGATGATGGATGTGAGATGGAAATTTTCTGGTTCAGATACAATTATACTTTTTTCAGTGGCTTATTTTTTTGTTTTAGTAAATACTCATTTAGCAGCCTCAGGTGGTAGAACTAGTGATTACAACTTTGCCTCAAACAAAGGGGGAGACAAATACTGTAATTATATAAAGAACAAATAAAATCACCTAATTAAATAGAGAGAGAAAATCTGCAATAATTACTGAGGTATAGGCCTGTTAACAATGCACAGTAAAAGGACCCGTAATTTTAAGAAATACACCAATGCGTGATTTGGCAAGAGGTAAATGTAATAAACAAGTGCATTTATACTTAAAAAATACAAGCTTCATCTATAATAAATTAACCTCAAACGACTCCTCGGGGGTCAGATTGCAGACTTTCCTATCTATATTTCTCCAGAGAATTGAAAAAAAAAATTAAATTATTTGTTCTAGCTGAAAAGAACATTAATACTTAATTGTGGAAACTTAAATACTTCTTTGTTCATACCCAAACTCCAGGAAGCCTCTGTGATTACTGCCAGCCCGTGATAGCTAATTATGTGCAAATGCTCAGCTCTTAGACATTTCATTCATTCCATTTTCTTTGGCACATGGTTGACATATGACTTGCCCTGAATGCTCAAGTTATTTCCCACGAGGGCTGACTCCGCCTGCCCAAGAAGACTCTAAGTCTATCAGAAACGGATGTTGTGGCTTGCATCTTTACTGTCTCTTCCCATTCCTACACCATTTACTTAAAGCAGTGATCATTCAGTGTGTACGTGTGTGTGTTCGTGTAAGTATCATACTCTGCCCTTTCCAGGAAAGATTGAAGGGTTTCACACCAGAGTATTACTGGAAGCATTTCAGAGCTTGCCCTAGACATTATATAATGTAACTAACCAGCCTAGACTTTTACCATATAAGATTAGGTTGTCACAAAATCTTGATAAAGACATGACAACTATCAATATCCCTTAGTCAAATAAAACTCTACGTTAATAGCTCAGATTACGTTCCAAATTTCCTATACCTTTTCTTCTTCATCTCCTTAAAGTGTTAGAGAGAATTTCTATTAAGAATCCTCACCTTTCACATTCCCCACAGCACAGATAGTCTGGGGTTTCCATTTGTCCTCCTCACTCCTACCTACTCCTGCTCAGTGGATAGCCTTAGCTCCGACTTTACTGAATTCACACAATTTCCTCTATTTTTTTTATTTTCCGCCTCAGAGTCTTCCTGCATCTTCACTCTTCATTGTTTTGGCTTGATTTCAGCGTTTGTTTTTCCCACATCTTGATCTTCAATGGTCTCTTCTATCATCAATTTATCCCTCTTCGTACATAGACTTAGGTCACTCCCAGCCTAAAATCCATTCTAGAACATCAGATAACGTTTCCTTCTCTTCTTTCTAGAGTGGCTGGAAGTATCCTATTATGTTTCCTGCACTTTTTCAGCTCTCTCCATTTTGGTGTATGTCCCATAATTTTTTTTCTAAAATTTCCCTCTCAACAGCTTTCAGCAATTTCTAAACTAATCAAACTAATAACGAAATCAGGTGATTAGTTTTCAGTCCCTGGCCTCTTTGAGTTCTCTGCAACATATTAGGCTATTTTGAACATTCCCCACCTGGAATTTATTCTTTTGTTGGTTTCCCTAAAATATAACCTCCTGGAATTTTTCTTGTTCTATCCTCACCTTCTCCGTCTCTTTCACTAGCTCTTCACTCCATTTTGCAGTCTAGTGGGAAGAGCGCTGGTTTGGCAGGACAACTGAACTCCAATCCTAGTCCTTTCATAACTCTTTTCTTCAAATAGAGATTGCTTAATCTCTGCAGTTCTCAGCTTTTATAGCTACGACAAAGATGGTAGTCCACATCACCAGATCTAAACTGTGCTCTACAGAATCTTAAGAATTCCTTTCAGATTTCCCAGCCATCACTATGATTCCCATCCTTGTTCCAACCACAACAGCTACATTGTAATCTCTTTTATGTGTTAGGCACCCACAACAGATTTCCATTACTAGGGAAAGATGAATCTGGAAAAGCAAGTAATTTGGACAAGTGAGTCCAAAGTACTATTTAGCCTAGATGAGTTGACAGAAACCATTTCCAAAGATCAGGTTTGATGAGGGAAAATACGTCGTGAAATGGGATAAAAGGGATGTCACATGCCATCTTATGGTATGCTATTCAATACGTTAGATCGTATTCTCCACCACAACTGAGGTGCAGGGGTGGGAGGTGGAAGTGGCATCTGGACTAGGAAAAACACTTTCCTGTTGAAGTCTTAGCATTCATCTCTAAGATCATCTTTGGTTCTAAATGCAAAAGTTCAGTATTTATTTTCCGGAGCTGATGTGAGAATTATTTAAGGTAGTATATATATAATTTTTTGGTGAGGAAGATTTGCCCTGAGCTAACATCTGTTGCCAATCTTCCTCTGTTTTTGCTTGAGGGAGACTAGCCCTGAGATCACATCTGTGCCAATCTTCCTCTATTTTGTGTGTGGGACACCTGCCACAGAGTGACTGATGAGTGGAGTAGGTCCATGCTCAGGATATGAACCGGCAAACCCAGGCCACCGAAGTGGAGCACACGGAACTTTAACCACTTGGCCACAGAGCCGGCACCTAAGAAAATATTTTTAAAGTATTTAGCACAGTACATGGCACACAGAACAATTAATACATTTGTTTGTTTTCAGTACTTTCTCTGTGACATGAAGTGAGGAAAAGCCAACATGCATTTGCCCCGGTTTAGGTGCCTAGCCACATACTATTCACTATATTAACAGTCTGATTTCTGTGGACTCATTTTGCAAAATCAAGACACAGCAAAGTGATTCAGTAAGCAGGAAGGGGCGCTGGGGGAGGCAATTAAAATTATCTAGCTATGAAGACTGTTCACCCATGTTCCAAAGAGTGAAAAGGAAAAAAAAGGCACTGCCTGGTTCCATCAGAGCACCTGCCCACTGAAATTTGGGGAGACCAGAGGTTGTTTTCTGAAAGCAGGGCATCCAACCTTTGGAAGCCTGTTCACAAAGTTTCTATCTGGAAAGTAGCAAAAATCTCACTTCCCCACTCTAGAGGCACACTTCCTTCCTGCAGTGAAATTCTCTGTTGTTTATCACATCATGCTGGCTGGGATGACAGCACTTGTGATTGCCCCTGTATTTATTTCCCCTGCAAATTGCTGCCAGGACACCCCTGTTCTGTGCACCCAATCATTATTTTGTCACATCACAAATAGCAGCCTAGCTGAGTCCACTTAAAATCCAACGAATCAAAAGAAAAAGAGGAACACACACACACAAGCACGCATGCACACGCACACCAGGAACAAAGCCCAAATCCCAAGCCAAGCATTAAATGTCCCTGAAATTTCTGCAGCGGGCTTGATGTTCATTTTGTGTAGGGAAAAGGAGCCATAGTCTGCAATGCGGTATTGGCTGCTTTCCTGGTTTGCTTTGCTTAGTTTTAAAGGCATTTATACGCTTGCTGTGCCTTTAAGTGTGAACGGCAACAGGAGGGCAGCTGTGCCCGTTAGCACCTTCCTCAGGCACTAAGCTTAAACCAGCAGCCTCGTTGCAAAAGATGCCAAGTACATTACTTCTCCCTCTGCTGAATTCTATGATGATCATTAGTGTGGGACATGCCACCCTTTAAAGTCCTCAAGCTTATCAAGCACTTTCACCTATAATATGCTACCTTGTCCTCATACCCATCCTGTAAGATAGGGTGGGATTATGCCCTTTCTTTCAGATGAAAATGCAGTGACTCAGAAAAGTGAAGTGTCTTGTCCCCAATCACAAAGTTAAGAAAAATGGAGCTGAAACTCAAAACCAAGGATCCTATTTCTGAATCTGAAACTTCCCTTGCTGAAGCTCTCATGTCTTCTCTAAGGGCCTCTGCAAATAAACTGGCTTCTGCCAAATCGTGACACGGTACTGAGACCACTTGTAGCCATTTCTCCTCAACAGCCAAGACCCTCATGCCACCACGCAGACTTTTCCATGCTGACTCTCTCTCCCCATCCGACACTCTTCCCTTTGTGTTTCATTTCCTGGAGTGATGGATGAGTCCTTGTGCAGCTCTGCACTTCTAATGAGTGAGGGGATGGACACATGACTCACAGTGGCTGTTGTGGACTGAATTCCCCCCACTCAATTTCATATGTTGAAACCCTAATGCCCAATCTGATGGTATTTGAAGATGGGGCCTTGGGGAGCTAATGACATTTAGATGATGTTGTAAGAGTAGGACTTTCATGATGAGATTAGTGCCCTTATAAGTGGAGACACAAGAGAGTACCCTCCACCCCCAACTATGTGGGGACATAGTGAGAAGGTGGCCTTCTCCAAGCCTGGAAGAGAGCTCTCACCAGAACTAGACCACGCTGGGACCCTGGTCTCGGACTCTCTGACTCCAGAACTGTGAACAGTAAATTCCTGTTGTTTAAGCCAACCAGGCCATGGTATTTTGTTTGGCAGCCTATGTTGACTAACACGGTGGCTTAATGCATTGCTTAACCTGGTATATACATTTCTTTTGTAATAGGAGCTAACTCAGAGGTGCACATGCTTTAATGTGCAGTAACAGGCATTGGAGGCACCATGGTGGCGCACACAATCTACTGAACTGTAAGGCTGATCTCATCACATTGGGGACCTTTCCTTGGCTCATGTCCTAAGTTAACACTTTGAGGCGAGGATGCTCCCAGCTGCTGCCTTTCTTCTGCCCCCCCCACCTTCCCTATCACAACAGCAGCTCCCAAAGAATTGGAGACTGGTCCACAGGGGCCTGGAAACTAGTCAAGGAGTCTTGGTCCTGGTTCAGCATTTTTCAGCCTTGTGAATGTAGGGAGTTATTTTCTCCCTGGGCTTCGGTTTCTTCATGAATAAAGTAAGAAAATTAAACTACATCAATTTCTAAGCCTTTTTCTCTTTTTAAAGTAGACTATTGTCTTCAAATGTAATATAATCTGGGTCGTAAATACATAAAACAGACAAATACGGTGCTCTTTTCCCCTTTCTAATAGAGTGACTTTCTAAGAGGGGAGTGAGGTGACTATAAAGGAGAAGGCAGCAGATATGGGAATGAGAGAGATTTTCTTCTTTGTGCATCCATTTAGCAAACATTTGTTTGTTAGGCTCCTTTTATATGGTATGGTCATGGATGCAGAGATACTGGAAGACCCTGTTCATGCTCTCTGGGTCTGTAGGAGTCAAGACATATAAATCAATAACTAAAACACAAGGTAGAAATGATAAAGGATCTAGCTGTGCTACAGCTCAAGTGCTGAGACTGTCCAGCAGTGAGAGATGAGAGAGAGACAGCTAAGGAGACAGAGAGAGAGAGGAGAGGTGGTAAAGGTAGTAACTGCTCTGAAGCCTAAATAATTAGAAGGCATACAATTTCCTGTTTAGGGTCATTTCTGAACAATGAATTATATTGTGCAAGAGATTAGGGAAGGAGGCAGTGTGTTTAGTTCCAATGAGACTGTGTCTCCGAAGATCATTTCAGCCCGCCTGCAATGTCTCTCCTTGTTTTTACTCAAACAGATTCTCAAATGGCCTTTCTCCCCGTATTACCCAGTTTGGCCATCTCTATTGATCAAATTTATCAAGCAGTAGCTGATCTTTCAGACAGAGACCTCCTTGGTTTCATTACACCTTGAGAAAATTCTCCCTTCATGGACCCAGACCTGTAAGTGGAATTTTACAGCACAAGAATCTGATAGTATTTTAATTAATTCAGCTAAGCCTTCCTATTACACCCAGGAGCAGGAGTTTGCAGGTTAATTTAGTTTCCTTGATTATAATGATGAGGCCAGGTAAAAATTCTGAGCCAGTACCAAGTTAGTAGCCCACATGCTTAATCACCTGGGGTTGCTGTATATTTGGTGCTCTCTGCTTAGTGAACTCCAGACTTGTCAATGGCACCTCTGGATGCAATGCTTATTCTATACAAAGTTGTTTGCTATTTCCAGACCTGGGGGACGTTTAACTCATAAGACTGGAATGCTTTCAGTTCCAGAGAGACGCTAGACCTGTGCTGTGGTCCCAAGGCATTCTTAGTCTCAGGAAATTTTGGAAACCCCTGATTAAAGGGAGAAAAATGCAACAAATGCAACAATTTAAATAGTCATCATTTGCTTATTAAATTGCCTCTTCTTGGGACCTCTGCTGTACTTGAGAGAGATGGGGCAGTGTAGGACAGTTTCTCAGCCTCAGCACTATTGACACTTTGGACCAGCTAATTCTTTGCTTTGGGAGACTGTCCTGAACATCGTAGGATGTTTAGCAGCATCCCTGCCCTCTACCCACTAGTTGCCAGCAGCATCCTCCCAGCACTGTGGCAGCAAAAAATGTCTCCAAAGATTGCCAAATGTTGCCTGGGGCACAAAGTTGCTCCTGGCCAAGAACCACTAGTTAATTATAAGGATTAAGTGTAGGAGTCTGCGGTTAGACTGATTTACCCCCGGCCCCTCCACCTAGGGGCTGTGACCTTGGGCACTTGACTTAAACTCTGAATTTCTATATTTGCAGAAAGGGAGAAGTGCACCCACTGCTTAGCATTTTTGGGAGAGCCAAATAAATTAACATGTGACACATTCTAAGAATTGTGCCTGGTGCATAGTTAGCACTCGATAAATATAAATGCTTATTCATGTAATTAGTAACTTCCAGATGATCTACATTGTACAGATTTATCTATGCAAAGACAAGAATAACTAACCATGAAAAACAGGGCCAAGAGATGCCATCCTAGAGTCTGTAGCTGCTTGATGTCCTAGTCTGGTAAAGGGAATGCTCCAGCTGGAGCCATAGATACAGGTGCAAATTCCGTTTCTGTTGCCTTGATTTGTCTATGCACAACCCTCTCTTTGTCCCTCAGTATTCTTTAAAGAAGGACATCACCTGTCCCACAGGGCTATAGTATAAGGATCAGAACCATCTAGTACAAGACTGCAAAACAAACCATATTCCACCTGCCCCTGCCTGCTTTCCCACCTTCCCATCCTCCTTTCCTTTCTTCCTTTTTCCTTTCCTTCCTTCTTCTTCCCATGTCTGAATATCAAAAGCTTTATTTTTATGGGTTCTTTTTCTCAAAGAGCAGTGATTTCCAACCATCTGCGAGCTTGTTAAGACCCAGCTACCTAGGTCCACCTCCAGAGTTCCTGATTCAGAAGGTCTCGGGGTAGAACCCAAGAATTTGTATTTCTAATAAATTCCCACATAATCCAGATGCTGCTGCTGATAATGGGGACCACTCTTTGAGAATAAATGTCATAGTATTTGCTGCTATGCTCTAGAACAGTGGTTCTTAATCTTAAGCAGCCATCACAATCCCCTAAGAGGGCTTTGAAAGACACATTGCTGGGCCCCATCCCGAGTTTCTGATTTAGTGAGCCCATCCATGGAGAACCACTGCTCTAGAAGGGTTCTCAACTGGAGCTGCATGTTAGAATCACCTGAGGGGGCCTTTAAAAATAAGTTCTGAGGCCCAAGTCCCAACCAAGACCAGTTAAGTCAGGATCTTGCCATAGTTTGTAAGGCTTCTCAGGTGATTCCAACATGCAGCCAAGTTTGGGATGTCATTCAAAAGCAGGTACAGAGATTTACAAAATCTGGGAGGGCAGAGGGGAACTTGATTTTGAACTCAATATGTCTGATCCTAAACAGAAAAGGCAGTTAAGAGCTTTGGGTATTGATGTGATGAGCATATACTTGGTCCTGTCTACCTTGGATGGTGATATATTATAAAGACTCACAGGGCCTGGGAGCTCGGAGGGACTTTGAGAAGTAGTGTCCACGTAGGAAAGGTGGAAAATTCATGACTGTCTGAGGCTAAAGTCAGGAGATTAAGATAGCAGATAAATGCATGACCGTTCAGGACATTTTAAAGAACAATAAACACATTTTCCAAAGCATCCTTCTACTTTGATGGTTAGACAGTCTTGGTATTCTCCATCCTTTCTCCCGATTCCAGTTGGGAGAACCAGAGGGACCTGACTCTGACTGACAATCCTGACTATTCAATGATGGTGCCCATTGTTCTCAGAGAGAAAAGTTAATTCTTTCATTTTTCTAAAAGGTTTTTGGAAATGCCTTGCTCTTCTCTCTTCTAGCTTTACTTGGACTAGTTAATCAGATACAGAAGCCGGAGGGATGCTGAGCTCTCCTGAATTATGCGACAATAGATTCTAGGAATTTGGGTGGGAGGAGGACTGAGGAAGCAACTAATATTGGGATGGAGGAAGAAGAGCCTGAGGCTAGACCTAGGCATGTCATCTGAGCACACTGCTTGAGCTTTGAGGTCACAGATGAGTTTCGAGCCTTAAGGAGATTAGGGGCTACTTGGTAAAGACAGAGAAAGATGGTGGTTTGGAACTGTGTCTGGCCCTCATGGACCTATCATGTGGCTGTGATCAGCTGATGCTGTGTTGGTGGTACCCACTGCCAGGAATTTACCTGGCATCTTCCTGGAAAGAAGACAACATTGCTTCATTGAAATCGATAGAAGGTTCTCCCTTCACCTGTAATTATAGAACTTTACTTAGTCTCTCTCTTTTTTTCTAAGTTTTTTTTTTTTTTTTGGTGAAGAAGATTTGCCCTCAGCTAACATCTGTTGCCAATTTTCCTCTTTTTTTTTTTTCTCCCCAAAGCCCCAGTACATAGTTGTAGGTCATTCTAGATCTTCCATGTGGGATGCTGCCACAGCATGGCTTGATGAGTGGTATGTAGGTCCATGCCCAGGACCTTAACTTCTGAACCTTGGGCTGCCTAAGCAGAGTGTGTGAACTTAACCACTTGGCCACAGGGCCAGCCTCCTACTTAGCCTCTTTAAAAGTAATCTGGCTTGGGTCAGTCTGGTGGCGTAGTGGTTCAGTTTGTGCAGTCTGCTTTGGCGGCCCAGGTTCGCAGGCTCGGATCCTAGGTGTGGACCCAGCACTGCTCGTCAAGCCATGCTGTGGTGGCGTCCCACATAAAATGGAGGATGTTAGCTCAACAACAATCTTCCTCAAGCAAAAAGAGGAAGATTGGCAACAGATGTTAGCTCAAGGCCCATCTCCTTCCACACACACACACACACACACACACACAAAGTAACCTGCCCTGTCAGTTTTCAAATACTGCCATCTCTTAAGGAATGTGGGAAAAGTCCCTGTAAAATGTAGGAGTATATAAGTTGCACTTCTCAGTGTCACATTCAGAACTCTTCCCCTTACTCCCACCAGCTTCCAGAATGGATCTCCAGACACTTCATGTCTCTCTTATGCCATTTTGGGTTCCCCAGAATTGGGTACACCAGTAATTCTTCACAACTTCTTTCCCTCTCATTTCTTGGGCATTAATCGTGTTATACCTCTATCTGGCCATCAATGACCTCACCTGACCACTCAGGTTTTCTTAGCAGGTTCTACTGCGATTTGGCTGGCTGTTGGCAGAGGTGGTATTCCATTCTCTCCTCCCCTGCTCCTGGCACCACTTGGGTGAGTCTATTTGCCTAATGGCTAAGGGGAGCAGCCTTGATTTTTGTGCATCTAGTTCAACTATATTTCTTGCTAAGGTTATATAGCCTTTTAATTTCTTGCAGCAAGAATGTGGTGAGGAACCAAAGAATAAAGATGTCAATGAGAATTTTTCTCATGTCCTAAAGGCATTTTTTTTTTTTCCCTGCGTTTCATCCAAGTAAAGTTAGCGGTGCTCAGCAGTGATAGAGTTTTTTTTTTGAGGAAGATTAGCCTTGAGTACCATCCACCATCAATCATCCTCTTTTTGCTGAGGAAGACTGGCCCTGAGCTAACATCTGTGCCCATCTTCCCCTACTTTATATGTGGGATGCCTGCCACAGCATGGCTTGACAAGCGGTGCATACTGGCGAACCCTGGGCCACCAAAGCGAAATGTGTAAACTTAGTCGCTGTGCCACCCGGCCGGCCCCTCAGCAGTGATAGATTTTGAAAGCAGGATGATTTTCCTATTTGGAAGTAGGAGAGCAAGCGTCAACCTAGCTCTAATCCCCTCTTTCCACAGGAACAAGGACAGAGAGACAAGAATGCACGAATCAAACTTGTTCTTAACAAGTATAAAGTGACTTCAAGTCCTGCCGTAATTTAAAGTGAAGATTTTTAGGGATGTCTTCCCAAAAGACCAGTTTTGAATTCCATGATTATTGAAGTAAAAATGAGGTGGACATTGTGAAAAAGTAAAATAATGATTGCAGTATGTGGTAATATGTTAAAGGGGTCTGGTTGTGCAGTGGTTTTCAAGCAGGGTTCCTCAGAGCCCTGATGTTACCAGAGATGCCTCAGGGTGGGTGGGGGAGAGTTGATGGAAGGTGGGGGTCAAGATTCTATCACTTCGTCCCCGCAGCACTTCAACAGAGCCACTCTGCTTTCTTCATCATCATGTGTGGGATAATTTAGTGAGACTTATATACTTTATATGACTTTATCCTGCAGATTTATACATTTATTTATAATTAGATTATTTGTGATCATTTCTATGAAAGGTTCTGCATTAGCTGTAACCCTGAGCAGTAGGATGGACACTTCTTCGTGGCTGTAACCTAGTTAAAGTAGGCTGACTCCAAGAGAGGAGAATGTGGTATGGTGAGGGAGGACGTGGACTGTCCGTGAGCTAGAGAGGGGGCCACATACCTCCCCGTGGCCGGGTAGGTGGATCTCTTCACGCTCCGTGGATTGGCCAGCTCCAGTTGGAGTTTGAAATGTTTAGCTTCCCGATACTTCATCCTAATATTTTCCCCAAGAGCTCATATTTCAGAAACCTTTAAATTAGTTTACAATGAAACATATTGAATTCAATCTTCTTGTTTTTATGGATACAAAAACCTATGCCCCAGGGAGGATAAATGACTTGCCTGGGGTCACAAAACTACAAGCGAGATGAAGATTTCCTAATTCCTTATCCTGGGCTCTTTCCCCTACAACAGGGATGAAAACTATCTTTAGAAGTGGAGGAGTTCTTATTTCTAACGTACTTTTACATAGAAGCCCTGTACACACAACGTAAAATAGCAGCGCTGCTTTAGATGAAGCCAAGTTGGAGAGGCGGCTCTTAATCCTCCCTCCTTCACCCCTGCCTCTTCTCCCTCCTGCCTCCAGCTGCAATCCTGGGGTTCCCCGTGGATCACAATCGGAAAATGACTGTTGCGGGCATGGTATTAACAGCTGGAATCCAAAGGCCTCTGGATCTTCCTTCTTGCCATGCCTATTGCTTATGTAAGTAACAGTGGCAGGACTAAATGTACTAGACTTTCCACCATAAGACCCATCAACGCAAAAATATTAAAAATACTTTTTTCTTTTAATTTGTATTAAGCACAATTAAAACAATATGGCCTATCAGGTGAATATTTTATTACTTTAAATAATTTTGAATTAATTATATACTACATACTTTAAGTCCACATGGTATCTTTTACAATACTGTCACAGTTGTCCAAACATTCCTCTATAGAAAGAGCGTAAAATCTAATTAAATATTATGTGAAGTAAAAACATGATTGAGTCTCTGCTCTATAATTAAGTGAAAGACGATCATGTGTAATATGACTTTGATTTTTATGGAAATACTTAAACCACAATTACTCTATCAGGTTTACCTAAAAGGCGCCCCTTCTTCTAATATGCTCCTTCTCCCTCTCTCTACCCCATGGGAGTAATACCCGTCAGTTGCATAGCACACTCAAGTTTATTAAAGCACTTTAAAATATATCATTAATGTAATACCAACAGTAGGCAAAACATGCATTATTATTCCTTTTTAACAAATAAGAAACATAGATGTTTATACAATTTAAAAGACTTGCTAAGGACACATAAATAAAATAATAAATTAGAAGTCAAAACTTTTAATTTTCTTTTAAAGATTTTATTTTTTTCCTTTTTCTCCCCAAAGCCCCCTGGTACGTAGTTGTATATTCTTTGTTGTGGGTCCTTCTAGTTGTGGCATGTGGGACGCTGCCTCAGCGTGGTTTGATGAGCAGTGCCATGTCTGCGCCCAGGATTCGAACCAACGAAACACTGGGCTGCCTGCCGCGGAGCACGCGAACTTAACCACTCAGCCACGGGGCCAGCCCCACAAAACTTTTAATTTTTGAACTAAAAAATGTGCTCTCAATTTCTAAACTTTTTATTTCTCCTGTTCTATTGCAGGCACAAATCAGGTGGATATTGAGAGATCTGACCTCCTGTGTTGGGGAGGGAGTAACTGTGTTAGGGTCCACCCTCCAAAGGACTTTCTCTCCACTTGCTTCCTTACTGCACCACTGGGGAGGGCACTCTCTCCTTAAGTAGTGAGGTGGGGCCAGGTCACCAAACTACCTTTGCCAACACCTGGCATCAAGAACAGGTGCCGTGAAAGCATGAAGGTGAGCACCTTGCTGCTCCTCCGCTGCCTGGAAGTCTAAACAGGGCTTTGTTTCAACTCACATGTGGGCCGAGCAGGTGGTAGGGGTGAGGGGAAGACAAGGGCAAGTCTCCTTAAGTCTATGTCTTCAAGACTCAAGTGTTCAGGGGCCGGCCCGGTAACATAGTGGTTAAGTTCGCACACTCTGCTTCCGGAGCCTGGGGTTCGCCAGTTCGGACGCTTGGAGTGGACCTACACACCCCTCATCAAGCCATGCTGTGGAGGCGTCCCACATAGAAGAACTAGAAGGACTTACAACCAGGATACACAACTATGTACCAGGGCTTTGGGGAGGAAAAAAATAAAAGGAGGAAGATCGGCCACAGATGTTAGCTCAGGGCCAAGCTTCCTTATCCCCCCAAAAAAAAAAAAAAAAAAGAAAAGAGAAGTATCCCTGGAGTGCTAAAAAATAATAAAAAGAGGACCATTTAGGAAAAAAAGACACAAGTGTTCAAAAATAACATTTGAGCCCTGAAAATCTATGTCCCCAGGCATAATTCTGAATCTTTTTTTTTTTTTTTTTAAAGATTTTATTTTTTCCTTTTTCTCCCCAAAGCCCCCCGGTATATAGTTGTATATTCTTCGTTGTGGGTCCTTTTAGTTGTGGCATGTGGGACGCTGCCTCAGCGTGGTTTGATGAGCAGTGCCATGTCCGCGCCCAGGATTCGAACCAACGAAACACTGGGCCGCCTGCAGCGGAGCGCGCGAACTTAACCACTCGGCCACGGGGCCAGCTCCCATAATTCTGAATCTTAAGGGTGGAAAATTTTTACTTGAGCAGGTACTAAATGCTGTTTGTCTTCTAAAATATAAATCAATCAACCCAGGCAAAGCTTACTTTTAACAGGTGTTTGTTGAGCAATTGCAGTGTGGTCAAAGCTGTGTAAAAGGGATCAGAAAGAAAAAAGGAAAAGCAAATCATTTTATGACTATAGAATCCATGTAGACTATCAAGACTTTATCTTAGAGCACCTTTACCCCAAAAGAGCACAAATAAATAATGGATGCTTACTACTGGAACCAGGTTCACCAGCCCACGTGTCCCCCTTCCCCCATTTACACACAAATGTAAGTAGCATGAGAGTTTGAGGTGATGGAAACGGGATGAGTGGGAAAAGAGTATGTTAATTGGTTAGAATGAGAGTTTCAGCACTTTATTTACAAAACGTGGTTTTAGTGTAAGATATAATTTCTTCTCTCACAGTTATTAAAATTCTTTTTGGGGCACTGACAGCGTGTATACACACACACACACACATATCTTGAAATAGTACAACCAGCATAGTCAATGCTTCAGACTAATAATTACTACAGGAATTCAGTGATGTGGGAAACAGTGAGAGTTAGGAAAGATTTGGGCGATTTTGGGGGAAAACCTTGCTATGCTTTGAATACATTCTTAATTTCAGCTCTAGTGTCTTTATGGTCCTCTGATGCAATGCCAGTTCTTATTGAGATACTCTGAGAATTCTCCAACATTCGGCTTTAAGGTAAAACAGACTTATTGGTTTTTCTCACCTCAGGCTTGTCATCATTTACAGCGAAATCATTTCCTTGTTTGTGATGTGAATTATTCACTACATTTTACACCACATGATGATATTGGATAGAAGCATTGAAATAACTCAAGATAAAGTGAGGAACAGCAGGAAGCTGTGGGGAGAAGGAAGATTTGCTTGCACTGCATTTAAGGTCATTTTCAAAAAACTTAGGCAATTCATTGGTCCACTTATTCCACAGGAGAAAAAAGTCAATCATCTATCGGTCTTCCTCCTCACACTCATAATCTGTACACATGTTCCCAAGCCATAACAAGAAGAAAGCAAAGAAGTCAAATGATCATTGATGGGTTTACCAACTTAAGGCAGTTTGGCTTCTGCAGAGTTGAAAAAAAGTAGCTCTTTTATATACAGAAAATATTTACTCCATCAGCCTTTGAGACAATAGGTAATGCCGGAATCTGGTTAGAATTATCATAGCTTGTTTTATTGTTTTCTTTGGCTTTGTTTCTTCAAAGCAGGCTGTCTTGATCTAATTCTCCTTGATGATTAAAATGCATTCCTCCAGCATTCTTCTCTTCTGTTTACTTCATTTGTATGGCCTCTGTCTTGGGAAAACAAGTGTTGTTGTTGCTGTCATTGGTTTAAGTTAACTCAAGAACAATTACTGTATACTTTAAGCAAAGAACATTCTCTCCAGTCCACATTCTTTTCTAGGTGGAAATTTGCTAAACATTCATGGCACTCTCTCAACTTGTTTAGAAAACTTACTGGAAATTCTCAAAACGCAGAATGTGTGGTTGTAACTAAGAGGTGAACACAAGAAAGAGTCAGAGGCCACCTTAGGGTTATAATGAAACATCTGGGCAGGGGCAGTGACCCAGAGATTCAAGGAGCAAGTCCATGCCTGTGCAGGCACATCCAACATCGCTATGGGCCACACCCTGGGCCTTGTGCCAGATCATGTTGGGGCTGCTAGGGTTAAACTTGTGGTCCACCAGGCCTGCTATTGTGTTGTTGTGATGAAATGTACAACACCCTCATTCCACGGCTCAGCACTGGGGGTAGAGAAACAGGAAGTTGGAATTTGGGAGACACGGGGCAAATCACAGGAAAGATAGAATTAAAGTCATGAACTTGGAAGGTCAGAGTGGGCAAATAGCTAGCAAGAGGTAAATTGTCTGAGGAAGGTGGTAAAGATTCAACAACTTTTGAACAAGTGATTATTGAATACCTACTGCTGTCAGGAATAGCTTATAGATCCTGATATGGTCTCAAAGCTGAATAAGTTGAAGTAAGAGCAAGAACAAGAACAAGGCATTCGAAAGGAAAGGCACAGCTGGAGCTTGAGATGTAGACTGTTGAGGGCCAAATGGAGATTCTGCCAGTGAGTAAATGAGATACCAAATTGGTAGTTTTTTTCAAATATGTGATTTTTTAAAAAAATCTGGCAAAATACTCCACTTTATAAATCTTTACTCAATATTCTACCACAGCTCAGATAGTTCTCAACCAGTGATGTTTACCTACTTTCAAAGTCACAAGTAAACAACATTCCCACAAGGGTCCCATGGGTTTCACTTTGTCATTCTCAATATTATTCATTTCTCTTCTGTGTAGGCTGTATTAAGATGGAGTCACTAATTTCACATGAAATCTCAACAACTGGCTATGAAATATCAGCAGTGGTGCTTTGCTAAAGGGAATCCTCTATGACTCTGAAGCTCAGCGCATGTGTGTGTTAATATGAGATAAGTTGGAATGTTAATAGTGAACATTTTCCTGGACAGTGTAGTCTGGAAGTTCCAGTAGGCCACCAAATCGAGCAGAAAAAGGGCATATTTATATTTTTCTCCTGGACGTGTGCAATGCATCTGTTCATGGAGAATCTAAGCAAGCACCCTTTACTCCTCCAATACTTCAACTGAGAACATTTTGTTTTCCTGATAATTCCTTGCCTTGAGAAAATTAGGTTTGATGTGTATCCTCATTATGATTGTATGAAGCAGTAAATGCCATCACTCCTGTGTGCCAGGAGGCAGCATCCACTGAAGGGTGAGACTTAGAACCAAATTGGTTTTAGGAACATCATAGGAAGTATATCATTGGTGCATTGCTCATGTTGCAGATTCTGTCACATCTGAAGTCCTGTAACGTGAAGCTTTTGGTTCTTTACAGAACTGTGGGAGAAGGAATGGAGGCACAACAAAGGGCATTGTTTTAATTTTTAAGTGTGTTTGGTTGAACAGCTTTTCCTCTGCCGGGGGCTTTCCTAGGTTACAGCTAAGACTCTCTGAGGCTGTGAATGAAAGCCCTGCCAAGAGAGGGAGGAGAAATGAAGGCAGCGAGGGGCTCCAGGGCTGAACTTGTTCAAGCCTGAGGATGACTCACAGGATCAAGGGGCCTAAAATAGGAAGCAGAGAACAGAACAAAAACTAAAGTTTTGAGCAAATTATGCAGACTCGTTTAGTTGGCTATTTTACAGATTTTTGGCTGAGCAAGGTTATGTATAATCATTATTATTAGTACATTTGATAATTAGTACCATTTTTAACCTACTAATTAGTGTAATTAGTGTTGCCTATGCCTGCCTGGGAATGAAGCCCAGCATTTTCTTAGAACATTGGAATACTAGAGGTTTCGGTAAGAAAAAGGAGTTCTGTTGTATTCTGTCTAGTAGCAATGCTCTCAGCCCAAATTAAGTCACTATGATGTTACCAGTTAGATACCAGTTGAGGCTCATTGTTGCACACTGGGATTCTTTTCAGTGGTTAATAACTTGGGATTTGGATTCATAATGCCTAGGTTGAAATCCTGGCTTTTCTTCTTCCTAGCTGGCTGACTTTGGGCAAGTCACTTAACCTCTCTATTTTCTTCCCCTTATATAAGTTGAAAATAATAATAGTACCTGAGTTACAATGTTGTTTTTAAAATTAAATGATATAAGGCAGATAAAGTACTTAGCACCAATTCTGACAAGTTGTAAATGATTTATAAATGTTATTAACAATGAACTAATGTTAGGTAAATGTTATTTATCAATTCGGTAGTGAATTCTGTAACACACGTTAATTACGTAAGTACTAAAGTAGGCAACTGCCAAAGCTGTTGGTCTCTTCCAGCACAGTCTACAGGGCCGCTGTGACTCAGCTGCAGAACCGTGTAAATGTCATAAGCAACAAGCCTGTTGGTTCTTGCTCCCATCTATATACTTCTGTTTTGGTTCAAAACAGTGTTCTTTTTAATTGATTAAACTCTAAATCCCTTGAAGACAAGGACAACATCTTACATGTCCAATGCTCAGAACTCAGTGTGCCATTAAAAAATACTTGAAAAACACTGGCTATGCCTTTCCATGATTTTGCACTAAGAACTTTGGTCATTATGTCCTGTCAGTAATCACATGAGTAATGTTTTGAGATCAGCAGGGTTTATATTCTTTTTAGATGTCTGTAAAAGTGAAGACCTTTGCTTTGGGAGGGCACTCTCATAAATTTATTATTTTGAGATGATTAGCACTAATGTTGGGTCGAAGTTGCAGGTGGTACCCGTCATCAGTTTCTTTATCATCAAGATCCTACACATTTCTCCTTCCTGGCCTCTTTACTTTGCTTGAAAGGGGACTCTTTATAGTTTATTCTTTGCAGATGACAGGTCGTATCAGCTTGGAATTGGAAGCACATCAATTATTCTTTTTTAATTTTAAAGTGCCGGATGCAGCACAGTGAGTATCATGATGGCTCCAAATGGCTTTTGAATAAATACGTGATCAAACAGAGAGAAATTCATGAGTTTTCTAACTCATAATGGGAACATCTAAAAATCATGGAACCTCATCAACCCAGGCCACACCAAGAACTTTAGTTATCAAGTCTTTCCTAACTTCTCCTTGGGTAGTCTTGTCCAGCTTTCCATAGCTTTATCTATGAGTACATATAATGTGTACAGAAAGATTTCCCTCATTTTCTGAATTAATAACAGGACAGGATATACGCTGTTTACTTGTCTTCTACCATTTAGTGGAGAAGATGTAATTAATCTTCTACAGATAGATCTGCTACTTGGTGGGCCGGAGATACAGGCTGGGCAGGACACTATAGTTTGGGAGTCGTATCACTTTTCCTACTTCTGACGTGATGGCTCACGCATACTTCTTGTCCTCTTTCTTGGATTCTTTGACTAGTTCATGGTCTCCTCCAGAGACTGGGAATTCTAACCCTACGTCCCATTTGACTAGAATGCTGGCTAAAACTGAGCACTGCTTTCAGGGGCTCAGTCTCTTCCTCACCGGTTCTCTCTACATCTCCTGAAGCCCTGCTGTGAATAGACCACTCCACGAAGTTATACTGCTATCCACTTATCTGTAAGAATCTCTGTGGGCCGGAACTTCCTGCCCTTGCCTTTACCTGCTTGCCAGTTTGGTAGTTCAACTATCAACAGTCATCTAAATCAGCATCTCCCAAACGTAAGTCCACAATATACAAGTTCTGGGAGATGCTAATAGATGCCTTTTCATTACTCTGTTTGGGAAATATTTTTTTTCTCCTTCCTTAATACACATGTATTAACACATTAAAGGCTCTCAGATGCCTGCCTCAGAGAAAAAAAATTTACTTGTTTAACTCGCAATTTTCAGATTTATTTAAGTCTAGAACATTTATAAAATTGCAACTCTTACATTATGTCCTATATAATAGTGTTCCAAGGAACACTGGTTTGGAAAGTGCTGGATCACTGGGGATTCAGCTACCTCTAAGGGATGACTTTGGCCTTCATGTTAACCATCATGGGATCCCTTCCTCTCCACCACTTCCCAGTACTAGGTTCTTGCTACATTCATGATATGGGTCATAATCCAACGGTTTTGGCTTATTAGGACTTCATAGGTTTTAGTTCCAACTGTTCCTCTCCCCAGGGTTCCTTTAGGGAGAAGAGGGCATTTTATTATTATTATTATTATTATTATTATTATTATTATTATTATTATTCAAAGCACTGTTTCAGCTATTCAGCTTTCTAGGGCCACTTTATATCAGTACAAGACACTTGTTCATCTTCTAGCTTTAGAAAATATTTTCTAGTATTCCACTTTGGAAGAGGTGAGAGGGGAGTGGTTCACAGCAGATGTGAATATAGAGAGCTGATCACTTCAAATGAAGGAAAGGAAGAGGAATTTCCAGGGGCATTTCTGGGTAGCCCAATAAAAGCAAGTGGTGTAGCATATGGTGCAGCCTAGAGTAGCGTAGAAACTGGAGGGGGAAAGAAAATATTAAAATGAAATTCCATAGTTGGAGAAACAGACCATTCAGGAAATCTCAACTCTGAATTTAACTTCTCTCTTTCATAGCTGGGGTGGGGTGAGTCATCACCATCTGTCATAAATGAGAGAAAGGCCTTAGGGAACAAATGAGGAACAGAGGCAGGAAGGCAGGGAGGAATTAGGGAAAATTGGGGAGGGAAAGTAAAAGCAAGTGGTCCCCTTAGTTTGCCTTCAGTACGAAGTGAAAAGAGGAAAGGAGGAAAACAAGAGATGAAAGGACCTGGGGAATATCAGTGAGTGAGAATATAGTATTAAAAATGGGGGAAAGAGCACTGGCTTTAGATTACTCAGAGGCAGGTACTGATGCCAGTGACATCGAGTAATGTTGGGCGACCTTTGCTAAGTTACTTGACTTGTTTGAATCTGCTTCTTTATTAATAAAAGAGGATAACCACACTTACTTCTGGAATTAGAGCAATATATTTGAATATAAGATAATAACAATCATAGTTATAGATAAAGTCATTGTTGTATAGTTGTAGCACTAGCTAACCTTTATTGGGCCCTCGTTCTGTGCAAGGTCAAGTATTTTACATAGAGATCTTAATTAATCCTTGTAGCCACCATAAGAAGGTCCTGTAATTATCCTCATTTACAGATGAATAAACTGAAGTTTGGATAAGCTGCCGGGATCACACAGGTAACACAACTGGAACTTACATCCAGTCTGCCTGACTTCAAACCAAATGCATTTGACCATTAGACCATGTCGTGTTGTTTACTCATTGAAGAATCTGCAAGGAGAGGTTGACAACAAGGGAGGGTGGTCTTGAAAAACACAGAGAAGAAGTAAAGGCCAGCCAGAGAAGGACTTTTGCAACAGCCAGAGACCATGCAGCATGAACCAACACATTCATTGCGGAACTTCTAACGGTGGAGAAGGAAAGACCCCGCATCCTTACAGAGGCAGGGAAGCACAGCCCGAGTGAACCTCAGCAAGAATGGTGTTACTCTGGAACCCAAATTAAACTCTTAAAAAAAGTGCAGATTAGGTATTGTCCTCTGGAACTTAGCCTGGTTTGTACAGCTATATGAATAGAAGCATTGCCCGGCGTGAAGGAAAACATGAAGGTGTTGTCCACGGTCTTGGACCAGGTAAACAATTACTCACTACAAAGGGATTTCTGTGGCCACAGGTCTACAGAACCACACTCAGAATGGTGGGACCACAGAAGCCCCTTTTAGGGGTTGTACACCTTAGTAAAGAGGCTCCCGAAGAAAGTTTAAAATAATTCTGATGTGTGTCTCTTAGGAATGATTATTTTCCTGGAAACTGAGGCAGCCTTGCAGACACTTCACAGAGTTCTTGAGGGGATGGATGAGATAGTGTATGTAAAGTGATTATTCCAGGACTTTCTTCCTAGAATTTCATCAGCTGCCTGCCTCAGCATCTTCTCCTTAAAGGCCAAGAAGATTCGCTTTGAAGGAAATGAGTTCAACTTTAGAAACTGCAACTTTGAGGTCAGGACAAATGAATTTGTTTGGGACGAAACCAAGGTGTTTGCTGTAATTCAGATTTCTGAGATCAAGACCTCAAGATCAACCCACAAATTAGATATATTTTTGGGATATATACCAAGCACAAAGGAGCAAAAAGTTAGGAGGACTTTGTGAGGAAAACTTTGTGATGATTTGCTAAATAAATCAGGACCTGTTCGGCCAGGCTCAAATCAGTTTTGGCTAGTTTATCAGAAACAAATGAACTCACCAAACATATGTTTAATTCATACTGGTTCTAATGTAATGTTAAACTTTTCTGAGAGTTCAAATCCATTCAATCATTTGGGTTGGTTGCAACTGGGAGAAGCTTGCACAGATGCCCATGAGCTTTATAAAGATGGCTCGACACGTTTACATAGGTTACACAGGTTCTAATTTAAACCAGTTTGGGCTTACTCAAAATTGTTCTCATTAGTTTAAATTAATTTGGGCTCATCTAGGTCTATTTAAACCTATCGAAACTACTTGAATCAGGTGAACAAGATAAAAAGATTTTCTTTGGTTCAAAATGTTCAAAATTGGAAACTGCAGGATGAACTTGAAAATTTTTGATCAGTTATAATTCTTTTTAGATCACACTTCTTCTGACTGAGTAAAACCAGTCCCAAGGAGGTCTCATTCTATTCTTTCTGGATCAGATCAATTGAAAGGAATTTGCCTGGTTTATGCCAGAATTAAAGGAGGTAGGCAGCCTAATGACCTGTTGAAATAAGTGCTATTATTAGATCCCCAGGTACAATAAAAAAAATGGTAATACAGTCAACCAGGCTTTCAGGAATAGATGGGGAAGATAAAGAAGATGGATTCAGGCTGCCATAAGAATGAACAGAAAATCAAACAACGGCAAATGATCCAAAAGAGAATAGTTGAGAGCATCTTGCTTCTGCTAAACAAAGGTGGCATGGCAGGCCAGCTTCACAGGAAACAGATGCGTCAGAGATGAGATTTGAAAATGAGGGGAGGCAAAGATATCAGTAATATTATTTAAGATGAAGGGTATAGAAGAAGCCAACAAAAACAGGACAATTGCATTATATTATATTATAAATCTCTCAGGAATATTTATAAAACGTAGAAATAGTTAGTCAGAGTAGCTAAAACCAGAACAGGAAAAGTACAGGGAAAGAAGCTGAAACAGGGAGTTCATTGCAAACATCCAGGATCCAAATTAACTCAGAGATGTGGTTAAATCACAATGGAATATCAGGATTTATAACACAAATGTCGTCTAAACGGCAGAGGCTATTGAAGTATCCTAAAGGGCTATCAGACATAAAAGATTGCATGCAATTTTAGCATAGGAAATAAGAAAAATTAGAGAGAAATACGTTTTATCTGTGAAAAATACTCGGTTAATAATTTTCACTGTTGTTCAGGTGAATTGCAGGCAGATAGGGTTTGGTTCCAATCTCCTTTGGGATCCTGTTGTCTTGCTGCAAGCCGGACCTCTTGAAACGCACTATACCTGGAACGGAACATACACCATTGACAGATGTAAGAAGGTGTGGGTCCTGGTTTGGCCTATCCCACCCCCAGTCCATCTCTCCCTCCTGACAGTGCTGCCTTCCCCGGCCAACATGGTACACCAGGCCAACTTCCTAAAGCTGCCAACTTCCCCTTCTCAAGGCCAGATGGGTACATTCTGTTTTCCACTGATACAATCATTTGGCCACCGTCTTTGTTCCCTCAATGGCCTGGAAGACATTCTAACACACACAGAAGCCCTTAGTAAGTTCACCCAACAAGCCTTAAAGGATAGCCAGCAAAGCCTGTCTTTACTGAACACTGAAAAATCTAATGAAAAAAAGCTGTCCTTTAAAACAGGATGGACTTGAGCATTATTATTGCCTCACAAGGAGGCACCTGTGCTATTATCCAAGAAGAATGTTGTGTGTTCAGACCTGACAAGTTTGCTAATGTATTGTCTTTGTTAAATCACATAAAGACACAAGTGAACACCATGGGTGATTCGACCCCCAGCCTGGGGGGCTTAATAAATCGATGGTTCAGATCATGGCGCTTTTGATGAAAAAAAGTGTTACTTATTTTGAGAATCATTATCTTGATCTGGGTTTTTTCTTGCATGTGCCTGCATTGTTGCTGTGGCATCTGCCCCCAGTGTAGCCAGAATTCCACCAAACGAGCCACCTCCATGCTAATGAAACTCCTTGCTGACTGCTCAGGACTCATAGCGGAAGAGGGGAGCGTGTAAGATTGTAAGAGCCGGTCATGAGGCGTGGAGTGTTGGAGGAGGTCATCGAGAGGACGTGACTGCAGTCTGACCCAGGAGCTAGATCCACGCAGAGGGAGGCTGCCTATCCTCTCCTCATCCTTGGACTATACATTCCACCCACCGTTCCCTTAGCCAGAGCCATTTCAAAGACGCAACCTTGAGAGAGTAAGATGTTGAGACCATCTGTGCTGTATATGTAATGGAACCCCATTAGGCCCTCTCTATATACTTGAAGATTCTGGCAGGCAGATACACGTCGTGCAGTCATCCAAGACAAGCCTCATATGCCAATTCCTTTGCCTGTTAAACCTGCCACCTACCAATGTAGAGTGGTCTGCCCCTTTCTTTGGTCTCACCTTGCCCTCAGTGTATGGAACAAGTTTCAAATTTCACCCAGGAAGCTCCTGAGGTTGCAAACCAACATAGGCACTCAAAAAAAAAACATGTCTTTCACTAATAAGTGGGTAAGGTTGCATTAGAATAGTGTCTGGCATATACTAGGTGCTCGGTGCATGCTTGCTCAATTCCCCTATAGGTGCGTAAAACTGTTCTCGCATACAGTTTGGCCCATAGTAGGCTCTCCATGCAGGCTTTTCCCTTCCTCTATGTTTGGGTGTGTGTACTTGAGTAGTATCAGTTACGTGTTACATGTTAATGTGTGCATGCTTTCTCCTCCTATGAGAGAGTAATGTTATACTAGATTAGTGTTTGGCATGTACTTGGAGCTCATTGCTTGGCTTGGCTTAACCCAGGCATGCAATTTGTGAATAGTTTCTTCATTCTATGTAAGAGTAAGGTTGTAAGATGACTTCCCAGCTTACTCAGGCACTTCATGCATGCATGCTCGCTTTCTGCTAATTGTGGGTTATCTTGTATTAAAATAGTGCTTGGCAAGATCAGATGCTCCTTGCGTGCCTGTTTTCTTCTTCTATGAGTGAGTAATTATGCTAGAATAGTGCCTGATAAATGTTGTTGTTAGCGCCCTCGAGTTGTTTCTGACTCTTAGCGACCTTATGTACAGCTGAGTGGAACCCCACCCGGTCTTTTTGTGCCATCCTCGCACTTCCGGTGCTATTTTATCAGACAATGCTCCACTACTATTCATAGGGTTTCATGGCCATTTATTTCAGAAGTGGTAGGCCAACTCTTTCTTCCTCCTAGTCTGTTCTAGTCTGGAAGCTCTGCTGAAAATTGTCCACCAAGGGTGACCCTGCTGGTGTTTGAAGTACTGGTGGCACAGCTTTCAGCATCATGTCAACAGCCAGTCTCCCCAGTATGACAACCAACAGATGGATGGTGTGGTTCCTTGACCAGAAAACAAACCTGGATCATGGTGGTGATAGCACCAAATCTTAACCGCTAGATCACCAGACTGGCTCTGACCATATCAGGCACTTAGTCATTCTTATATCATTCCATTGATTTGTGAGTGATGTTGCACTAGAAAAGTACCTGACGTATACTTGGCACTAAATGTGTACTCGTTTCCTTTCCCAATGTGAGAGTAAAAATTTCCTAGAGTAGTACCTGGCATATACCAGGTGCACATTGCAGCCATTACCTCCCCCTCCACGTGAATGAAGTT
The DNA here is from genome assembly GCF_037783145.1 of Equus przewalskii. NCBI lineage: Eukaryota > Metazoa > Chordata > Mammalia > Perissodactyla > Equidae > Equus > Equus przewalskii. The sequence goes on from NC_091844.1 coordinate 19,746,391, forward strand.
GTACTAGACTAGACCCTTGAACATCCTGGTGGCTCAATGCATGACTGCGTCCTTCCCTCTGTGTGAGTAACGTTGGATGGATATCTGGCATATATGCAGTACTCAATGCATGCTTGTTCGTTTGTCCTTTCATGTGAGAAATGTACTAGAAGAATGCCTGGCAGACACTAGCTGCTTCATCGTGCTCATTTCCTTCTCATATGTGTGAGTAAGGTTGTGTGGTATATGCTAAGTTTGCAATGCATGTTTGTTTCCTCCCTGCTATGTGTGAGTAAGGCTGTAGTAGCCTAGAATGTGTCATACAACAGGAGTTCAATCCATGCCTGTACGGGTGTAAGCTTGTACCAGAAGATTATGTGGCATACCCTAGGCAATCAGTGCATTTATGCTTCCTTCCCCCTACATGTGAGTAAGTCAGTATTGGAAAGGGAGCTGGCATGGGTGTGCAGTATATGCTGGTTCCCTTCCCCCTACTAGTGAGTCAAGTTGTCCAAGAATTGTTCTTGACATATACTCGATACTCAATTCAATCTTAGTTCCTTCTCCTATGGCTGAGGGACGTTTTCCAGAATAGGACTCGACACACACTAGATACTCAATGCAAGCTTGCTTCTTGTCCCTATGTTTGAGTGTGAATTGTCCTAGAATAGTACTTGAGATATACTACATATTCTATGCATGCTTAATTCCTTCCCATCAGTGTGGGTAGTGTTGCAGTAAATAGTACCAGGTTGAAGGCATGCATATTTTCTTCTACTTATGTGAGAGTAAATTTGTACTACAAAAATACCTGCTGAGTACCAGGCACTCAAAAAAATCTTATGTCCTTCACTGATATATGGGTAACATTGTATAGAATACTGTCTGGCATATATTAGGTGCTCAATGCATGCTTGCTCAGTTCTCCTTTGCGAGAGTATATATTATTCTAGCATATAGTTTGGCATATGCTAATTGCTCCAGTCAGGCTTGTTTTCTTCCCCTATGTGTGAGTACGTTGTGCCAAATAATATCAGGTATATATTATGCACTTGTGTTAGAATTTTCCCTAGAAAGATAATCAATAAGATGTGTATGTATATACAAATGCATATATGTATGTATATATGGGATACTACTGAATATTAAATATATGCTACCTTCCTTCCACATATGTGTGAGTAATGATGAACTAGAATATTGCCTGGCATATACTTGGTGCTTTATACAGGTTCATTTTCTTGCCGTAAGTGTGAATAAAGTTGTGCTAGAATTGTACCTGTCAAATACTAGGATTCCTCAATGTTTGCCTAAGGTTGTAGTAGAAGAGGGCCTGGCATATACTAAGGGCTCAATCCACGCTCGTTTCCTCTCTCCATGTGTGAGTCAGGTTGTACCTAAATAATACTGGGGATTACTAGCAATTTAGTGCGTGATTCCTTCTTTCTCCAATGTGTGAGTAATGTCATAGCAGAAGAGTGCTTAGCAGTACTTTGTGCTCCAAGAATACTCAATTCCTTCCCTGAGATGTGAGCATAAGGTAATAGAAAATCATCTGGCATACAGTAGGTATTCCATGCATGCTCTTTTTCTTACCCTATGTGAGAGTAATGTTGCCCTGGTATAGCATGTGTGTATACTAGGCACTTCATGGATATTTGCTGCCTCTGCTCATGTGCAAGTGATACTTTTACTAGAATATTGCCTGGTATATACCAGGTACTTCATGTATGTTTATTTCATTCCACTTATGCTAGAACAACACTTGACTAGAATAATTCCCGGTGTATAATAGCCAATTGATGCATATGTCCTTCCTTTTTGCCAATGTGTATGTAATGTTGTACTAAAACAGTGCCTGGCATATAATTTTCACTTAATGTATGCTCCTAGGAGTTCCCAGTATTATGATATATTAGAATAGTGTCCAGCGTATACTAGATACTCATTGCATGAATGTTTGCCTCCCCGTAGTATGAGTAATGATGTAATAAAAAAATATCTTGCATATGCTGGTGACTCAATGTATGTTTTCTTCCTTCGCATGATATGTGAGTAGTATTTTACGGCAATAATACTTGACATATATTAAGTGCTCAACTCCTGTTTATTTGTTTTTCTCTTTATATGGGATATGTTGTAGTAGAATTGTGCCTCACATGGGCTAGTTGCTCACTTATACTTGTTTTCTACTGCCTCTGTGTGAATAATGTTGTACTAGAATAGTGCTCTCATATACTGGTTGCTCTATACATGCTCATTTCCTTCCCTTGTATGTGTATTGTTGTACATAATAGGGTCTGGCATTTACCAGGTGCCTATTACATGCTCATTTCATTCTCTGAGTGAGTCGTGGTGTAATTAATAGCACATTGCTTACACTGGGACTCAATAAATACTTCGTTAATTCCACTAGGTGTGAGCAATGCTATTCTTGAGTAATTTCTGGCCTATACTAGGCAAAATATACCAGCTCATTTCCTTCCCCATCTCTGAGTAATATTGTACCAGAATGTTTTCTGGATGATTTTCCGTGATCAATTCATGTTTTTGCGCTTTTACTCATGTGTGAATAAAGTCGTAATAGAATAGAACTTGGTATATATTAGGAGAACATTGAATTCATTTTTCTTTCCCCTAGAATAATACTGTCTTATGCAAGTGGTTCAATGCGTGACCACATCCCTCCTACTACGTGTCAGCAATAGGCTACTAGAATATATTTCACGTACTATTCTAGTACATCCTTACTGTCCAGTTGAGACAGGAAATAAGCATAGGCGAGGATAGTGTACTAAAACAGTGTCTGGCATATATTCAGTACCCAGAGTGATCTTATTTCCTTCTGCTATGTGTGAGTAATGTTGTACTATAATAGTAACTGGCATATAGGAGGCACTCAATGCATGCTTGCTTCCTATTCCTTATGTGCGATTTTGGTAAATGCTTGATGTATACTTGATGCTCAATGCATTCTTTCCCCTTCTTTCTTTGTGTGGGTGAAGTCGTAGTGGCATGGTTCCTGGCCTTTACTAGATGCTCAGTGTATCCTTGTTTCTTTCCCTTATATTAGAGTAATGTTTTACTAGAATAATGCCTGGTAACGCCAGGTGCTTGAGGTATTTTCTTTGCCTTCTTACGTGTGTGAAGTGTTGTATGAGAATAATGCCTGAAAAATATTAGGCATTCAATGGATAATTGTATTCTTCCATTTATTTGTGAGTGTTGTCTTAGAATATTTTCTGGCATACACTTGGCACTTAATGTATGCTTATTTCATGTCTGAATAACCTTCTACTAGTGTAGAACCTGGCATACACTAGGAAGTTAGTGGCCAAATGCTTTCTTTTTCTTATATGTGAGTAATACTTTACTAAAATATTGCCTGGTTTATACCTGATACACCAGATATGCTGGTTTCTCTTGCCCTTTGTTAGAGTATTATTTGATTAGATCAGTACCTGGCATACTTTGGCAATTAATGCGTGTTTTTTACTTTCTTTTCCCAATGTGTGTGAGTTATGTTGTATTATAATAGTGTCAGGGATATATAACATGCTCCATTCACGACTGCCTTTCCCCTGTATGTGAGTAAACTTGTACAAGAATACTACTTGCTTTATAAAAAGTACATATAAATGATGATTGCTTCTTTTAGTCTATTGTAAGTAATGTTGTACCTGGCATTTTTGAGGAACCCTATGAAATATTGTCTCCTTCCCTGTGTGTGTGAACAGCATTGTCCTAGAATGGTGCTTGATACATTTTAGACCCTCAATGCATAGTTACCTGCTTTGTAGTAAGAGTAGAGTGATACTAGAATACTGGCTGGCGTCAGTGGGGAAGTCAATGCGTGCTTGCTACTTTTCTTCCAGTAAGATGTAATGTTGTATTAGCATTCTAGTGGTGGTACCAGGTGTGCCAGGTATGCTCATTTCTTTCTCCTTTGAGTAAGATTATGTGAGAATAGCATGTTACATATACTCATGGTTAGTTTCCTTCCCCTATGTGTGAGTAGTGCTGTCCTAGAATGGTTCCTTGCATTTACTACATGACCAAAGATTGCTCCTTTCTTCCACCTGTATATGAGTAACATTGTCCTAGACTAGTACCTGGCACATACAAGATGCTTAACGCAATCTTATTTTCCTTCCCTTGTGTGTGAGTAAGGTTTTACTAGAATAACGCTTGGTACATAGTAGGCATCTAACGCATGGTAGTTTCTTTCTCTCTATGTCCAAATTATGTTTCATTAGAACACTGCCTGGCAGGTATTAGGTGCTTCATGCATCCTTGTTTCCTTCTCCCCATCTGTAAGTAAGTTTGTCCTAAAATAGAGCTCTGTATACATTACACACTGAATGCATTGTTTTTCCTTCCCCCTTTATGTAAGTAATGTTGAATTATAACAGTGCCTGGCGTAAACTAGTTACTAATTGCATACTCTTTTCTTTCCCTATGTGAGGATGATATTTTCCTAGAATAGTACTTGTTATACATTTGACATCAATTCATGCTTAGTCCTTTATCCAATATGTGAGTTACGTTGTGCTAAAAGAGGCGTAACCTATGTGCTGCCTGTGTGTTCATTTCCTTCTTCTATATGTGAGCAATGACAAACCACAACAGTTCCTGGCATCTACTAGGCGCTTCATGCATGCCTGTTTTCTTCCCCATATGGAAAGAATTGTCCTAAAAAGTACCTGCCATGTATTAAATGATTAATTCCTGCTTGTTTCCTTCGCCCTACATGCGAGTAATATTGTGGTGGAATCGTGCCTTGCATATTTTAGGTGCTCAATGTAACCTTGTTTTCTTCCTCCTAATTATGAGGAATATAATACTAGAATAGTGTGCGGCTTATGCTAAGCTCTCAATTTATGTTCATTCCCTTCCTTTATGTGTGAATAACATTATAAAATAGTGCACTGGCATGCACCAGACTATGAACGCATGCTCATTTCCTTCCCCTACGTGTAAGTTTTTGTAGAATAATATCTGACATATAACAGGCAATTAATGCAGCTTACATCTTTCTTCCTATGTGTGAGTGATGCTATGCTAAAATAATGGCTGACATATACTAGATGCTTCATGCAGACTCCTTTTCCTCCCCTTGTATGTGAGTAGCATACTAGAATAGTCATTGGCATATACTAAGCTCTCAGTACATACTTGTGTCTTTCTATGTATGTTTGTGGTATTGTAATATAATAGTAACTAGCATGTATTACTGCTCAGTACATGACATCTATTTGGCCCTAATGTGAGTGACGTATTAGACTAGTACCTGTCATATGCCAGGTATTCAAGCACGTTAGCTTCCTTCCCTTATGTTTATATAATGCCATACTAGGATGTACCTGCCATAAACTAGATAATTAAAGCATGCTTGCATCTCTACTTCTGACAAGGTACTAGAATAGTGCCTGGAATATATTAGGAGCTTAATCCATCCTTGTTTGCTTCCCTTATGTATAGATGACATTAAACAAGAATTGTGCCTGTAATAGGTGCTTTATGTACGTTAGTTACCTTCCTTTCTGTAAGTAACTTTTACTAGAACAGTAACTGGCATATACTATGTGTTCCACACATGCTCATTTTCTTCCCCTACGTGTTAGTAAAGGCGTATTAGAATAGTGCCTGGCACATACTACGTGCTGCATTCACTATTAGTTTTCTCTGTGTAGGAGTAGTGGTGCGTTAGAACAGTCCCTGGTGTATCCTCCCTGCCGTGTCTTGCTTCCTTCCATAGTAATAAAAGAATACCTGGAGCATATAAGGCTTTAATGGATGCTTGTTTGTTTCCCTCTACGGGTGAGTAATGTTAAAATAGAAATTGTGCCTGGAATATACTGGACAATCAATACATGCTGTCTTCTTCCTATGTGTGAGCAATATTGCACTAGAGTAGCACTGGACATGTATTAGCCGTTCCATTCATGCTTATTTCCTTCCACTGCATGTAATTTTGTGCTAGAATAGGACCTGGAATTTATTAGGCATTTAATTCATGCTCATTTATTTCAGTGTATGTATGTATAATATTATCCTAGAAATTAGCCTGACATGTGCTGAACCTGAATGCACACTCGCTTCCCTTCCTCTTGAGTGAGGAATATTGCATTGGGATAGTGCCTGGCATATACTAGGTGCTTCCAAGGATACTAGTTTCTGTCAATAACGTGTCAGCAAGATGGTGTGTGATGCTGTGTTTGTTGGTTTTTGTTGAAACACTGCATTTGGGGGGTGTGATACTGTAGCAAGTGATGTGGCTGTGAGGCACTGCGTTTAGTGGCCCGTATTGCGAGTGATACGGTGATTAGCGATTTGTGTGAAAAACTGTTTTTAGTGGTAGGTGGTGTGAGCAATCCTGATTTAGTGATGTTTGTGAGATGCTGAGTTTAGCTGTTTATAGTGTGAGATATAGTTTAATATTATGTATGTAATGCAGTGTGTTAATTATGTGCGTATGAGACCCTGTGTTTAGTGGTGGGTGATAATGTGTTTCATAATGAGTTCAAGTCACTGTGTTTTTAAAGTAGTTATGAGACACTGTGTGATGTGTGATGTCTTTAGTGATGTGTGTAGAGTACTGTGTTAGTAATGTGTGTGTGCCATTGTAGTTAACAATATTTGGTGTATGTGATGATCTGTTTAGTGATGAATTGGAGTCACTGTGTTTAGTGCAGTATGTGAGAGACTGTGTTTCTTTTCTGTGGTGTGTGATGTGTGATACTGGGTTTAGTCATATGCGTGTGAAGCACTGTATTTATTAATGTGTGTGAGATGTAGTTTTAATAATGTGTGATGTGAGTAATAACATAGTTATGAACGTCTGTGATCTTGTATTTATCACATACAATGTGTGAGGTTTTGTTTTAGTAATGTGTGAGACACTAATAAAATGTCTTAAGCGATAATGTGGTAAGTGGTGTGTGTGTATCTCTGTATTGAATGGTTTGTGCTATGTGTTGGTCTGTGAAGACCCTGTGTGGAGACATTGAGTTTGGTGATGTATTGTATTTGTGATACTGTTTTTAGTGATGTGTGTTTGACATATAGTGTTTACTGGGGTTTATGTGAGGCACTCTGTTATGTACATGTGAGACACTGCTCTTGGTGGTATGATGTGTGTGTGTGTGTGGGGTATGTGTTTAATAATGTGTGAGGCACTGTGTTTTGTGAAGTGTGTTTAAGACATTGAATTTCACAATTTGTGTGTGAGACACCGTGCTTGGTGGTGTATTGTGTGTGATAACATGTTCATTGATGTTTGTGTGAGACACAATGTGAAGTGATATGTGTATTAGTCACTGTGTTAGTATTATATTGTATATGTGTAATAATAATTTTGACGAACCAAGTGTGAGATATTGTGTTTACTTATGTGTGTGTGTCTGAGGCACACTGTTAGTGGCGTTTGTTGTGGTGATAATGTGTTTAGTGATGTGTGTGAGAGGCACAGTGTTTGTCAGGTATGTGTAAAACTTTCACCTAACACTATTAAACATAGTGTATCAACATGTATCACTAAACAAACTGTTACACGTACCATGCATTGCTAAGCCGAGCTTTTCACACATATCTGACTATACGCAGTAACCCGTGCACCGAGCACTAATAAATACAGTGGGTCACATAGATAACATGAAACAAAGTAGCACCTGCACAAAGTATCACTAAAGAGACTGTTTCATGTATATATCACTATATACAGTAACACACACATGCCTCTATTCAACACAGTGCTTCAACATATGTCACTAAACAAAGTACTACACACAACACACACTGCCAAACACAGGGCTAAACACAGTCCTTCAGCATATATTGCTAATAAAGAAGCACACACAGCACGTTCTGCTAAACAGAGTTGTTCACACATATGTCATTGTGTGCAGTAACGCACACATATAAGACTAATAAACAGAATTTCAATATATATCACTAAAGCAGGTGTAAGTACCATGCACTGCTATGTTAAGCGGTTCACACATATGTGTCTGTGTAAGAAACATACATACACTATTATACATACAGCTAACACTATTAAACAGTTTCAACATGTGCCACTGACAGAGAAGTACGTTCACCACTTACTACTAAATGATGTTTCACACTTACATCACTGTACATCTAACACTATTAACACTATATGTCGAAAGTAATACTAGATAATGTACACATACTATGCACTGCTGAACCCAGTGCTTCACACATATACCACTAAACACAGGATCATACACAACTAAACACAGTGTTACACATATATATCACTAACTACTGTACCATACACACCCTGTACCACTAAACACAATACTCAACTTTATATTGCTAAGCGTGGTAGCACACACACCAGACATCACTGAACACAAGCTCCTGCCTACAACACTAAACATGATGGCCCACACACCAAGCACAGTTAAACGCAGCGCCTCACACACAGATAACTAAATGGAGTAGTCCACACACCAGACTCCAAGAAATATGGTATCTCACACATATCAGTAGCACCCCCCTCCCAGGCATCTCTAACACAGTGCCTCACACATCTCTCACTAGGCAGAGGAGCACACGCAGCGCTGGACCCAATGCCATACACATATTACTCCACAGGGTAGCAGAGCCGTCTCACACTGCTAAACACCGTATCTCACACAATATAACTAAACAAAGTAACACACCACCCAGCATCACTAAAAACAGTGTCTCTCACATGTATCACTAAGCATAGTAGGTGATTCACTGGGCACGACCAGAGTATCTCCCACATATGTCACTGAGAAAGTAGAAAGCAGACACACCTCTAAGGAGAGCTTCTCACAGATACTCCTGTAAATGGCATAGCAAACACACCAGGCATCGCTAATCAGAGCTTCTCACAAATATATCGCTCATCAGTACCACACAACTGCACCTACGAAACTTTGTCTTACACATATTAATGCACAGAGTACCAAAAATACCACGTGACTCTAAACAAATCGACTCATACAATATGAGAAAAAAACATGCTCCTCAAACACGCATCACTCAGTACCTATCACATACACCACATAGCTTTAAGCTTGATGTCTCACACACTCTTTACTAAATAAAAATTCTTACCATGCACACCACTAATTGCATTATCACACACTCCACACAAAATAAACCAAGCATTTCACATGTAAAACAATTGAACACAGCCTCACACACCTCACACTATTAAACACAGTGTTGCACACATATATCCCTCAATACAGTGAAAAAGGCACCATGAAGCATTAACACAATGACTCACTCATAGATCAGTAAACACAGAAGCACACACACTAGGCACCACCAAAGTGTCTTGTACAAATATCACTAAATACATTGACACGTAGACCTTTCACCTGGAAACACAGCATCTCACACATACATCACTAAATATAGTAGGACACACGCTAGACCCACTAAGCACAATCTCTCACACGTATACCACTAAACAAAGTAGCACAGACACAAGCAGCATGAAACACACTATCTCGCACATACATCTCTCAACACAATAACACTACATGCCAGGCACTACCGAACACAGTGTCTCACACATAAATCACTGAACAGAATAGGGCACACACCCCTCAACCCAACTCTTCACACGCGATTCACTATGTGGAGCAGCACAAACAAGAGTCGTCACTAAACACAGTGCAGTATCTCAGACAATGTTACCAAACACAGCAGCAACTGGCCCTGGAATCCTGGAATGCAGTGTCTCCCACATACATCACTAAACAAAGCAGCAAGCACACCAGGCGCCGTTAAACATGGTATCTCACACGTCACTAACCACAGTAGCCAACACCAGGCACATTTACACAGTGTTTTGCTCCTATATAACCAAACACAGTAGCCTACACACCAGGCACCACTAAACACAGTGTCCCACACGTGTATCACTGAAACACCAGCACACACGTCAAGCACTATTAGCACAGTAGCTCACAAATATATCACTAAACAAGGTATTACACAAACAGGCACTCTAAGTCACGTTGTTCACAAATATATGACTGAGCAAAGTAGCACTCACACCAGTAAACACAATCTCTTACACATATGCAACTAAACACAGTAGCACACATTTCTCTAGAGAGACTACCACCCACATCAGGACCCCTGAACAGATTATCTCACACATATGTCACTATCTCAGCCACACATGCACCACTGAGCCCAAGGATTCAGACATAAATCTTTAAACAGATTAGCACATCCTCAGTGCAACACTAAACACAGTGTCACACATAAAACTACTAGACACAGTGCCACATACAGACTTGTCTTTACCGCAGTTTCTCACTCATATAACACTAAACAAAGTAGCAAATATACGAGGCACAGTTAAACACAGGATCTCACTCATGTATCACTTAACAGCATGGCAAATAAATAACTCAGTATTACTAAACAGAGCACACACACACATGCCCCCCCACGCACAATAACACACACAGCAGGCATCTCAAAATACAGTGTCTCATAGATATATCACTAAACGTAATTTTCCACACATCAGCCACCACCAACACAGTGTCTCACACATATATCCTTACACACGGTAGCAAAAGAACGTGAATCAACAGAATGTCACACGCATAAGCCACTAATCCTAATGGCATAAAAACAACTAAATGCAGTGTCTCACAACAGATCACCACACACACCTGGCCTCACTAAACACAATTTCAAATTCATATATCGCTTAACAAAGTAGCAAACACAGGAGGCACCTATGAAAAGTGGCTCTCACACAGATATCTAAACAGGGTAGCACATACAGAAGACTCCACAAAATAGACTGTGTCACACATATATCACTAAACACAATCAGAGGATGGGTAGACCACTGGGAGTCCCTGGTGGTCCCCCAACATTCAAGGTCCCTAAACAAATCTGCACTATTTACCCCAGTTTGGAGGAATTTTAAAAGGTGAGAAGGCAAAGATAGGAATAAGAAACCTGACTGAATTGCCAAGGGTGATGGTCTGGCAAATTATTCAGGATTAGGATTGACGAAGGGGCTAGGGTCGCTTGGCCTGACCCTTGCCTGGGGACCAAGTCTATGTGCACGCATGTAGGTAAAATGCCAGAGGGGAGAAAAGAAACTTTTCCTGGGCTCCTTGACATGGGAGCCCAATGAATTGTGATTCCAAACTTAGTGAAGTCCTAACAGGGACTCCAGTTAGACTGGGAGGATATGGAGACGAAATGCTTGATGCAGTCAAGGTGAAAATTTGGGAGAAAATTGGAATGTTTGAATAGATGTTCAAAAAGAGAACAGTTGTGTCTCTTCGACCTGCGTATATTATTGAAATGGATATTATGTCTAACAGTAGAACACGTCTCCTACCTAGTATTGTAGAACAGAATAGATGTAAGTTCCCCCTCCAGCTTGTATTAATTAGACATGCTAATAAGTAGGAACCCATAGAGTTGCCTGAGCTCTGTACAACCTAGACAGGTTGTTATTTGAAACAGTATAGAATAACTGGTGGAAAAAAAGAAACTACCATTCTAATCAGTGACATGTTAGAAGCTGGAGTCCTGTACCAGCAAATTTGCTGTACAAAAGCCCCAGGTGGCTGATGAAAAAGGCAGGTGGCTCATGGAAACTAGTCGTAGACTGTCAAGGATTGAATAAAATAGTTCCAGCTATAGCATCAGCAATCTCTGATATGGCTTGAAGAGTGCAAGATAAAACAAAACAAAAACACTGAAGGAGTCTGAGACTCAATCGTTGATCTTACAAATGCTTTCCCCCAATACCAATCACAGAAAAAGTCAACCACAGTTGGTCTTCATGTAGGAAGGATCCTAAGTTATGTTTCCTGTATTACTACGGGGTTGTTTGAATTTATCAGCTTCCCGTCAGAATTTGGTTGGTAGGGACTTGGCCTTGGTGTAGATCCCGACTGAAATAATACACTATAATGATGATATTATGATAATATCAGAAGCTGAAGAATAAGCTAGGACTGACTTAAATACAATGATGATACAAATGAGCACTAGAGGCTGGTTGATAAATGCAGCCAAGATTCAACGGCACGCTTGATCCATGAAATTCTTGAGAATAAACTGGGCAGAATAAGCCATTCCCCAAGCAACTAAAAGTAAACTGCTTTCTTTGCCTACCTTTGGAACTAAGCAAGAAGCGCAGCACCTGGTCAGATTGTTTGAATTTTGGAGAATGCGTATTTCACATCTGGGAATATTGCTAGCTCTTATCAATCAAACTACCCAAAAGAAGGCTGTATTTGAACATGGGCCTGAGCAATGGAAGACAATGTCTGAATTACAAAAAGGGGTAACTCGATCAAAGCCTTTAGGCCTTTATGATTCACACTCAGATATGATTTTTGGAGTATCTGCAAGGCACACTTATGCAAACTGGAGTGGACTGAAATGCATGCTATTTTCTTCACAGTGAAGGGTAAATCGAGCAAGGGTAAGAGCCCCAAAAAACGCTTTCTTCATTTTAGTAATGCGTTATTAGACTAGTGCTCTGCATATACTAGGTGCTCCGTGTGTCATTATCTTTCCTAAGTGTGAAAATGGTTGGGCGAGATTACTTGGATTATATGTGGTATGAAGTGCTTGCTTGTTTCTTTCCACCTATATGTGAGTAACGTTGTTCTAAAATAGTGCCTGGCAGTGGGTGGTGATCAATGCCTTCTTGTCTCCTTAGCAGTGTGTGTGGGTAGTGTAATTTCAGAATAGTGCCTGCCAGAGAGTCAGTTCTCTACACATACTCATTTTCCTCCCACCCCTACTATCTGTGAGTAATGTACGTACTCGACTATTATCAGGTATTTACTAAGCACTCAATGCATGCTCTTTAGTCTCCATTGATGTGTGAGTAATGTACTGGAATAGTGCCTGGCTGATACTGATGTTTAATGCCTGCTTACTTCATTCCCCTATGTGTGAGTGAGGTTGTACTAGAATAGGGACTGGCATATACTTAGTGCTCAATACACAGTCTTACTTTTCACCTCTGTATGACTAACTTTGTAGTAGAACAGAATCTGTGATATAGTAGGGGCTTAATAAATGCTTATTTTCTTTCCCTCTATATGAATAAGGTTGTATTTGAATAGCACATGGTATATAGTATGTGCTGAATATGTGCTTCCTTCCCCTACGCGTGAGTGATGTTGTCTACACCAGTCCTTGGTGCACAATAGGCAGTCAGCATATGCTCATTTCTTTAGAAGCAATGTAATAAAAATTGTGCCTGTCAAATATGCTCAACGTGTTCTCATTCCATGCCCTATCTGTGAGTAATGTTATATTAGAATAATACCTGACATACATTATTAGGTGCTTAATGCATGCTTGTTTCCTTCCACTTATCTGTGATTTGTGTTGTTCTAGAATATTGACTAGTATATATTAGGTGCTCAGTTCATGTTTTTATTTCCCTCTATATGTGAGTAAAGTTGCACTAGAATTGTTTCTGGCATATAGAAGGTGGTCACTACATACTGATCTAATATCTCATATGTATGAGTGATGCTGTTCTCATTTTTTAGGTCTGTTGGAAGTGTTGACAAAGGCATAATTTATTACCAAAATATATGTGTAGATTTAAGGCACCTCAGGTGTATCATATGATCAAACAGATGTCTAATGAAACACGATGGAGGAGGAGCTTTGTTAGAACTTTGAAGGCTGCATAGAATTTACATTGGGGAAGATAATGAAGGGTCCTCCAGGTAGGGAACCATGAGCCAATAAAGCTGTTGAATTGAAATATGGTCAGGATTGCTGCACTTTGGGGATGGAGACCTAGTTCTGAGTCCGTGCTCTCCTTCTCTGTAATACTGAAGTTGTCATATTAGCTCCCTGGTTCTCCACGCTGTAATTTCCCTATGACCCAAATGCCTCAGGTGTCTATATCTTGTGCTTATAAATGAAATCACATTAGTACACACAATTATGTTAGTTGCTGGTTTGTTTGGCCTTCCTGGCTCACACAGGATCCCTGCTTTATGAAAAAGAATCCACTCAATTATTTCTGGGAATTCATGGGAACCCCCCGTTTTTTGGGGGGACCATCTTGTTTCTGCTGAGTGGTCTCTCACACCAGGTCATATCTGTCTCTAGGCCCTGCTGTGTCTGCTCATCATGTGGTTCTTCTAGGGGAACACTGCTCAAGCTATAGCGGACCCTAGACTCAATCTTTGAAGCGCCATGTGAGAGTCAAATGGTGGATTCTTCACAGAAATGGTGACCCTGAGTGTGAGGCTTTTCTCTTCCCTCAGGCACTGCATCAAACTGTTTCCTACTATGGCCTGGCTGTTAAAGGCAAAGAGACACATATGGTAGAATCAAAGAATAATTAAACCAAGACATTTTGATTGGCAAAGAGAAAAATCTACACTGTGGTGGTAAGATTCCTGATCAAAATGAGCCTGATGATCGTTCATTCAGAATGCACTAAATACGTAGTGGGCTTCATAACAAATAAGTTAGAAACCAGGAAGTTAATAATAAATGACATCCTCACTCTCTCTGCCCTTGTGGTTACTTGTTGATCAGTGGAGGTGACAGATATTTTAATAAATAATAACAATTCAATATATAATCTTTTTTGAAGATAAAAATATAAAGATGGACTTTATTGGAAATGTTTCAGTTCAAGTATTAGGAAGGAGCTAAAGAACAATAGGCTAGAATGTGAATTAGCACGTGTTCCACTTTCGCTGTTAAATCCTCACTGTATCCCCATAACTAGAACATGTGTACATTCAATATATATTTGTGGAATGAATGAATACTGCCCAGATGACAGAAAAAAGGAAATTAAAGCATATGAAGGTATCAGGAACAAATGTTTGTCAAGTTACATACTGTCATTGAGCCTTTCTTTGTTCATTAGTAATAAATGAAGGGTAATATTTCCCCTTGTGCAGTGTTGTGATGATAAAATCATGCACTCAAAGCACTTAGCATCCTGTCAATTTATTAAGTTCTTAAGGAGGGAACTCTAAATCACAAGAAGAAAAATAAGTTGAGAAGGGTAAGGGGGCCAGTTTGTCGTGACAGGGGTGTCACTGGGTTTGAGTCACATCCTCCTGTCTCTCACTAAGGGAAGCCAGGCCAACTTGGAAACCCAGTGAAAACCAACAGTGCAGCCAAATCCTTTTCCAAGCATCATGAGAATTTGTCCTCTAGGAGGGAGTAGCTGATGTGATGCTCCATCTGAAATTGCCTTAAGATGTGCATTTAGAACAGTTGAGTTGAGTATTATCTTCTGAGCTTGAAAAGTCTTAGCAAATATCTCTGTGTAAAATTCTAGGAGGACCGTTTTTGTTTTCATAAAAGGTTATAGATTCTCAGCTAGGGTACTCAGCTTGGCCGTTTCCAGGCTATGCTTCTGGGCAAAAAAAGAAATGCCAACAGTAAAATTTTTCTGGGCATCTCCTCTCAAAAAGGCATATATTGTGTGAAGAAAAAAAGAAGGGAAAAAAAATGGACGTTCCTAGGTTGCAGAATTCATCCTTTCCCCAATGTTATAAATTTATTCGACTGAAATGAGATGGATGTGTTTCTCCTAAGAAAACCCTGATTATAAGAAAGGTAATGATGCTTTTGTTTTTGGATTGAAGACAGGTATTATTTGCTGCTTATGATGTTGTGAAAAGGTGATTTGATTTGCAAATTTTAGTCAAAATGGTCAGTCAAAACCTGAGATTGTTTTTGCTGAGTAACCTTCCATTTTAACCTGCTTATGAAATAAGTTGGGATATAAATAAAACAGAAGAATGACCCAGGATTGCTAATGTATACATGGATATATATACCTTATACCTCTTGCAGCTTAATTTGATCCTGAGCCTTTGAACAGTATACATTTAATTTTGGCTGTTTTGGAATTGTTTTTAATGAAAATCTGATCATACTGTATATTTTGTTCTGAATCTTTCATTTTTTCACTCAATAGTAAATCCTAAACAATTTCTGTGCCTACACATACAGGTCAATCTTTTTCTGACAGCACTATGACATTGTTTGCCATGAACTTACCATAATTTAACACTCTCTTTGTTGTTGAACCTTAGACTATCTCCAGTTGTTCCATATTATAAACAATGTTACCACGAATATATTTATAAAAATACCTCAATACTCTTGCTTGAGTATCTCCATAGATTTCTAAAAGTGGGATTGCTTAAAGGATATGAGCATTCAGTTGGATTTTTATTTTGTTTTGTTTTGGAGCAGCCCCACACTAACAGAATAGTTGCAAGTACAATACAAAGAACTAAATTCGTTAACGTGTTTCTTACAAATAAGTATGTTTTCCTGCATGGCCATGGTACAACAATCAAAACCAGAAGTTAACAGTGATTCATTATACTATCTATTCCTCAGACCTTATTCAAGTCTCTACAAGTGTCCCAATAAAGTAATTTTTGGCAAAAGATTCATTTCTGAACCATGCGTTGCATTTTATTGTCACTTCTCTTTATTCTTCTTCATTCTGGAAAAGTTCCTGTTTTCTTTGAGTTTCAAGACCTTGACCCTTTTGAAGAAGATGGAAAAATTAATTTGTACAATGTTTCCCAAATTGGGTTTGTCTATTTCCTCGCAATAAGATTCGATTTATACATCTTCGACAAAAATATTGCAAACGTGACATTGCATTACATCCTATCAGGAAGTGCATCATTTTAATTTGTGCTATTACTGATAATGTTCACTTTGATCATTTGATTAAGGTGGAGTCTTCCACACTTCTCCATTGTGAAGTGAGTATTTTTCCCTCTTTGTAGTTAGGAAATATTTTGTGGGGAGGTACTTGAAAGTATGTAACCATCCATTCCTCATCAAACTTTGATTTAGTTATTCATTCATTCAGTTCTACCTGTGATATAAGTGTACATTCTTTGTATTGTACTTGCAAGTTTTGTCTAAGTATGGGATTGTTCCAAAATAAACACATGGTTTCCCATGTGATCCAATGGATTACATTATGTTACTATCTTTGAGCACTTTCTTACTCTGTGGCACAGCAAGATGTCCCAGGCTCATCTTATACCTCCCTTCCCAGCCTTAGAATCAGCCATTTCTCCAAAGATCCTTGATTCCTTTTAAGCAAAGGCTGGCATTCAGAAGCTGGATTCTGGGTACTAGATGTGTTTATTACTATTAGCCTGTCACCATTCCTAACTCTAATTCCAATTTAACATCACAGGAATCATTCTAATTTTCTCTCTTTCCATATGTGCAACTCCATTCTCCAACATGAGAAACCCAGCTCTAATTTTCCTTAGTTTATATACTGACTTGACCAAACCCCCTATGTGTAACCAGTCTCCTATCACTGTTGCCACTTGCTCTCTTGCCCTGATGCCTCACCCTAGACCATCCCCACATATGGACCCCCTTCTTGCCTGTCTTAGACTCTGCACCTTTCTACATGGAAATCTTCCTTTCCCTGCTCAGACACTGATGTTGCATGCCAGATTCCCCTCCCTCAAGGTTGCCCTCCACAGCCTGCTTGGGCCCTGACCGTGATAAAGTTGGAGGTCTAAGTTTCTCAGGTACTTATATTCTGACCAGAGTAATTTTATTTATTCATTCAATAAATTATTCAGGTAAAAGTTCAAGGTGCTGGACAAACGTAACCAGACCTCTGCCATCATGGAATTTATATCCTAGTAGGGGGACTCTGACAAAAAAAAAAAGATATAAAACTGGGCATATTATATTGTATTTCAAAAGATGCAAAGTACTACGGAAAAAGAAAAATGAGAACAGAGTAAGGATAATTGGGAATGTGTATATGTGGGGTGTGTGTGTGTGTGTGTATGAGGTTATGGGCTATAATTTAAAACCACAGGCTTTGAATTTGTTGTCCTTCAAGGACAGGGATTAGAAACAGACATCCCCTGGGCTGAATCTGCCCCTTAAATGGTTTTGCTGAGTTCAGTGAGTATTTATTGCTCACGTTTGACAACTGGAATATTTCATGCAAAAATTCCCACTTTCAGCTTTTTGTGAACTTCAGAAAGATTGGTAGCTCTGGTAGCTCTTCTCGTGGCACTGATGATTGGAGCTGAAGAATGACTGTCTTCTTTAGATAAAGCAAGCTTACTCCTCTTGCCCACCGTCCGTACCCAGCTTACTTTGTATATTTACTCAACCCGAACAGGCATATGAGTGTTTGGACGCCGATCTCCAGTACCTGTACTTCTGTATCACCATATTTGTGTTCTATAGGATGTAGAGTCAACTGTGTAGCTCTCAGCTCTGTCAAGTTCTCTGCTAGGCCCTGCTGTGTTCTATTGTTGCCTTCAGATATGTAGTTCCTGATGACAAGGATGAGATACTGTTAAGAAAGATTAAAACAAATCACAGGAGTTATAAATTAATTTCCACATTGTTTGTGGTATGTAATTGAATCCATTATCCACCATGAACTTGAGTAGATCTAGGTTCTAAATTGGGTGACCTGGGCCTCAGTGGGGAGTTGATGTTGGTCAGTTTGGCTTTTGATAGCCATGTACAGAAGACATTTCACCTTAGCAAAGGCTAGACACTAAGAAGATATCTGTGAGGCAAAAATAAATAAATAAAACAATAACAACAATAAAAAAAACACGCTTCTTAAGAGACACTATTTTCATTGCAGCATTATTCACAATAGCCAAGATATGGAAACAACCTAGGTATCTGTTGATGGATGAACGAATGGAGAAATTGTGATATCTATCTATCTATCTCAATCTTAAAAGAAAAGGAAATTCTGCCATTTGTGACAATGTAGACGAACTTGGATGACATTATTTTAAGTGAAATAAACCAGATACAGAAACACAAAAATTGTATGCTATCACTTATGCGAGGAATCTAAAAAAACCTAACTTAGAGAAACGGAGTAGAATGGTGGTTGCCAGGGGCTGAGGAGTGGCAGAAATAGGATGTTGGTCAAAGGGTACAAACTTTCCGTTATAAGATAAAAAACTTCTGGAAATCTAATGTACAGCATGATGACTATAATTAATAATATTTTATTGTATACTTGATATTCACTAAGAGGGTAGATCTTACTGTTCTCAACATACACACACACACAATGGTAACTATATGAAGTGATGGATATCACTTAATTAGCCTGATTGTGGTAATCACTACCCAAAGTATATTTGTATCAAAACGTTGTCTTATACACCTTAAATATGCATAAATTTTTATTTGTCAATCATACCTTTATAAAGCTGTGTGAGGAGGGTGTACCTGAGTCTAAAATTAGAAAAGAAATAATAACACAAATAAAACCTAACTCAATGTCTTCTGTTTAATAAAAATAAAAATGAAATACATAAATAAATAAAATGCTTCCTCCTCTCTCCAACAACAGCAACAAAGAGATTCAGTGAAGGACTCATGACAATTATAGACAATTGCTAATTGAATGATCAATAGAAGAAAACAAATTTGAGTAGGAAAGTCTCCATTAGGAACTATGATTTGTCTCTAACATACCAGCCTCATGGAGCTAAAGCTACTCAATCAAGAACACAATGACCTAATTTCTTGGAACTTCACAGTCATTGTAAAACATTCAAAATTGAAAAAGTAGAATCTAGTGCCGAGGGTGTACTGAACTGAGAAGCTTTCATTCTCTCTGAAAGCACCTGTGAAAAAGAACACTGCATTCAACTGGGTTCTGCTCTTGATTGTCTTTGGGGCCCAGGCATGTTTTCATCTAACTCTCTAATTTCTCCTACTTTACCTAACACCAGGACATACATAAGAGCTATCAGACCTCAGATTTTGTCCATAGATTCAAATTTTACAAGTGGAACTAACCCTCTGCTGAAGGCATTGATTTTTCAAATATCTTATCACTTCAGTTATGGGTTTCTTGGATGCTTTTGCATATTTGCTTTGCATCTGGAGCCCGAGAAGCACGGTAGAAATTTCTCTCTTGTCTCTTGTCTGGAAAAAAAATATATGTTTTAAAAGGTCCAAGTCATTATTCCAATCTTCAAAACTGCCAAGTGTAGTAAAAAGTACATCTTACGTTTATATCTGTACTGTCCTTCAATTTAGCCTGATGTCATGCCATTATTCATTGTATTTAATATTTATTGAGCACCTATTATGCTCCAGGCAAGGTTCCAAGTGTCACGGGATGAAGAATTATGCAGGTATATAATGCATCAGGTGTATATCAGATGTCATTGGCTTGAATGAATTGAATCAGGGATGGACCCTGCCCTCCAGGAGATTACAAGAAACCAAGAAGGATAAAGCATACACACAAATAATTTTAACAGAATGTAAAGGACCAGGGTAAGGATCATTAGAGACATAAGATAGAAAAATAAAGACAGACAGGGGAGGTGAGATATAATTTCTGGATAGAGAGCTGGGCAAGATGGGGTGGGAAGAGTGGAAAAGCAGGGAACCTTCGTGGAGGAGGAAGACTGAAGGATATCTGTACTATGTTAAGAATTTTGCAGGTTTATTTCAAATATCCCTAACTTTCCCAGATATTAAAAGAATTAAGCATACGTAGCATAGGCAGTTTTATGTTTGAGAACAACAGAACATAAAGGAAAGGGAAACATGGCACTGAGAACCTATCCCTTTATTTCTCACATTGACACTCTTGTAGGACTCATCTGTTTTGCTCAACGTTATATCACCAGCACCTTGAAGGGTGTATGGAACTTAGTAGAAGTTCAATATGTGTTTGAGGACTTAGATACTAACCCTAGGACATAAGAATCTTATGACGTAGGCATCTTTCCTCAAAATGGATGACTTAACATCTCGCCAAACAGATGGTGGAATCACATAAAGAAGTGATATGTATAGGTCATAGTATTTTTCTTTCAATTTTTTTCTCAATTGTTTGTTTTCAATTGGTTCTTTGTCTACTTATCATTAATTTATAAACTATAGCACTGAGATAATCTTTTAATTTTTCTTAAAAGAATTGTGGATAAAGTTCTTCTGTGTCAAATGTCAACTTTCTATGTGTCTCTTCTCCCATAAGAAACTGTGGAGAGATGGATCTAGTCAAGCTTCCTGCTTCCATAGGTCTTATACAAGCCAGCCTGACTGTGAAACTCTTATGTTGATCTTACATTGGAATTCCTACAAAGCAGTTTTGAATGTTTCACTGCAATTTTGTTTTAATGTCTTAAACAAAGAGTAAATAAATGAGTCAAAAATGATGAATAAGAGGCTAAAGATTCATCATTACTTATAGAAAGCCTTATTGTCTGGAATAAATGCTATACAGTGTATTAAATATTAAATGTTAAGACTGAGTTCTTTATTTCAAGATCTGCCTAATGGAATTGTGTTAATCCTATCAGCTGTCAAAATATCTTATATCTGTACTGAGTATTGTCTTTAATGGTGCTTTTAAGCATACATTTCTTCTTTTGATAATCTAATAAAAATCAGGTGAAAGAAGCAGTGACGCCCAGTTTATAGATGAGCACAGTGAGGCTTCGGAAGAGTAAAGCCCAAGTTCACAGACCTGGTAAAGGGCAGAGCTGGGCCATTTCCAGATCCATCCCTCTGGCTCTGCCTCTTTACGTTAGAATTCTGCTTTCACAGAAGGAAAGTCAGGAGGCTAATGATGCAAAGTATGTGAATCTTGTCTACTAGCCATGTTCATATTCTGGACTTCAGGCAGCTACAAAATAGAAATAGGCAGAGAAAGGTGACGCAAAGATGAATGAGTTCATGATCAAAACCTCTGCCATTCCTGCCGAGAATGTGAGATTTACTGCCGTCTCCCCAAGGAAAGCCAGATCATTATTTTCTACTTGTGGCAAAAAACTACTGACACGAGGTGATGCTGTTCATTCTGTTCTTAGTCCTCCAACTTCAACCGTAATCACAGAAGAGAAGTGGCCACAGATGAGAAGGAGATTACTTTTCACATAAAATTGGATTAAGGAGTCCTGCTTCCCTCTTTGAAGTATTCCTTGAAAAAATGCACACTTTCTTATTGAGTATCTTACAAATTATTGCTTTTAATGGATCTTGCAACATAAAGTGCACTGTGCTTGAACTCCAAACTTGTGTCATGCCTTGGTGAGTATTTTATGAATTATAAAATTGGAAAGTGAGTTAAGATACAAAAGTGGCTGCTGGCTCTTCCATCTGATAAATTTTATTTGGGATTAGTAGGTAATATCCCTTTTAAGACCTCTTTCATTTCTTTTTTATGGAATTTAACTGAATACCAATAAAACAGAGGAAATTCTATCCATGTATCTTTGCTTCTTCATTGTCAAGTACATTGCTTAGCTGTGCAAATTTTCTTTCTTCTAAATAATCTCAGGCTTTTAAAGAATGTCAATATCAGATTTAACTGTGTTTTCTAGCTTTCAGAGATTGAACCATGACTGGTAATATGCTTATAGATATATACTTTATAATAGACGTTAACCAGGGGAAGATAAACTTCTAGAACAGCAGAATGAGGACCTTGATGAACTCATTCTCTTTCTAAAACAACAAAAATACAAGCAAAATAACTAAAATCAATCATTTCAGAATTCTGGCAATTAACCAAAGCCACAGAATGAACTAAAATTTTTTTTTACAAGAGAAACTATTGAACTTTAGTAAGACAGCAGGATGTGTGATGTTTGAACTTAGGGCTATTCCCGTCTCCTCTCACTTCTTCCCCAGCTTAATGGTGTAGTAGGCAAAAGCCAACAAGATTGTGGAGAATGGAAAGATCAGAACACTTTTAGAGCTCCATTAAAAACATCATCCCCAGTGCAGAGTCAATATTTTGTCTGAATGTTCAGCTCCCTGGGAAATTTCTATGCTTAGGGGGTTTTTTGAATGACTCAGAACTTAGCTCAGTGGAAGGTGGAGGTATCCAATACCAGAATTATTACAAAGAACTTTATTTGCAACAAAGTAAAAACAAAAGTCATGGGAAGAAAGAAGAAAGTTTGTTCACATACATTGAGAAAAAAAGCAGCCAATAGAAAACGTCCCTGAGGGGAACCAGATTTTGGACTTACTAGACAAAAACTTTAAACAAGCCATTATAAATATTTCAAGGAACTATAGGAAACTATGCATAGAGAATTAAAGGAAAGTGTGAAAATGATACTGGTAATAGTAACTCCACAGGTATTATGAAAGGCAGTCTAAATGTATTTTTGGTTGTAATTATTCTCCTCTCCAATCCATTTTAAGAGACAACTGCATAACAATAAATATAAAATTGTCTTAATGGGCTTGTAACAGATGTACATTTGTACAAAGGAGGGAGAGGGAATGGGAACATTTGAGAGAGGAGGTTTTGCATATTATTGAAATTACGTTAGCATTAATCATTTAGATTGTTTTAAATTAAGGTGCTAATTGTAATTTCCAGAGCAACTGCTACAAAAGCAACTTAAATAAATGTAGTGAAACAAACAACAGGGAAATTTAAAAGATGAACTAGAAAATATATATTTAACACAAACAAAAGGCAAGAATCAAGGTATAGAGAAAAAATGCACAAAACATAAGGGAAACAAATACTAAAAGGACAGATATAAATCCTGCCTTATCAGCAATTACATTAAATGTAAGTGGGTTAAACACTTCAGTCAAAAGACAGATGTTGGCAGAGTGGATATGCTGTCTACAGGAGGTGTACTTCAGATTGAAAGACATGAATCGATTGAAAAGGATGGAAACATTTACTCACAAGTAGTATTCAAAAGAGAGCTGATGTAGCTATGCTAAAATCAGAAAAAATAGACCCTTGGGCCAAAATCACTACTAAAACAAAAGAAAGACATTTTATCATGATAAGTGAGTCAACCCATGAGGAAGATATAACAATTATAAACACATACACACCTATCAACAGAGCCCTAAGACACAAGAAGCAAAAACTGATATAAAGTGAGAAATAGATAATTCAACAATAATAGTTGGGAACTTCAATACATTTCTTTCAATAATGGATAGAACAATTAGGAAGCAGATCAACAAAGAAATAGAAGATGGGAACAACACTATAAACTAAGTAGACATGACAATCTATAGAGTACTCCACCCAACAGCAGGATACACATTCCTCTCAAGCTTACATGGAACATTCTCCAGGATAAGCCTTATGTAAGGCCATAAAATAAACTTCAATAGTTTTAAAAGGATTGAAACACCAAGTGTGTTCTTTAATGACAATGGAATTAAATTACATATCAATAACAGCAGAAAACTTGAGAAATTCACAAACATATGCAAAGTAACCCTTCTCTAAATAATCAATGCACCAAAGAAGAACTCACAAAGAAAGCACTTAAAAAAATGAAAACATACACAACATATCAAGACTTATGGAACGTTGCAATAGTAGTAGATTTTCAGGGAAAATTTATACCTGTAAATAATCATATTAAAAAGAAGAAGAAAGATATAAATTCAATAACCTGAACTTCCACCTTAAGAATCTAGAGAAAGAAGAGCAAACTAAAGCTAAAGAAAGCAGAAGGAAGGAAAAAATAAAGATTAGAGCAGAAATTAATGAAACATAAAATAGGAAAACAATAGAGAAAATCAATGAAACCAAAGGTAGTTCTTTGAAAAGATGTAAAAAATCCACAAATTTAGCTATGTTGACCAAGAAAAGAAGAGAGAAGTTTCCAAATACTAAAATCAGGAATGAAAGAGGAAACATTACTACTGATCTTATGGAAATAAAGTGGATAATAAAGAAATATCAACTACTGTATACCAACAAATTAAATGACTTAGATAAAATGGGCAAATTCCTAGAAAGACACAATCTATTGAAACTGACTGAAGAAAAAATATATAAATTTAAATAGACCTATAAAGGCAAAGGTTGAAATATTAAAAAAAAGAAAAAAACTTCCAAGAAAGAAAAACCAAGCCTAGATGAATTACTGGTAAATTCTACCAAATATTTAAAGAATAATTAATACCAATCCTTCATAAACTTCTCCAAAACATATAAAAGGAGAGAACACTTCCCAACTCATTCTATGAGATCAGTATTCCTTTGATATAAAAACAGAAAAAAGACAGGACAAAAAACTTAGACTAAAAAAAATCTTTCATGAATATAGATACAGAAGACCTCAACAAAATGCTAGTATACTGAATCCAGCAACATATAAAAAGACTTATGCACCACCATCTATGGAGATTTATCAGAGGAATGTATGTTGATTTAATATCCAAAAATCAATCAAGATGACACAGCATATATATTGATTTCCCATTGCCTCTGTAACAAGTTACAGAAAACTTAGTGGGTTAAAACAACACAGATTTATTATCTACTGTTCTGGAGGTCAGAAGTCTGAAGTGAAACTGGCCAAGGTATTTTCTGCTGGAGGCTCTAGGGGAAAACCTTTCTCCTTGCCTTTCCCAGTTTCCAAAGGCTGTCTTCATCCCTTGGCTCATGGTCCTGTACCACACTGCCTTTTCTGCTTCTGTTTCCACTGTCACATCACCTTCTATTATCTTTGACATTCTTGCTTCCCTACTATAAAGACCCTTTTGATTACATTGGGCTTATCTAGAAAACCCAGGGTAACCTCCGCATCTCAACATCCTTAACTTAATCACATCTGCAAAGTCACTTGTATCGTATGAGGTAACATATTCACAGGGTCTGGGGATTAGGACATATTCACAGGGTCTGGACATATTTGGGTGGCAATTATTCTGTCCATCACAGTATGCCTTCTGGTCTTCAAATATTTATGTCCATCTGATATTCAAAATACATTCACTCCATCCCCGATGGTCTCAAACCATTACAGCATCCACTCAAAGTCCAAAACCTTATTTAAATATCAGCTCCATAGCCCAGAATCTCATTGTCTAAATAATCAGATAGAAATAAGATTCTGGATTGATCCATTCCAGGGCAAAATTCCTCTCCACTGTGAACCTGTGAAACTAGACAGGAGATTACCTGCTCTTGAAATACGGTGGTGAGGCAGACATATGGTAAGTTATGGACATTCACATTTCAAAAAGGATGAAAATAGAAGGAAGAATCTAAAACAATTTTGAAATTCCATTCAGTTTAAGGCCTGGGTATAATCATCTGTGGCTCAAGGATCTGTTCTCTGAGTCATCTTTCCTTTTTCATGAAGGGCAGCGTCTGTTAGCACCTGAGTGATGTTATCAGTCTATTTCTTGCCTGTAGAATTTTGGGTGTCTGAAGGCTTCTTTTATTTCATCCTCTCTTTGTCCTTTTCTTTCTAAGCTTGCCGTGTTTCTACTGGTATAACATTCTCAAATACCTGTGGCTCTTTCATGCAAGGCACAAGGACTCACTCAATTAGACAAAAGGCTCCTCCACAGATCTCTCCTGGACAACCTCATCTCTATTCTTGGTTTCAGCTGAGATGACTGAGGATGTCTATGAGTCAAATATCTAATCTCTTCAAGGAGCCCTTTTTGTGACTGACTACTCTGACCTTTTGATCCTTCGAAGGAACTAGCAAAAGATTGTTCAGACACATTTTTCTACAGAACATTCATTCTTGACAGTGACTCACCTAATTTGATCACCTTTTGCAATCCAAATAAGCGGAGAATTTTTTAATTCATCAAGGCCTGATTTTTTTTTGCTTAACAGGTCTTCCCTCAACCTGTCTCTTTCCACTTGAATTTTACCACAAGAAGCAAGAAGAAAACCAGGCCACACCTTCACCAGTTTGCTGGCAAATCTCAGCTAAATATCTAACTTCATTTATTATGTTTTGCTTTCTACATAAATATAGGGCAAAATTCAGCTAAATTTTCTGCCACTATATAACAAGGATCCTTGTTCCTCTAGTTTCCAATAATATTTTCCTCATTTCCTTCTGAACCCTTACCAGCAGCAGGTTTGACATCTATGTTTTTACTAACAGTTTGTTTACAATTTAAATATTCTCTAAGATGATATATATTTTCTGTGCAGTGCTTCTCACTTCTTTCTGAGCTCTTGTGGGCACAGTCTTTAACATCCGTATTTCTACTGTCAATCTAGCTTTTTTCTATCATGTTTCTCAAAATTCTTCCAGCCTCTCCCCTTTACCCAATTCCAAAGCCATTTCTACATTTTTAGGCATATTACAATACTACCAGGGAATTGATACACCATATAAATAGAATAAAGGACAAAAAACACATAATCATCTCAATAAACACAGCAAAAGCATTTGAAAAATATCCATCATGGTTTCATAATAAGCACACTCAACATACTAGCGATGCAGGCTTGGTGAGTCAAGGAGTTGAAAGAAAGAGTTCTTGGACTCTCAAGGTCTGGCAGTAGCGATCTGTTATTCAGAGAATAGCATGGAATAGCATGGGGACAGGACCCATGGGCAGTAAGAGCTGCAAACATGGGTTGAGGGTAGGGCTAAATTTAAGGCATAGGTATGTGAGTTATCTCTTTACAAGACAAAGGAAAGAATATGTGAAAAAAGTCATTACAATGGTATCAGTGCAGGTGGGGTCTGGTTATTGGGTGATCCTATAACTTTAGATAAGAATCAGATCGGATTAAGTCAGTATGTCCTAAGCTTCCCCATTAAGAGTTTCTAGAGATAAGGTCATCTCCCCTTCTTCCTGTGCAGAGAGGGAGACACCTTTACAGATGGAGAGTTCCTTTACAAATGTAAATATCTCTTAACAAAGGGTAAGTAAATTCTACCTTTCAGAGTTTCTTTCCTGTCTGCAGTTTTTAAAAGTAACCAGCCCCAAATAATCCTCATCACTAGGAATATAATGGAGCTTCTCTGCCAAAGAAAGAATATCTGCAAAAATTCCTCACTAGACATCATGCTTAATTGAATGCTTTTCCCTAAAATTAGGAACAAGACAAGGATATCTGCTCTCACCACTTCTATTTATTGTGCACTGAAGATTTCCGCCAGGGCAATTGGACAGGAAAAAGAGATGAAAAGGATCCAGATTGGAAAGGAAGAAGTAAAACTCTCTCTACTTGCAGATGAACATAATCCTGTCTAAAGAAAAGCATAGGAAATCCACTGAGAAAAGCCTGTTTGAGCTAACAAATGAATTCAGCAGTATGTAAGATCCATATACAAAAGTCTATTGTATTTCTATACACTAGTATGAACAATCCAAAGATAAAATTAAGAAAAACTTTCCACTTGTAATAGCAGCAAAAGAATAAAATATACTAGGAGTAAATTTAACAAGTGAAGTGTGAATCTTGTACACTGAAAACTACAACACATTGTTGAAAGAAATTGAAATAAATGGAAATATATTCAGTGTTTATGGATGAGAAGACTTAACATTGCTAAGATGGCAATAATCCCAGAATAATTGATCTGCATATTTAACACAATTCCTATCAAAATCTTAGCTAAGTTTTTTGTGGTTTTTTTTTTTCAAAAAATGATAGACTGATTCTAAAATTTACATGGAATAACAAAGGACCCAGAATGCTAAAATAACCTTGAAAAAGAAGAACAATGTTGGAAAATTCACACACTGAATTTCAAAACTACTAAAAACTACCACAGACAATGTGATACTGGTGTAAGCACAGTGTCTTGATAATGGTAGTTTTTGGTAGTTTTGAAATATATATATATATATATATATTTGAAATATGTATATATATATATATATACACATATATATGGAATAGAATTGATAGTTCAGAATAAACATTTATACTTTCAATTGATTTTCAACAGATGTTGCAAGACAATTCACTGAGGAAACTGGATATCCTCATGCAAAAGGATGACTTTGGACCATTTACTTTAACTCATATATGAAATTAACTCAAAGTTGATCATAGCTCTAAATGTAAGGGCTAAAATTATAAAACTCCCAGAAGAATACATAACAGCAAATCTCCATGACCTTGTATTAGGCAATGGTTTCTCACACCAAAAGCATGAGCAACAAAAGAAAAACAAATAAACTGGACTTCACCAAATTTAATCTCTTACACATCAAAGGACATCATCAAGAAAGTGAAAAGAGAGCCCACATAATGGGGTAAAATATTCATAGAATGTATGTGCAGAATATGTAAAGAATTCTTACAACTTAACTAGAAATAAATAATTTTAAAGGGCAAGCAATTTGGATAGCATTTTCTTACAAAAGATATGCAAATAGATGATAAACATATGAAAAATACTTAATATCTTTAGTCTTTAGGGAGATGCAAGTTAAAATCATGATGAGATACTACTTCGCAATTACTTGGATGGCAAGGATCTGGAGAAATTGGGACCCTCATCGTTACTGGTGTAAGATGGTGCAGACACTCTGAAAAATAATTTGACAGTTCCTCAAAATGCTAAATATAGAGGAGTTATAGTACAGCAATTCCACTCCTAGGTACATAATCAAGAGAAATGAAAACATATACCCATGTGAAAACTTGTACATGAATGTTTATAGCAGCATTATTCATAACAGCTAAAAAGTGGAAAGAACCTAAACATCCACCAACTGATGAATGGTAAACGGAGGTTGTAAAATAATGAAATATTGCTTGGCAATAAAAAGAACTCAATAGATTGGCATGGCATGATATTAAAATGTGAAGTGGATCATATAACTAATTTTAGAGAAAAGAATATAGAGTGACACATCTGTGATATCTGAAAATGATTCTTTCTGTTGCCCCGGGATATGTGAGTTTCACTTGGATTTGGTTACAGACATGTTATCAATTAATATACAAAGCACTGATCATTGCATAAACTATGAGGAAAGAGTATTTTTTCCATATATATAGCCAATTGACTGAGCACCATTTACTGACAAGACCATTCTTTCCCAGTGTTTCTTGATTCTTTATTATGTTTAATAGGTAAATTACATATTTTTTATTCTTAGCCAAAACCACATTCATTTAACTATTATAAATTTATTTAGAATATATCTTGATATCTGGTAGTACAAATTCCCTCATTTTGTTCTTCTTCTTTGAGATTGTCCTGACTATACTTGGCCCTTCGCTTTTCTATATAAATTTTAAATCAATATGCCAATTTGTGCGTACATAGAAGCTTGCTGAGGTTTTTATTGGGATCACATTAAGTCTATAGATCAATTTGGGTAAATCAGACAGCTTTGCAATATTCAATCTTCTAACCCCTGAAACTTGGCATAACTTTTCATTTTGTTAGATCTTGTTTAATTTCACCCCAAAATTCCCCGTAGTTCTTGATATAGAGGTCTTACTTAGATTTATTCTTTGGAATGTAATATGATTTTTGGTGCCTTAAATTTCATATTCTACTTTTTTTTACTTGCATAAGAGAGACAATTGAGATGTATGTATGATCATCTTTAAACACATATTTCATCTTGACCCAGCTCCTGCACCTGCTACCAAAGCTCAAATTTGTAGAATTCAATAAAAATACCATTGGCATGTATAATGTGTGTGTGTGTGTGTGTGAGCCTGTGCACACATTTGTCTGAAAATGAGATTGTATTTTGAGTTATTTCCCTTTTCAGATAAAGAGAGTTATCACTTCCCTGGTGAC
This sequence comes from Equus przewalskii, assembly GCF_037783145.1. Lineage (NCBI taxonomy): Eukaryota > Metazoa > Chordata > Mammalia > Perissodactyla > Equidae > Equus > Equus przewalskii. Next base: position 19,776,927 of record NC_091844.1, read on the forward strand.
TCACGTGGTAAAGAGTCAATGTTCTTAGGGGCCCTACTTACAGAGGAAGCAGTTCCCTTTAACTAGGCCACATGCTCAAAGAGGCATTTTGGACAACACAGAATATGCTCTAATAAACATTCTTAAAGAAATTAAACAGATGAGAAAATAGAGATCTAAATGTTTTCACGTTTATATCATCCTGCTTTAAATGCTTCTATGTACCAATCAATTAAAAGGATGTAGGCTTGGTTCATATTTTTCTTCTGTGGCTAAATTGAACATTAGTTAATGTTTATCTTTATTAGTCTAAATGTTTTCCTGATTATGTTTTAATGTTGCAGCTGAGTTTGTGCCAAGTCCTAGCCTTTATTTCCTTCCTGGATGACACCACTTGCTTTAAAAATTTCCCTGTAACCATAGCATGCCCATTGCCTCTCCTTCTGGGATCCAGTGGACCTGTGGTAACAAGGTTTACATAGGTTTTTATTCCTCTACTGAAAATCTAGCAATCAATTTTCAATTCCATAAAAAGTCATATTGTCCGAGCTTATTAAATTTAATTTTCTTAATAAAAGTCCATATGGAAATACTAAATCACATCCTAACACCTAATTATAAGGTGCACTTTAATATAGTAATTATGAGATCTTGTGTCTTAAACAGTGCCTTTTATTAGAGAATATAATATAAAAAAATATATATGTCTGACACTACCCAAACGAAAAGAATTTGGTGATCTGGCTTGAGGTTAATGGAACGATTCTGAGATAAGTACAGAGGATACTAGAAGGTGTCCTCCACAATTGTGTTCCCTTGTCTCTTTGTGTTGTATATATATTTCAGATCAATAAAACAACGCTTACTGAGGGCCGCCTGTGTCCAAGACAGAGTGTTCCATGCTGTGGGAGCACACAAAGGTTAATTATAGATTTCCCCAATGTCTGTCCTTAGCTGTATTTTATGATCACAAATACTACATAAATAACTTCTTGACAATATTTTTCATACATCTTTTACCTGGCCTAAACTCCTTCCTTTGCCCTAAACCTCTTGTCATTATTCACAGTTGGATATTGACTACCTGACGTGTAACTCAAATTCAGTATACAAAAATTTGAAATAATTGTTTCTCCTCTCCCCTCCTCCTCTCCTTATACCCTATTTTCCATCAAAAAAGCAAAAGAAAATCAGACATAATCCTGTTTCCGCTCCTGACTTCAATGTTTCTTTGATTGCAATCTTCATTTTCCAAATGACCCAGAATATGAATCTCTGAATTATGTTCAACAATTCCATTTCCATAGTTGCTGGATTACTGCTATTCTCTTTTAGAATATTGCTACTTAATATCTGTGTGACCACTTTCAACTCTCCTCCATCCATTTAACCCCCAGTGCCGATGCACACGATCAGGTTTTCAATATACGGTTCTTAGATCGCTGCCACTTCCTGGTCTCTGTCACTTTACTACCCTCTCCACCATCATCTCACTGGAGAAGCTTATAACATTACTTTTCAAAATCCCAAGTCTGATTATGTTAGTTTCCTGCTAAACAATCTTTTATAAATTTTATTTACCTGATTAATTATCCAAGCATCTTCTTAGCCTGACTCTTGAAACTTATGTCGCTCAAATTTACCTCTCCAGTTTTAACAAATGTTATTGCACTCCAGCAATATTCTAAACATTTCCTTATGAAAGCACTCTCTGCTCTTTTCTATTCATAGAGACTCTTCTTGCTAAGTATCTCATCTCATTCTGGAAAATTTATCATCATTATCTCTTCGGAAATTCTATCTCTCATTCTATCTGTGTTTTCAGTTGTATATTGGAGCTTTTAGTATATCTTCATAAGACTTAACTTCTTTTTCATACTTTCCATCATTGAATCCTGCAATCTGTGTGATTCTTGATATCTGTTCTCTTATTCTTTGTTTGCGTTCAACTTTGTGTAGTGGACTGTTTAAACTATCCATCAGTAGAGGGTTGGTTTTGTACATTTCAAGCAAATATATATTTTCTATTTCTATTTGGCAGTCTAGTGGTTAAGATTCACTGCTCTCACCAATGTGGCCTGAGTTTGCTTCCTGGTCAGGGAACCACACCGCCAATTTATCAGTTGTCACACCGTGGCGGCTGCATGTTACTGTGATGCTGAAAGCTATGCCACTGGTATTTGAAATACCAGCAGGGTCACTCATCGTGAACAGGTTTCAGCAGAGCTTCCAGTCTAAGGCAGACTAGAAAGTGGGATCTGGCCACCCATTTCCAAAAAATTTGGCCATGAAAATCCTGTGAATAGCTCAGAGCATTGTCTGAAGTAGCCTGGGAAGATGAGAGGATGGCACAAAAAAACTGGGCAGGATTTCTCTCTGCTGTACACAGGATTGCTAGGAGCTGGAATTGATTCTTTGGCATTAAAACAACAAATATTTCTATTCATGTATTTTTAAATCTAATTCTCCCTTCTTATGTTGTTCTTGTTTCCCCTCCTTTCTTTTATATCACAAAGATTGTCAACATAGATATTTAAAAGCCTCTTTCTGACTGTTTTGTTATCTCTCTTTCTTGAGGTGTAACTTCTGAGGACGATCGATTTGGCTAATGCCCCATCACTCCGAGTTATTTCCTCATATATACTGTTTATTTTTAAGGTCAATTTTCTATGGGTTTGTTTTCTATGCTAATACCACTTGCCCTAATCAAAGCAAGAAGTCCAGTCATAGAGTAGTTGCTGGGTTCCAGCCTTCCAGTTTTCACAAATCCAATTCTGTTAATTTCTCAGTATCCAGCTGGATGGTGTGAATGTGGCTCCCATTCCCCTGCGTGGAACAGGTATGGGATTCTGATCTCCCTCAGTTGCTCCTTTCTCCCTCACAACCCTTTGTAAGTTGCCTTGTAAGCTTATTAAACTTCTTTGCCTCTTCCCAGGGTAGTGGGTGGACTTCACAGAGAGGCAGCTGTTTGTCTTTTTGTCCTGATACAGTTATTTTGAATGTAGCACCTTTTCTGACATAACGTGTCCTATTCTTAAACAGTCATAAGAAGCTCACCCTCCAGATGTTAAAGCTTATCTTTTGGCTCCTGTACAATCATGGGCTTTTCAGAGTCAGCACCCATTTTACTGCTTTCACTTGGAGATTTTATTTTGGTCATGTAGGAATTTATAGTTACAGGTTTCTAGTTTAGCTATATATGTTGAACTTCCATTGTTATTTTAGTTTTTTAGTATTTTAATATTTGAACCATGACAAATGTTCTTCCATCAGCCCAGTACCATGTGTACCACATGCCTCTCATTTAATCTTTACTAGAACTCTACAAAATGTTATATTTCTCCATTTTATAGGTCAATAAATTGAGGCTGAGTGATGTTAATAATTTTCTTAAGGTCGCATAGTTAATATGTGACACTGCTAGGAACTGGAGAGATTCCAAATCTATATATTTGCTTGTTTAAGAGAAAAGGCTTTGATCTTGCACTGTGGGAAGATCACATAATAACAATCAACAGTCTTCAAAGAATGTTGGTAAGAGATGGTGTTTTTGAGTAAAATAAAGCAGAAAAAGCAGGAAATGTGGATGACAAAGGAATGTTTTGGGGTTGCATTTATACAGTGCTTAAGCTGGGAATTCAAATCCCCAAGCTCATCCTTTTCCTTTCCCACTTTGTCCAGTGACAAGGAGGGGGGCAAAGAATCAACTTATTATATTTGTTAGTTTGCCAAAAACGTTCACATACACAGTCCTTCAGCTTCTTGCCTCTTATAAGTGTTTGATTAGGAGTATCCAGTGGTGATATTTTTCATGTCTCTATAGTCGGATCAGTCCATAGACTATCAATGCTCTCTTTACTACTGGAAATAGAATCACTAGCATTTTTCGGTCTGATCAAAGTCAATTCCAGAGACCCAAGAATCAATTTGAAACCTCATCCTTAAAATTCTGTTCCTATAGAACCAGTCTCAGTGCTAAAATCTGTATTACCCAAGGTCTTTCCAAAGACATATATATTCTTGAATATATAGATATGTATGTGTGTGTGTATCTCTCTCTCTATCTATCTATCTATAGAGAGAATTATTATAAAGAATTGGCATACACAATTACAGAGTCTGAGAAGTCTCAAGTTCTGCAGTTGGCGAGCTGGAGACCCAGAAGAGCTGATGGTGTAGCTTCAGCCTGAGTCCAAAGGCCTGAGAACCAGGAAAGCTCTTGGCTTAAGTTCTAGTTCAAAAGCTGGCAGGCTTAAGATCCAAGAAGAGCATGTTTCAAGTCAAGTCTGAGAGCATGGGAAGACTGATGTCTCAGTTCAAACAGTAAGGCAAAAGGAATTCTCACTTCTCAGCCTTTTGTCCTGTTCAGGTCTTCAATTGATTGGAGGAAGCCCATCCACATTTGGGAGAACAATCTGCTTTACTCAGTCTACCCATTCAAATGGTAATCTCATCCAGAAACACTCTCACAAACATCCCCAGGATAATGTTTGAACAAATGTCTGGGCACCCCCATAGCCCAGCCAAGTTTACACACAATATTAACCATCACAAGGACCATGTACACTTTATTGCTAGCAAAAAGGTTTGTGGTTTTCACCTGCATGTTAAATTGTCCATGATCTCCCAAGACTAATAGTCCATTGTACAAAGAGGAAGAATCAGGCAGGAAAAAAGTCTGAAAACTGGCAAGGAATGTGTGACTAGCATTCACTCGGTGGGTCCAGAATAGTGACTTTTGCCAATGAAGAGCTAACAATCTCATTAGCTGCTTCCGAATCTGTGTGACCTACTTTATATTATCAACATGCTTTGAAAGAGAACATTTTGTACAGCAAGTCATCTCTTTCCAATGTCTCTTGGCATCATCTGTATCCTTGAGTCTTAGATAATCTTGGAGATGAAATCTTCCTTCCACATTTATGTCTGAATTGAACAAACAGCAATCTCTAGACTACCCTCATCCAAGATGTCTTCCCAGGTAGAATTTTTTCACTTAATTTAGCGGTGATTGAAATGGTGATAATCACCACTACTAGCCCTTTTACTCTGAAGGAAATTCCAGTGAAGCTTTTCTATCCACCTAGAATATAAATATAACTTATTAAATCTTTATATTCCTATGCCAACAACATCAATAGTAAATAATAACTTAATATATTACCCTTTCCAGAGGATGTTTGCATTTATGTTGGTTCTCCAAATTTAGTCCATTGTTTTCCAAAGCACTTTCTTAGAGACACAAAATGATTCTTTGCAAAATAAGGTTTTATGGCCTAAACTTTTGGAAAACATTGCAGAATGTGTTTCCTCTTCAAGATTCAAAAAGGTTGTATGTTTGTGTTTCAAGATTTTAAAAGGATGTATGTTTACTAAGTGCTCTGAGAAGTCCTGCAATAAAGAAGTTAATCATTGCTGGCTATATTGAATACTGAGGCTTTTTCATCCATGCTTTTGAATGTTGGCTCCACATACTAACATTCATAATTAATATTCATTAAGCTTTTACTATGTACTAGACACTACATGATGCATTTTATATGTTTTCTAATTTTGCCCTTATCACTATGTGAGATATGTAATGTTATTATTACCATTTTATTAATGAAGAAATTGAGGCTCAGAGAGGTTCCGTGACTCAGCAAGGGCATGCAGAGTAAGGAGTGGAAGATGAGGATTTAAGCCCCTTTTAGGTTTGTTTTGCTGCAGTAATGAATTGTCACAAACGCAATGGTTTACAATAACACACATTTATTATCTTATAGTTCTGTAGGTCAGAAGTCCAGCACCGGTCTCACTGGGCTAAGATCACAGTGTGGGCAGGCCCGCATGCTCACATTCTGGAGTCTCCAGGGGAGAAAATGTTTCCAGCTCATTTGGGTGTCAGCAGAATTCAGGTCCATGCCTTTATAGGACTCCAATTCCTTGCTGGCTGTCAGCCATGTGCCTCCCTTACTTCCTGAAGGCCTCTCTCTGGTCCTTGCACGTTGCTCCCTACATTACTGGCATCAAACCAGCATCAAAGTGTGAAATTCTTCTCGTGCTGCCATCTCTCTCATCCACTCTTCTGCCATCCTCTTCCACTGTTTTATTTTATTGTTTTAAGAACACTTAACGTGAGTTAAAACTCTTTTAATGAGTTTTTAAGTATAAAATATAGTATTGTTAACTATAGACACGATACTGTACAGCATGTCTCTAGAACTTATTCATCTCGTGTAACTGAAACTTTATACCCACTGAATAGTAGCTCCTCATTTCCCCTCTCCCAGCCCCTGGCAACCACTATGCTACTCTCTGCTTCTATGAGTTGGGCTATTTTAGAAACTTCATATGAGTAGAATCATACAATATTTGTCCTTCTGTGACTGACTTATTTCACTCTGAGTAATGTGCAAATTTCGTCCATGTTGTTATATGTTGCAGGATTTCCCTCTTTTTTAGGACTGGATAATATTCAATTGTATGGGAACTTAGGTGATAAAATTGGGCTCACCCAGATAATCCAAGATAATCTCTGTACTTCAAGATTGTTGACTTGAATCATATCTGTAATATTCCTTCTGCCATGCCAGGTAACATTTTTCACAGGTTCCGAGGATTATGATATCGACTTCTTTAGAGGGCCATTATTCTGCCAACCACAGCATCCACTTGTTTGACTCTGAGGCCGTGTGGTCATCCACCATGATCTTCTGTTGTTTTAAGAATATCCTCTGCAGCATAGAACTTCAGGAAATATTTCCCTATTTCAAATAGCAACATAAGTAGTGAAACTGTACACAAGGGGCAGGCCTGGGGAGAAGCTATTTGGGTTTCCAGGGTCTCAGAACACAAAAGTGGCTAGGAAAAATGCACATTTTTTTGGAGCGATGTATGTCATGCACAGCATGATTCAAGAAACTCCAAACAAACTTATTTCACAGACCTTTAGGAAAGCAGTGAGAAAGAGAGAGAAAGTGGGCCCTTAAATACGATTTCTCAGCATTTTCTCTGGCCAGATCTCCCTGATAAACTGCCCTATGACTTTATGAAAGGCCATTTGTTTGTCGATGATTTGTTTCTAAAACTCGATGTAGTAATATAAACCGGGGACGGGAAAATTGCTTTATTTATTTCCCTATATGAGTAGAGCTTTGATTTTTCCAATTCAGATTTTAGTAAGACACACTCTTGAGAATCTCATAGGGATCATTTTCTCGCCTACACTCAGCACTGCTTTTTGAATAGTTTTTGAAATGGCAAGTAGTATGTAGTAGAACACTTATTATGTCCTGACTGCAAAATATACTCCTTTTCAGCTGTTCAGTATGTGTTCTATTATGTGAGAAAACTCATCTACTTGGTGCCATAACATATCTCAAATATTTTCACCCATTTTTTTTTAATTTGGGAAAAAATAGTGGTTCACAGTAATTATCAACTTGGAGTAGAGTGGCTTTGTTCTCTAGGACTTTTTTGTTTTCTAACATTAAGCAGTCCGCATCAGATAAGTACCTACAACATCAGAACACTGCATTGGTCACTGCGGGGAAGCAAAGATGTATCGAGCTTGTACTTAAATGATATCCATCATCTCACATCCAGCCCCACCGATGCCATCCTAGGTTAAGGCTTCCTCATCCTTTTTCTAACGGTTTCTCTGACTGTATTTCTCAGTCACACTCTAGTCTAATATTTGCTTTGCAAATATTTTCTCCATCTGTGACTTACGTTTCATTTTAAGAGTTTCTTTTGCAGAGAAGTTTTAAAATTCTGTAAAGGTACTTAAATAGCGGGCTGAGGATTTTGAACTTCTTACTAGGTCCACATTTCTTGAGCACTTTCAATGAGCCGGCTTTCTGCACAGCCTTCACCTGCATCATTGCATTTTAGCTGCTTATAATATTTCTATGAAATAGACATCATTTTCCCTTTTGCAAATGAGGAAACTGATGCTCGAGAGGTCCAGTAAGTTGCATGCACATCTTGTATTATTCCTTGGCCTCCACCGTTAGTTTGCAAAATCGATTGTGTTATAGTATTTTGCCATTTATTTACTTAGAACCTTCAACTTCTGAAAAATAACTCAGTCACAGACATGAGTGAACATTCCATGTGAAATCATTGAGGTTTCCCTTTGGACTTGTCCAATTTGGTTATAAAGATCCAGGGTATGGTGATTAAGATGTAATTACTTCACTTGGTACTTGCAACTTGCTTATGATTTTCTTTAAAATGGTTTCCCCGCTGTGGGATTTTTTTAGTTAGCACAATAGACTTCTAGTCTGTGACTATCTTGCATTCCCCACATTTTGGGCTCGGTGTTCAAAGGCAGCACAGTAGGTCGTTTACTTACAACAATAGAATCTCCTGCAATTTGGCCAAAATTAGCCAAAGTTAGACATTTTAAGACATAGTATTATTACTCCTACTTCAGTAGTTTATTTCTGAGATAAATATGGTATGCTATGTTTATAATACTGTTTCATTACTCCTCTTACTGATTTGCCGTCCTCCAATACTATCCCAATATTGATAGTTTAGGACCAACTCCATCTATCAGGAACTGTGTGTAATGATGTTCACTTTTCCAAACACATCCTGGATTGATTGAGCTGGCTGTATCAATAGCTGCCATCTAAGACTAAGTATAAGTGCTTCACTGTGATGGGTTTTATTAGTCACTCAATGAGACTCAAAAAAAGAAAAGAAGGCTGGTCCCATGGCATAGTAGTTAAGTTTGGCACGCTCCACTTCAGTGGCCCAGGTTCACATCCCAGGTGCAGACCCACATCACTTGTCAGCCATGCTGTGGTGGCGACCCACATATAAAGTGGAGAAAGATTGGCACAGATGTTAGCTAAGGGCTAATCTTCCTCATCAAAAAGAAGAAAAGAAAAGAAAAACTAACAAAAGAAAAAAGGCTCAGATTTCTTATTTAAACTCTGATAGGAGTCCTTTTAAGTAGCATCATTCTTTACTATCTCTACAAAAGAGCCAGTATAATTCTGGGAAATGTCTTCTTAAAGTCTAATGTTAGAAGACAAATTGTGATATGTTGTATGTTTGAAATTGTGGACATAATGATGAATTGTTCTGTAAAAAGATATTCTAATATCCAAACTGGTAGAATAAAACTTTTACCTAAATTGGTTATATTTTCACAGGCTTGTTTTCATATTACAAGTGAGGGCTTTTAATGACCTAACCCTGAACTGGTAGAGAGCAAGACCAAGACAAATTTATACAGCCTGTCTCTTGGTAAAAATTGGATCTAGAAAAACTTTTGCTCATTTCAGAATGAATTACTAGAAATACCAACATGGAGGCTATGGAAAACAGATTACAGAAGAAGGGAAATGGATTTTTATCACAGATGACTAAGACAGAGAACACAATTGTGAACTTAATTTACTTCCTCAACCAAAAGAGAAATTCAGACAACCATTGTACAGTCTCAAGAGGGTGGAAAGCATGGCCAACTCCTTTTCGTTGGGTTGGTTCCTTCTCGTTCTTTTAATCTCAGCTTAAAAGTCATCTTCTCAAGGGGGAGGAAGTGGGAGGAACTTCCTGATCTCCATATAGTTTAGGTTAGCCCTTTTATTGTTGCTTTCCACAATTTATTTATTTCTTTTACAGTACTAATTATAATTTTTAATTATATATTTAATTGTTCTAATTCTATTCTCTGGCTCCTGTAATAGGACATAGCTCTGTAAAGACAGTTATAATATAGCACCCAACAGATTTCTTGGAAAAAAGTAACTGGTAAAATTTGTTGAATGATTTAATGAACCAATAAGAAACAGGAGCCATAAAGAGAGACCAGGTTGACCCAGGGGTAAAAAAAAAAAAAGTCCAGTAAAAAGTTATAATAGAGTTTTGTCCCAGAAAGACCTATAAATCTAGGCTTTAACGGTATACTCTGTCAAATTTTCTAAGAAATGATACTGGATAGCCTATTGCAGAGCAAAGAGCATTGTAGGAAATGCACCAATTGATGGAACCTTGTGGTTAAGAGCATAGACTATGATCCCAAAAGGACCAGAGTTGGTTTTGCATCTACCATTATCAAGGGTAACCACAGGCAAATACTTAGCATCTCTAAAATTCATTTTATTTATCTATAAAATGAACACAAAAATAAATCTTACTAAATAGAGTTGTTGTGAAGATTGCTTATGAAATTTTATATAAACTAGACCTCACAGGACAGATAGAGAACAGTTTGTAAATATTTACAATTTATCCCAGATGAGGCAGATAGTAAATACTTATCATACGTAAACTATTGTGTCATTTTTATGTTAGGTAAAGAAACTCTGACACTAAAATCCCTCGTGGCATGTGTCTCATCAACATACAGACATCCTTAAGAAATGATGAGCCAGAATTACCGGTACTGTGATTAAACAAGAATGCATGATGGCTTAAGAACCAACCTATTAGCTCATTATTAGACTCCCTGAGAAAAAAAATATTATAATACGGTGATGATACTTAAAATGTATTAAAACCTCAACAGCCATTGTTGTTAAAAGCTTTTAGAAAGTGAGAAATATTGGGAAAATTTCTAATCATTTAAAGAATATATCAACTCTGTAACTTTATTTCATTCATTTATTCATTTATACCACAAATATTGAGTACCAATTATACTAGCTGATATGGATATTGTGATAAACAGAATAATGCCAACTCCCCTCCCGAAATGGTCATGCCCCAATCCCTGGAACCTATGAATATGTTATTTTATATCATAAGGGGAAATTAAAAGGGTGGATGAAATTAAGATTACTAGTCAACTGACTTTAAGATTGGGAGATTATCCTGGATTGAGTAGGTTTATTCTAATCATGAAGGTCCTTAAAAGTAAATAGGTGAAGCAGAAGGAGAGGTCAGAGTAAGAAGGGCTCAACCCACTGTTGCTGGCTATAAAAACATAAGGAGACCAAAAGCTGAAGAATGTGTGAGACCTCTAGAAGCTGGAAAATGCAAGGAAATTAATTCTCACCTACAACTTCCGGAAAGGAGAACAGCCCTTGCTGACACCTTGATGTGACAGCGGTGTGACTCGTGTCAGACATCTGGCTTACACAACTGCTGGATAATACATCTGTGTGGTTTCATGTCCCCGAGTTTGTGGTAATTTGTTACAGTAACAATAGAACACTAACACAGGTGGAACAGGGGTGAAAAGAAGCATGAATACTGCCCTAATTGAACTTCGAGTCTGGTAGGAGAATAAATAATCATTTAATAATAGTAAATATCAATGTAAAGCAGTACCTACCTGAAGGGTTGTGAAAGAACATAAGCTTTGCTATGTTCATTTACATTTAAAAAGAGTTGTGTTATGTTCTAAAGTCAGAATAAAAAGTGCAAATCATCATAGTCACGATTAATCCAGAATAGCTCTTAGATTGTCCATCTAAGATTTGTTATATGTGGTTTATGCCACACAGGATAGAACAGTAACTCTTAGACATACTTCAGCATGATAACCAATAAAGCAGATTCACAAAACAAAAGCAGAGTCTACACGCGGTGTCTGCTATCAAACGTGTCTTCTTTTTAGAAACAATCCAGTGTGTAGCAGTGCCTGGAGGGTGGGAGGTGGGGAATACTAAAACATCTCTGCTTTTCTTCAGCGTTTACTCTGTTATTTTTCACATCAAGCTTTTTAAAACCTCATTTTGAATGGTGAAATGTTAGAGAGAGTCACATTAAATTCACAAATAAAGTAAGTTCCCCATTAATTTTAATACTTTTAAATTTGTTCTAGACATTCTATGTGACAAAAAAAATAACAGCTGTAATCATTACAAAGTTAAAGATAAGTATCTTTTTAAATTTTTATTTTACTGTGGTAAGACCCCTTACAGATGATATTATATACCTAAAAACCCCAAGAAATTCAACTGAAAACCACTAAACTCACCAAGGGATTATCAGTAAAATTGTTACATCTGGAATTAATCTAGAGCTTTCTCTTCGAAGTTATATTGTAAATGAAAACAAGCCATTAACAAATAAAAAAATCGTAAAGTACCCAGGAAGACCCTAGCTAGTGAATGTATAAAATCTTTACGTAGGAAAAAGATTTTTAAGAAAGCATGGGTAGTGCCCTGTGGAGTAACCAAGAATACTTTCAGTTAGAGAGTTATGTCACCAGGTTTGGGTAGGATGGAGATTTAAGGAGGACTAACAGGGAGATGCAACTTATATAAGAACCTAATAGGGTTTCAGAAACCTAACAAGCTAAAGGGAAGTGGAAGAGTATTCAATAAATTATTTTGGAATAAAAGCATTGGGTCCTCATTGCACATAATTAACCAAAATACATGTCAGGTATATTAAAGTGGTAAGATTTTTTAATCAAAATGTTATTGCTATGGTGTGATATAAAAGAAAATGTAGATGACTATTTAAATTAACTGACAATGGAGGACTCAATAAGCCAAAGAAACAAAGATCGGTGGATTTGACAGCATAAAAACATAAAATGTCTGCATCCCAAACAACTTGTAAAAATATAAAGATTTACAGGGCCTGCTGGTGGTGTAGTGGTTAAGTTCTCGTGCTCTGCTTAGTGGCTTAGAGCTCGCAGGTTCAGATCCAGGGCACAGACCTAGCATAGCTCCTCAAGCCATGCTGAGGCAGCATCCCATATAAAATAAAGGAAGGTTGGCACAGATGTTAGCTCAGAGCCAATCTTCCTCAAGCAAAAAAAATAGGAAGATTGGCAACAGATGTTAGCTCAGGGCCAATCTTCACATACACACAAAATATATACATATAAAGATTTACTATAAACTGAAAGATTTACTATAAACAGACTAATATTTGTAGCAAACATGGCTGACATAAAGTTAATATCCCGATAAAGAGATCTAAAAAAAGCAAGGAGAAAACTTAGTAATAAAAAATGAACATGAATGTGTTCAACTTCTCTACTTATCAAATAGTGCACATGCAGATTAAAGTAACAAGAAAATATGATTTTTTACTTATTACCTTAGAAATCATCATATATTAAATATTCATATTGAATACTATTAATTTTATGGTAAGACGCTGCTACTTCTGGGATCATTAGTGTATACACATTTTCCAAAAAGCAATTAGCAGTATACATCAAAAGACCTAAATATTTACATATTTTATTTCAACATTTTCACTTCTAGGACTCTAGCGTAATGAAATAATCATAGGTTCTGACAGGAAAGACTTTTACCCTAAGATTTTAATCACAGAATGTTACATTTCAGTTAGCATCATATAACAAATTTTTAATTCAGTTTTGAAGAACAAAGTTGTATGCACAGTTTTATAAAATATATACAATATACAAAAATTATATATAGTTGTAGAAATTATATACAGTAAGATAAATGTGATAGTCAGACTCCTAGATGGTCTCGATCCCCACCTCCTGGTATTCATACATTTGTGTAATGTCCTCCTTTGGAGTGTGTGTTGGCCTTAGTGACTTGTTTCTAATGAATAACGCCTGGTGGGCATGATAGTATATTACTGGAAGATCAGGTCATAAAAGGCGGTATAATCTCTTTCTCCTTCTCTTTCTCTTTCTCGTTCTTCATCCGCTCTGGGGGAATCCACGTTGGGAACGACTCTACAGAGAAGTCCATGTAGTGAGAAACTGAAGCCTTCGGTCCACAGCCAGGTAGGTGAGTTTTGAGGTGAATCCTCTAGAACCAGTCAAGTCTGCAGACTGTAGTCCCCGTCACAGCTCGATCACAGCCTCATGAGACACCCTAAGCCCGAACCTCCAACTAGGCTATCCCAAGTTCCTGACACTCAGAAGCTCTGTGACTTAATCAATACTTGTCTAAGTTTTGGGGTAATCTGTTAAGGAATAATTGATAACAAATATAATAAGAAATATTATGCAGTTATTAAACTCATGTTCTCAAAGACCATTTAACGGCACAATAGCATTCATAAGAGATAGCATCAAGGGTTAAAAAAATTAAAAAAATACATGACAGAATTTTGTGAACAGTATGCTCACCAACTTAAATTCATTTTTATCTATAAATCTTGAAAGAAAATAGCCAAATGTTAACAGTGATGTTACATATGATAATCACTCATTTTAATTTTTTAAAATTTTCCTGTTTTCTCCCAAATGTTCTATAATGAGCATATATTCCTTTTATAATCAGAAACCAGAAAAACATTAATATTATCTATAAAAAATTACTTATAAATTCCCTTGTAAAAGTGTCCAGATTCCAATTCCAACGTGTGTGTGAGAGAGGGAGGTCCCCACACACCATCAAGCAATTCTCTGGACACCAGCTGGGTGTCCTACAATTCAACTCAATCTTGACGCTTTCTCCCCAGAGACAGCATCAGGTTCCACAGGTTAAGGATTCAGTCCTACAAGACTCCTCCCCGCCCCTCCACTTTGGATGCTTGTCCCGAGCCCAGGTTGTTACCTGTACTTCTGACCGACCAATTACAGTTTGGAGGTTCCAGTGACCTCCACGTTAGACTTCAGGTACCTGTCACAAGTACCTGTAGCAAGTACCTATACTTATGACTGGCTGGCTATAAATCAGAGGTTCCCATGACCTCCTTTTGGGTTTGATTAATTTGCTAGAGTGGTTCACAGAACTCAGAGAAATGTTTCACATACTAGATCGCTAGTTTGTTATAAAAGGATATAACTCAGGAACGTTGAGATGGAAGGGATGCACAGGACAAGGTATGGGGAGATGGACATGGAGCTTCCATGCCCTCCCAGAGCTCTATTCCCACATCTCCACATTTTCACCAACCTGGAAGCTCCCTGGACCCTGTATTAACCTAATCTCCAGCCCTTCTCCTCCCTAGGAAGCTGGGGGTGGGACTGAAAGTTCCACTCCTCTAATCACGTAGTTGGTTCTCTTGGCAACCACCCTCCCATCCTTAGGTGGAGCTCAAAAGCTGCTTCATTAACATAACAAAAGATAACCCTCACTCTCTAACTTGTGAAATTCCAAGGGTTTTAGGAGCTTTGTGCTAGAAATGGGGATGAAGACCAAATATATATTTCTTATTTTAAATCACAATATCATTCCACATAACCCATTTGTAAAAAAGAACCAAACATTTTCACATCCAAAGAAAAAAGAATACACTAAAATATTCACTGTTTTTCTAGGAATGCATATTTTCTTCCTCACTGTTGGGTCATAATTACAAATCAACTGTTCTTTATAGTCAGATATTACTTTCTTTTTGCCATTAAGGATGTTTTGCTTCATCTAAAATGTCTATAATAATGGATATAAATTATTTTAAAAGATTCTCATTATTTTTCTCACTCATGTTCCTCTCCTTGAATTTCCTTTGCCCTTGTGAACAGTTAGCTCAGAGAACAGATTGAGCTGTACTTCCCCTCCAAGGCCAGCAAACTCTAGGAGGAGGAATATGGGGGCAACGTCCCACCCACCTTTAGTGGGGCGTTAACCAGGCAATGAGAGACAGCATCATATACTTGATAGAACATAATCTTGGGTCACACAGATCTGAATTCACTCATTTGTTTGTTTATTTATTCAACAATTTTTATTGAGTATTTACATATGATGTATAAATTGACATATGATCATAGTTCTTACCCTCCAAGAATTAAGATGTGAAGGTTGAGTTGGAATAGCACATGCTAAGATCCTGGGGTAGAAGGAAGCACGGTGCATACAAGGGACTGAGAAAAGTTCCCCATGTGGTTAGAATACAGTGAGTGAGAGTGAATGTGGTCCTAGATCTCAGTGGAAGAGTTGGTAGGAGGCTATCCACAGAGAGCTTTAAGACCATTTAGGAAGTTCATTTTCATTCTAAGAGTAATAAGACATCTCTGAGTAAAAAATAAAAACAAAACAAAAAAGAGCAGCCCTTGACATTTGAAAGCTGACCTGGAACTCACAGCAAAGCCAAATTATTCTCCCATTAAACATAAACAATCTCACAGAATACCAACAACCTCAGACAAGGTTACTCAGAGACCATGATGAAATGAAGAAGAACAAGGCCACTTCATAATTTTGTCTAAGCATAGTCAAGAAACAAGGTAACTGTGCCGCCCACAAAATACCAAACACCCCTTTCTTGGCCAGAATATATGACTGCTAGTTCTTTACCAATTAGTTTTATCTTTGTGGTAGAAGATTTATTGATATATCTAATCATAGAATAACCTCTGCTTTCTGACAGCATCCAAACTAGAGTGAATCCCCCCTTCTTTAGACTCTTCCACAAGTCATCTAATCAGAATCCTAAAGTCATCCAAATCCTAAACTAGGTTCTTTCTCACACCCTCTTACTGAGATACCCAATGGTTTCCCATAGTGTGTCTTCTCTCCGACTGCAGTGAGTAATAAACCCAGCTCGTTTAACTACAAGTATATTCCTAGTGGCCTTTGGCTGAAGGGCATTGATACCACTATGATGTTTCTAAGATACTTAGAATAAAATTTGACAAGACTTTATTGAGAGATCTGATAAAATGAAAAGTAAACACAATAGAGTACCTTAAACTCCTTTATAAGCCAAGATAGATTCATACAATCTGCCCTGGGTTAATTGTCTCTCTTCCTTTCAGTCCTCTCCAGGGGTTTAAGAGCAGCTTTTATCTTTTCCTACCTCACCTCCCGGTCCCTGTTGACCTCAACACATTCAGAAGCACTACATATAATTCCAAACCTCAGAATATGAGCAAAATTAAGTCTATGATTTCGAAGAAAACTGGGAGCCATTTATCTTTCATATCACTTATTTTAGTCCAAGTTCTCTAAAATAAGACCTTGAGATGAGGATTCACGTGCCAGTGATTTGTTAAAGAGTTACTCCCAGGAGAAATTTGTAAGACGGTGAAGGAAAAGGAAGGGATGAAGTCAAGTGAGGATGCAATTACAGGTAAAATTCCAGCATCAGATGATCCACAGGGAGCCCTGAAGTGTAAATTACACTCCAGAGTTCCTATCAACCTGAGGCAAGGATCTGGGCTATCATACTCTGATCAATTAGTCGTTGGCTAATGGTTCCTCCAGGGCCACATAACCTTGCAGGCACTTCCAGTTGCAGTAGTCAGGGGCAGCCATACAAAAAGAGTCACAAATGGGGGTAGTATGAGGCTAAAACAAGGAGGAGCAGAGGTGTCACAAAAATCGTCAAAGATATCAGGGGATCCGGTGGAACACCTCCACTTTCTAATCCTTCCTTCTCCATCTTCATTTCCGCCACTGGACTGACCTTCCCAAGAGAGATGGCAGTGGAAAGATCTATTTGCCATGGGGGAATCTCTACAGGGATACTGGGAACCACTGCCTCCTACAAAACAACCTTACACAGCAGAGCCTTAGCCTATTTGCTGAAATTCATTTTAACTCAATTGTCCTGAAAGTCTTCACTTTAAATGTTATCCCATGAGGAGCATCTCATGGCAAACTCAGATTTCCCTGTGACAAGTTCAATTTTGTTTCCTTTTCTGTCCTCCCAGTAAGTGCTCAAGAAAGCATGGGGCCAGCTTCACCAACTGTCACGTCTATAATATGTTAAGCATATAGCACATTGCCTGGCACTGTCTAGATCCTATGTATATAGTAGCTATCTTTATGATTGCTTCGTTCTAAAACCCTGTACTAGCAGGAAGTTAAATGCTAGGGGAGGAAATCGCCTCTTTTTGGCTGTTATGGACCAGTTATCCACTATTCTTTCTGTCTTCCGGAGACCTGAAGAATGAGTTGGCCACAGCCATGTGACAGGACCATCTGTAATTTGTGTTTTTTGGGACCAGAATATTTTCTTCCCCTATATTTATCCAGCATGGTTGTAATGGCTCAGTAACTAACACATGTCTTGTGTGACTTTGTGGAGGGAAGATTTCCAGAAGTCTCTGTGACTGCTTGGAGACAGCAAAGGGAGGGAGGATACGCTGCCAAGATATCTCTTCCATCATAATGAGCACTAATTGAATGCCTTGTTTGAAAAATATGTGAAACTCTAAAGACATCATCACTCAGATGATTTGGGCTGCAGCCTGGCCAGATGTACTTCTGTGTTTCAGACATGATGTCATAAGCCAGTTAAGATGTGCTACATATTTTAAAATATGGAATTTTCTTGGAGTGGTCAAGTATTACAGGATTTATCCTGCACCGGCCCTCAGGAAAATGATGAAGATATGCCTCTGCCCCCAAATTTCTTCAATTTGTGGGCTCTCTCCCTTTCTAGGTTCTCATCTGAGCATACCCTGCCTTCCAAAAGTGCTGGCCTTTCCTATCTCCTCTGTCTCTAGTTACAACTTGCTTGTTCACTGTATGCTGACTCATTAGGCCCAAGGGTCAAGAAACAGGGAAAGGAAGGGATTAGCTATGGGACCTACCCTAGGAATATTCAGCTAGTTGGGGACATGGTCAGAAACAGATTTCTTAATAAGGTGCATAATTTTTTTTTGAATCCCTTGATAAGAACAAGGGTGGAATTTTGGTGGTGTTTTGATGGAACTGTAGTCAGGGTCTTTAGAATGCCTGCATGCTGCTCTATCAATCACCCCATCCCCTCTCATCAAGTTCAGAGAAATCTAAGTGCATAAAGGGAAAAAAAAGAACAAAGAGAATGGGAATACATTGATTTGTAATATATTGACGAGTATCTAACGATCTCTAATACAGTGCTGTTTGGCAAAACATGAATTGAAGACTGTTGCCTGGACTCTGTTTATAAAAGGCATGTCCTGGGACGCAATCAGTCGAGTTATCATCTCTGTTGAGGCCAGTGTTGGGAACGGGCATTAATAGCTTCAGTTCTAGAATAGGCGGAGAGCTGGAAGTTTTCCTCATCTGACCATGCTCTGTTTTTGTTTTCTCTTGACTCAATAGAGAGCTTAGCATAAAATCAAGCAAAGATATGGCTGTCTTGACCCATCTCTGCGAGACTGCTTTCCCAATACTTTCCTTTGTTCCTTTTTAATCCCCTGAGAATGACTGAAATGGTTGTCTTGGAAACTGACCAGAACAAACATTAAGTTAACTTTAAGGCCAAACTATTCACTAGGCTGAAATTGCACTCTCAATTCTCTTTACCACCTTATATTAAGGATGCTAAATATCTTGCAACCTAATCCCAGGATGAGACTTCGAATAAAGTGGAACAATAATGATCCAAATATGTAAATTCTTTAAAAGGCCCTCCTTATTCTGACCCTTGATTATCTAAGAGAAACACAAGGCCCAGTGCTAAAGAATATGGGTCTCTGAGCAAGCATGCCTGGTCTAGACCAGGCTCTGACACATACGAACGGGATGACACTGACCAAGTTACTTAGCCTCTCTAAGACTCGTACTCCTAACCTCTAAAACGGGATGAGAATAATACCACCCTATAAAGTTTTTGTGCTGATTAATCAAGTTGTTACATGTATACCATTTAGAACATGCCTGGTGCAGGGTAGCACTAGAAAATCCTTGTCTATCATTATTAGCACATTTATTTTAAAAGGAAAAGAACCAAAGAGAATGTGCCTTTAAGGAACAGTTATCTTGACCATACAGTGAGTTCCTAGGTTGTGATATATCAGATTAGACGTTCTCCTGCTTAGGGAAGAGATAGGAAGCAGGTGATAGAGGTAGAATTAGACTAAAAAGACTAAAATTGTCATCCAGCATCCAGTTTCCAACATCACCAAAGACAGGGCAAACTGAAGGACAAGGGAGGTGTGACCAAGATAGGAGACAGAAAGCTGGGGATAGCATGACGATATTATACAACTCATTTAAAGGTACATTCCTACAAAAAGTGAATTATGTCATCTAGAATTACTTTCAGACCCATTGATGAAAATCCACTTAAAAGCCTTAATATTAAGGAATTATCTTTCACTGAGAGTAGATTTTGATTTTTAAACACAACCTCCAACTGGATATAAAAGATGAATGAAAAATATTTTAATAAATTCTCTTTTTTCCAAATAATGCCATGAATGAAGAATAGTATATCATTTTAGTTTTATGTCTTTGATTTCTAGTACCTTTCAAATATATTTTCATGTGTTAGTTGGTCATTCCCCCCTTGGAAGATGAATTGCCTGCTCATGACCTTTGCTTTTTTTTTATATTGAGAATTTTGTCCCCTTATGGAATTTCATCAACTCATGGTGAACATTAAGAATTTCATACATCAGTTTCTGGTTGCCAGGGGAAAAGTTGTGTTCTGGGTAACATGGCTTACATTATTAAAGTTCATGAATTCATCGCTTTCCTATTCTCTTTACTTCCTTTGGCCCCTGGTCCCTATGTAGTGCCACTGTGGCCACTTGGACATTTCTGTTTCATTGTGAGCACTCATACTCCTTGTCCACTTCAGTCTGTAATATTCTTTCTCTCTTCGTCCCTCTCGCTTTCTCTCTCCCCCCACCATGAGGATTCATTTCTCAGCATCTTTCCTGCCACTTTTCTTATGTGCAGAGTCTAGTCACTATTTCTCTTTGATGCTGAAATTACCTTTGTTCATTTCAAGAAACATCTCATTGAACTCCTCTGTTCAAGGGAGATGAGTCCTTCCATAGTTATAGTAGAGTTCCTCAAGTGATTCTGAAAACAAAGGAATTGGGGGGAGTGACAGCTACTTCTTGGGGAGAGGACTTCTGGAAGGACACAGAATTTGCAGAAGAGGAAGGGAGAGGGATGTGCTTTTGAAGTCATGTTATTGGGCGAAGGGGATCACTGACTGAACCAATTCTGTTCACATGCCTGGAGCCACACGTAAATATAAAAGATGATGTTCAGATGAGCAGGGGAGCTACAAACATGTGTGTGGACATGTGGAATTGGTAAAGATGACTATTTCCTCAAGCAACGACAATGCATTTTTCAAATTATTTATAGATTTATTGACATTAGCTCATGTTCTCTTCTTCAAGAATGTAGATATGAGAATTGCCTAACCCTGAAGCAGGAGCAACAATTTCGTATCTATTGATAACTGAGTCACTAAGCTTTCCTTGGGCACTCATGATGTGAAAACACCTGGGCAGGTGCTATGGAGTAAGCAAAGAGGAAGGGAACTGAATCTCTGCCCTCATGCTTGAAGAATAGAAAAGAAGATTTGAGACACTAAGCAATAGATTAACAGATTCCAAAACTTTTCATAATTATTGCTACTAACTGAACATTTAAAAGTTTTACCTTATATATTCTCTTGATTATCTTTTGAAGAAGTATGATTTGGAAATGGTTTTGCATTCAACATCACCTGGGCAGAAAATATGATTCCTTCTGGTCTCGTCTTGGTGGCACTTAATTTAACTGTTCAATGCTGAAATATGACACATGGAACCAAGAAAAGCTGAAACTGATGGTGATGGGTGGATCAATGATTAGGAAAACAGACAAAATTGTGGGTGACAAAATTTACCCAAATTTAAAGGTCGGAATAAAATTTACCCAAATTTAAAGGTCAGAATAAAATAGTTTTCATTTGTTGAGCACCTACTAGGTTCCACACAAGTACCTTTAGACTTTGGCCTTAGGAAAGTGCTATGTGAAGCTTGACTTAGTACAACCAGACACATATTTTTCCAGAAATAATAGTATGTTATAAAGGAAAGCAATTGCTGTAGAAAATAAGAGGAGAGAAAATATTAAAGAGATAAAATCTATAGAATTTGGAGTTTTGTGTTAAGACGCTGATAACTATGGAGAAATCCAGGATGAATCTGACATTGCAGAAAAAAAAAAAAAGAAAAAACTGTGTTACAATGTATAATGGGGGAAAGAAAGGTACAGATAATCTGGGAAGAGTTTTGCTTGGTGAACGGCTTTGTTTGGACTGGATTTTACTGGTTTGTTTGTGGATAGAGCAACTTTTATCATGGGCTTTCTTAGAGGCAGTGTGCAGCTTATGACAGTTCTCACAATGCTAGGCCCTTATGAAATGATGAAGAGCAGTTCCTGGATGATAGATGTTACTGCTGTACTGGGGGAAATTGTCAGGAGCTTAGAGTGTTTAGCAGATAGCAGGCATTTGTTCCAGAGTACATTGACACTGCAGGGTAAAGCAAGCGGTCATTTGTTATTTGGTAGTTGGGCAGGGTTTGAGAATGCTGATTTAATGGCCAGAGCAAGATAACAGTCCTGTGACCATGCAGATCATCAGAAAACCTGGAAAAGTAGTATATTTTCCCATCTAAATCTACCTGCTATCACAAAGGATATATTCCTTTTTCAAGTTTCCCATTCCGTTGGAAATTACATGATGGATCAAGTCTGATGGGAGCAAACTGACCATGCTAACCCACTAGCACTGTTTCTGATACAGATTAGGAGCTTAATAAGTATTGTTGAGTGATTTTTTCCTAATTTGCTTCTTTGTTTAAGATTTTACAAGTCTCTCTCTATTAATCTATTCCACTATTATATTCCCATTTCCCACTTTGTGTCACAAATAACACACCTCTGAATGACCACATTGTCTTATAACAAATTTGAGCATAAGATCTGCTTTATGCCTAAAGTTAATAGCAAGCTGAGAGGTTCCAGATATTCACTGGAAACAATTTGGCTGCATAGCCTGTATGTCATTAGTGTTGAGTGACCCTAACCCATTAATAAATCATTCACCCATCTTTAGAAAGAGGCATGTGAATTCTTCAGTCCAAAGGGTAAGACATTTCACTCACAAAATCTATCTGGTGCTACAAATGGTATTTTGGGTTTCAATATCTCAACCAAGGACATCTGCCAAAATCTTTTCAATGAAAAAAGAGTTGTGATTATTTTTGTGGTTCCCAGCTGATTCACCAACATCAGGCATTTACATCAGTTGTCATTTTTTTTATTAAGATTATGATAGATTACAGCCTTGTGAGATTTCAGTTGTACATTATTGTTAGTCTTGTTGTGGGTACATCACTTCCCCCTTTGTGCCCTTCCCCCACCCCGCCTTTTCCCTGGTAACCACCGATCAGTTCTCCTTGTCTATATGTTATCTTCCACCTATGAGTGGAGTCATATAGAGTTCGTCTTTCTGTGTCTGGCTTATTTCGCTTAACATAATACCCTCGAGGTCCATCCATGTTGCTGTGAATGGACCAATTTTGTCCTTTTCTATGGCTGAGTAGTATTCCATTGTGTGTATATACCATATCTTCTTTATCCAATCATCAGTTTCTGGGCATTTAGGTTGGTTCCACGTCTTGGCTATTGTAAATAATGCTGCGATGAACATAGGGGTGCAAAGGACTCTTGGGATTTCTGATTTCAGGTTCTTAGGATAGATACCCAGTAGTGGGATGGCTCGGTCATAAGGTATTTCCATTTTTAACTTTTTGAGAAATCTCCGTACTGTTTTCCATAGTGGCTGCACTAGTTTGCATTCCCACCAACAGTGTATGAGGGTTCCTTTTTCTACACAACCTCTCCAACATTTGTTGCTCTTGGTTTTGGATGTTTTTGCCAATCTAATGGGTGTAAGGTGATATCTTAGTGTAGTTTTGATTTGTATTTCACTGATGATTAGCGATGATGAACATCTTTTCATGTGTCTATTGGCCATACTTATGTCTTCTTTGGAGAAATGTCTGTTCATGTCCTCTGCCCATTTTTTGATAGGGTTGTTTGTTTTTTTGTTGTTAAGGTGTGTGAGTTCTTTGTATATTATGGAGATTAACCCTTTGTCGGATAAATAACTTGTGAATATTTTTTCCCAATTAGTGGGCTGTTTTTTTGTTTCAATCCTATTTTCCCTTGCCTTGAAGAAGCTCTTTAGTCTGATGAAATCCCATTTGTTTATTTTTTCTATTGTTTCCCTCAACTGAGGAGTTATAGTGTCTGAAAAGATTCTTTTGAAACTGATGTCAAAGAGTGTCCTGCCTATATTTTCTTCTAGAAGACTTATTGTTTCAGACCTAATCTTTAGGTCTTTGATCCATTTTGAGTTTATTTTGGTGTGTGGTGAAAAAGAATGGTCAATTTTCAATCTTTTGCATGTGGCTGTCCAGTTTTCCCAGCACCACTTGTTGAAGAGACTTTGTTTTCTCCAATGTAGGCCCTCTGCTCCTTTGTCGAAGATTAGCTGTCCATAGGTGTATGGTTTTATCTCTAGGCTTTCAATTCTGTTCCATTGATCTGTGCACCTGTTTTTGTACCAGTACCATGCTGTTTTGATCACTGTAGCTTTGTAGTATGTTTTGAAATCAGGGATTGTGCTGCCTCCTGCTTTGTTTTTCTTACTCAGGATTGCTTTAGCAATTCGCGGTCTTTTGCTGCCCCATATGAATTTTAAGATTCTTTGTTCAATTTCTGTAAAGAATGTCCTTGGGATTCTGATTGGGATAGCGTTGAATCTGTAGATTGCTTTAGGTAGTATGGACATTTTAACTATGTTTATTCTTCCAATCCATGTGCATGGAATGTCTTTCCATCTCTTTATGTCGTCGTCAATTTCTTTCAAGAAAGTCTTGTAGTTTTCATTGTATAAATCCTTCACTTCCTTGGTTAAATTTATCCCAAGGTATTTTATTCTTTGCGTTGCGATTGTGAATGGGATTGAGTTCTTGAGTTCTTTTTCTGTTAGTTCATTGTTAGTGTATAGAAATGCTACTGATTTATGTATGTTGATTTTATACCCTGCTACTTTGCTGTAGTTGTTGATTGTTTCTAATAGTTTTTCTGTGGATTCTTTGGGGTTTTCTATATACAAGATCATGTCATCTGCAAACAGTGAGAGTTTTACTTCTTCGTTACCTATTTGGATTCCTTTTATTTCTTTTTCCTGCCGAATTGCTCTGGCCAACACCTCCAGTACTATGTTTAATAGGAGTGGTGAAAGTGGGCACCCTTGTCTTGTTCCTGTCCTCAGAGGGATGGGTTTCAGTTTTTGTTCATTGAGTAAGATGTTGGCTGTGGGTTTGTCATATATGGCCTTTATTATGTTGAGGTACTTTCCTTCTATACCCATTTCATTGAGGGTTTGTATCATAAGTGGATGTTGGATCTTGTTGAATGCTTTCTCTGCATCTATTGAGATGATCATGTGGTATTTGTTTCTCAATTTGTTAATGTAGTGTATCACATTGATTGACTTGTGGATGTTGAACCATTCCTGTGTCCCTGGTATAAATCCCACTTGATCATGGTGTATAATCTTTTTGATGTATTGCTGTATTTGGTTTGACAGAATTTTGTTGAGGATTTTTGCATCTATGTTCATCAGTGATATCTGTCTGTAGTTCTCCTTCTTTGTGTTGTCCTTGCCAGGTTTGGGGATCAGAGTGATGATGGCTTCATAGAATGCGTTAGGGAGTACTCCATCTTCCTCAATTTTCTGGAATAGTTTGAGAGGATAGGTATTAAATCTTCTTTGAATGTTTGGTAGAATTCTCCAGAGAAGCCGTCTGCTCCTGGACTCTTATTTTTGGGGAGGTTTTTGATTACTGTGTCTACTTCTTTACTTGTGATTGGCCTATTCAGATTCTCCATTTCTTCCTGATTCAGTTTGGGGAGGTTGTAGGAGTCTAGGAATTTGTCCATTTCTTCTAGGTTGTTCAATTTGTTGGCATATAGTTTTTCATAGTATTCTCTTATGATCCCTTGTATTTCATTGGTATCTGTTGTGATTTCTCCTCTCTCATTCCTAATTTTATTTATTTGAGATTTCTCTCTTCTTTTCTTGATGAGTCTGGCTAAGGGTTTGTCGATTTTGTTAATTTTTTGGAAGAACCAACTCTTTGTTTCATTGATCCTTTCTACTGTCTTTTTTGTTTCAATATCATTTATTTCTGCTCTTATTTTTATTATTTCCCTCCTTCTGCTGACTCTGGGCTTTGTTTGTTCTTCTTTTTCTAATTCTGTTAGGTGTTGTTTGAGGTTGCTTATGTGAGCTTTTTCTTGTTTAGTGAGGTGAGCCTGTATTGCAATGAATTTCCCTCTTAGGACTGCTTTTGCTGCATCCCAAATGATTTGGTATGTTGTGTTCTCATTTTCATTTGTCTCCAGATAATGCTGATTTCTTCTTTAAGTTCTTCAATAATCCATTGTTTGTTCAGAAGCGTGTTGTTTAGTCTCCACATTTTTGCACCTTTCTCTGCTTTGTTCTTGTAGTTGATTTCTAGTTTCATAGCATTATGATCAGAAAAGATGCTTGATATTATTTCAACTCTCTTGTATTTATTGATGCTTGCTTTGTTTCCCAAAATATGGTCTATCCTTGAGAATGTTCCATGCGCACTTGAGAACAATGTATAACATGCTGTTTTTGGATGAAGTGTTCTATATATATCTATTAAGTCCATCTGGTCTAATTTTTCATTTAATTCTATAATTTCCTTGTTGATTTTCTGTTTGGATGTTCTGTCCATTGGTGTTAATGGTGTGTTGAGGTCCCCTACTATTATTGTATTGTTGTTGATGTCTTCTTTTAGTTCTGTTAAGAGTTGCTTTACATATTTTGGTGCTCCTGTGTTGGGTGCGTACATATTTATAAGTGTTATGTCTTCTTGGTGGAGAGTCTCTTTTATCATTATATACTGTCCCTCTTTGTCTTTCTTTATCTGTTTTGCTTTGAAGTCTACCTTGTCTGATATTAGTATAGCGACACCTGCTTTCTTTTGTTCATTATTAGCTTGGAGTATTGTTCTCCATCCTTTCACTCTGAGTCTGTGTTTGTCTTTGGGGGTGAGGTGTGTTTCCTGGAGGCAGCATATTGTTGGATCTTGTTCTTTGATCCATCCTGCCACTCTGTGTCTTTTGATTGGGAGTTCAGTCCATTTACATTAGAGTGATTATTGAGATGTGGGGGCCTACTGCTGCCATTTTATGTCTTTTTTTCTGGTTTTCTTCAATTTCCTTTGTTTCTCGTCCCATGGTTTAGTCTGTTCTGATGTAGAGCTGCTACTCTCTGTTGTTGTCCTTCTACTTATCTCCTTTGCTCTTGGTTTTGTAGCCCCTTTCCTTTTTTTGATTTTTCAGGAATGAGGGTTTTCCTGAGCATTTCCTGAAGAGGAGGTTTTGTGGCAATGAACTCCCTTAATTTTTGTTTATCTGGGAAAGTTTCTATTTCTCCATCATATTTGAAGGATATTTTTGCTGGGTAGAGAATCTTGGCTGTAGGTTTTTGTCTTTCAGATTTTTGAATATATCATTCCACTCTCTTCTAGCCTGTAAAGTTTCTGCTGAGAAATCTGCTGATAGCCTGATGGGGGTTCCTTTGTAGGTTAATTTCTTCTGCCTGGCTGCCCTTAGTATTTTCTCCTTGTCGTTGACTTTTGGTAGCTTCACTACTATATGCCGTGGGGTTGGTCTTCTTGCATTGATAAAGTTTGGAGATCTATTGGCTTCTGTCACAGGAAGTTCCGTCTCTCTCCCCAGGTTTGGGAAGTTCTCAGCCATTATTTCTTTGAATAGGCTTTCTGCCCCCTTCTCCCTCTCTTCTCCCTCAGGTATACCTATAATCCTTACGTTGCATCTCCTAATTGCGTCTGATAATTCTCGGAGAGTTTCTTCATTTCTTTTTAGTCTTACTTCTCTCTCCTCCTCTGCCTGCAGCATTTCTATATTCCTATCTTCCAAATTGCTAATTCTTTCCTCCATATTATTGGCCCTACTGTTCAGTCTGTCTAGATTTTTCTTAATCTCCTCTATTGTGTTCTTCATTTCCAGTATTTCTGTTTGGTTCTTCTTTATAGTATCAAACTCTTTTGTGACATAGCTCCTGAACTCGTTGAGTTGTCTATCTGAATTCTTTTTATCTCATTGAGTTTTTTAATGATGGCTGTTTTGAAGTCATCGTCATTTAGGTAACATATTTCACTTTCTTTGGGATTGTTTTCTATGTATTTGTTATTTTCCTTCTGTTCTGGAGATTTAATATATTTTTTCATATTGCTTGATGTTGTAGATTTGTGCCTCCGCATAGAGATAGAGTTTAGTTACTCCTTCCACTTGTTTCTACTGGTGTGATGTGGGAGCAACTGTTTATACTGCACCAACCAGGAACCCTATCAGCTGTTGCTAACTGGGCCTGGGCCCCTCCTTGTAGTCACAGTGGTCCAGTGGGTTCCCTCTTCAGCTGTGGGGGCGTCACGGGGGGGCTTCAGGCTGCTAGTGCCTACTGTTGCAGACCACCTAGACATGCTCCCTCCTTGGTGTCTGCCATGGTGTTATGGGCTTTTCCAGCGGCCAGGGGCAGGATCACTTATATTTGCAGCTCCGTCACTGTCGGCACCCACAAAATCTCACTTGTCCACTATGGGTCACAGTAGAGCTATTGGCATCTTCTGCGGTCTGTGGTTAGCTCACCTAGCTATGCTACTTTTGTCCCGAGGTCTTCTAGCCTTGTGGCTGCCAGATGGGTGCTCTCTATTAGTGGTGTGCAGAGGCTTTTCTGAGGCTGCTGTGAGACCGTAGGCTTTCCTCCTAGGCTATGGAGCCGAGATGCTGGAGCTCCACCCAGCCCCAGTCCTCTCCCCCAGGATCTCGGGGAGCCCTTTGCCCTGTCTTGGGGATAGCTGGAGACCTTGATTTCAGTGGCAGCTGGCCGGCTGCTGCCCTGCCTGGTATTTTCCTCTCTGGGACCCTCCTGGTGTTGTGGCTGCTGAGTTGGGCCTCTCTGCTAATGGCAGGTAGGGACTTTGCCTGCTGCCAGGGCAGAACTCTGAAGTATCCCCCCCAGTCCATGGAGCCGGTCACTGGAGGACCACCCAGCCCCAGTCCTCTCCCAGGAGATCTCCGGCAGTCCCGAGCCCTGCCCGGCAGTCAGTGGGGCAGGCAGCAGCAGCTGGCAGGCCGCCGCGCCGTTTGGGATTCTCTCCGGGACCCTCCCGGCATTGTGGATGCTGGGTGGGGCCTCTCTGCTAATGGCAGACAGAGACTTTGTCTGCTTCCCGGGTGGAACTCCTGAGCTCCCCACCCCAGGCCACGGAGCCAGCCACTGGAGCTCCACCCAGCCCCAGTCCTCTCCAAGGAGATCTCCGGCAATCCCGTGCCCCGCCTGGCAGACAGTGGGATGGGCAGTGGCAGCTGGAGGGCCGCCGCGCTGCTTGGTGTTCTCTCCTGGACCCTCTGGGCGCTGTGGACGCCAGGCGGGGCCTCCCCGCCAATGGTGGGCAGAGGCTCTCCCCGCGGAATCAGGTGTGCAACTGTGAAGCTTCCCTCTGGGTTTAGGTGTAATTGCAGGGGGCTTAGGTAGGGCTCTGGTCACCTGTTTCCACCGTCGCTCCTCTGGTGTGCACTCCTGCCCTAGGTGTGTGCCGATGCTCTGGGGGCATCCGCTGGAAGAAAGCCGCTTGCAGGTACTATGCTGTTCGGTCAGGGTCAGAGAATTTTCCCCTATCTCCACCTCCTCCCCGAGGGAAGTCCGTCCGCCTTCCAATGTATAGCCACGTGGGTCTCTAAGGCGTCCTGAGATGCTGTATGGATATCCTATGTTAAGCAATGAATGTCCAATTTGTTGTGGATTTGAAGGGGGAGAGACTTTAAGAGGACTACTCACGCCGCCATCTTGGATCCTTCCTCACATCAGTTGTCATTTTTGAGCATACTTTTCTTTAACGCAGAATTGAATTGTACTATTTGTAATTGGAGCTAAGCATCTTGAAGAAATACAGGTATTTTTCATGTCTTATAAAGTCTAATTTTAATATATATCTGTCCACTTTCCACAATTAACTTTATTTTCCAATTTTTCTTATTAATGAACAAAATGAAATTTAGCTCCTATTTGTAGCTCAATCTTTCCCATCTGATTTGCCTAGAAATGCTTCAAACACTTCACACATGAATACAATAATTTATTTAATTATTAAAAAATATTCAAGTACTTTCCTTCCATTCTGCCAATTTTCACCAGATCTATACTGATAGTTCTTGGAATTGTTTCCTAGGAGAATACTTCTAGTCTTTCTTCACCAAATGAGTCAACATAAT
Source organism: Equus przewalskii (assembly GCF_037783145.1). NCBI lineage: Eukaryota > Metazoa > Chordata > Mammalia > Perissodactyla > Equidae > Equus > Equus przewalskii. Next base: position 19,806,818 of record NC_091844.1, read on the forward strand.
TGCACCCAATATTCCTATTAACGCATCCTAAAATGCACATGTATTTTCATCTTCAGTGGTCACATCTTATGGAACATGAAATAAAGTCCCAAATTAGGTTAATATTATTATTCATTTGTTGTATGATTTTCTTGTTTCCCTGAACCTATCAAAGCACAAAACCACTTCCTGTAAATGGCAACATGATGCTAATTACCTTTTTGTGGGTGCTTCAATAATTTAATAAATATCCGCAAGGAGCCTTCACAAGTATGAGGTACTAAGAGAATTTGGCAATTGATTTTCTTATATTATCACAAAAATAACTTACAGTTGTCTATTCTCATATAAATTTAACTAGTTATTTGTTTGTGGTTATGTTTTCACAATGGCCAAAATAACTATGCGTTTGCCCAAAGAAGGAATCAATTCAATGAAATGAACAAACACAAAGTAAAAGCTCTTGTATGCTATGGATCACATTGTAGAAGAGAAATGATGATCAATGCAGATAAAAGTATTCACCCAAAGGTTCAGCTGGAGGTAAGTTGGCCATTTCTCTTTCCAAAGATGTTCCATGGTAATTATCTAGCTGGGAGCTGTCTTTCATGTAGAAAACACACAATGACTATTGTATAAATGGGTGAATAGATGAATGAGTGAATATCAAGAAACCTTGCTGCTTCTAAATCAAGAAGGGTTGCTACATAATCTAATCTCTATAAATGTCCTTGTTTCTCTGCAGAGTTGTAAAGAGCATACATCTCTTCTCTGTTTACTGAATTAGTTGGTTACAATGCCTGCACACCCAGATGCATCATGGAAATATTTGCATCTATTCATGATAATGTATTGGGACAAATCCATTTTGAAAAAATACTAGCAGTTGGACCAGCGTGCTCTGAGAAGGCTGACAAGGGAGAGCCAGGAGAGGGAATGATTTCCAGCTGTCAGGATCTCTCTCTCAAATGTTTCTATCCTACCCTCTTGACATGACCATGTTTGGTTGGAATTATAAAATATGGTTCTGGCCAAAAAGGAGGAAAATAAAGACCACCTTTTTGGACAGCATAAGCCTTAACAAAAATCCATAATGTAAATAAGAGAGCTTGAAAACATTTCATAAAATATAAATTAATAGAACACTGAGGCCGAAACGGAGGCTGAGATGAATTTCAAGGTTGAGGACTTGGTTTACAATCTGAGCCAGTGCATCTTTTCACCAGAATTCAAATAAAATTTCAATTGAGGACCCAAGGCTCAAATTACTTATTCTTCTGGAACTCCCTGCTCATCATTATTTAAACATTGGTGTTTAATTTTTTAGTGAGAGAAAATGAATTAGACACTTGCCTCCAACTTCTCTATGGAGAAAAATGTGTAGGTTTTAAAGGGACCTGGTGTCGAACAATTTAAATCATCATTAGCATCATCTTCAATTTCATCATTAGTATTGACTCAGCATTTCCTATGTGACAAACACCCCTAAGACACATTCCTGTGCCATCTCATTGAATCCTCCCAAAGCTGAAAGAGGTGAATACTGTTATTATTCCTACTTTAAGAGGAGAAATCTGAGGTTCAAGGAAGTTAAATAATTTTCACAAAGCCACAAAGCTCTGTGCTTTGTGTTGGTATGTGTGCTGGTATGTGGACAATCTGGGGAAGGAAGACTATGTGTCAGGAGCTCAGCTGAGCTGGAGAGAGCTGAGCTGCCAGATGTTGGAATAACCAATTAAAGCAACAAGCCAAAGTAACAGTCAAGGCTTTAATCACTTACTGTGATGTTATAAGCAAGAAGCTAAACCGTAGAGACTGCTAACTCTTCCCTGTTCCATTTTCCCCCATGGAACAGCACAGTAGTTGAGGGGCTGGTGGATCAGCACAGATGTAGAGTTTGTCTCACTGTTGAAGAAGTCTCAAACAATAGTTTTATGGTCTCTGGAGCTGGGTGGAGGACAAAGGGAAGAGCTAGGACTGGAAAAGTACTGAGTAGTGTGTCAGAGTGGAGATAAGCATCTTCGAGTTCTCCTCCTCCTCCCTACCCCCTAAAGCCTGAGATAAAGCAGTCTGAGTCCTTGACTGCATCTCCTCTTAAAGACTGTAATGCATTGGCTGTTCACCAAGTCTGGAATGGGGAGGCTGGCCTTCTCCTGTGAGGCCTGCCAAGTAAAGCTTTTGTTATTGCTTATGGTGGGGCCTAAAAATTATCAATAGGTTTTTAGCCTGGGGCTGGACTCCATGGTATGCAAACCTAATCTGGAGAGAAGGTCAACTACACGTGTTCTCTCCCTACCCCCCAGAGATTCTGATATGACCTTGGCTCTATTCGGTTTTGAAAATCTCTTCATAACTGTGCCACTGTGAGTGATAGAATTATGTTCTCCAGTGTGTTGGGTTAGAAAAAAAGATTAACTCACTAATCTAGATTTCTGACTAAACTTAGAAAATGATGGCAAATCTAAAATCCGTAAATTTACAAGATTAAAAAGAATGGAAGGGAAGAACGATGACAAACAGGATATATCAGCACAGTATTGGAAGATGGAAAATGATAGGGGATTAGGAAAAGAGAGGGAACAAATGGCACAGAATAGCAATGGAAAGCAAGATACATAACTGCCTTCTAGGATCAGAAATGGGAGGCTCCAAGTAGCGGAGAAAGTGATCCTGATTAAAGTGGGAATAACAGGTGGGTTGTGTAAGTCTACCCAGCACAGTCAAATGACTACCTCTCTCTCATGAGAGGACCAGTGGTATATTCTGTGACGTCAAACCCAGAAGGCTGCAGTCTGTAGTTGATCAGGCACAGGAGAAGTTGAGGGTGAGACGTGGGAATGAAAATGGGGCGTCAAGCAAAAGCTGCATACTGAGTATTGAGTACTCCAGCCACATTTTCCATCCTGCTCTCCTGCTTCTGGTGGACAGGTGAAAATTCTCCGGGCAGAAGACTGGAGGCTTCCTCTGTAGAAACTGGCAATTGTGCGTAACACAACCAACATTTGGTTTCCTGACTGATATTCCAACAGTGAAGCCCAAAAGATGATTGGGATTTCCATACCCACACAACCTCCTATCAGCCTTCTAAATATGATTGGAGAATCAAGGATGACTGACATTTTAAGAAATCCGCCAACATGAAGGGTAGATACATGAAAAAACAAACAAGAAGGGAAAAGGGAAACTTAAAATATCCTATAATCCACATCCTCAGAGAGATCAAAGAAGATACTATATCTATTTTTAAAAAGGATGCTAGAAAACAGGAATAATCATAAATAATACATAGGTTTTAAAAATGAGCAACGTGCTAGCTTAAATTATATATAAATATATAAAAGGTATTCTGAGGGAATGGAGGACAGATGGCACAATGCCTTCCAAATTCTGAGAAAATTTCTTTTAATTTTTTAATTATTATTATTATTATTTTTTTGAGGAAGATTAGCCCTGAGCTAACATCTGCTACCAATCCTCTTCTTTTTGCTGAGGAAAACTGGCCCTGAGCTAACATCTATGACCATCTTCCTCTACTTCATTTGTAGGACACCTACCACAGCATGACTTGCCAAGCAGTGCTATGTCTGCACCCAGGATCTGAACCAGCGAACCCTGGGCCGCCGAAGCTGAACATGCACACTTAACCGGCTGCACCACCGGGCCGGTCCCGAAAAAATGATTTTTAACTTAGACTTTCACACCAAGTCAAGAGGACTATAATTCAAGACCAAGAAAGGGGAAGAAGAAGAAGATATCGGTGGATCAACACAGAAGAGTGGCAGGGGTGGTCTTTGGGCAACCGTTGCTCAAGAGGCCGAAAGAATAACGAAACTAACGTAGAGCAAACCAGACTAGTGTGGGACAGGGGGCCGGGAGAAGAATACCCCTGGGCATGGTGTATGGGAGAAGAAGATGGAAAAAAATACTGATACATTATTCAATGTGCTTGAGCCCTTGGAAAAATTATTGCTATATGCTTGACAGATATATTGGGACATTTGTGGAAAGTGATAGGTACATATAAAACTAGATAAATAAAAAATGAGAAATAACTCCAGGAAAAAAAGGAAAGGCCACATAAGCATAGCACATTTTGGCTCAGTCGTAAATGATACTTATTAATAATAAGATAACCCCTGATAACTGATTTAACCTTGAATGGTGATGTAACCACGTAGGCAGAGGTGGGGAAGCAGGTAGAGTAAGTTAAATCCTCATGAACATAACCAGAAGTCAACAGAATGCTTAAAATTAACAAATCAAATGACAGTGTAATGGTATAATTTGGAAATAAAATTTGGAAGTAAATAAGAGAAGAAGCATAATAGAATCAAAAATTGCCTCCATTCCTCTGAGGAACGGGGCTTGGATATACCAAGGGCTGCAGTTCAGGCAAAGCTGGTTTTCTCTGTGAGACTTTTAGGACATGAGATCCAAACTATAAAATGGTGTCTATGGTCATGGCCATTGTGCATTCATTTCATCAATTTCTCTTACTGTAAAACAGCTAAAGTGAATATCACCTTAGTGTTCAAGTTGTGTCCACCAAAAAGTAATTGAATATACTCATCCGTTGCTTCCTTTGTCTACATCTCACCCCTGGTTCTATTCCCCAGAGGTAAACTCTGTTAACAGTTTCTTTTGTAATTTTCAGAAAATTTTTATGAGTATATAAGCAATTTTGTAATTTTCTTTTTTTAAATAAGTGCAATCGTATTATAAAAAAACAAAACAACAACCACCACACAAACCTTTCACCTGGGAGAGTGGTATCTGCACCAGCCCTAGGCTCCCCAGGGATTAATCTTTTCCTGGCCTGGCTGTGGAGGAGAAGGGGCCTCCTGGAATCAGTGTCTGGGCATAGCAGACCCTTCCCCACCAGAGATGGTGGAATTGAGAGTAAAGAGTGGAAGCCCTGGATGTCTAAATGTTGTTATATTTCTGGATGAATGGTACTTTGAAGACTGGATATCTTATCTTAATTTTATCACTTTCTGCCACACGTTTATCTCACAGATCTTTCTGACTCCTTCAAGTCCTACAGCTCTTCTGCATTTACTCACAGATCGTGTAAGTTCATACTTCTTTAAAAAAAATTTAAGAGGTGTTTATCTTCCCTCTCTAGACTGATGTTGAGTTTTTCAAGGAAAAATGGTGAGGATTTTATTTTATTACATATTTTTTCCTTTCCACTGGGGCTGAACACTGCATTTTTCATGGTTAAAAACAAACAGAAAATAAACAAAACAAAAACAATGAAAAACTAACCTCTATATTTTAAGTCTAGAAAAACTTGAGTTTGTCCTGAATCTGATGCATATCATCTATATCTTGGAATCACCACTTCATTCAAGTGATCTATAGTTTTCTCGTTGCTGTGTTGGTACTCAGAGATGTTGTGAAAATCAGATGAGATCATATGTATTTATATGTTTTGTAAGCTAAGAAGTTATACAAATATAAAACATCGTTATGATAGGTGATTACAAATATGTATGTATGTAAATTTTTGTTTCCTTTGTCATCAGCTGTGTAGCAGTGGCAGAACAGAAAAATCCTAGGGAATATTCCAGGCTTACTTGGAATCTTTTACCAGAAGGGAATAAGAAAGAAAAAAGAAGAAGGAAGTAAGAACATTAACACTAACATAAAGTTAACCAAGTTTTAGTAATTTTTATTGCTTTGTATTTTAGACAAAATCAGATTGATAACCTGAGATCAAAATCTTCCGTACTAAAATATTATTTCCTAAGATCTGTCTTAGTTTTAGTAGGAAATAAATAAAAACTGCAAACCACTTATTATAATTCCACCAATTATTTAACTGCATATTTTCAGTTAACTCACAAAACATGTTTGAAATATTTACTGCATTTTTTAAAAATTTTGTAACTGAGGAGATTAAAGTTCAGAGACTTAAAAAAAAATTTGCGCTCAAAATGTAGTGTGCTTGAAACTAGTGTAAGAGCCACTGTTAGAGCATGGGTCTATTGGACCTCAAAATCCATATTCTTTTCCACTGCTAGGAGTGTGGTAGAATAATCTACTAAAATAATAATTTATTTTTTTATTTCACTGTACTCAAAGGAATGTGAAGTATTTTTCTCTCACAACACTTGTACCCACTAATGTTAATCATTAATATTTGATTTTTTTTTCAGCGAGGAAGATCGACCCTGAGCTAACATCTGTGTCAATCCTCCTCTGTTTTGTATGTGGGTTGCTGCCACAGCATGGCTTGATGAGCGGTGATGGCATGGCTTAATGAGCAGTGTGTAGGTCCACATCCAGGATCTGAACCTGGGAAACCCAGGCCACCAAAGCAGAGCACATGAACTTAACCACTACACCACCAGGCCGGCCCCAATATCTCATTCTTACTTCCGGGTGCATGAAGAATTACAATTCCCGCATACTTAAAGATAGATATTGCCAGGAGGTTAGCCAAGAAAAGGTGAGTAGAAGTGGTGGGTGTATTTTTCAAACTAGAACCTTTGCTGGGCCAGTGCTCTTCCTTCTGCTGACACAGTGACAGTGATCAAGGAAGCACGTGTTAAAATAGTGATGGCATAGTCTGATTGAGCATCCGTTAGCCTGTGTCCTAGAATTACCCCAATGAACATATTTCTCTGGCCTACTTCATTGAACATGTGGTGTGAGACAGAAATGAAACTATTATTTTCGGCTACTGAGAGTTTGGAGTTGTTAATTTAGGTTTCTCTAAGTAATTGGAGTTGTTACCTAGCCTCTCCTGGCTGATACAGTCCATAAAAGATTCCGTTCCCCGACAATGACCCAGTTTAGACTTTTCATTTACTTTAATGGTGACTCTAAGATTTAATTTGATTTAGAGAAAAACAAAGGTGGTTTTTTATGCTCTGAATTATAATTGACCAAACTTTTACTGATAAATAAATGTCTTCTCTGGTAAGAAAAACAAAACATATGATGGGCGATGCTTTTTGCTTGGGCATGTTTATTAATCTAATTGTTAATCTGTTGAGCACAGTACTTTTAATCCAGTGTAATAGAACAGATGCATTAAAGTGATTTTAAGCAGTGAAGTTGCTACACTGTCATTCATCTCACTCACTTGCTTACAGAAATAAGTGTTCTGTCCTCAGATTTTTCAGACTATTTGTTCCACACTAATAGCTTGGAAACATGGCTTCTGGAAGTGATTTACTTAAACCATAAATCCTCACTACTGCTTTCCACTCGTATACATGGCATCTGAGCTAGCCATGTGTTTCTGGAGGACACAGTCTATTACATGGCAAGGGTAAATGGCATGTCCTGATTCCTCAGACTCTGATCACCTGTGGACCTTTATTCTTCTCATGTTACTCTCAACTCTGCTCTGCAACCTATGCGTGCATCTTGGATGCCTCCCCAGATCATTAATCTTGTGGGACTTTTCAACAGTACGTACGGGGCTTTGGTTTTCCACTTCAGAGTAGGTCAAAGCTTCTGATAATTTTAGAACTTCCTTTAAATTCCTAGATGTGTCCGATGGGACAAAAGTACGTAGAATGACCAGAAGCTAGTGAAGGTTTAACCTGTTCATAAACATTTTAGCATCAAGCAAAGCAATATGGGTATAGTCTTGTCTTATGCTTTCCTTAGAGCTTAAATGCAGCTTGTTTATGACTGATATCTATCCATAAATAAACACATTGTTTCAATTTAAACTTCGTTCATGTGGAAATGCAAACAAATCACACCCAGCCAAAAATGCAACTATTCTGTATCAGTACCAGCCAGAGAAATTTTGTCGAGATAATTTTACTCCTGTTTTCTCTCATTATGGGGGGTGTAAAAATAGACTAACAGCACTTCTCACAATCTCTGAAAATACCTCCCTCACTCAGTTTGCATGCTATATTTTGGTGTTGGGAGTGGAAGAATGGAACAGATTTTGAGACAAGGCAGGATTTTCAGAGAATGAGGGTATGAGAAAGGGCAAAAGGGATTCCAAAGTAGGTTTTTCCCATTAAGAAGTGGGGAGTTGGAGTTAAAACTACGATAGTGATGTTAAATTAGCTTACTGTGATAATCATTTCATAATATATACATATAGCAAATAACTACCTTGTACACATAAAACTAAATCAATGTTATATGGCAATTATATATCAATAATTTTATTTTTAATCTGCAATAGTAAGATCAGGATCTCAGAGCCCCTGAATATTCACTCTCTGCATTCAGTTGCTCCATGCTTCAAGCAGATGGTCTGTACTTTCAACACAATACCATGCAGAAATGAATATTTCATTTCATGATGACATTCAAAATAGAAACATGTGGCATCTGAGTATGGCCAGAAAGGCTACCTTGGGGCTTTAGTTTTTAGGCAGAAATATAATTTTTGAGAGTTTAGTGAAAGTTACGAGTTGACTTACATTAACCAAGCCCATAAAGGAATGTGCTTAACTAAAGTGCTCCTTTATTAATTTCATATGGGAAATAAAAGAACGTTGAAGATTGGAATTCTCAAGCCAACAAATCCTGCGCAATTTGTCCTTACAATCAGATCTGCATGAGATGCACAATCGTGTATGATGAGCATAAAATTGAAGGGATGGATAAATTAGGCCATGCCCGAGATCAAAGGTGGCATGCATCTTGTCAAAAGGATATTCTCAAAATTATGACTGGAATACTTAAAAGTTTTGTCTAACATATTCAGTCTTCTAAACAATACCGATGTGGCACTACCATTGGGCATCTCTGATTCTTCCCCCGCCTCCCAGGCTTCCAAAGCCTGTAGTTCATCACCCTCATGCTGGTGTACTCTTCGACTGCGTTATGATTCTGGAAGCTATTTCCACCTCTTTAAAGCATCTCTTTATTATTCATATTCTGGTATTTGTGTATAAATGCCAATACTATTTATCTTACTTATGAATTTGTAGAGTTGCCTCTTTGTGTTTCCCCATTGCTCATAATGGTTTCTTTGTTATTTGAGAGACATTACTTTCCAAGAACCTTGCGTGTCAAAGGATGTTAATTATTCAACACTCCTGGCTTGTCTCTGCTCCATCACCCACTTCATTTCAGGTGAGTGATTTATCAGGTCGGTGAATCTGGGATAAATACACTGAGCATACTCAACTTTTGGGCATGAGCTGCCTTAGGAAGCAGCTATTGTCTACTCCTCTATATCATACTTCCAACCCGGGAAGGGCCCCCAAGCACTGCTTATGACTACATCAGTAATCATCCATTATTGTGGATTTCATTTAACTGACCCATTTTGCTATCATACTGAATTTAGAGTTTATAAGTAATGAAGTGAGTTTTGCTTTCTATCTGCACATCGCTGTTCTTTTTACCAACTTATTCAGAACTCGAGTAAGAAAAAGAAGCAATAGTTCTTAGTCTGCTTGAAGACTCCAGACATTTACACTATGAGGTTATTTGGGAAATACTGCCCTAATTTGATGGTATGGAAAGAAGGGTAGGCTGAGTTTTAGGTCTAATTTTCCTATAAATTTAACATGTTGTTCTGGGAAACATTTTATTTCTTTGTGAATCAATCTTTCCATCAGAACACGAAGTAGATTAAGATGGATGGTTTCTAAGAAGCAATGAGCCCATGAGTAACTTGCAGTTTTTTATAGATTGATCAATTCAAGTATCTGTGGTATAGACGTATATCAATAGCCTTGGGCAGTGTATCAGGGCACCATTCTTTCTAGGTCAAGTTAAATGACCATTCCATATCTTTTTCTATAGATTTATCTGAAATTGATGTCTTCTATTCCTGACACTGTGAAAACCTTTTAGGTTTCATTTGTTCTTCATATGTGCATTTTCTTTACACCTTGGCCTTCCAATTGCATGACCTTCTCATTTCAATATTTTCTCTATCTCATTCTCATAGTCACATTTTTGACTATGTCATCACCAGGAAATATATAATGTCTGAAATCTGATCCTTATCTCCTATTCTCACAGCATATTACTGCATATATCTCACTTGAACTACTTACCTCATTGAGAACCATAGTCTTTACTAATTAAAACATTTTTTCTCTTATTTCTCACATGTCTTCACTACCTACTTTACCTTGTTTAGATTCCATGATTCGCCATAATTACTATCTCATTGCAAAACCATTAATCCCTGAAAAAACCTTCTGGAAAATTCCAACTCTGGTTAAACCCATAGAGACTGGTCTCACTTTAAATTCATCAACAAAAATTTAACATGGTAGCTCAACATTGCTTGGAGATATCATTTCACTTCTCTAGGATGTTTGTTTATCTATCACCTTAAACTATGCACTCGCATTTTCTCTTCACTCTTTCAACTGCTTAAACCTCTTCCTTTTGCCCTCCACTCTCAGCTAATTCAGGAGTCTTCTCATCTTCACGCAACTAAATACCCTACCTGATCTTCATCTTCACCCTTTCTGTCTAGTCCCCTTTCTGTTCCAATGAATAAACTTGAACCTCCACTTGTGTTTGGAATCCCATCCCTTCTGGCTTTTTCAAGGACTATGTTCTTGAAATTAGGCCTTTTCTCTTCTGCATCTTGAATGTATGCTTCTGTATCCATCAGCCTGGGGAGATACATCAAGGCTTCCACCTTACAAACAATAACTAAATCAATAACAACAAGAATCCTTGAATCCAACATTTCCTCAAAACTGTGATCCATTTCTTGGCTCCCTTCATAGTAAAGACTTTTTTAAAGTTGTCTATGGCTGTTATCTCCATGTCCTCCCCATGGTAGCTCCAATAGTGAACCAATGCAAATCCTCTCAAGTTTCTCTCCTGAATATATATCCAAACTGCTCATGTTTTACCTCCTCCACTACCATTTTATTTCAAGCTATCATCAATTCTCATCTCAATTATAAGAAAAGAGTTCTGAAAATTTTCCCCACATGCACATTTGCACTTTTGCCAATATCTACAAAATAGCCAGAATCATCAGCTTTTAAATAAAAGTATGATTATATCATTCTTTCACTTAGTTGTTTTTGGAGTCTTTAGTTATACTAAGGATAAAATCTAGTAGTTTTACATGTAATTATTAAAAGTCATGTAATTATTACACTCATAATCTCCCTACCATTTTTGCCTCATCTCCTTCTGCTCACACCTTCACTCTCTAATCTATTTCCATCCTGACTTTTGATTGGTTCCTAAGACCTACTGGAGTCCTACAGGATCCAGAGCTTTCACATAAACTTTTCTTTCTGTCTTGGAATGTTTTTTCCTTGCTTGGTCTTATTCATGTTTCTTATCTTGCGTTAAGTGTTATTTCCGCAAGGAAGTTTTCCATATAAACTCAGGCATAGGCCCCTTGTATAGCACCCTTTAGTTCCTTTAATATAGCATATAAGAATACTTACTTAATATTTACTTGCTTATTATATTATCAATTTCTAACTTATTCATCAGACTATAAGCTTCATATAAGAAGGGATGACATTGGAATTGTTGACTCCTGTATTCCCGTCTCCTAAGTTTGTCCTCAACAATTATTCATTGAATGAACAAAGGAGTGAATAAATATGAGAAAAAAAAGTAGAATCTTTCATTTATAGAGCATCCACCATGTCCCTGGCACTTCGGCTGATACATTGTCTACATGAAGAAACTCAGATTCAGCACATCTTATAAACTTGTTTAAGATTATACAACACCTAGTAGAAGAGGGGAGATTTGAACTCACATAGTTCCGGCTGCAAAGATAACCGCCAAGGCTGGTGGAAGCCTCAATTCCTCCTAGAACCTGTTTCTTTAGACCGTCTCCTATTATGGGTCTCCAAGGGACATCTTCTCTAATAACTATTCTGTATTTCTTCTCCTTAACTGTTGTGGTCTCTTCTAAAGTTTTTTGGTTCCTGACCGCCAGTACTCTGGAGAAATCAGTCATTTCCAGATCTGTTCCCAGACACTTGGCTTCAGCTCATTCACTGACCTCTCCACACTTTTTATATACTTCATAAATATTAATTTACTTCTTTTCCTCCATAAATACTCATATGAATCATTATTTTAGTAAGGACATCCTATTAGCTTCTGACATCAAAGTCTCTGGAATGAAAGGATGACATGAGAGCAATACTTGATCTCTTTATTGTCAGTCCATTTCTTTGTTTGCCCCATCCAACCTCACAGAGTGTGTAAAAGTTAAAGTCACAATAGACCAGAGTAGAAAATTGCACAGATAATAAAAGAGTCAGCGGCAATAGCCTGCTGTCCTTCCTGCTGCTTCTGCCGCAGGGCCTTTAGGAATATTGCAAACTATGACTATATATACATTTACGTGCCCTTGTAAATACGTCACATGTAAATATTTTTCTGGAAGGCTGGGAGGGCTGAATCAACATATGATCATTTTTCCTCCTGTCAGAAGCAATAGAATTTTTATTAGCATAATTTCCATTACTCAGCACTGAGTATGATATCTTTGATCAAACTAATTAGAAATAGTTACACTTTGCATCATGAGATATATCAAATTTATTAGAAAAAATTATGTATGTGCACACATAGAAAATAAATAGGGATATTAAATATAAAAATATGACATTTATGCCACCGGTTGTAGTGAGGAGGCATTCTAATTAGATCGTGAATATTCTTCAAGTATGGATTTTCCTGTGTGGATTGCACCATTAAGTTAAACTACAATTGCTAATAGAACTTGAACGCATAAAGGAAGGCAAAGATTTCTTTTTTTTGAGCAATCGAGTCAATCTGCATTCATTGATTCACCGTTATGTGACTTTGCTAGATGTTATGTTAAGGAAAATGGGTTTCAGGTATTGAGATGTTTTCAAATATGCCTTGTGGACAAAGATTAATTAGCTAGTGTAAAAAATAGAATGTTTTAATCCCTTCAAATGTGTGTTAAAAGAAAGAACTAAGTTGTTCAGAGAAAAGATGGACCCTTGTGGCTGGGGGGCATATTTGTGGAGGAGGTGAGACTGAAGTGGTTTGAAAAGTGAGCTGGGGAAAGATAGCAGTAGGAAGTATATACCAGGGAGAGAATGGGAGAAGAACTGGACCTTTACTTCCCACACCCAAGGACTTAAGTCATCAAAGATGGAGAGACTCAGACCCAGTAATGAATATGAAGTGTGTCTAGTGAATGTTTATGAAACTTTTGTTGAATCAGATCAATAAACCAGAAGTGCTGGATGCTGCTGCTGTGGTTTCTCTTGCTGTTGTTGTTATTATGATTTTAAGCATCCTTCTTTAGAAGAAACTTCAGAGATAGTGAGAAAAGGGGCTTTCCCAGTCTTGGTAGTTGCAGAAAGAGTTTATGTGACTTACATTACCTGTATGTTACCAGTCTGTGGTACAAATGGGGTCATATTGCAATAACCCACTTTTCCTACAGGTCTCAGGTTTTGCTGAACCATTTCCATCAGTGAGGGCCAATGTCGTCCAACATGGCAGCCTTTACCACTCTCATATAGTACCCCTTGAAGGCCATCCCTGTGGCTGTGGTATCTAATGCTCTCTAAGGATGGAGATCCTCAACTCTGAATTCCAGCAAGGCTCCACTCACAAGCAATATCCGCATTTTGGAAATTTCTACCTGCTGAGACCCTTGGTAAATTTACATTGATCTAAAATTAATGCTTGTTCTTCCTTGGAGCACCAGGAGAAAATAATCACATAATTTACCAGACCTTCAATTCAGAGCCCTCCTGTCTCATTTGATGGACTTTCAAACATGAGATAGTGGCTGTCATTCTTCTTGAAGTGGGGAGAAAATGTCCCTCGTCTCTACAGAAACTGTCTTATATTTGCTTCTCCATTACGAAATTTTCTCTGTGCCAGTTCTGAACTTCTCAGTTAATTTTACTATAAGTTTTCGACTGCTGGACATTAAATATATTTTCAGTCATTTGAAACTCAAAGTCCAATCATGTGACTGCTCTTTAGAATGCCTGTTTTTTCCTGCCCTTGGCCTCCCTTCCCACTTCTTTGTTCAGAAGCCCACAAATGACTGACTCAGAACAATATTTCTCTTGGAGAAAAATTAATCTCCATTGGCAAGAGTCAGCAGAGGTGAAGAGATTTTTTATTTGAATTACTGGCAATTAAGCAACCACACACAGAGTCACACAGGAAAGGCACAGTTATAACTCGTACCCAGCGGGAAGCAATCAGGTGGAAGCAAAAGTATAACACTTTTTGTTCCATTCTCCTTCTCTTGTCCTCTCATTTCATTTTACAGTTCTTGAAACTAAAGCGTATTTAGATTACTGAATACTAAAAATGCTAAATATGCTGAAAATAAGAATAGGGGTAGTACACAAATATATGTGTATGTATATATATATGCACGCACACACACACACGCCCACATTTCTGTACAACTTTCGCTTAGTGTAAACTTTGTGGAGGAGGTAGGTTTCAAAAATCATTTATTGGAGAAGTGTGTTTTTTGAGGTGCTAGAGATGGGAGGCAAGGCTGGGTATATATGATCACTTAGTTTATGCAGGTCAGGAATTGCCATGTATAATTGTTGCCTGTTTAGGTTCTTGCCCAAATGACAAATACATACCTTTGGGTTGCCTCTCTAGTATTGGTTGTTTTCAAATAAGGCAACTTCTAAAGGATCTCTATGTACTGTACTTTTTTGACCATATAAAATGAATAGCTGATTAATAAATTATTGACTGAAAATTGGCAGCAGGAAAGTATTTTGGCTCCATATATGCTATGTCTATTATGTACCATTAGATACCATCGCAAACATTAAAAGAATTTGGAAAGAAAAGTCTTTGAAGCTAAAATAAAAGTTTTCTTTGAGGTGTTAGTTCCTCTCGGCTATTTAGATAGTCAACTATAACACTAGACCCCAAAAACAAGTCTAGTGCATGGCTTGACACAACTGAGCATTTATTTATTGCATAACCTGGGCACTGAAAACAAGAGAAAAAAGAAGGGTGTCCCAATATTTTTTAAAAATGGACAAGAAAATGAATTTAAAGTGGATCTCAAATGCACAGAATTGGATTAATTATAATCCCAATCTCATCATTTGTCCATTAATAACCCTTTTGCATTTAGTTATTTTTCACAATTAAGTGCAACGTATTTTGAAGATGCAACTCAGAAATGCGCCATTTTGTAAGAACCCTAGGACTTTGACAAAAACTGCATTTAATTATACATACTTCCCACCTGGGGACTCATCACCCTAATCTTGTGCTCATCATTCCTTTCTTCTTTATTTAGTTTTATAGCACAGCTTTATGTATTTTCTCTCTTTCTCTCTCTCTCTCTCTATATACACACACACACACACACACACTCACTGACACATACAGGCATGTCTTTTGGGACTCACTTTTCTCACTCAATATTAATTGTTAAGATATATTCGTATTGTTATATGTCACTGTTTTACACATTTGCACACTGTGTAATATTTCTGTATGTGAATATAGTGCAGTTGCTTCATCTGCCCTGTGTTGATAGATACATGGATTTTTTCCACTTTTGTGATTATGAACAGAGCTTCTGTGAACATTCTGGTACACAAGTTTTGGTGAATATGTGCAAGAGTGGGAGTGGAATCAGTGAATTAAAAGGTATGTGAATTTTCAGCTTTAGGAGATAATGTCAACGTATTTTCTAAAATTCTTGCTAGAATTTACCCTCCACCAGCAAGGTCTGAGAAATTTTGTTATTATTTGTTATTATAATGCTTGTTATTATTGCTTTAAAATTTTTGCCAGTTAAATGAGTATACAATTGTAGCATATGGTGGTCTTAATTCAAATTTACTGTATCAGTTACAGTATTAAACATTTCTGCATAGATTTCTTAGTCCTATGTACTTGCTATTCCATGAGATTCCTATCTGTGTTATTTGGTCAATTTTTCTATTGGGTTGTTTTTGCTTTTCTTATTATTTTTTGTGAGTTGTTTTTTAAAAAAATAATCTCTAATTATTTAGTAAATTATATGATTGCATAAATGTTTTCCCAAGTTTTAACTGTCATTTTTCTTTCTTTATGGTATTTGGGATAAAAACAAATTTCTTAATTTTAATATAGTATAAGTATACTATACTATATATTATTCTATATTATAATATATTGTATATAATATATTATACTATACATATAGTATAAATATATTTTAAATGTATCAGTCTTTTCTTTTAGAGTGAACACTTTTTGAGATTTGTTTAATAATTCTTTTCCCCAAGGTCTAGAGTTATTTTAATTTTAGCTCTTATATTAGGTCGTTGATCTATTTAGAGTTAATTTTTACATATTGTAAGAGTCCAGCTTTTTCCTTTTGCCTAGAGCTACTCAGATGTCCCAGAGCCACTTGTTGAAGATACTATTCTTTCACCATTGGGTGGCTTTGAAACCCTTGTTGAAAATCAATAAGACCATAGATGTATGGTTTTATTTCTGGACTCTCAGTCCTATTGCATTAGTATATATGTCTATACGTATGTCATCACCACATTGTTTTGATTAACATAACTTTGTAGCAAGTTTGGAAACAGGTAAATGTGAGTCTTCCTATTTTGTTCTTCCTCTACAAGATTGTATTGACTATTACGGGTAGTGTGCAATTTTATAGGAATTTTAGAATCTGCTTGTCAATTTCTATAAAGAAGTCATCTGCCATTTTGATAGGGATCGCATTGAATCTGCAGTTAAGTTTGGGGTGTATACCCTTCTTAGCAATATAAGCTTCTGATCCATGAACATGGGATGTTATCCATTCAATGTTTTCATTCATCTTTAATTTCTTTCAAAAATGTTTTATAGTTTTCAGAGTATTAGTTTTGTACTTCTTTTGTTAAATTTATTCCTAAGTACTTTATTCTTGTTGACGTGTAATTACCTCTATGTCCCCTTCTTTATGTGTGTGTGCATGTGTGTGTGTGTGCTGGAATTGCCATCTGGGGTTACTATCTTTCAGCCTGATGAATTTGCTCTAGTATATCCTGTATGAAGTCTACTGTCATCAAATTCTCTCAGTTTTTTTTTTTTTTTAATTCTGGAAATGCCTATATTTCCTCTTCATTTCTGAAAGATATCTTTGATAGATACACAATTCATAGTTGACATTTTTCTTCGATCACCTTTGATATGTTATCCCTCTGCCATCTGGACACTATTATTTCTACTGAGAAGTCAGCTGTTAATCTCAAAGACATTTTCTTTGTCCTTGGCTTTCAGCATTTTAGTACAATGTGTCCGTTTGTCCATCTCTTTGAAATTAACTTACTTGGAGTTCATTGAGCTTCCTGAGTGTGTAGATGATTGTTTTTCAACAAATTTTGGGAGTTTTCAGGCATTATTTCTTCAAGTAATTGCTTCTGCTCTTTCTCTCTTTCTATTCCTTCTAGAATTGCCATTATACGTATGTTGGTGTCTGTAATGGTGTTCTACACGTCTCTGAAGCTGAGCATTTTTCTTCATTCTTTATTCTCTCTGTTATTTGACATGCATCTAGTGTGTTTTTCATTTCAGTTATTGTTCTTTTTAACCTGAAAATATACATTTTTTAAAAAAATTCTATCTTTATTAGATATTCTCTATTTGTTGTGACAGTGTCATCAGAACTTTCTTTACTTCTTTAATCATAGTTTCCTTTGAACACATTTATAATGATTATTTCAAAGTCATTTTCTGTTTAATCTGACATCTGGTTTCTCTCACACAGTTGCTGTTGCCTGCTTTTTTTCTGGTGTATAGGTCATACATTCTGGTGTCTTTGCATGTCTCATAATTTTTTGTTAGGGAGTGGAAATTTTAAATAATATATTGTTAACAACTTTGGATAGTGCCCTCCACTAGGCCTGTTAGTGTTATTTTCTTGGGTTGTTATTGCTGACACTAAAAACTGAGTTGGAAGGGAAAGGAAGTTACAGATACAGAGAATAAGCAAACAGGGTGCTGAGATTAAGAAAGTCAATAGATCAAGATATTTACTAACTTCTATTGCAGGAAATCTCATGCTTGCTGCAGTTGAGCTATGTTAGTGTTTTATCCCCACCTAGAATCCAGTGTTTGTTCATTTTTAAACAGGAGCATATTTATTTTTTATTTTTATTCCTTGACTCCTTACTTTGTGCCAAGCATTGTAGAAAGAATCCCATATAAATTAACAATTTTCACAAAAGCAATTGAAAATACATGTTATTACACCTTTTATGAATGAGAACATTTTGTTTCAAAGAAATTAAGTGACTTGCTCAAAAGTACATGCTGGTAAGTTGCACAGCCAGTCTTCCATCACAGATATGCCTGATTCTAAAGCGTGGGCTCTGAATAACTACAGTATTTGACTCCTTTTGGCTAAGCTACGTGTACATCTCTTTGCTATGGACATTTCTGTCATAGATTCTGAACTATCGGTTAACAGCTGGGTGTCAGAGTTTGCTGAACACTAGGGCAGAGGAACATCTGAATTTGTATGCCAAAATTCATGGTAATCATACATATTTCCTCCTGAGTCAAATGGCTACCACATGTGACCGTGAGGAGGCAGGTAGCCTGATTCTGTGCTTCCTTCTGGTGTGGAGTGGGTGGTAGCAGGAAGATTCACAGTCTTCTTTTGCTTCTTTTTTCCCCTTATTCTTCATTCCTCTCCCCCACAAAAAAGCTGCAGCATACCTACTGATCCATCCATGTGCACTCATTTTCCTGAGAAAGGCTTTTGTCTTGCTTTGTCATGAATTCATACATCTATTGTCACTTGACGAGCTGGTCTAGTCAAGAGATACTGATTTTTTTTTTTAATTTCTTAGCAAGATTCATATTAAGCAATTCGCTTATAACTTTGTCTCATCTGGACCTCTCTGCCTCTGACTTTCCTCTGCCCCTGAAATGTGCTACCTCTGTCTTAACACCCACAGGGCTACTCAGAACAAGGAGAAAAGGAAAAGACTAAAGTGAAGGGCGAGGAGGGAAAAATTAATATCTATATTATATAACATATAATTTATAATACATTATATTTATAATACATATTTTTAAATCAAAATATGCAAAGCAACTTGACACAATTACACTTACAAGAAAAAATAGATAAATATATAACCATACTGGAGAATTCTAACATATCTTTACAGAAATTAACGTATCGGACCAAACAGTTGAAAAGGGTGCAGGAAATGTGAACTTAGCTTACAAGCTAGAACTAGTGTATGTGGGGGGTATCATATCCCTAATAAATAGAAAATAAACATTTTAAAACAAGCCTCAGAGAAAATATTGATTGCTTTTGACAGCAGATTCTCAACCAAAACATTGGAAATGAGAATATAATAAAGTAATACCCTCAATTACTGGAGAAAACAAATTTCTATATAAGTCAGTAGATAGATAGATGATAGATAGACCAAATAATCTACAAACCAAAGCAACAGGAGGAGGACATGGAGGGTAGGGATTCGTTGGAGACATGTAGACACTAGAATAAAGGACAAAAGTAACTTTTGAGATATGGAAGTTGTTTGAGTGTAGAACATTCTAAATTACTTTTATACCTTGAAAAAGAGTTTGAGATAGTAAGCATTTTTATGTTAAGTACATTGTGAACATTTAAAGGAAATTCTAATTATTAATAGATTAAAAATAGACTATACGAATTTAATCCAGGAGAAGGATAACAGTTGAATTAAAAAGAAACAACTAAGTGAATATATATTCATATATATATAAATTCATCTAATACTGGGAGTGTTAGTTAACCTTTGACCACTGTGTAAGATAGTGTCTGCCAGGTTTTTTGACTGTAAAGTTAATTTCCCCCCTTGTAATCAATAAATAGTTTTTGAGGAGGTACTTTAAGACTATGCAAATATCTTGTTCCTCAGAAAATTTCCTTTCAACTAATTTTATTTCAAAACCACTAAACAAGACCTAAGTGATTGGAAATATATATTATATATGAAAGGGGTGATTTTTCTATTGTCAAGATACCTATTCTCCATTAATTGATCTATGAACTAAAAACAATTAGAATAAAAATCCCAGCAAAATTTTTCATGGAACTTGAAAAGGAGATTCTAAAATTTTCTTGGGAGAGAAAAAAGACCAAGACCATCAAAGACAATTTTGAAGAAGAAAATAAAAAGGTGGGGCTTCCCTTTTCAGTTATGCAGATTTATTAAAATCCCAAGTATTTAAGAGGGTGAGGCGTCTGCATTAACAAGTATAAAGCTTTATTAAAATGCCAAAATATTTAAAAGAGTGAGAAATAGATGATCCAGTGGAATAGAATAGGAAGCCCTCAAAACAGATAGTGTCCTTTGAAGCATGGAAGTTTTTAATTTTGATGAAGTACAAATGTCTCTATTTTTTCTTTTATTTTTTGGTCTTTTGGCGTCATATTTAGGAAACCATCGCCAAACTAAGGATATGAAGATTTACCCCTACGTTTTCTTTTTTCTAAGAGTTTTATAGTTTAACTCTTACATTTAAGTCTTTGATCCATTTTGAGTTAATTTTGCAAATTACCTGAAGGGGAAGGTCCTACTTCATTATTTTGCACATGGCCATCCAGTTGTCCTGGCACCATTTGTTCAAAAGACTATTGTTTTCCCATTGAATGATCTTGGCATCATTATCAAAAATCAGTTGACCATAAACACATGGTTTTATTTCTGGACTAACAAATAAAATCATTCAGTTATTGGTCCCTACAGTTTGAAACCAATATAGTTTGGAGAGTTCCTTGGAAAGTTATATGTCTTACAATGAGATAACTATAAGATAACTATAACTTCTACTTTCTTAGACACCAGTACTGCCCTTATTATGCCTACCTTATTTGATTTAATGCTCAGAGAACCCTAAAAGATGAATATTGTTATGCGATCATTATTGCTTAAAGACAGAGAATGTAATGATTCACAGCAAACCCTCTGGAGTCTCACTGCCTGGACTGAATCCTGACCTTACCATCACCTTTGTAGCCATGGCCAAGACACTTAACTTCTTTGTGTTTCAGTCTCCCCATTTGTAAAATAGCACTTACCTCATAGGCTTATTGTGGAGATTAAATAATTTAATATACGTAAAAAAGCTTATAAATGTTATGATTATTTCAAAGATAGGAAGACTTGGATACATAAAACTAGACCGTTTTCTCCAGGTAATTAAATTAGAAATTGATGTATTTGATATAACAAATGAGTTCTGTGCTTATGCTCCTGACTGCTCTGCTTTCTGCCTCCCATGATATTTATTTAGATTATTATTGTATTGTTTTATGGGTTACTGGTGATGCCAGTTTTGAAAATTTCCCAGGTGAAAAGCATTTCAGTTTAAATGGCATAGAATTTTGAAAAAGTGATCTTCATTTGTCTGTGTCTTAGACTGGTCTCCAAATTCTCTTCTGAGGACTCTTTTGGCACTGCCCATATATTAGCTCACTTGTGTTGAGGTGAGATGGCTGTCCATCCAATCATATGTCATGGTCAGACTGCAATTTTACAACTCCGTGTCCTACACAGGTGACTGTTATTGTGTAAATCTGCACTTAACTAAATGGTTATATATGTTATATATAATACCTGCGTGTCAGGCTTTATGTAGACAAAGTAAACTCAAATCTTATGTCTTTACTCTTTATCAAAAGCTTTGTGTTAACACAGGGTTCCTGAGAACTACTCAGTCCACTCATTCCTATAGATGATTGGATAAAGAAGATGTGGTATATATATACAGTGGAATACTACTCAGCCGTAAAAAAGAAAAAAAAGTCCCATTTGCAAGAACATGAATGGACCTTGAGGGAATTATGTTAAGTGAAATAAGCCAGATAGAGAAGGACAATCTCTGTATGACTCCACTCATGTGAGGACTTTAAACCTGTGGACAAAGAGAACAGATTAGTGGCTACCAGGGGAAAGGGGGATTGTGGGGGTGGGCACAAAGGGTGAAGGGTTGCACCTACAACACGACTGACAGACAATAATGTACAACTGAAATTTCACAATATTGTAACCTATCATTAACTCAATAAAAAAATTAAAAATAAAAAAAATATACACTATTAAAGGAAGTCAGATCATAAGAAGGCTGTGCATCTGGTTTGCATTATTCTGTCCCCTTATAAAACCATTTGAAATAAATTCCATTGTGGAATTATACAAATGACTTAAATTGAGACGTGTATAAGTAATAGTTCTATAAATTCAGTCTTGTGTCCATTGTGAGGATTTGATTCAACACATGTATTAAATTCTTGACATATGCCAGATACTCTACTAAATTACGGATATACAAAACAGTTAAGGCATGGTCTTGCTTCTGAAGGACTTACACACTTGCAAGGTCAGAGTAAACAAAGAATTGCAAAACGCCTGTTATACCTGGCATGGTAACATTAATTACCAGCAACAGCAAGGGAAAGTGAATCAAGGGTTCAGTCCTGAATGGTCAGGAAGGTCATTATGGCAAAAGAAAGACAGAGAGAAAAGGAAGGTAGGTTCATCTTTCTGAAGGGCTTGGATACAGAAGGAAAGAGGAGGTAAGCGCTGCTATGTTGAAGGAGGATCAGATCTTCTTTCATTTATTTGTTTTGGTTTGTTTGTGATAGAGAAGAGTTGAACAGGCCTTTAAAGTGTTGAAAGGAAGTCACTGAAAAGAGAAATATCTGCTTGCTTACCATCTCTCATCCTCTAAATCAGCAGTGATCGTGAATGTGGCAGCTTACAATCCTGGTATAGGTTGCTAGTACCAGAGGGAACAATATGACCTTTATTCTCAAGTAATGATGGTAATGTTTTCAGTCTGTCTGGTGGCTTCCTGAAAGACTGGTGAAAGGGCTTGGCTTTATTTAGTGGAACTTGGAACATTCCAGGCACTGAGGCAGCTTCCTGGGTGGGTAGTATTTGCTGAGTTTCTAAATGCAGTACTATTGGCCATAGCAGTCTGGGGAAAGGGAGAAGCCTAGACAAGCAATAGACAGCCTGGAAAGCCTGGAAGAAGTTGGGAAAGGAGATACATGGGAACATAAAGGCCCTTAAAAGTTCCTGTGTACACTGGGGAATCAAGAAGAACACATGCACGTGCAGAGTTGGATGCTTGCTCAGAAGAGACCTGAGAAGACCCGCAGCTTTCATCTCTGGCTGAGCTCCAGACTCCATGCAAGCAAGAAGTGAAGGTTAAAGCAGGATTGTAAACAGCTTGGCCAAGGGTTGAACGTGTGTGCTCACACAGAGCCTGTCTGCGAAGACTAGGAGAGTACTATTTTTTCTTTTTTCTTTTGGCCCCAGGAGCTTAAGGAAATCTCTGTCAAAACATTTACTGATCACTGAGCTACCAGAACTCAGACTTTAGTGGTCACACACAACAAAGGATACAGACTTTACAAAAGTCCATTGGGAAAGTCAATAAACCAAACAAACGATGACAACCCACAACAAGTAGCAACAACATATCCCGAGGAGGGGAGAATCTGATTTTCAGAGTTGCCACATTAAAATATTTAAAGTGTCCTGTTTTCAACAGAAAAATTATGAGCCATACAAAGAAAACAGAAAGTATGGTTTCATTCACAGGAGAAAAAAGAGAAATTAATAGAAACTATCCCTGAGGAAGTGCAGGGATTGGATTTACTAGACAAAGACTTTAAATCTACTATCTTAAATATCTTCAAAGAGCCTAAGGAAACCAACGGCAAAGAATTCAGCTAGAACTATGTATCACCAAATAGAGAATATCATTAAAGAGATAGAACTTATAAAAAGGAACTATGTATACCAAATAGAAAAGCATAGGGGAAATATCTAATCAGAGTCAAAACAGGACATTTCCTTTTTTTGAGACTGGTGTTAAGAGGTGAGAGGGGTTACATTTATAGAGAAGGCTTAAGAAGAGGGATGGAGAATTAAGAGAGGGCACAACTGAAAGCTCATTCTGCTCTGGACCAAGGTCAACTGCTAAGAAGAGAGCATGATTTCTACGGGTCTGAGGAAGGCTGAAGATTCACATGTGGCGAAAATGATGCTTAATATCAAGTCAACACTGGAGTTCACGAATGGAGGTGGTGAGAATTTGCACCACTGTGATATATCCTTGAGCTCATTCATCAGGCACAGAGCAGGAGTAGAGAGGGCATGTTGTTATAATGATCCACAGTTCTTAAACTCTTAACCAATAAAATTTCCTAGTGTTCTCTTTCCTAGTATTTCTTGCTAGTCTCAGTAACAGGAAAGGGTCTTTCTCCTAAATAATATTTTTTTCACCAAGGGTTTGCATTAAAACTTTTTTATCAGGTGTTACAAAGTACAGAATCAAATTTCTATTTTACTTCCAGAAACCACAAAGAATCATATGGTATGCATTTCTATAGGTGGATATTTAATTCTTAGTTTTCTTTCCACCAGCTTTCCTGTAACAGCATTTTATAAAGTGGATATAACTTAGAACTCAGTTCTGGAAATTTTAGCTAGGTAACTAAAGGCTACATTCTAAATGCCCTTCCTTGACAGTCACAAATTACATTAATAATATTTAGAGTTTGCTTGTGTAATAAATATTTAACTATTTCTAAAGTCAGCTTCTCTTGTATTTATTTTGTTAACTGCAAAAAAACATTTTGCAGAACACTGCTCTGTGAAATACCAGTTTGAACAATTCTGTCTTAAGCCGCTTATTTTATTCTCTTGCATTTTATGTTTTTCTAAACTGCCTTGAAACTTTTGTCATTTGAGGAAGGCCAAGGAGACCAACTGGTCTCCAGATTGAGGGAGACGATTTCACTTGACCCTTATGGGTGAGTTCACACCCAGGCAGTTGTGTTCCCTTTTCACATCAACATCTTCTCTTTTCTCTCAACGCGTTTTAAATGGTATTTTTCCACTTTCCCTTTTTTGTTTAATATGGAATATACGAATAAGGAAACACAAATGACCCATAGGTTGACTGTGAACACCTGCTGAAATAAAATAAATAAATAATGTGTTAGGTACTTATGGGAAGAAATTGCAAATATTACAAAATAACGTAAAGTCATAAATATTATTCTTTCTAAAGGAAACTCTTGTTAATAGTTTCTTGGCTTGATTTTAAGAAAATATACCGTATACCAGTAAATAAATATGCACAGAGGTATATACTTAAAAAAATAAGCAAAAGTTATCATACTATGTTGATTCACTAACTTGTGGCTTTTTCCCCCTCTAAAATACATTTTAGGGACTTTTCCATATAATAATAAAATATGGCTACTTCATTGTTTTTAAGAGTTGCATATCGTTGAAAGAGAAAAGCAGAATTAATTTAACCACTCCTCTTAAAAACTTGACATAAAGGGATAAATTTTCAGCTATAGAATTCCTAAGTCAAAAAGAACGGGTGCCCATTTACATACCACCAAAAATATATAGGATTGCCATTTTCTTCTTGTCGTCACATTTTAAAGAAGACATTGTGAAACCAGCACACAGGCAGTGAGGATGTTGAACGCGTCTGGAAACCAGTCCATGTGAGAACAGATTGATAAGACTGGGTTACTGATTCTCAGGTAAAAAAGCTGGAGAAAAATGATCTGCGTTAGAGCATAAATGAATTCTATTCCTCCTGCTTAACCTTCCGAGGGTACTTAGATTTCACGAGAAAATCACTTTAGCATGAGTTATTTTCTCATTATGGATTTTAGGCAGTGTAGGAAATTATTGTTTGAAAAAAATAAACAAGAGTTAGCAGAGGTTTTGTTACAGGGTTTAAGCCTCCACTACGTTAATCTGGTAACAGCTTCTTTCCTTAATCTATTATTCTCGACCCTCTTTTGAAAGGCATGAATACTAAAAGGGTTAAAAGAAACTATAGATGATTTGCACTATAGATCAAAATAGTTGGTCACTTTGTTTCCTAACATTGCGTTCTGATAAATGCATCAGGAAAAGAAAGCTCTGATAGGAGAAGGGAGCTGAGGGAGAAAGGGTGTTCTATTTTCAACTGTGACTTCTTTAAGACGGAAACTGGATTGACCTTGGGGCTACCTTTTGGAGGACAGAAGGCATTATGAAGGCAGAAGGCAGCCTCTGGGGAATAAATAACTGCCTCAAGAATGAAATTGAGCCTTGTAGAATGGAGGTATGGAAACCACCCAAAGACAAGCTCACACATTTCGTGAATGTTTCCAGAGCTCATACAACTGCCCAGTCTTTTTCTCATTTCTTTTTTTCTTTACTTTTTAATTTTCTTTACTGTTTTCTCTTTCTTTTTCTTTCTTTCATTCTGTCTCTGTTGAAAAGTTAGTTTGGTACTGTCTGCTCAATAATGCTTTCCTGAAATGTCAGGCACAGCCCCTCTAACTCCTCTCATCCAAATGCTAAGAATGTAAGTCCAAGTCTTTGACGTCCCCTGCTTTCTACCTAGTTCCGCTTCAGATCCTCCTTCCACATTCCACCTACAGTGTATACATATTGTTTTGAAATCCTCAAGTTACTGCCACTATTTTTTTCTTGCCTTCTCAGAAATACTTCTTCTCCTATTTTATTCATGAGATACTAGTGGACCATTTTATGTACCTAGGTAATTCTGCCTCCTTACTCACATTTTATTGGTACAAGGAGGGCATGTGAACCAAGGTTGGCCAAGCAGAGCTCTTCCCTCAGACTTTTTCAGACTGGACTACTAGAGGCCTCCTTGAATAGGAACATGGGGTGGGTCCAGAACACTGAAGGCTGAGCATTCACCTGAAACAGTCACCTGAGTTCAAAGAAACGAGATCTAGTTTTCCCTTCTGTCACATCTCAACGGAATTTACAGCCCACAACAGAATCATGCAATCTAAGCATTCTGAATCTTGGTGATATGAACGTTCTAATCTCTCAAAAGTGGCATTGCAGATGTCACCATTTCATTAAAAATATAGGCATAGATGTCCTTAGTTAGTTAATATAGTTAGACGTCCTTCCTTAGAAAAATGTTAAACCACCATAAATGCCCGGTGAAAACAAAGAGAGAGGAAAAAGCCAAGCAGCCATCACAAAGTAAACTTTAGGAAATTCCCTTTTGATGGATGATTTTGATTCCATGTTGCAAATTACTTTGGAGTTTAGTTTGAAGGTTTTTTTTTTTTTTCCCCTGAATTCTTATTCTCTTAAGATAGCTTAAGATTGACGTCTTGGAAAATGCTTCCCAAGGTCACACTCTGTCTTAGAGCAGGCGTTTTCCATGAAGCTATGAATTTAAGGAACAAAATAAAAATCTATTTGTCTCAAGAAAAATGTAATAGACAGGTACTCTTTGGTGAATGCGATTTATGGTAATTGATGGCTCGAGTTGTGAATCTTCATTTCATAAATCAGAAAATAAAACCTGTGACATGGTGATTGACACTAATGACAAAACTCAAGTCTAGAACATACCAGATCTTAACTTTGTCTTTTCTGGACCAGGGTTATCTTGCCAACTTTTTTGGGTAGTTTTATAATACCTGTGATATGTGGAGGTCAAAATCACTAGCTGACAACTTAGAATTTGTCAGATAAAAACATTCAAAAACACTGAAAATTTGTAAGTTGAGTCCTCTACAGCATTTCCATAATTAAATCTTTCACTCATGTTTTTATTGATGTATCCATTTATTTATTAAACTCAAATTTGTTGCCCCTCCAGTACATATTAGGCATTGTGCTAGACCAGCACCAGCATGCATGCACCCTCACTCTGATCATTGTTACCCCGGAGCTCTGTTCCATCTCTTTTCTTCATATTGTCCTCAAGGGTACATTTGAATCCACCTCAAAGACTCACAAAAGTCATACTCCAAATCACAAGATAAACTCTGTATTCTTTGCATATGTCTTAAAAGGGGCTGAATCATTTTTTCTCTTGAAATAGAGAGGAGAAAACCAAACCAAACCAAACCAACAATGGAGGGATAGATTAATCTCTGTAAAGCAGGATTCACTTCTTTATTCTGCTACAGATACAAAATATTCTGCTTGATTGATATCTCATTTTTAATTTATTCCTTTTCCAATTCTTCAACATCGAATAAGTTCACAAATCAGATACTTTGACAAAATTCAGGGAAAACTTTACACGTTGTTGAGCAACCACAGAGTTTCTTTGTTTAGATGATACTTTCAGGGTCTTTCCACACTCTTTCCAAACTAAAGCACGTGGCTATGATTGAATTTCTCACATATATCCGGATCCAGTGTATTTTTTTGCCAAATTAGAAGTAACATAAATGCTGTAGAGAATTTGTGAGGAAGATTAATTGCTTTTCCTTTAAAAAAATTGCTGCCTCATTTCGTACCAGTGGTATGCATTAGTGCAAGGTGAACTTTTTCTATTTTCTTGTTTTTGCTCAGCCAGTTAAAAACATTTCTAATTATTCACTCACCTTATCAGGCACACATTCATTTGTGCTTAAATTTCTGTTTGTGTGCTTTGAAACAGTAAAATATGAGAATAAAATAATAAATCGGCTGAGCCCAACATGCAAAGGACTAATCCAGAAAGATTCTACCTATTATTCTGAAATGTCTTATGTTATTAACGTTAGAATTCTTAGGCTGATACTCACCAACTTATAATCCTTCTTTGACACAAATTTAAGTCCCTGAAGGTAGGATAACCAAGTGATAGACATATTGTTTATTTGTTATGTAAAATTCAAATTTATGAGACAGGCAGAATGGTAGAAAATAACTCAGAAAATCATATAGTCAAGCAAATTCAGAGGGAAATTTGCATTTTCAAAAGTAGAGAGGAGGCTTTAATGTAAATTAGTTATTAATCTGTATGCAGAACATATCAAGTGAAAAATTGGGCTAAATTCAAATGAAGGAGGAAGGAAAATTGTTAGAGGAAATATCCCCAATCTAAAATATGCAGATGACACCCTCTCACTGTCAGAAAGTAGCAATGACTTGAAATGACTTTTGATGAAAGTGAAAGAAGAAAGTGGCCCAAAGCAGGACGGCATTTGAACATCAAGAAGAAAAAATCATGACTACAAGAGGACTACACAACTTTAACATAGACAATGGAGATATTGAAATTGTTAAAATATTTTGTTTATGTTGGCTTGGTTATCAATTTAAATGGAGACTGCAGCCAACAAAGAAAAGACTGAGATTCAGAAGAGCATCAATGGAAGAATTAGGAAGGATCATCAAGTGGAAGGAGGTGTCATTAGAGACTAAGGCCAAGATTATCACACTCTCGTATTCCCAATTACTATACTCAGGTGCAAAAGGGGACAGTGAAGACGGGTGACAGGAAAGAATATGATTCATTTGAAACCTGGTGTTGGAGGAGAGCTCTGTGGCTACCCTGGACTGCAGAAAGACAAACAAGTGGATCTTAGAGCAAATGAAGCCTGAACTATCCCTGGAAGAAAAATGATAAAACAGAGGCTGTCCACTTTGGGCACCTCATGAGAAGGCGAGATTCTTTGGAAACGATAATAATGCCGGGAAAGGTAGAAGGCAGCAGGAAAAGAGGAAGACCAGGTAGGAGATGGATTAACTCCATAAAGGTAGTCATAGGCATGAGTCTATAGGAGCTGAGTAGGGCTGTTAAGGACAGAACTCTGCGGACATCACTCATTCATAAGGTCACTAGGAGTCGGAGCCAACTTTATGGCATATAGCAATAAAATATTGCAATGTATAGGCCAGACCTATTTGGAAGACAACAATCAACTTGTGAATGTTAAATTTAACTCTTTCTGAACATCTATTAAATGTTAAGCATTATGAAAGGATTCAGACAACATTTGTGCCTTTGTTCTGTGTTTTCATAGCATCCCTGGTCTGTCCATAACACCATTCCAGTCACTGTGCAGCCCCAGGCTAGGGCTTGTGGCCCTTGGCCTCTCCAAACTGCCTTCTCTAGCCTGATTCCCCTAATAAAGAATATCAGGTCCATATGTCATTATTTTATTGTTATGCAGAACTGATTAATTCAAATACTTGAACTGATTGACATTTTATTGCTAATTTTCTATCCCTTGTGGTCAGCGATTAGGAGTTTATAGTCAAAAAGTGGGGAAGACCAGTAAAAGTTTTGCCTATGAGAATAAAGACAAACAAGATCAAAAGAAAACAAAAAAATCATGAAAGAACATCCCAGACAAAGATAATATTTTCATCTTCCGAAAGGGCTTTAGAAGGTAATTTGTTGATTTCAAACCAAGGATGAATCTAATAGCTAGAATTTTAGGCAAACCAGATAGTCAAGCGTAGGACAATAGTCAGAAGGAGCAGCTTTCAGGGCTAGGCATGTTACACTTTCTAGGTAACCGCTAGTTTCATCTTTTGCTAAGACTCCAGTTCTCATTTAGCAGCTTCTGTTCTCTCAATAACTTTCCAGAAAAGGGCTCCCATATTCAATCCAGTTCCTACTGTTACTGAAACAAATCAAAACCTCCCATATTCAACCCATTCGTTACCTGGATTCTTTTTAACTGCTTCATTATAAATGAGACCAGAACCAAGAAACTTGGCTTTCCTGGGCAAGCCACCTTCACCACGCCACTTATGGATGCATGGCCCTGGGTCACATTGTCCTTCTGTTATTTCTGCTAGGAAGATCGAGCAGAAGGTCTGGGGAAACAGGGCACCGGGCTGTGGCTTTTGATCCATGATTTCAGTACCAAGAGGAAAATAAAATAATGGGATCAACCCCCAACCTTTCTGTCTGTTTCATACGGGAACAGGCAGTCCTGAGACAGCCTTGGCCCCCATCCAGCATGGCAGCTGTGACTCTCAGATCTGTGGATTGATGCTGGCAATGAAATTCTCAACAAGATATTTTTCTGCCATATGTTCTGGGAGTGCCCAGGGCATCAGGCTTTCAATGACAATGTAATTTAATGGCTTAAGAGTATCTTAACCATATTTCCTTCCAAAATCTTTAGACTGGATGAAATCTGCATGAAATCTGCTTCTGATACTGGCCATTTGCTTTCACAAAATATCAATTACCAAGTTCTGTCCCAGAGACACTATCCCTTTGGGATTCTGGTATTACTGAGCTACTCTATTTACTTAGGCTCGACGGCTTAGAATATTAACTATCTTTGTGAAAAAATCGTGGCAGTGGTGGTGAAAGAGAAGACTCTTTTTGGAAGTTAATCTGCCGCTGTTGAACCTTAAGGGGACTTAAGGAATGAAGCCCTAAAAACATAGCTTATAATGCAATGGCCTTTCTTGATATTTAACTGTTTCCTTCAGAACAATTCTTCACATAAAGGCTGAAGCCAAGTGGATGGGGGAGGCAGCAGAGAGAAAGAATTTCTTTTTCTTCATGTCACCACAAATGTGCATCTTAAATCTGCTCTGTGTACCTTGAACCTTCTCTGTCTCCCGTGTTTTTAGGCCACTTAAGAAATCTTTATAGCTACAAATATTATCACCCTCTATAGCTGCCTTATCTGTGACAGAAAATTAGATATCATTTTAGCAGATTTACCTGCAAAAGAGCTATCAAATCTGACTGCCTACCCGTTTCGACCATCACTACTTTCATTCAGTGGGTCAGTGTGTCTCCCCCAGCCACATTGGGGAGGTCTTTTGCCAATGCTCTTTCCTCTGAGATACCTCCTGAGATATATTTTCCAAACTGTTGACATAGTTATTTTCCCCAAGCCAACGATGATCATATCATTTTCCTCTTTAAAATATCCCTGATGATGATCTCTAGTACTAGCAGAATAACACTCTAAACCATGACCAGGGCATCGAAGGCAGTACTGTACTGCTGAAACATGTCTTCTGACATATTTACCCATTGTGCTCCAGTCATACTGAATCGATTCACCATTTTCTGAATAAGCTGTGTATTCCCATATCTACACTCATTTGAACAAGCTCTCCATTCATTAGAATGCCTTTGCCCCCTTATCTACCTAATGAATTTCTTCTTACAAATCCAAGGCACAGCTCCGAAGTCATCTGTAACTTTTCTCCTGTGTGCATCCACATTAGTTATTCATTCCTATATTGTAGGACACATTCAACTTACTTGTTAGCCCCTGGGAGGACCTTTAGGTTTGCTTCTTAGGAAGGGTCCCTCCAAGTGGACTCTACTGTTGAAAAGCTCGTCGTAGTTGGGGAGATAAGATTAACTTACTTGAAATATTATACTAATGGTAAAAAACAATGGCATATCAATAATGCAACAGACAATAATGCTGTGTGCTACACAAGTTAGAAGAATAAATGACTAGGTAGAATTGTTGGGAAAACTCTTATTAATGAGTTGAAAATGAATGAGTAGAATTATAGTACATTCTCTATGACCCAAAAGAAGTTTTACATGTAATTGAGTTCAAAATAGAGAAAAAAAGTTGATTAAATGATAAATTTTTATTAAAATAGCTATGGAATATCATACTTTCAATATCCCTGTTTGCTCTAGATATATGCCAAGGAATAATATAACACAAAGGATAAATTTAATAAAATTTATCTAAGGTCAAATTTAAAGTGCATAGCTGGATCATACGGTATTTCTATTTTTAATTTTTTCAGATATCTCCATACTGTTTTCTTTATCCAAAGAACTTAAAATCAACAATTCAAAGAGACTTATGCACCCCTATGTTTACTGCAACATTATTCACAATAGCCAAGATGTGGAAGCAACCAAAGTGCCCATCAACTGATGAATGGATAAAGAAGATGTGGTGTGTGTATATATATATATGTGTGTGTGTATATATATATATATATATATATATATATGTATGTATATGCAATGGACTACTACTCAGCCATAAAACATACAAAATTATTCCATTTGCAACAACATGGATGGACCTTGAGGGTATGATGTTAAGCAAAACAAGCCAGATAGAGAAAGACAAACACCACATGATTTCACTCATATGTGGAAGATAAACATATGGATAAAGAGAACAGATTAGTGATTACCAGAGGAGAAGGGAGTTAGGGGGTGGGCAAAAGGGGTAAAGGGGTACATATATATGATGATGGATAAAAATTAGACTATTGGTGGTGAGCATGATGCAGTCTATACAGAAACTGATAAATAATAATGTACACCTGAAATTATACAATGTTCTAAACCATTATGACCTCAATAAAATAATTAAAAAAAAATTAAAGTGCATATCTTTCTGTACCAGAAATGAAAAAGAAATGTGAATTGGTTGGCAGTGGATAGAGCAGAAACTATAGACCTGTCGGGCTCTGGGTCCAGGATCAGACTTATGTAGCGTAATGTAAGGAAAGCTTGTTCACACACGCAGGATAGTTTTTAATATTTAAAGCCACAATTTTCAATGTTACAGATATCTATGCACAAAACAATGTTATATGTGACCCCTTTATAAAGCAAAACCTACAGGCATCGTGAGAAGACGTGTAGAAACACATTATTAAAAAGAAACTAAGGTACTGCTTTTAGTACAACACAGATCATGTGGACAAGAAATTTTAAGTAAGGCTATAGAAGACCTAAAAAACAATGAATAAAGCATTATTCATTATATACAATCTTGTGGTTATTCATTATATATAATATATGACATAAGGATATATAATGATATGTTATGTATATATATATAATGAGATATATATATAATGTTATATATAATGATATATGACCTTATGGTTATGTATCAAATTATGTGCACAGATAATAGAGAATACAACTTTTTCTCAAGTATACGTAGAACGTTCACAAAAGTTGATCATATATTAGATTAAAAAATCATTGGTAGGGTCAATAAAGTAGAAATATTATAAATAATACTTTAATCACATATCATATAACTAGAAATTATATCAAAATCAGAAACACAAAAGCCCTACTTTCCACCTGTAAATTTACAAAAACCCATCAATAACTCAGGTGGAAGAGGGAATACAAATTTATGCAATCTCTATAAATAATGATTAATCACTTGGGATTTTCTCAGTTAAGTTTATAATCACTTTTATAGAGCTTCATAATTTTTAATTTCATGCGTTGGAGAAGTGTACAGGCTGAAAAGTACTGATTTGTCCTTAACTTCATAATAACAGATCTGTATTTTACACGATTGAAGTTTTGGATCCCACCTATCACATCTGTTGGGGTTTTCCTGTGCTTCATCATACGGGTGAACAACAGTTTACCTGCTGTCCTGCTGATGGAGCACTAAGTGTTGCTGACAAAGCCGTGGCTCTTCTTATCCAGGTCTCCTTGTGCTTATGCAAAGCATTTAAACTGCTCTTTTGGAGTATTTGCATGCTCAGATTTCCTACGTGTTGCCAAATTGCTTTCCAAATTGGCTTTATACAAGTATCACCTTGATCAGTCAAACACGGGACTTCTCATTTTGTCGCAATTTTACCAACACTTGGTGAGAAGCCCTTTAGTTCTTGCCAAATTAAACTGGATGAAATAATGACCTTATTCCAACGAGCAGGAAAGGTTGTGGTTGAGATCAGTCACTCCACGGGTAGACTGCCCTCCTTCAGTGTTAGCTTTGCACCCTATTCCCTGTGTTATCTGAGTAGGTTATTTGGCTTCCCTGTGCCTCAGTTTCCTGATCTGTAAAATGAAGATAAGAATTATGTCTTAATCAGAATCCTCTTGTAAGGATTAAATGAGTTGATATACTACTAGAACAATGCCTGCTCTATAGTAAGCACCGTGCAAGGGTTATCAGTTACAAATTATTCCAAAATTCCCTATGGCACAAGGAAATCCCTGATCACATGCTGCTTTGGGCTGTCATGTCTTTTTAGTCTCCTTTAATATGGAATGCTTCATTAGGTTTTCTTTGTCTTTTATGACATTAATATTTCTGAAGAATATAGGCTAGTTAATCTTTAGGCTGTTCATCAATTTGGGAAAGTCTGATGTTTGCTTACCGTTTGATTCAGGTTGCACATCTTCTGTTCTTCTCAAAAAAGGCTACATATGACCCCCCACAGGCAGGTCTGGAGTTGGGATGGCCTTTCAAAGCTTCTTGAGTTGGGGCTGGCCCCATGGCACAGTGGTTGAGTTGGGCATGCTCCATTTCAGCAGCCTGGGTTCTCGTTTTTGGATCCTAGGTGCGGACCTCTACTACTTGTCAGCCATGCTGTGCAAGTGACCCACATATCAAGTGGAAGAAGATTGGTACGGATGATAGCTCAGGACTAATCTTCCTCAAGCCAAAAAAGAGGAGGATTGACAACAGTTGTTAGTTCAGAGCTAGTCTTCCTTAGGAAAATAAAAGAAAAAAAGAAGCTTCTTACATTGGGTTGAGGGGCTGGGTCTTTACACTCTTCACCGAGCAGGCTGCCATGGGAAACAGTGTGACCTTGGGGAAGGCAGCTCTCTTTAGCAGAGGGTAATTTCCAGAGATGTATGACAGCTGAGGGCTATCAGTCCCAGCACTCCTAGCAGCTGGAAAGAAAGTCCTTCAGTCTTGAAGGGGGAGCTGGGAGGTGCAGCACAACTTCATTACATGAGTAACGTAAGTTGAAGAATAATATGAACTACATCATGCCTTTTATATATAGTCTTAAAATAAGTAAAGCAATACTAAAACATGTGTAAATAGTAAAACAAGATGTCATTTCAGGCACCTGTATGTACAGTAATAGCGTGAGATGATGAGCATTAAATTTAGATTATTGGTTACGTCTGGAGGGTGTATGGTTAATGGGATAAGGGATGAATATGCAGCAGGGGACCTATATTAGTAGCGATCCTTCTTTAAATGAAGAAAAAATAAAATTTCTTAAAGCTGGATGACAACACATGTGTTCCTACTTTTGTTCTGTTTATCTCTCACCATATCTGAAGTGTTTCACAATAAAACTGTTACTAGGATTGTTAAATCATTTAAGCATTTCCTGGCTACAACAAATGATCCATGTTGAGTTTTAAATAATTTCATTTTAAGTAGGAAAGTAATTTGTGCTTATGATAAAGCATCAATTGTACAGAGGTGTGTTAGATGAAAAATAATAGCACCCTTTACCATACCCTTGTGTTCTCAATGTCCCTTCTTAAAATGTCTTTGTTTTTGTTCTAGAAATATTCTTCTCTTCTTTGATAAGACAAATTGGATTATTTCATATACAATCTTCTACAATCACTTTTTGATTTTTATTTAAAAATAAATCTTGAACATATTTCTTTATCAGCACTTGTATACTTAATTCATTCTTTCTAATGTCATCATAATACTTCGTTGAAGGGCAGAATTATTATTTTTTAACTATTTCCCAATTGATGAGATTTAAGTTGTTTTCAAACTTTTTGTTTTGTTTTTCATTTACACTCAATAATATGTTAATTTGTGTGTTACCCAATCTCACTTAGAGGGTGATTGCTCCTTACCTGTGAGAATGGATGGCAGGAGGAGAGGATGTCCACATTTCTTAGTATCTTCATCATCTCATGGCATTACTCTTTCTTCTTCAAAGATATTCTGCTTTACTCATCTTATTTATTCTCATAATGATACCAATATTTCTAGCCTTTACAGAATACATTCATACCTCCCAAGAATCCAATAACTGTTTATTTGTGGGCATTTAAAAGGAGACCAGTTCAAGGTTGGTTGAGTTTCAGAGAGATGAGAGTGGGATGGTTAGGAGGAAAACATCTTGTCTTCAGGGGTCCAAGTTTCTCACCTCAAGTACCTGAAGAATATGACTCTGAGAGTCATCTTCATAGAAGAGTCTGTATGTTTTTAGATCCCATGGATCTAGTCAGACGTATATACATTTTTGCTACAGAGAATGTCTTCTGCTGGATTTTCCTAAATGTGAGGTCACTCTGATCCACTTTGGCCCATCTCAGTGATATACACACTGGTTATCACTGTGTTCCATATTTTACATTTGTCTTGGCCCTGGTGATGGTGACCTATAGGTCAGAGATCTGTGTACTATGTTTCCCAAAATAAAACATGATGACTAGTCACTCAAATGACTATTATTAGTCATTTAATAGGAATGTCTTTATAATTTAAGCGACTTAGCCCTAAACTGCAAAAACCCAGGTTGGGTTGACTGGGATGATTTATGTAAGTCCTCATAAAATATGAGCTGCAAGAACAGTAAAGATCCTCCAGCTTCTCAGTACTCATTGATTGGTAGAATGAAAGATAGTGGTTTCTCCCCTTGAAAGACTTTTATCTAATCTGACAATACTGTTTTATGGGAGAAACCCAGAGAGACTGGACAAATTATCAAAGGTTTCAGAGGTGATAAATTGTAGAACCAGGACTAGAACCAAGATCACCTGTCTTCCAGGTCAGTGCCTCATTGTCTCCAGTTTATTTACGTACTTTTGGCATCAGTAAGTCAGAAAATTTATATGACAACTATAGGCTAAGCTGATTTTGTCATTAAAATGAATAAAGTAATTTATTAACTACTTTCTTGTTATTTTGGTCATTTTGGACACAGGTTCAAACTGTCAAAATATCCAATTGATTTCCTGTAAGACAAGGTCACATAGCAATTTGGGAAAGAAACGCTCCACAAATAATCAATCCATTACCCAACTTTCACTGAGTAATTTTCCAACTACTATACTGCGCTTTAATAATAGTATGAAAAGTTATATACTAGTTCCAGTTTCAGGGAAAGGGCTGGAGTCTGATCTATCAATTGCAACTTGATTGAAATATTTGTGGTCTGTATTTTAGTGGAAAATCACTGAGAGCAATGGCATGGAATAAATTTGCCCTGCTAATGGAAAAACCAATAGTGGTATAGAATTGAAAATCCAATCATGTCGCCTGCTTGTGAATGAAACATACAGATTGAAAGGTGGGGAAGGATCCGGCCATAGCACCTGAATCACACAAAATTATAGGTTTGGTTTACAAATTGCTGCTTGGGATGCATTTACATAATAACAAGTGATGGCCTGTGCTGAGGCCAAGAAAGCATTTCCTCTCCTTGCACCTTGAAGAGGACAATGTCCCTGGGCACTACTTGGTTGGAAATCACTTAGAGTCTACTCTAGTCACTGTACCAAGCCAGAGTTTGGGCTTTGGACCGCTAATTCTAGAGTTGAGATTTGTTTTCATGATGTTATCCTTCCTGTTTTTGGATTAATCACCTGATACTTGGATTGCTTCCTGTCTGTCTTTGGGATAAAAGCCTCTAATCCTTTGCTGATTGACATTTGAACTTGCTGCAATAACTATATTTCTACTCAATGTCATTATTGTCCCTCAGCATGCTTGGAACAGAGCTGCCTTTTTACTACTCTCTGTCTTGCTGTGAGGGTCCTAGCTCCTGTATTGTCTACAGGCTAACTTGTGAAATCATTGACCTTAGGGTGAGTACCTGTGTGTGAGTGGTGTGTATGTATGCATACATGCTCTACCTGTCTACTCTGAGACATTACTGTGGTCTTGCAAACATCTGGTTACAATCATGTCTCAGGAGCTGGAATTTGCGAATGGGAAGGCCAGCACTATTGAACTTGAGGCAATTTCTTCAGGTTTCCTCCACCTTTCTTATGTCTTCCTTTCTAACACCTCAAGAAATTTCAGAAATTCTCTCCAAGCTTCCAGCAGCATTTTCAATCTTGGGAATGGACTAGCTTAAACTCTTTTTCTTCCTTCCCTCCAATTTGGTGAAAGCCAATTTTAAATCACAAAGAAAAAGTCTTGACCAAAGAAAACATAAGCAATAGTATGAATTTCTGCTTCCCTGCCACATGAAAAAGTGGGAATCCCTTAGCCATATGTACTTTCTCCATCCGCTTTGCCAGAATCAGACGACTTCAAGTTTCTCCCAGGAGAATGTCTAACGCTGAGACATCACAGGGGATGACTTCCATGCTCACTGAGAACTGGTTTTCTTACCCAGCCCAGAGAGAAACTACTATTTTCTCTTTTTCAAGAAGAAAAAGGGGAAGTTTCCTCTAATTGTATCATCAAAAAAATGGAAAGCTGCATACCTGATGCTGCTAAAATTACCCTGTGCTCTTGTTCACATATCAATGTCACCTCTGCTGCTGAGGTTTCTCTTTCATCCCAAAGATCACAATTATAAAGGTCAAGGACATGATACACAAAAGTACCTACCGGCCAATGTGCAGGACACTCTAGGTGGTGTTAACACTGTCACCACGGTCCAGCACTAAGGCCCCAGCAACATTAATATTATTATGATGATCACCATTGTCATCAGAGCTTCAGTTAATGTCTTACAATCTCAGGCTTTTTTTTTTTTTTTTTTCTTTTTTTTTTTAAAGATTTTATTTTTTCCTTTTTCTCCCCAAAGCCCTCCGGTACATAGTTGTGTACTCTTCGCTGTGGGTCCTTCTAGTTGTGGCATGTGGGATGCTGCCCCAGCGTGGCCCGATGAGCAGTGCCATGTCCGCGCCCAGGATTCGAACCAACGAAACACTGGGCCGCCTGCAGCGGAGCGCGCGAACCCAACCACTCGGCCACGGGGCCAGCCCCCAATCTCAGGCTTTTAAAGAACTTACTGGAAAACACTCCTTTAACTTATTCATTTCTTGAAGACCTCTTTGAAACATGCCGAAGATTTTCCATTGCCCTTAGGATCAGAATCACCAGGCTAGGGACCTTGTCAGTTTTCTCTTAGGTGCCTCTGCAGTATCTAGCAGAGGGCCTGGCCCATCGTAAATGATCAGTACATGTTTTTGAGTTTATGAACCAAATCATCTTGCTGTAGGGCTTTCCTGTATATCTGTGGGATTGGTTACACTCTGAGACACAATGCTATTTTTAAAGCTGCCCTTCTTTTCAGAGTTTGATCCATTATTTTCATTTCAAACCTCAACAATGAGTTTGTCTCAAAACAGTAGGCATATTAGCAGCGGCCTTGTAGTTCTCCAGGCACACTTGGATCTTAATTTGGAAGGAACTCAAGCTTAAATTGTAACAAGTGATACATTGTTCATTTGTGTGTCTGCTTCTCTCACAAAATTCCAGTCTTCTTGAGGTTTGAAGTTTTCTTTTATTCCTGTGCTCTGGAGCCTGGCACACATACTGGCTAAATAAACAAAATGTGTAGGGAGTGTGTGTGTGTGTAAGTGTGTGTGTGCATAGTCTTTTCCCCAGGTCGTGTCCTTGAAGCTTTCTTTACTGAATGCTGAATAAAGTGGAGGCATAGGCCACAATAACTGGAGATCTGCCCAGGTGGTCCCGTCTCACATTTTATGTTAAGAATGGTGAAAAGGGAACCCTATATAGTATTGATGGGAATGTAAATTAGTCCAACCACTAAGAAAACAAAAAATTAAAAATGAATCTACAGTGCGATCCAGCAATTCCACTTCTGGTAACAAAAGGAAATGAAAATAGGATTTCAACTAGATATATGCACATAAATGTTTACTGTAGCATTATTCACAATCGCCAAGATATAGAAACAACTCTAATGCCCATCAATGGATGGATAAATAAAAAATATGTGGTGTATATATATATATACAGTGGAATATTATTCAGCCATGAGAAAGGAGGATATCTGGCCGTTTGCAACAACATGGATGGACCTTGAGCACATTATGCTAAGTGAGATGTCAGACAGAGAAAGATAAGCCCTGTATGATACCACTTATATGTGGAATCTCAAAAAGTCAAACCTGTAACAAAACACAGTAAAATGGTGGTTACCGGGGGATGGAGAGTGGGAGGGCAAGATTGATACTGTTTAAGGGTACTACTTGTAATGAATAGTAAATAAGCCATGGAGATCTAATGCACAGTATAGTGAAGATAGGCAATAATATTGTACTATGTGATGTAATGTTATAAATATTGCTTCAACGGCAATTATATTACAATATATGAATGTATCAAAGTAACATGCTCTATACCTTTAAATCTGCAAAATGCAACATGTCAAATTTACTAAATAAAAAAAGTCACTCTAGATTTGGTTTAGAAACCCGTATTTCACTGCTTTATTTAGCTGCACAGAAGTAGAGGGAAGTGCATGAAGTGAAACAACCCAAACTCAAAGCCCATCCTTGTACTGGTGAGTAGCTCCACGGGTTTCTACTTAGTAAGGTGAAGTGTGAAGAAATCCTATCGTGAGAGGTCAGGCAATATGACTTTTAGATGATGACAGGGACCATATGTCATGGACCCCAGCCTCGCTCACAGTCATGGAAGGACCTGGACTGGAAGTGTAGCTAAAACCGACCTTTAGGTTCACGTGAGTGAAATAAAAGATTTGTCTCTATTATTTTCTTTGACTTTTGTTAGTTTTTACTCTTTCTCTACTTTTTTTATTTTTAGCTTTCTCTTTCATTCTCACAAGGAACACCTAAAACCGTAGAACATCTACTATGTGCAAAGCCTGAAAGTATATACTTTTAAATAAAGAAATGGGTGAGAAGTGGGTGAGCCCTTGACATCAAATAGCTTCTAATAAGTGTATGTATGTATGTGTGTGTGTGTGTGTGTGTGTGTTGCTATGGGGAAGGGCATGGAGAAGGAAAGAAACCCACTGAATACAGGAAAGCAATTGTATGGCCCAGTACCAAGAACTTCCATTGGAGAATTATGTAATAGATGATAGAAGTACAGGAAGCTTTGTGCCTCAATTTCTGTCTGTATAGAATGAGAAAGTAGGGTTAAAATATCTGGATTACTGCAGTGAATTCCTCGTTGGTTTCCCCATCTCCTATTTCATCCTTGTCCAGGCTCTTTTCTCCATTTTCAGAAAACTCTTTCTTTCTTTTATTTTGTTTCTTTCAGCTTTATTGAGATATAATTGACAAATAAAATTGTAAGATATTCAAAGCGTACATCATGATGATTGGACGTATGTATACATTATGAAAAGATTCCCTCCACATCCATTACCTCACATATTTATCTTTTTTTTCTTTTTGTTGAGAACATTTAAGTTCTATTCTCTCAGCAAGTTTTTTTTTTCTGCTTTTTCTCCCCAAATCTCCCCAGTACATAGTTGTATATTTTAGTTGTGGGTCCTTCTAGTTGTGGAATGTGGGATGCTGCCTCAACATGGCCTAATGAGTGGTGCCATGTCTGCGCCCAGGATTTGAACCAGTGAAACCCTGAGCCGCCAAAGTGGGGCGTGCAAACTGAATCACTCGGCCACGGGGCCGGCCCCTCTCTTAGCAAGTTTTGATTATACAATACAGTGTTATTAACTATAGTCACCATGTTATACAGTGGATTCTCAGAGCTTACTCATCTTATAACTGAAAATTTGTACCTTTTACCAACTTCTCCTTATTTCCCCCAGCCCCCAGCCCCTGGCAACCACTTTTCTACTCTGTTTCTATAAGTTTGACTTTTTTTGTTTTTGGATTCCACATATAGGTGTTACCATCTCATATTTTCCATTCTCTGTCTGACTTATTCCACTAGAACATTTCTTAAATGCATTTCTCACTTGATCTTTTCCTTGATCAATGAGTTTCAGGATAAAGTCCTCAGCTCAAAATAATCTTGTATGCACTCTCTCTTAACTTGTGTCTTCAAACATGGCTGCAACGATTCACTTATGAGCCATGACTCCCCCT
Source organism: Equus przewalskii (assembly GCF_037783145.1). Classification (NCBI taxonomy): domain Eukaryota; kingdom Metazoa; phylum Chordata; class Mammalia; order Perissodactyla; family Equidae; genus Equus; species Equus przewalskii. The sequence continues at coordinate 19,849,244 of NC_091844.1, forward strand.
TAGTGCTTTCATAGTTTAGCATTTACGCATACTATTGCTCTGCCTGGAACGCCCTTGTCTTTTCATCCCCAGCTAACTTCCAATTTTTAAATTATCTTTTAAGATTCAAAATACAATCTGTTTATTCTTTTCCACTAAAAGACTGGTTAGCTGCTTATCTCCTGTATTCCTACAGTACAGCATATTTGTCTTTTCACTGGTTATCAAAGACTGTTATTTGATATAGCGAATGACTATTTTATATGTTTAAACTAAGTATTATTATTTATTAGTGCTGTGGAGTGGATTCCAACTCCTGGCAACTCTATGTACAGCAGAGTGGAACCCTACCTGGTCTTTCTGCCCCATCCCCTCAACTTCCAGCACTATATTGAACAATGCACCACTGGAGTTCATAGGGTTTTCATGGCCAACTTTTTCAGAAGTGGGTGGGCAGGTCCTCCTTCCTAGTCTGTCTTAGCCTGGAAGTTCTGCTGAAACCTGTCCACCATGGATGAGCCTGCTGGTATTTGAAATACCAGTGACATAGCTTTCAACATCACAGCAACACACTGTCACCAAAATATGGAAACCGACAGATGGGGTGGTGTGGTTCCCTGACCTGAAACGAATCTGGGCTGAATCAGTGAGAAGGCTGAATCTTAACCACTAGACCACTGGGGCTGGCTAAGTATTACTATTATTCACATTATTATTGCTTTATTTTTAAAGAATAGCCACCATTAACTGAGCTCCTTCAATGCATAAGGGAGGAAAGTGCTGTGGTCTCCACTATAACATATAGCTACAAGGACTAAGAATTTCACATTTGTATTTTGAAAAGCCTTTATCGAGCTATATTTCTCTATTTGATTTGCTCTCAATCACTTTCTTTAATTGGCTATGGTATCCCATTTCATTTAAAGATCTAGCAGGGGAGAGAAAGGGAGAACTGAGAGAAGACAAGTACTGAGTACTGTGTCAGAGCGGGTAAAAGCATGTTCAAGGTTCCACTCCCACACACACACCCACACACAAGGTCTCAGGAGAGGCAGCTGAGGAAGCCCTCAGCAGTGGGAAGACCCCAGATAAAGAGATCTGTGAACCTAGATGCCTGGGCTAGGAATGCAAATATGCATAAGAGCGTGGCTGACTCCTTGGCTGCAATTCCCTTTAGACACTGTCAGACACCAGCTGTGCCAACCTGTTGTTGGTAGGCCAGCTTTCCTCTGTGAAGCTTGCTAGGTAAAGTCATTGAATTGCCTATGATTGTGCCTGGAAAATCACACATAGTCTTTTTAACCAGGGGTTTACTCTTCAACTGTCTATTAGGCTCATTCTAGGCACTCCTTTTGGGCAATATACTTACACTGGTTTCAGGAAAACCTAAGGAATGTTTGGCTCGGATCTCTTTTATCTTTTCTCCAATAAACCCTGGGAATGTGGTCAGTTCCCTCTGCAGCCTTCTCTTCTTGTGCTGGCACTAGAGCAGGTGGGGAGCAATAGTCTTTCATGTGTAGCCTTCTTCAGTCATGGGGCCTCCTGGGTTCACAGCTCAAGGTCTAGTGTGGTCCCATTGAAGCCTTTCATACTGACTTTGATGTAAGAGGGAAGCACTCATCCCCATCCCTCATAGGAGGGGATATTATGCTGCAGTACTGCATTTTGTTCCAAAGAAATTCTAACACCAAGCTCCTTCAACTTCAACAATTCTATAACTATGAAATGAGTATAGATATGAGGGTTATCAAAAAACAGGTTTTTGTTATCTTCTTTGCAAGTTCCGCATAGCACCTTAAATATGAGAATATTTGCCACACTATATTATGTTCTTCCTTTTGGGAAACTAGCTGAGATAAAGTGTAAGCATCCCATTACACTTAAAGCATTGCTGAGAAGAAAATAACTTCAGTATTCAATCCTGATTTTACAGCTAAGAAAAGGTCCCAAGAAGTGAAATATTGTTTTAACCAATGGTATGCATTTTATCAGCTTGCAGGGGCCTTAATTGTTTATATTTAATTTCACTAGTCATCCCTACCTAGTTTTACTAACTGTATGTTTTAGGGGAGAATAAATAAGGACTTTGAGCCTCAGTTTCCTCAATTTTAATCTAATTTTCTGTTAGGGTTAAAGGAAATAATGTAAGTGAAGTTGGTAGCAGGGAGCTGATCCATCATGTATACCAAAAGTATAAGCATGGTCCTTCCCTTACTCTTTTTCTCCATGCTCTCTCTCTAAATCTACATGCATTTCTAAAAATTCCTAACAGAGTTTTAAGATATTTATGGGATAAATTTTGAGACCTCTTGTTCTAATGTAGGCCCTAGGGAAGAAACAAGATACCTGGAGGGAGGATCGTTGCATTTGAATGTGAAGAGAGGAGAAAATATCATTTCAAAAATTCTGTGAGGGTGAGAAACCAAAAGGGGAGGTGAATGTCTGGGATAGAGATGCCAACAGCAGTGAAGGGGAAGATGTTAGCACAGCACTGAAGTCTGTAAACTAGTGGACAGATCAATGGTCTCAGGCGACTAATGATTGATCTATGAGCAGGGCTTGTTTTGTAAATGAATGACTTGGAATGACACTAACCTGATCATTTAGACTCTGAACACACAGATGCAGATTAAAAAATAAAAAAAATATTAGACAAGACAGCTGAAGAATGGCAGTGCCTGGGAGGCATCAAATGGATCATTTATTGAGTAGATGACTTATACGCACTATAAGTAAATGGCATAACTCAGTAAGTAGGAGCAAATTGGATTTCTTGTTTTCATTTTCATATATATATTTCCTCCAATTGGAAGAAGATTATTTTTGGTTCTGCAATTCTCACTGCTTACCTATGGAAAAAGAATTTTGTTAAGAATTATTGCCTACTGGGAAATTTCAGGTTTGTCAAACATCTGGTGATCATCTCGCAAGAAGGATGTAATTCCAATGTGAAATTAATTCTGAGCGTGTATCACTCCTGGTCCTAAGTTCCTCTCCAGATGTAATTAGGCACATCAGGAATAACAAGTTATATCTTCCTGAAATGCCAATTGTCTTGACCAAACACCTACCATGAGTCACTATAACAGTAAACTATACCGAATGTGTCTTTTTACACTCTCCATAAAATGGCTTGCTAGCTTCAATGAAGCTATATTTCCTAATATTCCTCATCTTTCTTCTGTTCTATTTAGAGATGCCATTTTATCAGTGGTGCTGGGACCAGTGGACTCAAGTGTTGATTCAAGGATCAACTGGTCTGACTTGGCATTAGGCATGCTTGTCCATGTGGAAGGAGTGAAAGGGAGAAAGAAATTTGAACTTGATTTGAAAAGCCTCTGTGTGGACATTGGACAGTGCTGCATAGAATTTGCTTGACTCCTAACTGATTTCAGGTCATGATTCCCCCATAGTCAGCTCAGAGGTGGATCTTTAGGACTAGGAGTTCTGCTCTGAAACACCAGGCTTCAAAGCTCTCATCTGGACATCTGAAATAAAGATCTCAATGGACAGTCTCAACAGAACAATAGGTAAAGTACATAAAAAATAGGGAGTTGAAAAACAGAACAATAGAAATTGCTCAATTTGAAAAGCAGAGAGAAAATAGATTAAAAAAAAAAAAGAATAGAGGCTCAGGGATGTGTGGGACTGTAACAAAATATCTCATATTTGTGTCATTGAAGTCCCAGAAGAAGAAGAGAAAGAGGACAGGGTTGGAGAAATATTCAAAGAAATAATGGTTGAAAATTTCCTAAATTTGACAAGTCATAAATGTACAAATTCAAAAAGTTGAGTGAAGAGCCAGCCCTGATGGCCTGTTGGTTAAACTTTGGCATGCTCCACTTCTATGGCCCTGATTTGGTTCCTGGGCATGGAACCACACCTCTCGTCTGTCAGTAGCCATGCTGGGGTGGCGGCTCACATAGAAGAACTAGAAGGACTTACAACTAGAATATATAAGTATATACTGGGGCTTTGGAGAGGGAAAAAAATAAAACAAATAAATAAAAGCTGAGTGAACATTAAACAGGAGAAACCCAAAGAAATTCACACCAAAACACCTTATAGTCAAACTTCTGAAAACTAAAAACAAAGAAAAAAAATCTTGATTCAGTGAGAGAAAAACACCTTAACTATAGCAGTGGATTTCTCATCAGAAACCACAAAGGCCAGAGAAGTGGCAAAATATTTTTCAAGAGCTGGAAGAAAAAAATCCATCAACCTCAGAATCCTAAATCCAGCAAAAGTGACATTCAGGAAGGAAGGAAAATAAAGATAATCTCAGGTGAAGGAAAACTAAACGAATTAGTTGCTAGCAGACCTGCTCTGAAAGAATGACTAAAGGAAGTTATCTAAATGGAAAGGAAACAGTAAAAAGTGAATCTTGGAACATCACCAAGAAATAGGGAAATGACAAACAAAAATGATTAAACACAATAGACTCTTTTCTGCACTTGAGTTCTGTATTTGAGTTGTAATTTATGTTTGATGATGAAGAAAAAGTATAATACTGATATGGTTCTAAATATATAAAGAGGAATCATTTAACACAATTAAACTATAAACATGGGAGGGTAAAGAGATGTAAAGGGAGGTAAGGTTCTACACTTCACTTGAACTGTTAAGATGATCACATGAGTAGCCTTGGATCGTGGACTTTATATGATATAAACCTAAGCAAGCTATGCAAAAAACACTGTATGTAAATCAAAATGGAATTATAAAACATGTTCAAGGAACTCACATGAAGGAACTTAAAAGAAAAGGATAAATATTTTAAAACCCAGAAAGAACAAAGAGAAAACAAAAATTAAAATGGCAGATTTAAACTTTAAATTATCAATAATTAAATTAAATATAAATGATCTAACTATAGCAGTTAAAAGACAGAGAATGGAAGTAAGGATTGAAAAAAATCGCCCACCTATATGAGGTCTTGATATCTACCAGAAACTTACTTCAAATACAAGGTTATAAGCAAGTTGAAAGTAAAATAATATGTATTAGTTTCATAGGGCTGCTGTAACAAATTGCCATAAACCAGGAGGCTTAAAACAGCCGAAATTTATTGAATCACCATTTTGGAGGCTAAAAATCTGAAATCAAGGTGTTGGCAGTGCTGTTCTCCCTCAAAAATCTCTAGAGGAGAATCTTTTCCTGTTTCTTCCAATTTCCAGTGGTTCCAGATGTTCCTTGATTTGAGGTCATGTAACTCCAATCTCTGTCTCTGTCTTCACATACCCTTCTCCTCTGTGGTCCTTCTTCTCTTCTGTCTGTTATAAAGACACCTGTCATTTGATTTAGGGTACACTCAGGTAATCTAGGATGATCTCATCTCAATATCCTTAACTACATTACATCTGCAAAGACTTTTCCCAAATAAGGTCTCATTCAGTTTCCAGGGCATGGGCATATCTTTTTAAGGACCACCATTCAAGATGCTACAGGATGGAAAAAGATATTATCACTCAAAAATTAATAATATAAAGCAGGAATGGCTATATTGTCAGCTAAATTAGACTTCAGAGCAAAGAAAATTACCAGAGAAGAGAGGACTATCATATAATGATACAAGAGGTCAATCTCCAAGAAGACATTATTGACCCTAAATGTGTATGTACCAAACAAAACACCTGCAAAATATATGAAACAAAAACTGATAAAATTGAAATGAAAAATAAACTAATCCATGACTATATTTAGAAACTTAGCAACCCTCTATCAATAATTGATGGGAAAAGCAGATGGCAAATCATCAAGGATCTAAAGTAACTCAATAATACCATGAACCAACAGGGTCTAATCAATATTTATAGAACACTACACCCAATAACAGCCGAATACTCATTCTTTTCAATTATCTACAGAACATAAACCACGATGAACTACATCCTGGTTTATGAAACAAAAACAGACAAATTTAAAAGGAATGAAATTACAGAGCATATCTTCTGGCCACAATAGAATTAAACTGGAACTCAATAAAAGATAACAAGAAAATCTCTAAAGAATTGGAAACTAAACAACACATGCCTAAGTAATTGATGATTCAAAGAGGAACTTTCAAGGGACATGAAAAATTCATTGATGTGAATTAAAATGAAAATACAGCATATCAAAATTTTTGGAAAACAGATAAAGCAGTGATCATAGAGAAATTTATAACACTAAATGCATACATTGGATAACAGAAAAGTTTCTTATCAATAACTGAAGCTCCTATCTCAAAAACCTATAAAAATGAGCAAAATAAACCCAAGGCAAACAGAAGGAGGGAAATAAGAAAGCAGGAATTATTGAAACTAAAAAAAAAACAAAGAGGAATTTTAAAAATCACAATGGAGAAATTAGTGAAAAAAGGAATTGATTCTTTAAAAAAATTAATAAAATTTACAAACCTCTAGCAAGATTGACAAAGAAAAAAGCAAGAAGACATGATTTATCAGTATCAATAATAAAACAGGGTTATCACTACAGATATTGCAGGCCACAAAAGGATAAGAGAACACTATGAACAAATTTACACATAACTTTGACAACAATAGTTCATAGATCAGTGGACCAATTCCTTGAAAAACATACCCTAGCACAATTGACTCAATATGAAATAGATTATTTAAATAGCTCTAAACTATTAAGGAAATATAATTCAAGTTTAAATACTCTCCCCCCCAAATATCACTTGGCTGAAATGGTTTCACTTGAGAATTCTTCCAAATGTTTGAAGAATTCACCACGTTACACGTCTTTTCCAGAAAATCAAAGAGTAATAAACAATTCTGAATTTATTCAATGAAACAAATATTATTCTGATAAAATGAGACTGGGACAATATGAAAAAAAGAAAATGGCAAATTGCCAATGTCCTTCATGGATATAGGTGTACTTATCCTTAAAAAATGTATTATCAGATATAATTAAACAGTATATGAAAATAATTATGTAACGCCCAAGAGGAGTTGGTTCCAGGGGTGCAAAGATTCTTCAATATTGGAAAATAAATCAATATAGTCCATCATATTAAGCACAGTTAACATATTAACAGCATATCAGTATGATATGAAGAAAAAATTATATGATCATATCAATCAATGAAGAAAAAGCAGTTGATAAAATTTAAGAATCATTCTGATTTTTAAAAATTTCAGAACAATAGGAATATGGAGTAACTTCTTCAATCTGTTAAAGAACATCTAACAAAAAAAAAAAAAACCTATACTTACCAGTATATTTAATGGTGGAATACTGAATTCTTTCTCACTTAGACCAAGGAAGAAGACAAGGATGTCACTCTCACTGCTCTCAGTCAACGTGGTGCTGGAAGTTCTACATAGCATAATTAGACAAGAGGAGGAAATAACAGGTATATTTATTGGAAAGAAAGAAATAAACTGTCCCTATTTGTGGATATCATGATTGTCTGTTTGGAAAATCCCAGGGAATCAACAAAACCTCCTAGAACTAAGAAGTGAGCTAAGCAATGTCCAGTATACTAGATCAAAATTCAAAAATAATAATAAATTTTACTTCTGTATGCTAGCAATGAATACGTGGAAACCAAAATTAAAAATAAAAAATCACTTACAATCTCTCAGAAAAGAAATGACCTCTGTAGGCACATATCAAACAAAACATGACATTTATTCTCAAAACTGCAAAATGCTAACAAAAGAAATCAAAGAAAAATCTAAATAAATAGATAGACCTCCACATCTTCAGGGAGTTGACGATTTGGAAGATTCAATATAATAAAGATGCTAATTCCCCCACATCGATATACAGATTTAACACAATTCCTATCAATAGCCCAGTAAGATTTTTTTGTGGATATAGACAAGATTATTCTAAAGTTTATGTAAATAGACAAATGGACTAGAATACCAAAACCAATATTCTTTAAAAAATAATAAAGTTGGAGAAATCAACCTACCCTATTTTAAGACTTAGCTACAAGTAATCAAGACGGTGTGTTTTTGGCAGAGGCTAGACATATAGATCAATGGAATGAAATAGAGAACCTAGAAAGAAACCCACATATATGCCCAGTTGATTTTTGAGAAAGATGCAAAGGCAATTCAATGGAGGAATGATAGCCTTTTAAATAATGGCTGCTGGAGCAATTGAATATCCACAGGCAAAAAAAGAACAAAGCAAAAAAAAAAAAGCCACTTTGACCTATGTCTCACACTTTATATAAAAATTAACTCTAGTTGGTCATAGACTGAAAACGTAAAATTATAAAACTTCTAGAGGAAACATAAGAGAAAATCTTTGGAACATAGGGCTAGGCAACAGTTCTCAAATGTGACACTAAAAGCCCAATTCATAGAAGGAAAAATTGAACTTCAGTAAAGTTAAAAACATTCACTCTGCAAAAGACAAGTCTAAGATGATGAAAAGACAAGCTAGAGAAGGAAGCAAATATTTGCAAACCACATATCTGACAAAGGACTAATCTAGAATATACAGAGAACTCTCAAAGCTCAACAGTAATAAGACAAACAATCCATTTAGAAAATGGGCAAATGATAGGAAAAGATATACACTGAAGAGGATAGAAAGATGGCAAATAAGTTCATGAAAAACTGTTCATGATCTTTAAGGAAATGTAAATTAAAAACACAGCGAGATATCATTATACATATATCCAAATGGCTAAAATAAAAAATAAAAATAGTGAGAATACCAAATGCTGACAAATAGGTTGAGAACAGGACCACTCTTACGTTGCTGGTGGTAATGTAAAATGGTACAGCTGCTCTGGAAGACAATTTGTCAGTTTCTTACAAGACTAAACATGCAACTAACAGATGATCTAGCAATCACAAACTTATGGGCATTTATCCCAGAGAATTTTAACCTTTATAGTCACACAAAAAACTGAATGTAAAAGTTTATTGTAGCTTTATTTGTGATAGCCCCAAACTGGAAACAACCCAGATGTCTTTCACTGTGTGAATGGTATATACATTCCAGGGAATACTACTCAGCAATAAACAAAGAACAAACTACTGACACTGAAAAACCTAGATGAGAAATATGCTGAGGAAAAGGAAAAAAAGCCATTCCCAAAAGGTTACGTACTATACAATTTCACTCACATAACATTTCTGAAATAAGAAAATGATGGAAATGGAGACTGGGTTATTGGTTACTGAAGGTTGAAGAAGGGATTAAAGCAGGCAGAAAGAGTATGGTTATAAAAATGCAAGGTGAGGGATCATTGTTGTCATGGAAATGTTGTGTTTCTTGACTGTATCAATGCCAATATCCTAGCTGTGATATTGGCTTATAGTTTGCATGCTGTCACCATTAGAGGAAATTAGATAAAAGGTACATGGACTCTGTGTGTATTATTCCCTACAACTGCATGTGAATCTACAACTTTCTCAAAACAAGTTTAATTTTAAAAAGTGAAATGAATATAGGCAACTGATCTTTGACAAAGGAGCAAAGGAAACACAATGGAGAAAAGATAATCTTTTCCACAAATGATACTGAATCAACTAAACATCCACATGAAAAAAATGAATCTAGGCACAGGCTTCACACATTTCAAAAAAGTTAACTCAAAATGGACCATAGACCTAAATGTAAAATGCAAAACTATAAAACTCCTAGAAGAGAATATGAGAAGATCCAGATCAACTTGGGCATGGCAATGACTTTTTTAGAAACAATACAAAAGTTTCATGAAACAAATAATTAGTAAGCTATACTTCATTAAAATTAAAAACTTTTGCTCTGTGAAAGACATTGTCAAGAGAAAGAGAAGACAAGCCAGACTTGGGGAAAATATTAGCACAAGACATATTTGATAAAGGACTGTTATCTAAAATATGCAAAGAGCTCTTATAATCCAATAATAATAAACAATTCAATTAAAAATGTGCAAAAGACCTGAAAAGATACCTCATTGAAGATAAACAGATGGCAAGTAAGTATATGAAAAGATGTTCCTCATCATATGTCATTAGGGACATGCAAATTAAAACAGCAATGAGGTATCACTACATACCTATTAGAACTCCCAGCACCTGGAACACTGACAACACCAAATGCCAGCAAGGGTGTGCAGCAGCAGGACACTCATACATTGCTGATGGGAGTGCAAAATGGTACAAGCACTTTGGAAGACAGTTTGCAAATTTCTTGTAAAACTAAACTTCTCTTACCATATAGCCCAGCAATCATGTTCCTTGGTATTGACTCAGATGAGTCGAAAATTTATACCCTCACAAAAACCTGTACATGAATGTTTATAGCAATATTTGCAATTGCTAAAATTTGGAAGCAACAAAGATGTCCATCAGTAGGTAAATGGATAAACATCCAGACAACGGAATATTATTCAGCACTAAAAAGAAATGAACCAGCAAGCCGTGAAGTGACATGGAGGAACATTAAACACGTATTACTAAATAAAAGAAGTCAATCTGAAAGGGCTACACTGTATGAGTCTAACTCTATGACGTTCTAACGAAGGCAAAACTATGGAGCTAGTAAAAGGGTCAGTGGCTATCGTGGGTTAGAGGGGAGAGAGGAATGAATGGGTGAGCACATAGCATTTTTAGGGCAGTGAAACTATTCTGTATGATAGTATAATGGTGGATACATGTCATTATACATTTGTCAAAACTCATAGACTGTACAACACGAAGAGTGAACCCTAATGTCAACTATGGACTTTAGGTGATAATGATGTGCCAGTGTAAGTTCATCAGTTGTAAAAAACATACCAATCTGGTGTTGGATGGTCACAATGGGATGGCTCTGCCTGTGTCAGGATACAGTACATGTGAACTCTGGACTTTCTTCTCAATTTTGCTGTGAACTTGAAAGTGCTGTAAAGATAAAATCTATTTAAAAGGGAAAAAATGTGAAATGAGCTAACTTAACAATGTTTTTTCCCTTTTGTTAGGCTTTTATAAGCATTATTAATACCAACCAATAGTTCATTCAAAATAATTGTTGCTAGCACAGTTCTAAATTAATTTCCTGCCAAAGACTATAATTCTCTCGTATTTTAAAATATGATCTTTTTTTAACTGTACTACTGCATTTCCTATTTTATGTAACTTAAGTCTAATTGGTTTAACAGGATTTAGTCAGCATTCCCATCGTGTGTCTGTGGTGGTTGTAAGTCAATTTTGATACATGTTTCATGAAGAAATTCAATCTTTGGGCAGATGTGCTTGAGTCAAAAATCTGCCTTTTTTAAAGTCAGGAGATGTTCATTAATTTTGACTTGTTTTATTTTCTCTTAGTTCAATAATATGTATAAGAAATGTTTTTTTGTTCAATATTATTTTTTGCTCCTTGTTACAATCTAGTGAACTGAAGAAGATGTTGATTATGTGCGACAGCTTTTCTCACTGTATGTAGCATTAAATTAATAATTTTATCTTAGATTCCCTTTCTTGAGCAGTGATGATTCTTTTACTACTTTACATATGTCTTATACATTATGTTTAGCCATTCTTACATCAGATTTCAAAGTTATCTCTGCAAATCTAGACATTTCCTTCTGTTCTGTAACATCTGCTCTGTAAATTCCATAATAAATATGATTTTAGTTAAATATTGGTACTTAGTATTCTTTTATGTAACTCCTGTCAATATCTTATTTTGTTGTTTGCTTGCCACTGTTGAATAGCATCAATTATTTGTTTTTATTACAGCACATTTTAAATTCTAATCACCGCATTCTTTTTTGTGTGTGTGAAAGTGACAATTTGAGTTCTTTTAATCAAAAACTTATTTCCGGTAACAAATACTTTCACTGGACAAAGTTTATGTCAATATTCGTTGTGAAACAGATAACAGAATTAAAGTATATATATATTTTTTTAATAGAAAAGGCTGATACTACAATATATTTTTACGTTTGAAAAATATTTTGGGTAAAGTGAAATATCGCAATCATTAATTTGGATACAGTTGGATTTTACTAGAAACATTTCACACTGTCAAAAGAATGTGAAGAATACATCCTAAGATCAAACTAGGTTTATTATCAAACTAGATCATATAGACTAAGATCATTATCCACTAGAGTCAAGCACCCTTTTAAAAAGTTTTCCTATTAAATATGCTAATTTCTTGTATGTAATTTTCTTCTTCTCTCAATGAGAAGATCAAAGCTACAGTTTTTGCTTCTGAATTGTAAATTTTATATTAATCATTCTATTTTAAATTCTCATTGTTCTGATAAAAATAGTTTTTCATTTAATAAGGAAGATAAAATTACACAAATTTTATCTAACCTCTTCAGCTTGTTTATTTAAAGAGTATTTCTTTAAATCATTTTCACTTGATCAATAACTACATCTTAATTCCTTAAATAAGGAATCTGTACTGTCCCATTTGAGAATCTTCATGGAGACTATACTCCATAGAAGGCTGGTCACTTTTGTGGTTTCAAGTTTTTAAAAATTCAAGCAGACTATGTATTAGTTTGCTATTATTGCAGAATAGGTTAGCACAAACTTAGAGGCTGGAAATTGCATCCGCTTATTATCGCATAGTTCCTGCAGGTCCGGGATTTGAGCAGGCTCACCTGGATCTTTCGCTCCAGGGCCCGTGGGGAGTCATCCAGAGCTGTGTTCTCATCTCAAGGTTCCCCTGGGATAGGATCTGCTTCCGAGCTTTCGTGGATTTTGGCAGAATTCAATTACTTTTGATCACACAAGTGAGAGACTCAGCTTATTGCTGGCCATCCCCTGGAGGCCACCCTCAGATCCTTGCCACAGGGGCTTCTCCAGCATGACCGCCTGCTTCATCAAAGCCAGCAAGGGATAGCTCCTTCCATCAAGGTGGGCATAACAGTCTCATGTAATCTAATGATGGCGAGTGACATCCCATCACCTTTGCTGTGTCCTATTGGCTAAAAATAAGTTTCAGGTCCCAACTACATTCAAGATGAGGAGATCGCACCAGTGCCAGGGATCATGTGTGTCACCTTAGAACCTGTCCTTCACAGACCACTTCTCTGAAGCTTTTGAACTTCTTTTTTCATTTTAGCCTTTCTTCTTTTCATAGCTCCATTTTCTACTTTATAATTCTATTAAAATTTCAACTTATGCTAATTTTCAATGATAAAATTATTAAAAATAAAATTCAATTGCATAGAAAATATATAAAATTTGAATATATTTTGCAAAATATTAAATTAAAGTTAGTGTAAGAAGTCAACTAAATTGAAATTATTTTCATATAGTATGTTATTTGTACTTTAAAATATCAAAAATTATGTATTAAAAGGTAAAAATGCAAATTATATTTAATAACATCAAAATTTAAAATCAAAATTATTGAAATATGGCAGCATTTTGGTTTATTTTTTAAGAAAATATGATTGGATTATATTAAATATAAAAATAAAATTATAAACGATTCTGTCATTTCATATACATTTATAAGTAATATAAACAATAGGTATCACATTTTATGCATTTTACATCTTTGCCTTCATATATGCAAAGATAAGATTAAATATAAATTGTAGAGTAGTGCAGAATATTCCTTAGCTGCTATGTCCAACTGGTGAAAACACTGTACTAGTTTATGAGTGCCTTTCAAGCCTTGAATTTGACCAGGAAAAGAGGTAATAAAATGGATGGTGAGCTAAGAAAGAATACTTCTTTACATAAAATCCTATTACCTTTATACTGAGAAAAATGATTGTAAAATTAATTTATCTATTCTATGATGAAGAGCTTCCACTTCTCAAAACTTAATTTCACTTAGAAGCAATGTCTGTCTACAGAGCTGGAAGTTGCACAGCACACAAAACTTTATGGCAGTGGGACACAGTGACCCCTGTTTTGAGGAATTAAGACTCTTGCCTAACGGTCTTAGTCATTAGTCACAAGTGAAGAGAGCAGATTTTTTGGGTTACAGATCATACTGTGTTAGTCCTGATTTATCCTTCTGTTCTCTAATAATTTTATTTATTTATATTTATTTATTAACAATACAATTTATTATTTTTATTTATAATTTGTCAATATGTGGGGCCTAGAGTAAAATTTTCTTGTCTGGTTCTAAGAGTAATACTGATGAAGACCACTAGGAAAAGATTCTACAAAGTACGCAAACATATCCTTCAGCTGAAAAGATTGATTCAGAAATTGGGGAGGTCCAGGAACTGTCCCTAAAGGTGGACTCACTGCTGGGGAAAACCAAAGAGCTCTCGAAATCAGAGGACTCATCACTTTCCCTCTTATTTGCTACGTAAAACCTTCCATGGGCCTTAGTCTCCACATCTGCTAAAAGGAGGTGAGGGTAATCCCAGTGATGATGATGGAGAAAAATATTTAACAGCAGATAAAATAAGAAAATGTAAAGTGAAGATTGATGGTAAAAATTTTGATCCCATCAAGCTCTGCCAAACTATTGTTCTTGACAAAAATATTAAAAAGGTTGAAATTTCTCTTTGATGACCTCAGTTCCCTTGTTCTGTTATTGCTTTCTTTTCCACATGGCAAAGTTCTCAAGTTTGTTAGTCCCTAAAGGTCTACAAATACTTCAAAAATTTCTCTTTCATCCTCCACACCAACTCCTATTTTCAGGAAATAAACTGATTTTCAATTTCATCCTCAAGAGAGATGAATAAAACAGAGTATGATGTTCCCTGTTTCAGAGGACTTTACATTTTCAAAGGCATATTCCTTAGCCAAAGGAATGGATTTCTAAGTTGGAATTTGGGGCATCAGGGAATGGGAGGAAACAGTTTCACTTGGGGAAAGAGAAGAGTGGTTGTCAATCTGCTGAAGTGACTCCTCGGTGATTTCTCTGATCATCTCTGAGACTTGACCTGGTCATATCTCACTATTATGTAGATTCACCAACCAACACGTGACGTCACTCCTTTATGATCAAACTGTGTTAAATTTCCATGACAAAATTCATATAATATTTGAGACGAGTATAAGACTTTCTTTTCAGGCGTCTCACAATGAATAGCAAAGAGAGATCTGTGAAAGGTTGGGGAGGGAGAGGTAATTATCCGACATGTTGGTGGTTGCCCACCCTGTAGATGTCTGGGGCCTAGCGTGTTCTGGATCTCCATGGATTCTTTCCCTCAGGGATTTCTCAGCAGAACTTTGATGCTGGTCTGGTTTATTTATGCACCAGAAGCCAGGGAAAGTAGACTTAAGCAATCAGAGCACCACCATTCTCTGTTCTGTGCTGTTTCCACAGGAGAAAAATATCAGAGGTAGAAGGTGAATTGGAAAAGTAAGAAAAAAAAATCCAAAGATCTTTAAGTTACCATAGTGGCCTGTTCCATTCTAAATAAGACATTTTTGTTTATTTTCCATTATATCCTATTGTAGGTTCACCTATTCTCAGGGAATATTCACTCTAGGCTGTTGCCATCAGTAAAAATCACTGAAATATAGGAGAGAATTACTCAAACACTCACACAACAAGCTGGCACTGCCACCTTCTGAGGCTTGGAGACTTTAAATGTGCTTCTGTTGTCTCTTTCATCTTTATTCTCCTTTAGTCCTTCACAAACCTAATGGGAAGGAGAAATGTTGTAACTTATTTTCTGAAAGATCTGAAAACATAGTAGAGCATTACTTCAAAACTGTGAAAATCAGATTTGATTTTTAAACAAAGTTTTAATAAAGTGAGGGTGGTGTTGATATGACTTTAGGGAAATCAGAAACATAGACGCAAAATTCTCCCCATAATAATATTTCTTCTATCTTCTAGCTGATACTTATATTCTGTGCCTTGAACCTAATTTGATTAATTTGAAGCTGCATCCGTCATTATTCCCATACCTCATAGATAACTGCTATCTTGACTTCTTACACCATAGATTTGTTTGACCATTTTTGAACTTTACATAAATGGAATCATATAGTATGTACTTGTTTGTGTCAGACTTTCTCCATTCAAAATTACGTTTGTTGGATTATTTCCTACTATTGCTTGTAGTTGTAGAGTGTTCTTTTATTTACTGTACAGCAATCCATTGTATTAAATTAAAGGTGAGTTTTGAAAGACAGTATGAGAAAACTGGCTTACAACTAGTTTAGGGAAGTATATAATACTTGGTACTTCTCCAGTGGTCTTCTCTACATTCTGCTGTTTGAGCACAGGAGACCTCTCTACTCAAGAGTTCTACCAAAAAAAAAAAAAAAAAAAAAGCATACCACCACCTAACAACATAGCCCAAAAATACATGAAGCAAAATGACAGAATTGAAGCGACAAATAGACAGTTAAACAATAATAGTTGGAGACTTCAAAACCCAAATTTCAATAATTGATAGAACAAACAGAAGAAAGATAAACAAAGAAATAGAAGAGTTGAACAATAACATAAGTCAATTAGATGTAACAGACGTTTATAGAACACTTCACCCCAAAACAGCGGAATACACATTCTTTTCAAGTGTACATGGAACATTCTTCAAGATAATCCATATATTAGGCCACAAAACAAGTTTTGATAAATTTTTCAAAAGGTTGAAATCCTTAAAGTGTCTTCTCAGAACACAATGGAGTGAAATTAGAAATTAATAACAGAAAGAAATTTGGAAAATTCACAAATATGTGGAAATTTAAAAAACACGTTCTTAAAAAAACAATTGGTCAAAGAAAAAAATATGAGGGAAACTAGAACAAGCTTTAAGATGAATGAAAATAAAAACACAACATAGAAAAACTTACGAGATGCAAAGAAAGGAGTGTTCAGAGGGAAATTCATATCTGTGTGAACCTACATTAAAAAAGAAGAAAGATGTCAAGTTAATAACCTAAACTTCCACCTTAAGGAACTAGAGAGAGTTGAGGAAATGAAGCAAAAAGAGAATAGATTTGAAGAGACCAAACTTTCAATGAAAAGTTAACACCAAATCTCAAACTCTTCCAAAAAGTAGAAGGGAACAGAACAATTTCTAACCCCTTCTATGAGGTCAGCATTACAGTGATTCCAAAGCCAGACAAAGACATCACTACAGACCAATATCACTTACAAATATAGGCGCAAAAATAATCAACAAATTTCTAGCAAACCTAATTGAACAGCATATCAAAGGATTGTATACCATGACCAAATGGGATTTATCTGAGGAATGCAAAGGGTGGTTCAACATATAAAAATCCATCAATGTAAGAGACACCATATTAATATAATGAAGGGAAGGAAAAATCACATGATCATTTCAGTAGGTGCAGGATAGGAATTTAACAAAATCCAACACCATTTCATGATAAAAACACTCAACAAACTAGGAATAGAAAGAAACATCTTTAATCCAACAAAGGACATTTATTTTTAAAATACTCAGAGCTTACATTATGCTCAATGATGTAAGACTGAAAACTTACCCCTAACTTTGGGAACAAGACAAGTGTGTGATTTTGCCATTTTTATTCAACATCACTCTAAGAGTTCCACCGACAGGATTAGTCAAGGAAAAGAAATAGAAGACATCCAAATTAGAAGTGAAGAAGTCAAACTACCTTTATTTGCAGGGGAGAAAATTGTAAATAATCCACAAAAAATATATTAGAGCTAATAAATGAATTCAGCAAAGTTGTGGGGTATAAAATTAACACACAGAAATCAGTTATGCAATGAATGAGCAATGAACAATCCAAAAATAAAATCAAGAAAGCAATTCCATTTACAATAGCATCAAAAGAATAAAATACCTAGGAATAACTTTAACCAAAGAGATGCAGGACTTATAAATTTAAAAAAATTTTAGAGAAGACCTAAAGAAATGAAAAGACACCTTGTGTTCACGGCTTGAAAGACAATATTGTTAAGATAGTAATACTTCCCAAATAGATCTACAGATTCAATGCAATCTCTATCAAAATTCCAATGGTCTTTTTTGCAGGAATGAACAAGCTGATCCTTAAATTTATATGGAATTACAAGGACCCCAAACAATCTTAAAATAATCTTAAAAATGAAGAACAAATTTGGAGGACTCCCATTTCCCAATTTCAAATCCACTGCTAAGCTACAGCAGTTAAAAAAGCATGGTATTGGCATAAGAATTGCCATATACGTCGATCAAATAGAATAGAAAGTCCAGAAGTAAACAGGTACATCTATGGTTAATTGATTTTCAACAAAGGCACCAAGACCATACAATGGGGGAAAGAATTGTCCCTTCAACAAATGCTAGGACAACTGGACAACCAAATGCGAAAGAATGACGTTGGAACCTTACCTCAAACCATATAAAAATGAAATAAAAATGGATCAGGCACCTAAACATAAGAGTCAAAACCATAAAACTCTTTGGAAAAAACCTAGGAGTAAATCTTTATGAACTTGGATTTGACAATAAAGTCTTAGATATGACATAAAAAGTACAAACAACAAAAGCAAAAAGAGACACTTTGGACCTTGAAGCTTAAGAATTTTTGTACATCAAAGGGAACTATCAAGAAAGTGAAAAGACAACTCATAGAATGAGTATTTGCAAATCATATATCTGACAAGGGGTTAGTATCCATAATTTATAAGGAACTCTTACAACTCAACAACAAAAAGACAAACAACTCAATGAACAAAGGGGCAAAAGTCTTGAATAGATGTTTTCCAAAGATATACAAGTGGCCAGCAAGCACATGAAAAGATGCTCAGCATCATTAGTTGTTAGGCAAATGCAAATAAAAACCAAAATGAGATACCACTTTACACCCACGAGGGTGGTTAGAATAAAAAAAGCAGAAAAATAACTAGTGTTGATGAGAATGTGCAGAAATTAAAACCCTCATACACTGCTAGGGGGGATTTAAAATGGTGCAGCTGCTGTGGAAAATAGCTTGCTGCTTCATCAATATGTTAAACATGGAATCGCCATTTGACCAACATTTCCTATCTTAGTTATATACCTAAGTGAATCATAAATAGGTGTTCAAACAAAACTTGTAGATGAATATTCATAGCAATATTATTGGTAATGTCCCCAAAGTAGAAATAACCTATATATCCATCAAGTTATGAAGAGATAAACAAAACACTGTGTATCTATATAATGGAATATTATTCAGTCACAGAACGGAACGAAGTTCTGATAATGCTACAGCATGGATTAACTTTGAAAACATTATGCTAAGTGAAAGAAACAAGACACCAAAGTCCAGTTGTTGTAGGTTTACAGATCTATTAAATGTCCAAAATAGGCACATCCATAGAGACAAGACGAAGACAAGGTTTCCAGTGGCTGAGTCGGGTAGTGGTAAACGATTGCTTAATGGCTACAGGACTTCTTTTTGGAGTGCTGAAATTTTCTGGAATTAGATGGTGGTGATAGTTACACAACATGGTGAATGTGCTAAACACCTCTGAATTGTACATTTTATTATGGTTACAATGGTGATTTACATGTTGTATGAATTTTACTTCAGTTTTGAAAGAAACCTGCTAGATGCAATCTTGTGAAGGGTGGTGCGAGACGGACTTGCTGCTGCAGCTGTGCACATAGTCCTCCACTGGCCTGTATCACATTTCCCTTCTCAATAATGTAAAGCCTACCACTGAAGCATGCGTCAAAATTAATAACTCTGAATTTGGAATTAGCTTCTACTAATGATGGATCTTATTAGAGGAGAGAGAAATCTAAGTGGAGTGATCAGAACTTTGCCATTAGTTTATAAAAATAAGAATGTATCTGTTTATGCAGAACTTTGTAGTTGACTAAGTATTTTCATATGCAGTATTAGAAGGCAAGGGGATAGAATAGGAAGAACGAAGAATTTGGAGTGAGAGGACCTTTAATTTGCACTCACCGAATGCTCAATTAGCCTAGTTTTGTCACCTGTAGAATGGGGATGCACAGTTCTGTCATTGAATGAATGGCAATAGCCATCACAGTAGTTGTTATTATTGTTTTTGTCTATGTTTATCTGCATGGCAACCTTTGGAGCCAGGACACTTGCCTTTTCTTATCCTACTTTTACTGATGTCAACATTGAAACCTAGAGAGAATGTTCTCCAAGGCTGTACATCCTGTAACGGGAAGGTCTGAGACTTCGGGTTTACAGCTTAGTCTTTCCTTTTCTATCTGCTCAGCTTCCTCTTTTATAGAACCCACAGCATCCAGCCTCCGCCCCTGAAACAAATAAGGCCCCAGATAAATGGTGTAAATTTTTTTATGGGGCACAATGCCCTGAAAGCTTGTCTTATTAATCATGGTCACAATGCCCTGAAAATATTTTTTATTGATCTGAGCAACCCAACACATTTTAGAGTTCTTTCCCTGTTCTGTCTTCTCCCTTCTCTCTTCTCCCTCTCTAGCCTGGACCTTGTTTAAACCTAGAATGACTCTCTGGAAACAGCGAGCATGTGCTGTATCAAGCCCAATAAGAGTGAGGTTTTAAAGCCATCATACCCTCTGGCTGTCTGGAGATCAGCACAAACTCCTGGTACCAAACTTCCTCCAGGTGGCAGTGTGCTCCAAGAAGGTCCTGAGATGGGGTGCTTCACAGCAGAAAATGACATCGATTGTTTTAGTAAATAAGCTTTGCTATTTTCAAATGTTAACTAGGTTAGGTTCTGCCCCAGCTCTTCTAACACCATAGTTATTCTACTGTAGTGACAGCTTGATGAGAGAATAATGCTCCAGTGTGTATGGTGAAAAGAACTTTGGCCTGGGAGCCAACTCGAGTCTGAGTAATGGTTCTGCTATTGTCTCCTGGAAAAATTTGTGGTCTGAGCTGACTTAGAATCTGATGCCTTACGCTAATGTGTGATGTTAATCTTGAGACCTAAGGCAATGTCTTCAGGCTTGGGGGGTTAGTTTGTTTATCTATGAAATAAGGGTGTATATGATACCCAAGATCAATTACAGATTTTATATCTGAGACATGATAATGCATTGCTATAATACTCCCACATTAATTTACAGTTTCAACACCATCTCAATCAAATTGACATGTTCTAGGAGGGGAATTTGAGATAATTATTTTTTTAATTTTATTGTCTTTTCTTGATTCTAAAATGTCTGTAATATTAAGAAACACCATGGTTTTGATAATAGCTTTTCCAGGAAAAAATATACATTTGAAAATAAAAAATATTATCCAATTAGCAGACAACATCGTTTATTTACACAATTAATAGGATTTTAATCTTCAATATCATATCCTAGAATCGAAAATTTCTTAACATCTAAGATTGCTTCCCATTCAGGTTCTAAAACGAGCTCACTTTTGATTCTTGGCCTTTTTGCATGTCAACATGGGGCCATACTGCTTTGTTAGTTGATATGTGATTGTGACCCATTTCATACTGATACAATTAACAGAATAATTCTTGTGGTAAGATGAAGAAGATTGACGTTGCACCTCCATTTCTAATTTGAGTAAAGTAGCAGTTCTTTTTCTCCTAAATTGAATTATGTATCACTGAAAACTAAGCAGTGTTTTTGAGAGTCCACTGGGAACTTTTGACGGATAGTTTCGATGCCTTTTTAATAGTCCTCCCCTATGTAAGACGCAGCCATGCCAGTCTCTCCAGTTTTTCAAACGCTTGATCTATGCTGAAAGGTTTGACAGTTACAATAGCCTTTAATTGCAGCGCCTGGTGTGTGTCAGGAAACACTTTTAGAAGCATCTTAATGACAAAAGGCTCCACGGTTTTGGGTGCCTTTTCTTCTGAAGTCTTATGAAGTATTTGGTTATTACTTGATAAAATATTTTATAAGTTGGTTATTCCTCCAGTGACACAAATTTGCTTTCCTTTTAAAAGTAAAATTATCTTTTTGGCTACTTCAATTCTGTGCTGTTTTGTACTTAGAGCATAATTTATGTGTTCTACGTGTAGTGTTGCATCTCAGCATAATTTTGGTAAAGTATTTTCAGTGATGATGAAATGCAGATCTAAGTTATAATTCAATTGCATATGGTGATAGCTTTGCAAATAACTAAACTGAGGCAATAATCTCAGAAGCAGATACCTTTTCCACGTGGCACAATTCATGCATGCTGGACACTGAGGCTTACATTGGCACTTAAATCTTCTTTCTAGGGTGGACAAGATTATTTTGAGAGGAACTTGAAGACACCTCTGGTTTGGGTATGGTTAAAAGACAGGGGAAAGAGTGTTTTAAAATCAAGAAACTATATGTATGAATGTGTGCAAGTGTGGGGCATATTTATTGTTTATCATTATTATTATTTAAGCAAACAATGCCTTGACCATAATGTAGATGCTAATTTTGAATAAGGCAATGCAGCAGGTCTCTGAGAGTTATTAGTGGGGCAGGGGTCTCTCCAGGCAAAATGGTGAGATTCTCAGTTTGTCTCTGGTAGCTGTATTCTTGCTACAAAGTCTTTGCCATCAATTCCTTTTCCACGAAGCATGCATATTCCTTCTCTAAAAAAGTCTTCCATAAATTTCAGTGTTTCACTTTCTAACTCATTCAATACACAGCTACCCACAAACTCTGTGTAGAACTAGACTTGCAATCAAATCAATTCAGAATTCAATAGTTGAGATTTGTTTTAATTAGTCTATTTCCTTTTAAGCTGTGATTCTCTATATTTGGTTAGCATCCATTTTTCAGGCTTCCAATATGCTCTTTCTACGTTAAACACTTATTCTCAATCCTGGGAAAAGTTAGAATAAAATGGAAAAACAAGATACATAATTAAAAGTTCAAGTGGAAAAAAAGCCAAAGCAAGGTAGATGAAATATACACCCTCGTGGTCCTAAAGAAGAATTGCCCCATACTGTATCTGGTGGTCCCTGCCCTTCTCAGGCTCAGGCAATATCTCACCTTCTAGTCACAGTTTCTGAGCTTCTGCTAAATGTAATCTCAAGATGCCTGAAAGCATTCATATAAGTTCACACCTAGCCCCTTAGGAGGAGAAGAGAAATGGCTGCTTCCCGAGTGATGGATGCCATGCTGATTAACCCCTCATAAAGTTCAAAAGCAAAGGGGAAAGCCCATAAATCAAGTCTGTTTGTTTTTGACTTTTAAGTTACGGTGGAAATAAATGAAGACCACTCAAATGAGACCAAGCAGAGGGTATTTATTCAGAGCTTGCTATAGCATGGGAGTCAGCCACCACCGCTTGAAATAGGCAAAGACTCAAAGCAAGGCAGGGGAATGGGACAGCTTAAGAGTGAGAAAGGGGAAGACGTCAAAGCATGCCCTGATAGGAGGCTGTTGGCATGGGGAAGCTGGAGGCATGCTAATTATTAGTGGGGCATCCAATGTGATTGGTTTCAAATCATATTTGGATTTCTTTGGTTGGTCCTAAGTTGAAAACATGGCCAAAAAATGATGGAAGCTGGCAGTCATTGACTAAGTCCTGAGCATTCCGGGTCTATGGTCTACAGAGGTTGTAGTAATCGTGCTTCCTGGGCTAGTTTCTACAGAAGTTATGGGTCAGAATTCTTTTGTCATATATGGTCTAGCCATTGTCTATTGTACATTCAATTTCTTATACGTATCCATATAATTTAAAATCTGCCCCAAATTTCCCGCAATAACTTTGATACTATATTTGACAAAGGCAAAACAAACAAACAGCCTATACACATTTCAACCAATCTATTTCAAATGTCCTTTTGGTCATATTTGATTTGGTGAGTACAGATTGGAATGCAATTTTATTTATGAGTTATGATAATTGGGATTAAGTAAAATACACAGTTATACAAATAACATGCCCATGCTCAACTAAAACACAATCTTGGGAACTCTACTGGAACAATACATATGTTGTTTCTAGTAATCAAGAGAGGATATTTTTAGATAAGAGATCACAATGAAACTCTAAATAGAGGCCTGGGAAGAGGCATGGACACTTAACACTGGGGACAATCTTAGTGACTATCTACATTTCAAGAAAATTAAGAAAAATTTGCAAATTTTCACAGCTTTTTGTAGCAGAGCTAGTTAGTAGCAGAGCTGGTGTCATTCTTCAAATCAGTCTAGTACAGGGGTCAGCAAGGATTTTGTGCAAAAGACTAGATAGTCTCCGTTGCTTATTATTATTATTTTTCATGCAGCCCATCAAAAATGTAAAAGTCATTCTTAGTAAGCTGTGCAAAAATAGGTCCTAGTTTGTTGATCCCTGGTCTAGTATACTAAATAATTAAAGACAATGTAATGGCATAAGAGCAAAGTTTCACGTTGACTCCTATGCCTAACTCCCAAAATTGGACACCAGAAAAACCTGTTGAAAACAGAAAAACAAGCACCATTTATTGAACCTACAGCAATAGAAGAGGATACCACCTTGACAGTGTTTTAGTACATCTCAGAAGGGAGGGATTTAGAAGAGGATATTTATTGTATTGTGACTTGGCCTATTTTTTACCCAAAAGACCAAAGGGTAAGTCTTGCAAGGCAGGAAACTGTCTGAGATCAGGCGGAGTTTCCAGCAAGACAACTTCGGGATGGTAGGCACAACAAGGTGAGAATTTAAAGTAATTACTAGCGAGAAAGCTGTTGTTCTCGATAAGTAACCTGTTTAGTCTGTTCATAGTTTTAGTTTCCGGTAACAGGTATTTCCTGAATCAAATAGTTAAGATATTTTTTTCCCGCTGATTCCAGCGTGGCTCAGCAAAAACAAAAATACATGCTTTGTTCCAGAATTGTTTGCATAGGATAGGCACAAAAGGAGTATTTTGGCTTCAGTTCTCAGGATCTAAACACAATTTAGTTTAGAAAATTATCTTGAAAATGGACAAGTCATGTATTTGATCTCCACTACCTCACTCAACAGTTTCTTGCATGGTGCTGCTGACTGATGGAAAAATACTGAATCTCACTATATGATCTCAATTTTTAATTCAAAAGGATTTAATTAGCTGAAAACAGGGATCATGTGTTCACTCACCTTGATTTTGAGTTAAAGATTTTATGAATAGTACTAAAATGGACAAAATTAAATGAGCAGTACTTTAACTTCCTACATACCAGCATTTCTCTTTTAACCTAGAGTTTATTGGAAAAAAATGCTCCGTCTACTATCGTGGGTCTGCTTTCTTCTTATTTGTTCTTTCTCTTTGAGACTGAAGCATCCTAGCTCCACTCATGATAGCACCAGCAAAAGAAACCAATACTTTTCGACAATATACAAACTTCCCCGTGAAAGAGTTGCTTACAGGAGGTACCCTAGCTTAACCTATTCAGGCTGCAATCTGAAAACACTAATCTCCTAGACATCTTCATTTCCCCAGGTCTCCTTTCTAAACCCCCAATTTAGAGAGGAAAATCTATTTCTAAGTGGAACTTCTTCGCTGATTGTTGATAAATTGTGCACTGTAGCTGTCAGCAACACATGTTGTAAAACCCCAGGAAATGTTCTTCATTTCACATGTCAGTTGGCTTTGCCTTGAATAAGCTACACTCTAACAGCACATAATTTTCTCTTTTTCGGTGGCCTCTAGCAATGCAATCTGTCCCTGCCTGCTACATAAAGCACCACTCTCTCCACAAACCTGCCCTCATACAGGGTTCTAGGAAGGATAGGAAGGATGCAGCCCAGGGCATTATTTTCACAAATGAAAAGACTAAGGTAAGACTAGTGTGAGACAAAGTACCTGAAGGATAAGTTCAAAATAATCAAGGTAAAAAAAAATTGAGACTGAGGACTTCATGCCAAGTCAAGTTTAGGGTGAACGGTGGGTCAGGTCATGAAGTAGAGGCTCTTGTCTATCACAGGTTCTTAAGGTAGGGAACAGCTTGGTCATTTAGTTATGTAACTCATAATTATATGAAATAATGAGCCAATAAATGAGCAGGAAGGAAAACAGGCAGATGCATAGAAAGTAAGTTCTGGTAAATATTAGAGAATTGAGGTTGAACATAAGGACCTAGATAATGCCTCCAACAATAGCCAGGATCTCTCCCAGAGATGCTAAATGCCCAAGGAGGACTAACAGTCAGTTGGGTCAACATCTTCAAGGAGGCTTTGATTTCTCATTTCATGGAACTTGTCCTTTGAGTGTATTTAGGGTTTCACCAGGACCCTGGTACCAAATGCCCAGCAATGGAGCATTATTGTATCATTGGATGGATTTCCCTGTTCCACTCAGATTTTCAGACTTATTTAGAGAATTAACAAATCAAAGTTTATTCCACAGAATAAGAAGGAGACTTTTTAAAAGAGCTTCAAGAAATTTAGGTTATCATTTTGCTTTTTTATAAATTAGTAAAATAGTAAATAACTAAAGATTGTATAGTGGCAGACTTACCTATGTGCCATACTGGATTCCAGACATTTTTACATATTTTAATTTAGTATTTTATCAGCATTGTACTCATCATTTTGATCCCCATTTTATACATGAGGAAACTAAAGCACAATGTTACATATTCATAGTCGTTTGACTATGTTACAAAATCAAATCCTTGGTAGACCCAGGATTTGACTGCAGGTAGTCTGGTTCCAAACTCCAGGCTGTCAAGCATCATGGCCAGCAGTGATTGTCTCACAGGATTGTTATTTGTTTGAATCAAAACAATATATATAAAAATGCTTTAAAATATTATAGCAGGGCCCAGCTTCTTGGCTGAGAAGTTAAGTTTGCATGCTTCAGTTCCGTGGCCTGGGGTTTCACCAGGTCAGATCCTAGGCACGGACCCAGCACCACTCATCAAGCCATGCTGAGGTGGTGTCCCACATAGCAGAGCCAGAAGGACCTACAACTAGAATATACAACGATGTACTGGAGGCCTTCAGGGAAAAGAAGGAAAAAAAAAAAGGAAGATTGACAACAGATGTTAGCTCAGGTGTCAATCTTAAAAAAAAAGTTATAGTAATTGGAAAATATAAATGATTTCATTTGCAAGTAAAAAATATATTTCAAGAAGCTTATCAATATAATTGATTACCATTCACCTGTCTACAATTCCTACATGCCCTAGAGAATGGTAATTGTCCTTATCATAGTATTAAGGACATGGAACCAGGAGTTGGGCGACGTGTGCTCCAACTGATACTTTGTAACTAAGTTTGTGAGCCAATTCTCTTGGCTTCTCTGATCCTCAGTTTTCTTATCTATATAATTAAAATAGTTGTACACCAGCAGTCTTCATAAGGTTTATAAAAACAGTTTGAATAGTACATGGGAAAGTGATTTTGAACTTTAAAACATGCTTAACATGTTTATTATGTTGAATTCTGCTTCTGATAATGGCAAACTAGATTATTTTGAAATAACTCACCAACTGAGAATGACTAGAAAAGCTGGGTTACATTTTTTTTAAGTATTGTTTGAGCGTTAGCAAGCCACCAAAGCACTAAGGAACTAAATTCTAAGGAGGCGAATTATAACAGAGGAGGGAAGCTTATAGAGGTCGTTGGGTTCTGGTTTGTTTGTACGTTTATTTGCTTAAGGCATTCTTCACTTCCTAAAATGGTATCTGAGAGACTGAGACAAAGAGCATTCAGTAAACTCACATAAAACAGAATTCAGGGGCCACCAAAATGGAGGGATCGCAATAAATATCTTGGGATTTTAATCGGAACCATAAATGTCTACATCCTATGTATCAGTTTCCTATTGCTGATGTTACAATTAACCACAGACTTAATAGCCTGAAATATAACAAATTTACTATCTTGCTTTTCTGGAGGCCAGAGTTCCAAAATATATCTTGCTGGGATAAAATCAAGGTGTTCCTTGATGGAGGCTCTAGAGGAGAAACTGTTTTGTTTCTTCATTTGCCGTTTCCAGTTTCTACTGGTTGCCTACCTTCCTTGGTTTGTGGTTCCCCTTCCATCTTTAAAGCCAGCAATGGTTGGTTCAGTCTTTCTCATGCTGCATCAGTCTGACACTAAGGGTTTTCTGCCTTCCTCTTGCACTATAAAGATTCTTGTAATTAAATCAAGTCTATCTAGATAATCCAGGATAATCTCCCTGTTTTAAGGTCTGCTATTAGTAATCCATGCAACCTAACATAATCAGTTTCCAGGGATTAGAATGTGTACATCTTTGGGGGCCATTGTCTGCCTACTACACCCTAAAGGTAGATGTGGACCGTAATTGACCATCCCTCACAGGAAGTAGATTCAGATATAAGCAGTATAAGTCTCTGATTGCAGTAAGCAGATTTGGGATTGTTAGAGCTCCCAACTAGGCTTCATGTAAGAAGCAAAAGTTAAGTTTCTCTCAAGGAAGAGAACAACATTTAGACTCTCAAGATCTCTAAATTGTTTAGCCCTATCTGGCACCAAAGCAAAATACTGGGTTTGTGGAGGATAACACTTGAACAAATAACACATGAAATATTAGACAATTAAAACAGATTAATGTGATATAAGAAATTAGTGTATCATATATCAGGTTTAAAATAACTATGATCAATACATTCAAAAATATTTTACAATATTTTTGTAAGTCTCAGTAAAAGACTTAGAAGTTATAAAAATACTCAAATGATAGTTCTACACCTAAAGAATACAATTTCTAGAATTAAGAACTCATAGAATATGTGTTCCAGTTATCTGTGTTTTTTTTTTTTTTAAGGTATGCTTTTTTTTAGTGAGGAAGATTGGCCTTGAGCTAACATCTCTTGCCAATCTTCCTCTTTCTTTTTCTCTCTCAAAGCCTCTGCACATAGCTGTATATCCCAGTTGCAAGTTATTCTAGTTCTTCTGTGTGGGATGCCACCACAGCATGGCCAGATGAGTGGTATGCAGATCCACACCCAGGATCCAAACCAGCAAACACTGGGCTGCCAAAGCAGAGTGTGTGAACTTAACCATTCAGCCACAGGGCCGGCCCCCGCTTTTTTCTTTTTCTTTTGCTTGAGGAAGATTAGCCCTGAGCTAATGTTTGTGCCAATCTTCCTCCACTTTATACATGGGTTGCTGCCACAGCATGGCTTACGAGTGGTGTAGTTCTGCACCTGGGATCTGAACCCACAAACCTGGGATGCCAAAGCAGAACATGCCAAACTTAACCACTACGCCATGGGGCCAGACCCCCCAGTTACCAATTTTTTGACTTTTAGTTCTAAATTCATTTTTTGGGAGGACTGCTCTGTGTTAATAGAGGTGAGCTTTATAAATATATATATTTTTGCAAGTTAGCACCTTTTGAATAGAGAGTGCTGGATGAACACTAGAAAAGGGAATGTTCTCCCTTCCTGGTTACAGGGCAGATCACTTACTAGATTCCAGAAGGGTGAAAATGTTTTTTCTGTATTTCTTGGCCTTTGCCTTTGCTCCAGTGCTGGGTGCCAGCAGGACACCTAGCACTTGCTCTAGTGTTTAGTAGACTCTCACTCTCACCCTGGGTAATGGCAGTATATCTGGGGACCCTGGACGCTGCAGGCATGAACTCATGCCTAACTTGCTGCTCCCACACTCTCTTCTCAGCCCCATATATCTCTGCCAGAGTCCATGTGAAGTTGGCCATCTAGTAAGCTGGCTGCCTGAACTTCATCCCTCATGCCACCCCAGTCAAAGGTGACGTTGAAGTATGCTGGGTCCCTGCAGAAAGAGACCTCTCCAGCTGTCAGTTCCAGCAGTGTAGATTGCCTTCACTCCCTCTGCATTGCCTGTCTGTCAGCCTGTGTCCCAGAGCATTGTTTCTGTTTGCCTAGTGGCTGTGGAACCACTCTGGCAGGGCAGTCAAGTGAACGCATCCTCCATCCAGTGGGCTTTAGCCACACCTACCTTCCTTGAGTACTCTCTCCGAGCTCTAAGGAATCCTTTAGAGCTTTCTTTTCATCTTGATAGTTACTCTGTATCATAGCTTAATAATTCTTTATATTAAACACCACCTATTTAAATTACTGTGTGGTTTCTGTCTCCTGATTAGACCGATTCAATGTACTTAATACCAAATTAGACATGGCTAGAAAAAAAATTAGGGAACTAAATTATTAGGTCAGAAAAAAAATATCTAGTCTGAAGAAGAGGAAAATAAATGTTTTCAAAAAATAAAAATAATTAAAGGGACTCAAAAGGAAACATGAAAGAAAAAGGGGCAGAAGAAATATTGGAAGTGATACTTAGAATTTTGTAATACCAAAGAAAGACATCAAGATTCAAGAAACACTGTAGAACTCAAACAGGATGACTACAAAGAACATCATACCAAGGCCCACTATTATAATGTTTCAGAAAAACAAAAAACAAGAAATGTATAAAAGCAGTCAGAAAATAAATGCCATAATACTGTTGAAGAAGCAAGAAAACTGAAAGGAGAATTCACAACAGGAAAAGAAAAAAAAGGAAGCCCAAAGACAGTGCAGTTTTACTTTCAAAGAACTTTTAAAAAACCTTCCAATCTAGTATTCAATATAAAATAAAAATGCATTTAATTTTGAAAGACATTTTCAGCAAAACAGAAACTGAGAGTATTTGTTAGCAAAAGATGTAAAGTAAATATAAAAATAAAAATATAAAAAAAAATGTTGAGGCAAGAAATATATAATCCTAGGTAGAAGAAAGGAGATGCAGGAATAAAATGAAAAGAAAATGATCCCAGAAATATGTACATTTAAAATAACAATAGGTGGGTAAATGGTAAGCTGGTAGTTCCATAGATGGATAAATAGACTAGAGAGAGAGAAAGAAAGAAAGATAGAATTCAACAATAACATAAAAGTTTGGAGGAGGGCACACAAAGTTAAATTTTTCTCAGATCCTTATGTTGTCTTGGTGGTGATAAAATTATTCATTCACAGTATATTTCAACAAGACAAGAGCACATGTTATAATTTTTAGAACAAACAAAAGAATTTAGTGAAAGTATGTATAAATAAAAGCTAGCCAAAAAAACCACCTTATAACTAAAATTAATTGATGAAAAATAGAACAAAAGGAATATAGAACAAGATGTCTAAGTAGAAAACAAATAATAAATTGGTAGTTTACAAAATATCAATCATTATATTAAATACGTTCTCAATGCAGTTTGCTGAGCTTTAAATGAAAAAAAAAAGGAAATAAGCCCAGCCCAATAGCAGTTGTACTGAGAAAACTAGCAACATGTCAGACATAATTTGCAGCCCCTTTCATCGAACAAGATGCCTTCAATTACAGGAGATGAGAATGAAGCTGGTGCATGCCATTTCAGCTCAGGGAAAGTACCTCCTCCTCTTCTCACCTACCTTTTTAGTTTTGGTGAGGAAGATTGGACCTGATCTAATCTCTGTTGCCAATCTTCTCTTTTTGCTTGAGGAAGATTGTCTCTGGGCCAACATTCATGCCAATCTTCCTCCACTTTGCTCATGGGACGCAGACACAGTATGGCTTGATGAGTGGTGTGTAGGCCCACGCCTGGGATCTGAACCTGTGAACTCCAGGCCACTGAAGCAGAGCACGCAAACCCAACGACTATGCCACCGGGCTTGCCCCAACTCACCTACCTTTTTATACTGTGCTTGTCATGTAGACCCATTAGGAGCAAGAAACATGGCATAGTCCTTCCAGTGCACCTGGAACTCATCGATAAGACTTTTCACAATAAATCAATCTAATAAGTAGGTATATTAACTTGATATGTCACATAGCAAAATTTCAACATTTGTCTTATCTGACTACATTCTAAGAGTAATATCATGAAAAGGTAATATTCCCAGGTATCTCTGGGTCTGGGCTAAAAGTCCAGACCAATTTTTAGCTCTCTACTTGTACCATATAAACACCAATCAAAATAAAGGACTTTTATCTGTACTAATATCAGGAAAAATCAGCAGTGCAAGAAATATATTTCATGATGATAAAAGGGTCAATCTATCAAAAATATGTGACGTCTCTAAATGTATATACACCCGATAACATATGTAAAGCAAAACTCATCAGAAATAAGTAGGGAAACAGTCAAATTCGTGATCATATTGGAATATTTTAATACTGTATCTCCATACTTAATAGAATAAACAGAGATAAGCAATCATTAATAGCACAGAGTATCTAAACAAAAAATTTTAAACTTTGACCTAATTGACATATACAGAGGAAATATACCCAATAACTCCAGGCTGGATATTTTTATTAATTGCTCATAGAATAGTTACCCAAACTGATCATATTCTGATGCACAAAGCAAGAAATTGACTCATACAAATTATGTTCTTTGATCGCAATGGATTTAAGGTAGAAATCAACGTAAGAAAAGACCGTCAGAAAATCCTCATGGAAGGAAAGAGTTAACAGATGGTTGGTAGAATGGTCTTAAGGCTCAAAGATACCTGAGGATTTGATTCTTGGTCCAATCCTCATTGTAACACTTGCTGAAAAGTTGTATACAAGATCCAAGATAAATTTGAGTTCCCTTGTGGTTACTATGCATTGAACCAAATATCTCTACCTGGTGAATAAAATTGTTTATTGAGTAGCCTATAAGTGAAGAGTAACTTGTAATTGATATGATGGAGCCTCAGCAAAAGATGGAAAATAGTGACACACTTTGAAGGGTTCTGTGACTGGAAAGATGTAAAAACCAAAGGAACCAAAGAAACGGGCTTCTAAGTACCTGAAGACAATGATGACTGACTAGCAACCTGCTTCCCAATATTGCTTCGCAAAACAATTAAAAAAAGAAAAATGAAAGAAAAAGTTAATCTCCACCAAAACCATACCTTCTATATTACTTGAAAACAGAGAATGCCTAAACTTCATAATAATAAATAAAAATAAAACGGAGAAAATAATAACGAATAACAAAGGGAAATGTCACCAAATAGCAACATATGATCACTCATGTTTCTGCGCCACCGTTACTCTGCTGCAGTGCTTGCGGAAAACAAAGGTAAACTAAGGAAAAAATTGGGAAAGACAGGAAAGGAAAGCTGGCAAAGTGGTCTAAAGGCTAAGTTTACCTTAAATCTGAAAATACAAAAACAAAATGTTTGATAAAATCACAGTATGGACTACAGAGATGGGACTTCAAAGTATATGTGACTTAAAGAGTCAAGCACAATTTTGAGGGGGCAGTCTTCAAAACACTTTGCTTCTGAGAGAGAATAAAGGCAAAATAAAAAGAGGGTTGTGCTCTTCGGTAATTTATCAGTAAAGGGAAAAAAAGAAGAAGGGAAAAATTTAGTGCCCTGCAAGACAAGAAAACCACAAAACGGGAGGACTCATAACCTCTCCCCTCAACAGCAAAATAAGCAAAAAACAAACAAACCCACTAAAGTATCAGGACTGTGCTACACTGACAGAAGTTACCATTAATCTGGGAATCTAGTAAAACACCGTAATACCATAAAAATGAATACAAGAAAGGTCAGCAAGTTTACAAAGACCTACTGAAATAAATTGGAAAACAAAATTTCACAGATATCAACAGAGGATAATATCACCTAGAAAAACAATGAAAAGATTACAGCTTCCCTAAACTGAGGCAGTCCACGCCCAGCCACACGTGTCTTATGTAACTAAAACATCCCAAGTGCTGAGAGGTTTTCAGATATTGGATGCTGTGCCTTGGAGTGAAGAAAGCATCACCATGCTATCATGTATATGACACTTCTCGTACTGTATCACTTCTGAAAGATGAATAAACTTGGATCTGAGTCAGTCTATTGCATCATGCATTTGATTTTCAGTCTGAATCCAAGACCATTGCCACTGGTGAAACAAAGCATAACACATAGTTTTGGAAATTAAATAATGCCATCAAGTAAATAGTGAGTCAAGGAAGAGATCATAATGTGAATTAGAAAATATTTTGAAATGAATTATAAATCTTCCTCTATTTTCTATGGGAAGCCACCACAGCGTGGCTTGACAAGCGGTGCAAGGTCTGTGCCCGGCACCTGAACCCACGCCCAGATCACTGAAGTAGAGCATGCAAGTTAAGCACTACACCACCAGGCCGGCCCTGATAAGAGGATATTTTGAACAATCTTATGCCAATGAATATAAGTTAGGCAAAATATTCACCTGGAAGCTGCACTAGGTGAATTTTTCCAAATATTTATTATAGAAATAGACTCTTACAGAAAAATTTCCAGAGAAAATAAAAAGAGGAAATTCTTCTCAATGGTTTCATGCCAATGCCTGATAAGAATCTTTTTAAAAAGCTACAGGTTAATACAGTAAAAAAAAAATAGAGAGTTTAAAAATATACATAAAATATAAACATTCTTTCCCAGGTATATTTCAAATGGATAACATAGCATGAGCCCGTTGAGTTTCTTCCAGGAGTGCTAGGATGGTATATGATTTTAAAAAAAGACAAATATATTTGACCACCTTAACAGCAAAGAAGAAATAAACTACTTTTGGAACTTTTATAGTTAAAGAAAAACATTTGATAAAATCCTGGAATCCTTCATAATTCAAACACAAAAAATGGCAAGCAGTAACAGCAGGGAACATCCTGAGTTGGCTGAGGAGTAGATTTAAAAATCTATACAACATGGTCTATACAGGAGTGAAATATAATGATGTATGCCAGAAATTTATATAATGTTGTAAACCAGTTTACCTCAATTAACAAAAAAGTTAAAAAAAAAGAGTAAAAGAAGTCTACAGCTATTATTACATTCAGTGGCAAAATATAAATCCTTTCTTTCTGTGATCAAGAAAGA
The DNA here is from genome assembly GCF_037783145.1 of Equus przewalskii. Taxonomy (NCBI): domain Eukaryota; kingdom Metazoa; phylum Chordata; class Mammalia; order Perissodactyla; family Equidae; genus Equus; species Equus przewalskii. The sequence continues at coordinate 19,883,721 of NC_091844.1, forward strand.
GGCATCTGTGGCTGCTTTCGTCACTTTCATTCATTGTTTCTGGGCATCTGAAGAAAAGCCATAAAACCAGAAAATATAACAAATGGTAAAAAGATTGAGTAAGAAGAAATAAAATTATCATTATAGGGGCCATCCTGGTGGCACAGCGGTTAAGTTCACATGTTCTGCTTCACTGGCCTGGGGTTCGCTAGTTTGCTGGTTCAGATCCTGGGTGTGGGCCTATGCACCGCTTATGAAGCCATGCTGTGGCAGGTATCCCACATATAAAATAGAAGGAGATGGGCACAGACATTAGCTCAGGGCCACTCTTCCTCAGCAAAAAGAGGAGGATTGGCTGCACATGTTAGCTCAGGGCTAATGTTCCTCCAAAAAAAAAAAATATTATCATTATATACAGAAGATATTGTATGTATGAAAAACAGGAAAAAGTCCTAAAATAAACTGTTAAACATGAAATTAAGTCACTTCATGTATGTTTTAAATATGAACATAAATAATATTTTATATAGCAGAAATAAATTATTAGAAAAGGAAAAATTTTAAATGATGCCATTTATAGTAGTCTCAAAATAACTAGAATAATTCTCAAAAGTATGTGTAAGTCTTCTATAGAGAATATTTTAAATATTACTGAAAGAAATTTAAATGAGACATAAATAAATAGATGTATCAAGTATGTTTACAGTTCAAAAGAGTCAATGCTATAAAGCTGTCATTTTCCAATCAATTTATCCACAGATTCAATGAAATCATAAGAAAAATTGGGGGCAGATTGGCAAGATAAGTCTAAAGTGTATATGGAGTGCATTGGTTCAAGCTTAGCCAGAAAAATTCTAGAGCAGAAAATTGACAGAGTTACATGATCAGATAGTGACTTACTATAAAGCTACAGTTCTTAAGACAGTAATATGATACCAAGAGTATGTTAGGTTCAAACACAGAAAGACAGATAATGGAAGAGAGGAAGAAAGTCTATAAGCATGTCTACACATTTCTGGACACTTGAATTCTGGTGAAAACGTGACAGCAGATCAGTAGAAAAGGCAATGGTCTCCAATAAATGGTGCTAGGTGAACTGGCTATCCATATGGAGACAAGCGAATTTGAACGCTACCTCAGATCATACCCAAAAATCAACTCTAGGTGGATTGTCGATCTAAATATATATATTGAAGCCAATAAAATTTCAAAAAGATAACATAGGTGAATATCTTTATGAACTTCAGATAGAGAAATATTTAATAAATAGGACGCGGAAAGCATCAACCAGGAAAGAAAATATTGATACTTTGGACTTGGCTAAAATAAAGAACTTATGTTTATCAAACATCATTGAAAGTATTGGCCCCACAATGGAAAAAGACATTTGCAACAGATATAACTAACAATCTGTTTATATAGTGTTTATTTAAATAACTTCTACAAATCAATAAGAAAAAGAAAATCTCCTAGGAAAAGAAATGGACAAAGACTTGAAAAGGCATTTTAGAATAGACAGCCAATCAACATGAAAAGCTGCTCAACCTATTAGAATTTAATAAAATAAAAATTAAAACCAATAAAAGATACCACTCAACACCTAACGAAATGATTAAAATTTAAAAGGCTGGTAATCCTTAGTTTCGATGAGGTTGCAGAACAACTGTAACTCTCAAATACTGCCGGCAGGAGTGCATATTGGTACAACTGCTTTGGAAATCGTTTTGGCGTTAATAAATAAAGCAGAATAAATCTGAACAGAATACCCAGTAATTCCGTTGCTAGGTAGTTAGCAGCAGAAATACATCCCAGCATGCACTAGAGACAAATACAAAATGGTCATAGCAGCATCCCTCATATTAGCCTTAAATTGGAAACAACCCAAAGGGCCATCAGTAGTAGAATGGATAAATAGATTGCAGTGTATTTATTTAATGCCATATTCTGACAAATTAATATGAACAAACTATACTGTTATACTCAACAAGGATGAGTCTCACACGCACAATTTTGAATAAATGTCTAATTCTGCCCACTTAAATTTTCAAGTAGGCAAAGAATCTAATGTTAGAATTCAGGAGAGTGTTTACCTTTTGGCTGGCAGGTGGCGGTAGAGATTAGGAGGGTGTATGAGCGGCTATTTCTTGGCTACTGTTTATATCCTATGTCTTCCTGTGTGTTTGGGTTACACAACTGTGTTCTCTTTTTAATAATTCATTCTGTAATACAATTGTGATTTGAGGGCCTTTTTCAATCTATATTATGCTTCAGTAAAAACAATTATTAAAAATGCATGTTTTTATCTCAGCCCGGACTCTGGAGTTGGGGCCCGGTTGTCTGAGTAGCTCTTTGCACCTTTTGGTTTTCCTGGAGGAAAAAAAGAGGAGAGGTCTGTCCATCTCTAGTTCCCTTCTCGTCCTGCAAAACCATGTATTGCTGGCTTAAAAGCTCTTGTGCAACAACTTGTTGGAATAATCAGAGTGACCAGATATTAATCTGGGAAAAGGTTTTAAAAAATACTTTAGTGGAGATAGAAATATAATTTTATATAGGCTAAGGAAACAGAAAATTTCAGTAATAGAAGAACAAATTTGAAGACTGATGAAAGGTTCAGAATATCATATACCTGGAGGATGGAGAAGATGAGCAGGCCTCAGAGTTCATTGGTTCAACAACACTTGTGAAACGGCTGTAACTATACCCCAGGGTGTCAATTTTGGGACATCAAGGATTTGCTCACTAAATATCTTTGCTTTTCTACTGGACCATCCCGGATCTATCTTCATGAATTTGTCCAAGTTTTACGAATGTTGAGACCAAGGCCCAAGTAATTGTCAGTCAGTGGTCAAGGAGGGGGGATAGATTGGAATCTGCTAATCAAAACTCAGTGTTCTAAACTTTATCTTTAACATTATACAAATCTAGTCAGGTTATTGCTGTGTCTAATCATCAAAAGGGTTGCCTGTTATCATTAGAATAAACTACAAAATATACAAGAAAGATTACCATGCCCTGGTCCCTCGTAAATGCTACAGGGTCATACGTGGCCACTCTCCCCATCTCTCTCTCCTTTCCAGGTACACTGGCCTTCATTAAGTCCCTCAAACATACAGTCCCTTAGCATTTTGTACTCCTTCCTGACATTTGGCATACTTAGTTTTATTATTATCTACCAGCAATTATTTATTTACTATTTGACTTCCCAGCTAGAATGTAAGTTCTGTGTTGGCAATTCCACATCTGCATTGTTCACTTAGTCTGTGTCTGGTGCTTCCCACATTACCTGACACATAGGAAGTCCTCACTTCATGTTTCTTAATTCACACACTAACTCCAAAGAAAACAATTATCTTCCTATGACCTTGTGCAACCTCTGCTCGATGCCGTCTTTCTGATGTCGAGCAGATTATCTCGCCCTCCATTGGTTAGCCTGTGTAACTTCTGCCCATTCTTCCAAATCTCATTTAAGACTCTCTAGGAAAGTTATTTCTCCCTCTTCTCATACATTTACTTCTTGAATCACTCAATCAACATTTGATTACATTCATTCTTTTTACAGAAACACATATATTTCACGAGTATGTTTTCTTTTACTTCAAGAAGATTTAAGATATTTTAAAAAGCAATTCTGAAAGTCTTTTTCTTCCCTTTTCTGTATAGAGCCTAATGCCTGCTGAGCATCTTCAAGGTGATGAATAACAACTTGCTGACATTGATTTGGAAGACAATGAAGAGTAGAGAATAGTTAGGAGAAAATAAAAGGTTTTTTTGATAGAGCACGTGGTCTGGAGCTGATCAAAGAGAAGGCTTAGGGAAGACAGCTCTTTTTCTTTTCTTTTCTTTTTCTTTTTTTAATAAGCTGCATGTCTAGAGATTTTGGTGAACATTTCAAAACACATCTGAGTAAATAATAGAGTAGATATTTGTCTCTCAAGTTGCCTCTGTGAGAAATGTACAGACAAAGTCAGTCTGAAAACTAATAAGAAAGTCAAGGTTAGTAGGAGACATTGATTGAGAACTCCAAAGACAATATTTACAAAAGTTCTAATTTAACCTCATGTGAAAACGCAACACAGAAAGTGAAATAAACCCATCGGAATTTAAATCACTTACAATCATCTGTGTATTTGGTCCCTTTTATTCAAATATTTTCGGAGTTTTCAAACATTGAATTTAATCAACCCAACAGTACAAAAATTGGCAATCTGACAGAAAAGAAATAATTGAATAGATTTTCTTCTTTCAACATGAATAGAACTTGTGAACTGAAGAAAACTATTTGTTTGCTATTCATTCCATGTCATAAATCTATAGAACTGAACAACCTTGTGCTAAAAATCCTTTACAGCCAGGGAACATGAGGCTCTCAATCTCAAAATTCTGTGTCCCAACCTGTACTGAGCTGATAGGCTTGCTTTTTTCTTACTAAACTGTGAATCCCTGGGGTCCAGAGAATTTTTTTTTTTTTTTTTTGCATGCCTATCAGTTATGTAGCGTCTGGCTTTTATAAGGCACTTTTTAAAAGTGAAAGGTTGAAAGAAGACATACAGGAGGATGCTACAGTGAACAATAATATTTTCAAAATTATACATGTCAAAACATGAAAATCCCTCAGCTACAGTTGAGGAAAGGCATTTTTAAACAGACATAGCTTAAGTAGGAATAAAGATGCTTTCTGCTGCAACATATTTCCAGAATCTGCCTTCTAGAGTAACTGACATTTCCTTTTTTGTTTTAGCTTTGGTTTAAGGCATTGCTGGCTCCTGTGAAAGTATTAATGTGGTATCTTAGATATGAGTAAGACATTAAACCAGTATCAGCCACATGAATTAGTGTATCAGATAGAGCAAGACAAAACTAGTTGAAGGATCGGGATGCAGGTAAGATAAGTTTTGACAAGAGACAAAAGGAATTGTGGTTCCGGGCTTATCTTCTGAGACATAAAGGTTTATGACCACTGCAAGGCAAGAAAATAGTTGTTGAAAGGGATAGAGATAGAAAAGGCCAAGCTACCCAGTTCACTCTTTTGAAGTGGACCCACCACAGATAGTTCATTGCAGTGGTGTGACTAAGTCCCTATTTGAGTCCCTATTGGCTTAGGATACTTTGCTGTGATGTAGGAAGGAATTACAGACATGAGAAGTGTCACTGCAGTGGCACAGAAATATGTATTTTCTCTCCAAGGCTTGTGACCAGCTATTTTCATGATTAGCTATTCAGTACTTATTTTTTTTCCATGTCTAAACCTATTTGGAAGCCAAAACTAAGACCATATGCATAAAGTGACTAAGGGAAGTGTTGGAGTTGGGCAGGGGCATGGGTTATGTGAATGTGGTCATTCTTGCTCTCTTCATAAAATGGCAATCAGTGTCTGTCCTTGGTTTTATTTTTTCTCTCAACTCCAATCCCATCTCCACCCCAAATCAAAGTTTACATGATCTCAATATGTTCTGTTTCCTTTTTCTAACGTAGATGAATCCATGGATGTTCATCAGTTATACCATGTTTGCAGCAATTACAAAACATATTTTTTCGGAAATGTTGGGCGGACCTGTTGGCACCTGAGTGGAGGTGGAGGTAGGTGTAGAGCACGGGTTTCCTTTACTTCTTCCTCACCGCTTTGGCTTATGTGGTAGACAGAATTTCTAAAATGACCACCTCAAAGATGTCTTATCCTAATCCCACAACCTGTGAATACAATGAGATATCACACCTGTGAATATGTTACCTCACACAGCAAGAGGGACTTTGTAGGTGTAATGAGGTAGCTAGAGAATAAGACTATACTGGATTTTCCAGGTGAGCCCCATGTAGTCACATGTGCCCTTAAAAGCAGAGATCTTTCTCCAACTGATAGGTAGAAAAGGAAGAAAGAAGTGGAGGTCAGCGAGATTTGAAGCATGAAAAGGAAGTCACTGCTAGTTTGAAGAGGGAGAGGACACAGATGGGTTGCAGGCAGCTCTAGGAACAAGGAGAAGAGACCCTGACAGTCAGCAAGGAAATGGGGACCTCAGACTGACAGCCGTAAGGATTCTACTAACCACATGAATGAGCTTGAAAGTGGATTCTCCCCACCAAGCCTCCTGAGAAAAGCCCGGCCTGAGCAGCACCTTGAATTTAGCCTTATAAGACCCTGAGCAGAGAACCTGGTTAAACCACCTGGAGTTCTTACAATGTAGAACTGTGAAATAATAAGTAGGTGTTGTTTTAATATACTAAGTCTGTAGTAATTTGTTACTGAGCAATAGAAAACTAACAGAGACACATACTGGTATGTTTGTGGATAAAATGATGTGATGAGGAACTTGAATCAAAATAATCTAGTGGGGTGGCATGAGGGTGGGGAATATATGAGACATGACTGACTGACTATGGGTTGATAATTGGTGAAGGAGGCTGGCAGGTCATGGAGGTTCATTACACTATTCTATCTATGTATATTTGAAATTTTCCTTGATAAATGGTTAAAAAAAATTGAAAGTGTACCTGAGTCAGTTTTTCAAGGGCAATAGTTGAAAATCGGCTCCGCATCTCTTTGCCCTAACAATCTCATCCTTAATCATTTTGAAACTCTGAAAGGGTAAAAGCAAGAGGAGAGTTTGCAAGGATCTGTGAGTAATTTCTGCCTCTGCCCTCAAGGGGAGGTATGGGATGGAGATAGAGGGAGAGGTCACATTTGGGATATAACTAGACTCCCACCAACAGACAGGTAAAGATCACGTGAAGATTTCCACGGACTAGAGAGGGGCTACATGCAAAGAACACAAGTATGAGATTGTCTTAGATCCCGTATGTAGGCTTTACTGGGAGGTGGTGGTAGTGGAATCTGGGCTATCGTAGGCTGTGGTAAAGAGTGCATTTGCTTTCTTAAGACCTAAAGATGAAAGATCTCTAGTGATGGGAATCAATGAGGGACGCACAAGAGCACTCCCAAGAGGGAAGGTCTTGATCATGAGAGAATCTACCATGTAAGACTGTGCTCTTTCCCCCATCCTTTTCTCTTTTGATTCTACCCTGGAGGGATCATAAACCTTCTTAAGCCTGTGGGAGTCTGGGGAGAAGTGGGAAAGATGAGCAAGATAGAACACAGTTTTCTCCTATCTCTGGCCCTTCCCCAGGTAGGAAGAAGGAAGATGATTTAACACCAAAACAAATTAAATCTGTGTTAATTATTACACAGAAGTGGGTTTTCAAATTCTTCTATGGGGACTGTTTTCATGGCTTACAGTAACAGTAATATTGTCATTATAGAAGGTGACCATAAATATGTCTGTGGACAGCCTTGTCCATCCCTCTTAACTCATCTATTACTTCCTAGAGTAATTTGATGGAGTCAGAGTCAGTTCTTTACATGGGGCTCTGGGACAGGAGGTGGAGCAGTACTTCCCCAACCATGCCCTCCAGAGTTCTATCAACTGTGAAATGCTATGATGCGGAAACACACACACCAGGAAGGAATGACCTACTTGGTAGTGGAGAACTGAGACTTTGTGCCCAGAGCACAAAACATCTGCGTCTCTCCTCCTATCCTCACTACCAGTCTCTCCTTAATCTCATTTGGACTACTGAAATAGCCTTATAGCTGGCCTCTTGCTTAAAGACATCCACACTCTTTCTCGATCCATTTTTCACACCACACGCAAATGATATTTCTAAGGCTGAATTTTGATTATATAATTTCTCTTATTAACAACTTTTAGTAGCTCTTTATAACCCTCCAGATGAAATCCAAACACCGAGGCAAACATATCTGTCCCTTCTAGATCTGTTCTCTTCCTCATTTTTGGTTTTGTGAAAACAAATAAAGGAAACATCTTTTAAAATGGAGTCAGGAAGCCCTGAAGGGGGAACTCTCACACATGTACCACTTGTTGCAGCCTGCATAACCAGCATAAAGAAGGAAATAAGAATTATTTTGAAAAGGGAGCATATTAATCATGTGGGAATTTCATCTGCTTTTAAGAAAAGGAAGGAAGATCTCTTCCTGCCCCAGCAACACACCCAGCGCACTTGTAGCCAAGGATCTCGAACTCTGGTTCTTCCCCAAACAAAGTTCTTGTCTGAACTTTTGTTCAAATCCACCTTCTCTTATTCCCTCCTAAAACCTGACCTTCCGTTTGTCTCTTCAACTTGTCTATGTTCCATCATACCATGCATGGCTCGAATTGCAACTCCTCTGCCATTTCTGAATAAAGTCATTTTGCTGGCTGTTGTAAAATAACTGGCTGTTTTATTTTTAATGTCTACATTAATGATGGTCAAAAGTGGGATCCGGAGAAGACCCCCAATAACGCCAAGACTGATGAGCAAACAGGTGTTGGTACTCAAGAGCTCACTGAGTTCCCTGTTTTCTCACAGATGCTGGAGTTCGAGGGAAAGTCTCTGATGCATTGCATCTCCACTGTCTGTGTTTTGAACTCTCTGGCTTTATTAAGAATCTGTTTTTATGGGAAAAACCTTCCCTGGTGAGTATTCTTTTGTTTTCTGTTTGTTGAAGTTTACTGGTAAGTCATCCATCCTATTCAAAAAGGGGAAAACACATGATTTCTGCTGTTTTAGAATAGCTGTTTTAAAACAGGAGCTCTCATAATTAACATATTTTAGGGAACTCAAAAGCAAGATAGATTCCACCTGGTTCTTGGACCAGGCTCTTGCACCTTTCTGGAAAATGAGTGAACTTTTGAATAACTTGAAATTATAATGGTCATTCTGGGGAACTTTTGTTTTTAGATATGTCCACCTTAACAGGCACCCTTAAATGAGAAGACTCCAAACCTCTTGGACACAATGGAATACATTCGTTGATTGGTATGCAGAAGCTTCTAGAAGATAAAATGATTTAAAAAAAAACGGCTCTAAAAGGATCCTTACAGCACATAAATAAAAAAATCTTTAATGAAAAACTTTGGCCATCTGATGAGGTAAGTTAATGTATTGCCAGAAAAACAATTTGGATCTAACTATAACATTGAATTTTGTACCTGAGACACAGATGAAATTTTTTAAAAACCAAAAGCCATAGGATCTCTATATTTGTCTATATGTGTATGTTATCAGCATATATTCTTCTACCTCTGGATGGTATTACCAAAATTAATTTGTAGAGAGTTCTATTTAGTTGGCTTAAAGAAAAATTCTTTATATAAATCAAGTATACTCTCAGAAATATAAAAACTAACCCAAATGTTTTTCAAGTTCATGTGATCTAGGAAAATCTTTGATAAATAAAAGCTAGTTTAAATTTGTTAGTTTAATAAAACAGGCATGCCTTTAAAGTTATCAACATTAAATGCAATACAAGTATACAACTTTTTCTACCTGTGTTTACTAGTAAAACAAGCTCATGCTATTTCTGTTACAGAATTTGTCAACAAGAAAAATAAGATAATGGTTAGTTGTTTAATACTAACACAAATATAATTGTTAGAAAAAAAGTGTTTTAAATAAATGTAAATAAGATAAAAGTTTGTAGTAAGTTAAGCTAAATAATGGGTATTCATTGAATATCTAAATCATTTTCAAATAAGATAAACATTAAATGCTAAACAAAAGTTTATATACTTTTGGCTTTTTAATTTTTACAGAGAGAAAAAATATATTTGGTTGTATTAATAACCTAATGTGCCACATTGAAAAATTTACTATGAGGAAAAATAAACTTCCAGAAATTATAAAATGTATTCATAAATTTAGTAATCTACTACAGGATGCTAATATATGTAGAAAGTTCATAATTGCCTGCTTCCTAGTTTTCATTAGAAAGCAAAGATTACAAACAGTTAAAAAGTTGAAAGAAGAGCTGAGATTAGAAGACATACAATTATCCACTATTCTTCTAGCTTTGGGGCTAGCAGACAAGGTAGAAAATCAAGATAGTAAGTTGTTGACCTTAGCATTTTGTAAAGCTAGGAAGGCACAAGATGCCACACCTTAAGATCCAAGTGGCACTTGTAACAAAGCCTTACTAGGATACTAATGGGAAAAATCCCTGGGAAAGTGGGGAGAAAGAACAAGACATCTCAAAATGTAAAAAAGCCTTTTGTGAAGGATCTAGGAAACCAACAAGAGTTAAGGGCTCAACTCCAGAGATTGATCCTTCATCTGACTGTCCAAATTTTGGATTGGGAGCAAAAATCAAAGCATGGATGGATCGACATGAAGAAGCAAATAATAACCAACACAGCAAGGGTGTTCAGAGGGAGGCACTCAGAATCTCCTAGCTCTGAGATTAGGCAATGGAAGTGGAAAAGAAAAAAAGAGAGATAAGAAAATCAAATTTGAATACCAGCAATTTGCTCTTCAAACCTCTTGTAGAGAGCCATATACAAAAAAAAAAAGACAATTCTGAAATCCACAAATGATTTTCCTGCTCATGCCCTTATCATTGAATACAGTGAAGTTTATGCTAAAAGAACAGTTTGAAGCAAAACGGATATTTCTTTCAGAGGTCACACTCATTTTTAAATTCTATTCTAAATTTCCTGGGCTAGAAATGTGTGTTGATGCAGGAACTTTTGGGAACGAGGCTCAGTCCATCAGGCATTCTTGTATACCCAATGTAGAGGTGAGGCATAAAATCGAAGATGAAACCATACATCTTTACATTTATTTTACACAAAGTATTCCAAAGGGAACTAAAATGACTATTGACTTTGATTTTGGCTATGGCTAAGGGAATTGTCTATTCCTCAAAAAAAATCCAGAGTGCCCTGTTCTGAAACATAGTTCTGAATCCATGGAAAACATTAATACTGGTTGTAAGACCAGAAGGAAAAAAGGGTGGCGGGTGGGAAGAAAAGAGTATTTCAAAAGAAAAAGACACACAAAAACAGAATATTACTTTAGATTGTGAAGGAACAACCAACAAAATGAAGAGCCCAGAAACTAAATACAGAAAGCTTTCTCCACTGAGACCATCAGTATCAAATAATCAGGAACAAGACTTTATTGATGATATAGAAGAAAAACCCCCCTAGCAATGAAGTAAAAACAGAATCAGAGGAGCAGATTGCAGAAAGGAAAAGGAAGATGGTGAGTTTGGAAGCCAGTGTCTACTTCACGCTGTCACTTGGGCTCAGTGCCAGCTGCTGTTCCCACAGTAACTGTTGCTGCCTTTCAGGACTTTTACAATGTTTTTTGTTTGAAGTTAGCAAACATGATGTGCCACTGAGCATTTCTATTTGGCTTTATCATTACCATCCAAATAACTTCCGCTAATCTTTTGTATTTTTACTGTGTGTTTATTAGACATTTTAGAATGTGTGACACTTAAGAAATAATTTTTTAACATTTTTGAAGCAAAAGGACTATAACAAATTTTAATGAATTTATTATTCAAAATGACTTTTATTAGTTAACTATTTCCTTTCTCTTCTTAATTTAATGAAAAACAAAAATAGAATTTTAAAGCTTATAATAGCACCAAATAAATGGCGTACGCAAAAAATGTAAATAAATAAAAGAGATTCTTTTGAAATACAGACTGGTATAGACCTACGCTTACCAAAATTGGTTTGTGAGAGAGCTAAGGTTTTTTACAGAAACTACTAGTAACAATAAAGATGAAAGAAAAGGACTGTATGTGAAAAATAAGATATATTTCCGAGGAAAGATAAGACAAGGCTGAATGGAAATAATAAGTTATAGAAGGTTTGTGGAAAGTAAATCTTTGAAAGGGAATTTTAATGTATGGTCAAGTGGCAAAATTAAAATAAATTTAATTAAAATAAATTTTAATATCAAAAGTACACCAGTGCAAAATTAGAATTTGATTTTTCTCTTTGTTAAAGGACAAACTTTCTTTGTCTTTAATGTAATCTGCCTGAGAAAAAGAATTCATGTTTTGTGTTTATGAAGTCTGATTACTCAGAAAAGCTGAGTCTTCTCCATATTAAAAAAGCTAAGGCTTCTTGAGCTATGTAACCTTCTATATTTTCCTTTGAAATCCTTTTGTCACTTTGGCTAAATGGGTAATTAAATATTGTTTCATAATGATCTTTGACCCTGCTTAGTCAAATATCCAAATTTTTTGATATTTTTGACAAAATTCCCCAAAATCAAATTCTAAATGAAATCTTTTGACCTTGAACTAACTTTGAGATTTTTCCAGAGGGCCCCTGGAGCATCTCAAAATATCCATTGTCTCTCCACAGAAAATGGGAGATAGGGGCTGGCCCAGTGGCCAAGTGGTTAAGTTTGCATGCTCTGCTTTGGCAGCCCAGTGTTTCGCTGGTTCCGATCCTGGGCGCAGACATGGCACTGCTCATCAGGCCTTACTGAAGCGGCGTCCCACATAGCACAACCAGAGGCACTCACAACTAGAATATACAACTATGTACCAGGGGGCTTTGGGGAGAAGAAGAAGAAAAAGAAAAGGTTGGCAACAGATGTTAGGGCAGGTGCCAATCTTTAAAAAAAATTAATAAAGAGAAAGGGAAACTAATTATGCTTATTTGATATCTTAAATCACATGAGAAACCTTGTAAAATAAGAAGTAATACTAAGCCCTCTTTACATTGCATCCATATAGCTATATGCTATAAGTGTTTCAGAAATTACATGACATTCCTGGAAATCTGATATGTCTTGGTATAATATTATCATTCAGTAATTCCAGCTACTATCCTATTATCTTAAAATGTTGTATGTCACAGAAATAACCAAATTCCCTTGTTACTCTGATGCTTTGCAAAAAAGTTCCTACAAAAATGCTTCATCTTCAAGGAGATTCATGCAAAAGACCCTGACAAGTCCTAGAATGCAGGTTTCTCATAACTTTAAGATCATAACAGGGAAATAGGTAAAAACTTCTAAAACCTAAGTGAAAAATTGATTCATAAAGCTACTAATCCAAGATCAAAATCAACAAGAATTAATCACAGGAGACTAAATGAACTAATGAGGATGATTATAATTTTTATGACTTCTTATGCTGATTCTCTAACGTTTTACCTTTCCAGATTTAAGGAAAGTTTTTCTTAAACTTTCAACAATTTGGTCAAATATACCTTTATAAGCAAAGGTAAAACATTTACCTTTTTCTTTCTACCTTATCCCTGCAGAATTCAGAAACTCTCATTAAATATTCTTATTTTTCATTACAATATATGTATTTGCATAAGTTCAGTAAGAATCTATTCTCCTTGAAATAGAAAACAAAAATGGAAATATTGACTATATTACCAAGGCTTTGACTGGATTATCATATTCCAGATAAGTGTACATAGACTCAGATGTGACCAGACAGCTTTAAGAAACTGCTTGGAAAAATCAGCCTATCGCCTCGCTTACAAGATTCCAGCAAGGCAATTTTACAAAAAGAGCTTAAATGATTCTTGCTGCATTTATGTAAATAATTAAGTCAAGTTTAATATTAACAAATTAGTTTTACTGTGATTAACTTTGATAAAAAGGGAGATAATTATGGAGGGAGAAATTAATGTTTGCATCTTTGTAGATGTTAGATTCTTGCCCTGTTAATTGTCTTTAAGGTTTTTTATATACCTGTAAATGGGACTGGATCCTCAAGTCTTCTCAAATATCTGATTATAAACCTCCAAACTAATGTTTCCAATGATCTTCCATCCTTCTGATTTGAAATCAATAAGAACAAAGACTGCCTGTAAATCTCCTAGGAAGGGACTATACCAGGTCCTCCTTACTACCCAGATGACAGCCTGACTATCCAGAGACTCAAGCCGTAGGTACATCTCACTGCTGAAAAAGGCTCCACCTGACATCCAGTCCTATGTGAGCACTGGAGACCTTCAAATCAAATTGACCAGAAATTGAGGCAGATGACAGCTGAAGGAAACAGTGTTCCCAAGATGGTTACACCAAGCCTATATACCTTTTTCCCACTGTTACTTCTTACTTTATCCTCTCCCTCTTTTTCTTGGAAAGACAATGGTCTTATCTGCATTTCTCAATCTATTGCAAAAGGGGAAATCTTACCTATTTGTTGGTTTTGCCACGCAATGATGACCCTTTAGTCCGTCCTATAACAAACTTTTTCACTTGTCCCGGGTGCTCCTGCTAATTTCACCTGGCATCTCTTTGACGTCAGCTACAAAGTAAGAATTTTGAAGCCTCCCATTGGTCCACCCCGTTAAGCCTCCACGGCCACCTTAAACAAGAACTTCCAGGAGGCATACATGACTCTGAGTTTGCCTTCATAGGGAGAGCCTTTATTTTTTGGGCTAGAATAAGTGCCAATGATAGTATGATCAGAAATCTCTCCCTAACATTAGGAGAACCAGCCAACTCTACAGCCAAAACAATAGCAGCCCAACAGTGAGCACTTGACTTATTGGCCAAAGTAGTTTTCGACAATCACATCGTGCTTGATTACCAAATGGTTGAACAAGGAGGCATTTATACTACAGCAAGTAACACCTATTATACATGGATAAATACCTCTGGGGAGATAAAAACCTAGTTACACAAGATCAGGGAACAAGCCCATTGATTACTAATTTCACCTGATGACCTCTGGTCTTTTGACCTATGTAGTTGGTTACCTTCAGGTGTGGGCCCCTGGTTTAGAACACATCATACAAACTGAACTTCTCATATTACTTTTAACTCTGCTTTACGTAATCATTTTTAAGCTTTGAACTTCTTGCCTGTCAAATCTTTGTAAAAACAATGTACCCAATAGGGTGATACTGACTCATTGCTTCGAGATGATCTCCAACACTTATGACCTTGATAAGATATAAACTTGAGGTGGGAAATGCCTGAGAGTTCTCCCTCCTACTCTTCCTTGTTACTCAAATGTGGCCTCAATAGTTTCCAATGTGCACTTTTCCTTCAATGTGGGGCGTGACAACCAGGAAATGTCCTTCCTGGTGCCAAGGGACAAAACCACTACATGCAGAAGACCTGATTCTTGATCAGCAATGCTTTCAAGGGAAGATCTTAATCAAAACGGCAAATGTGAAAAAAATAAAGGAAACCTCATTTCAAATGGAGTCAGGAAGACCTGAACGGGGGAGCTCTCACACATGTACCACTCCTTGCAGCCCACATAACCAGCAGGAAGAAGGAACATAAGAATCATTTTGACAAGGGAGAACATTAATCACATGGGAATTTGACCTCCTGCTTTTAAGAAAAAGAAGGAAGATCCCTGCCTGCCCCAGCAACAACTCACTAACCACCGCTCGTAGCCAATGAGAACCTGCTGCAACCTCAAATTCTTATTCTTCTCCAATGAACTTTTGTTCAAACAACTCTCCCCAATCTCTTTCTAAAACCTGACCTTCCCTTTGTCTTTTCAGACTTGCTTACGTTTCATCATAGCTTGCACGTCCCAAATTACAGTTCCTCTGCCATTCCTGAATAAATCCATTTTGCTGGTAAGATAACTGGTTGTTTTATTTTAAGGTCAACAGCTTCTTTGTTATATGATCTAGACAGTCTAAGCCACTTGTCATTGTAGGCGATGTATTGATCTCTTCAACATGAGATGAGAAAAATAGTTTCAAAAATTTACCTTTCTGATAGTCTTGGCTTTTTGTATACCGGTCAGATTCATTTTTAAAACTAGGTACACTGCGCTGTGAGTTCCTTGAAGGTAAAGTTATGCTGTATCTCGTTCACTGCTGTATCCCCAGGCTCAAACATATTGTTTTAAAGAAAGACAGAAGGAGAAAGAGACAGAGACCTCATTAGGATGAAACTATCTTAGGAATGCTTACAGAACAATTGGGCTCCAATGAGTAGCATCTTTAGTTAAATAAAAATGAAAAGAAAAACACCCTGTTCCAACCTCTACTGTGGAAAATTTTTCCCAAACACCTTATTCCACATTTCTTCTAGTATGGCCCATTGGTCATAAGTGAATTTTTCTTAGCTAAAGCCTTGAATGACCTTCTTGGTCCCTATTCTATGCACTCATTTTTCATGGTTTCAGGACTAGTGGAATATGTATTACCATTGAGTTTAAAGTGGATTGTGCTCAAAACGTCACCAATAGGATGTGGTTTTCTTTTTAAAGTAAATGTGGACAGTTACCTTGGTTTTCCATGATTTACTTCTCGTTATTGAAATCTAAGTTCTGGTGATATAATATCGCCCATTAAAAATAATGTAGATTTACTCGCTTCGCTGCAATTTTAGGGAGGCAGAGTTAAGGAGATGGAGGTCCCATTGCTGTCCCTGGCTTTGCTGTTGATTTGCTATGTAATTTTTGAAAGTCGAGAAAATACTGAGGATTTAAGGCTAATACAACACAATAAGGAAAATGGACTAAATTACTCTAGAAGACTTTTACACCTAAAATAATAAATGCAAACAGAATATCTTTAATTTCTTGAGTTTCCAGTATATTCCAGACACCACAGAAAAGTTCCCTAATTTAAACCCCACGATAATCTTCAAAACTGGCACAGCTTTCTCGTGGTCATAAGGAAGCTGAAATTTGAAATCAGAGTTCTCTGCCACAGTACTCTT
This sequence comes from Equus przewalskii, assembly GCF_037783145.1. Classification (NCBI taxonomy): domain Eukaryota; kingdom Metazoa; phylum Chordata; class Mammalia; order Perissodactyla; family Equidae; genus Equus; species Equus przewalskii. The sequence goes on from NC_091844.1 coordinate 19,900,155, forward strand.
AGTGATTTATTAATATTTTCATGGCTCTTAGGTCAAAAGAAATGCCAAACAGTTTCATTTATTAAGTAGTTGGAGTTCCAAATAACTTAAGTGTTTATGTCCTAAACACCTTAATAGCTGTTTGAAAACGATACACATAAATTGAAAGGAAAATAATATGTTGCTTTCAGTTCTTTTAAATAATGTCTATTAGTTCCTAATGGGATGTGTGTGTCTACTGGGCACTCCGCAAATTCTCAAATCTTGGAATAAGATTGAACACACAGATCTCATTTCCTGTTGTATACCTATCTTTACATGGTGCTTGTTTTCTGTTTGTTTTGTTTTTAAATTACAGCACACACAGAGAGCCCACCTCTCTGCAAAGATAGCTCATATAAAAAAGTATAGTATGATCTAATAATTGAAACTGTGAGCTACATTAAGGTAGTAATTACCTGGATTCTGACAGATGTCGAGTAACACTGTGTTTCTCTCAGAAAATAAAATGTTCTGTGGTACCCATCTGAGGTGCACTGTGGAGCCCCAACAGTGTTACTTAATAACTTGCTTAAGACCGCATCAGCAGACGGGTAGAGCCGGGATTTGAACCCAATTCCCTGTGAACCAAAACCAGAGTTTTGGGCTACTATAATTTCCAGTGATCACAGTAAAAGTAAAAGGGTGTCAGGATTGCTGAATAACCATAGCCAATTATGGTGTGGCAGATATCGTGGTTATTAGCATTTCCAGTAATTAGCAACATGAAGCTGAGCCTGGTTAATCCTTCTAGTTACTCAAATCTTTATTAACTGTGGCATCTATGAGAAACATATATATATATATATATTTTAAAGCCCATATTTTGCAGTTTACAGTCTCTAGTTGGGAAAAGGACTTGCATATTCAAAGTTTAACTGAAGCAATCAGCTAGTACCGGCAAGCTAAAGATCTCTGTGTTTCTGCTATGGACGCGTTTTTTCATTTTCAATTGTAATTTTGTTTGCAGGAAAGTAATGTTTATGCCCACAAGAAAATGTGTTGGTTTAATTAAAAATGCTGGACTTTAAACAAACAACTGATTTCTCTGGTTGCTTATTTGCATTTTAGTTATTATTTATAAAAATCCCCATGTTGTTTTTATAAATATTTATATGATTTTTTTTACTGTCTCATACATTTTATGCATTTTAATGTTGTTTGCCTTTTTAAAACATTTTTTAAAAGACAAAACAACTGAAAAATAGATCCTTGTATTTCAAAATGTACTTGCTTTAGTAGATATGCTCAGCTAAAAGTAGCCATAATAATGAGAAATCCTGTAAGATCCAGAAAATTGTTGATCCATTGCCAGATTGCTTTATAATTTGCTTATAATCAAACTACTTTTCAGATACTGTTACTATGAAAACATGTTCATGAATTCAGCAGATTTTATAAAAGTTTTCCTGCATCATCTAATGGAAAGAACTAATAACTTTTCTTTTAATAATGTAACAGATATCAGAATTTTTTGAGCAACTTTTCTAATACATTCCTTTTAAATGAAATTCATTCATCTGAGTGAAATAAAGACTACTCCTCCTTTACAAATTGATTCTCCATAATCGCTAAGCATGAATTCCCAGCACAGTGCACACAGACAATTGAGAGGGAGGAGCTTGAACAACCATCACAGAACCTTCAGGATTATTTTTATTTCAAATGCTAACTGAGAATCACGATCTCAATATTTATCAACACGGAAAGCAAATCTCAGTCTAATACCAAGTGCTACAGCTGACTGTTAAACATGGAAACTGAGTAAGTTGCATAGCTTATGCAAGGGCTACAAACTGTCTTTTGTAATTGTATCAATGGATTTAAGTGAAACCATTTATTCGTGTCATGTATATGGTGTTTACTCCAGGGTCCACAATAATAAAGCATGTTTTTCTGTATCCCAGAAATGCTTTCTCTAGCAGCCATTAGTAATCTATAATGTTTATATAATTTAAAATATCAGAATAAATTACTTTTATGAGAAGAGGATGACATTGGGTCAGAGAGTTAGTCAATAAGGGGCCATAGCTGTGTGCGAAATGGAAGACATTATTTTGAAATGTTTGGCTTTATTTAAGATGAATGGTAATTTAAGCCAGAAAAAGCTATAAGGAAACTTAATATCAAACGTAAAGGTCACAGAAGGCCTATAGGTGAGAGATGGTCTGCAGAAACATACATAGAGAGTTAAACAGTAGCATGGATGCAGAAGCACAGGTTGGCTCAAGTTGCATCACTTCAATTTCATAAGAAATTCACTGAACCTAAACTTGTGCCCTTGGTTTGACTGTTTGGGATTGGCCATCTCATGAGTCATGACTGGCTCTCTTAATCACTTTTTGGTTTTGTTTTCTTTCAGACTCGTGTCCCTACTGGAAGCACAGAATTTTCTTTTGCTTTTCTTTTTTGGGAGGGTTTGTCTCATTTTATCTCCTCTCATCTCCTCTTCTTTCCTTTGCCCCCTTCCCTTTCTCCTTCCCTTTCTCTTTTGTTTGCAAGCTCTGGTGGTGCCCTCCAGGAGCCTGATTTTAACCGAAAACTCAGGGTATTTTCTCACGAATTCATTAAACAAATATTTATTCAGTATATATTATCTGTGATTCAAGATGGCTAGTATGATGTGGTACATTACAAGGCATAGGCCATTGTGGCACGGAGGAATGAAAAGGTATTGCAGGATAGTAAAGCAAGAAGACAGTCTGCATTATGACCGGCATTACAAGTAGCATCCTTGTCCCCTTTGGCTTGAGGGCTTCACCACTACCTCTGATAACTAATATGAGATAGATAATTTTACTGTGCTTATTTCTGTCTTATTTATAAACGTTTTTGTTTATTTATATTTCTATTAATTATTTCCTAAATTCTACAAGATTTATCCAGTGTTTGGGATCTAGTTCTACTCAAATAGTCCAGAATTCAAATGACACTTTCAGATTTTGAGAGGCAAATTCTATGACAAAAGTCAACTGTGAACATTTACAGTTATTAATGGATGCCTATGTTGGCTAAAATGTAGCATCAGACTAGATGCCATCCTAAACTAATAACTTCTTCAGAGTATTTCCTTCATTGTCACACTGCTAATTGTTTTTCTGTTTATTTTACCATTGAAGTAGTTATGCCCTTAATTAGTGAATCTTTTTTTTTTAAAGATATTTTTTCCATTTTCTCCCCAAAGCCCCCCAGTACATAGTTGTGTAGTTTTAGTTGTGGGACCTTCTAGCTGTGGCATGTGGGATGCCGCCTCAGCGTGGCTCGTTGAGCAGTGACATGTCCGTGCCCAGGATTCGAACTGTTGAAACCTTGGGCCGCAGAAGCAGAGCGCATGAACTTAACCACTAGGCCACGGGGCCGGCCCCTGAATCTTTTTTTTTTTTTATTTTTTTTATTTTTTCCTTTTTCTCCCCAAAGCCCCCCGGTACATAGTTGTGTATTCTTCGTTGTGGGTTCCTCTAGTTGTGTCATGTGGGACGCTGCCTCAGCGTGGTCTGACGAGCAGTGCCATGTCCGCGCCCAGGATTCGAACCGACGAAACACTGGGCCGCCTGCAGCGGAGCGCGTGAACTTAACCACTCGGCCACGGGGCCAGCCCCGGCCCCTGAATCTTTTTAAAAATTAAATTGGGAAGCAGTATAATGTCACGGAAAGTACTCAATAAGCATTGGGAATACTTTTTAGTCTGAGTCTACTTTAAGTTCGAGTATTAGTTTACTAGGGTGGCCATAACAACATACCATAGACTGGGTAGTTTAAACAACAGGAATTTATTTTCTTGGAGCTCTGGAGACTAGAAGTTTCACCAAGGTGTTGACAGGGTTGATTTCTTCTGAGGCCTCTCTCCTTGGCTTGTAGATAGCCGTTTTCTGGCATCTTCCCATGTTCTTCTCTGTGTGTGGTCTGTGTCCAGCTTTCCTCTTCTTATAAAGACACCAGTCATATTGGATTATGGTCCACTCTAATGAGTTTATTTTACCTTAGTTACGTCTTGAAGGAACCTATCGCCAATTATGGCCACATTCTGAAGTATTGGGGGTTAGGACTACAACATACAAATTTTTGGAGGGACAAAAGTCAGCCTGTAGCAATCAATTTGGTTAATTTTTTGACCTCAGTGGGTTTGCTTTTCTTTTCTCCTAAAACACTGGGTACCTAGTCTCTATGTGGTCTCACATCCCTGATGACCCTGACGATCCATATCAGCCATGTACCCCATTACACAGAAAAACATATTGTTGAAAAATAAATTGGATTATGAACATTTCACCATGTTGACATTTGATGATCATAATAATGGTAATACAGTCGAGTTGTTAAATGCCTAATGAGTTGATAAAGATTAATTACACATACCTATGTTTTCATCGAAATTATTTGCAATTAGAAATTTATAGCTGATAATTGATTATGTGCATACCCATGTGTAATTCACTTGATAGTTTGTAATAGATTTTCATCTCTTTATTTTTTTGTCAGAAATCTTGTGAGCTTGGAAAAGCAAGCATTGCATCTGTTCATTTTTACAGATAAGTAAAAAAAATAAATTTAATGATGTTGGAATACCTAAGATCTCACACTTAGTAAGCAGCAGAACTAAGATTCAGAGTTAGCCAGATGTCAAATTCTGTGCTTTATCTGCTATACTGTTCTCACTTTCTTAGGGAGATAAGTAAATAAAGAAAATTTTGAGCAAATAGTATGGTTTAAGCCCTTGACAAATTTAAATAGGATATTTACCAAAAAAGGAAAGAACTTAAGTAGTTAGAAAAAAAAAAAAGCAGTGCTAATTGGTAGAGTTGAGAAAAGATGGCATTGTTCACTAGAACAAATAAATACAGAAATATTCTCTGTTACTCTCAGCTAAGGGTTAAAAAAAAGTCTCGAGGAAGATTCAGTGTGGAAAATGAGTAGAAAGAAAACGAAATTGGAATGAGATGAGTAAATTCAATGTATGAGATTATAAATGAGAACATTAATATTAACTTGAATTACAATATAAATGAAAAAGACTACATCAACATATCTAGTTAGCTAAGATTTGTTGCAGGAAGACAAGGAAACCAGACAAATCCATGGTAAATTTCATGCTTATTATCTAGGGTACAGATAAAATGACTCCAAAATATCATTAAACTTTTTCCATCTGCAAAACAATTTATCACATTCTGTTTTTATGTATGCTGTGAGAAAAACATTTTCCAAAGTAATACCAAAATCATTCCATTTATTATACCTGTCAATCTGTTTTCCACTTAAATACCCCAAAATTTAATCTTAGAATTGAATAATTAGCAATCACACATTATCAAATTATAAACTGCTTTCCTGATTTATGGTACATTCTTTCCTTTGCATGTATCCATTCCTTCCTTCCCCTGCCAACGGAGGGTCCTTCAAATGGGTGCACCTTATATTGGTGCCAGTGTTTGCACTTACTCCATCAAAAGATACCCTTAATTATTTTTTAAGAAAACCCTCCAATAGCACTTGCTAAATGCTAGACAGCGGTCTTAGTCTTTATCAACATTAACTCATTACAAATCGTAACTCACTAGTCTTCTTTCTCAGTTATTTCTAATAGAGATTTAAAATCTCAACGTATTATCACAATTCCAAAAGAGCTAAAATAACTGATTTTTCAGCTCCCTTCCTGCCCTACCACTGTCAGATAAAATACTGTGGATTGAGTGATTCTGCATTTTATTATTCCCCAGTAAATATTAGGAGATAGGCAGTGTAGTAAAGTCAGTAGGGGCACAGCACGCTGGCTTTGGAGAGTTTGAAAGCTCTGCTCTGTCATCTACAATGACAATGTCCTACTGCCTCTTCATCATGAATTTTGTAATCAGGACGTGGGTGTGTACTGTCACAACGCAGCGTGAAGGGGTGTTAGCTATAGATGAATGTTGCCTATTGTTGGGTAACAGTTGACTAATAGGCATACTCAGAACACAGAGAAATAGTATGCCCAATTGGAAATGGAATGTACACCAGCAAGGAATCACATTCAAGAGAGGCGGCTAAGGCAGACAGACACTTGGTGACATCATAGGACAGACCAGCAAGACGACTAATCAGGAAACCAAAATGGGAGAAAGCATATGTGAGCAGATCAGTGGGCCCTCATCCCCCACTGAGTCCCAGTTCTATCCTCTCCGTCCGTGTCAAAGTCACCTCCCCTGTTCCTGATTCTTCCTTGCCTCCTCCACCTGAATATTTGTCTCCTACTTGTCCTATTTCCTTTAGCAATCCTGTTCTTTGATACTTCTAATTGAATGAGTTAATTTACTGAGAAATTAGCAGTTGATAATAGCTCAATGTCTCTCCCCTTCTAGAGTGTATTTGTAATAAACACACACATACACACATGCACACTCTTGCATGCCATATATATACATATATATAGGACAGCAATGCCTTTAACATAGGGCAGAACAAGCAGGTAGGAAGTCCTTTAGGAAGAAGGATTTGCTTTTTTTAGAGAAAGCTCATACTGTGTTGACTGGTACTGAGGGGTGCCTGTCTCATCCCAGCAATTGAGCGGTGACTGGAAAGAATGGGCAGTGATAAAGGAGGTAAAGGAATACCGCTGGGAAATGCAGTAGATGTGGCTCAAACTTTTCCGGCCAAGTAGAGTTTCTGCAGGTTGATTGATTTTTTTTTTTCTGAAATGCAATTTGAAAGGTTTCTCTGGAGTTCATGAGTGAGAACGTTTTTAAGCAAGGCTGTGGCGAAGATGTGTTTATGGTTGACACTGTGTCATTTCCCAGTTTATGGTACCTGTTTGGGGAATTTGTTTATATCCTTCTTATTGCTGGCATTTACCAAGCAAGGACACCACTTGGAGAGGCTCATTCATTTTTTTTGTGCCATTTTGTTTTGAAAAACTTTCAGGTTACAAGAAGTCTTTGAAATTAGAGCCCATGATTTTAAGATTAATAACAGTAATTACAGGTCTTTGTTATAGCAGAAAAAGCTGTAGCTTTCATGTGAGATTGAATATGAAAGGTCCCTCATCCAAGGGAATACTAAAAGCTTGTTCTTTCCGCAAGGGCAGCCAGTAACAAGAAGACACTGTCTTCCTCGAAAATACAGCATTGGTGAGGGTTATAGTTTTTTCTGAAGTCATGGTGATTCTCTGTAACTTGGCCCTGAAGACCAATTCAGGTCATAATCACTTTTGTTTGATCCTTTTTGCTGTGATGTGAATGCTCACCTGGGAAATTAGGATTGTTTTGACCCTTTCTCCCCAGCCACATACTTCAGAGTTTGCAGTAATTTAAAATGTTGCCTCCAGTAGCGGCAGCCGACAGACCTGCAATCTAGTTAGGCAGCCGCTGCAGGGACATTCATTTCTCTTGGTGACAAGTGGACAGAGTGGGGCATAGACTGGATAGTCCATCCATACTTTGAGGGAACAAGAACTGACGCCCCCGAAAACCCTTTAATCATTTACAATGATGGAAAATGGCAAAGTTAAAAGCAGCACTAATGATTTTCTCTCATTAACTTTTTAGGGGGCTCTTTTGAAAATAAGGAGGGAAAAACATAAGATAAAATAAATAAGATAAGAAAAAAATATTGGGAAGTAAGTTAGAATGGGGTGGATGAAGGGTCAAGGACATAGAAAAAGATGGGCTAAGAGGTAAAGAATGACCTGGAAGAAGAAAGGGGTAGAAATTGAGAGAGGGAGAAAAAAGAGATGAGAGGGAAGGACAATAAATTGACAAGAAGGACAAGTGGAGAAGGATAGCAGCGTGGACTGACAGGCAGTAGAGAGAGTGATGAGGAGGAAATATAAAGGAAAGGGGAGAAAAAAAGTGGTCCAGAGATGCCATTCTTTCCTCTATTCCATCATCCTCTTTACTCAAAAGAGGGATTTGGAATTCAAGCTCAAATATAGAATCTGAAGGTTGTGTCAAATGTGCTCTTTAATAAGAAAAGATGCATTTAGAAATATGGAGATGGAAATATCATACTTGAAACCATTCCTCAAGATAACCAAGAAAGATAATAATGCCATCTTTAGTACGGCAGGGCATCAAGAAGCCCAGGTTTGGAAGATCGTGCAGGATACACAGTGACTGGGGAGAATGTTACCTTGTCGCCTCCTTCAGGGACTCTGAAATTCCTCCATGGGTGATTGTGCATGAACATTATCTGGTGAACTGCTGACTCTCCCTACTCCTGCTCTCATCCTTGTCATCAATCACCACTTCTATCTTCAATCTCTCTCCTTCCCCCTTCTCTCTTTTTCATCTGTGACAGATTGAATTACAGTTCCTAATTCCTCACAGTCTCTCTATCCATACCCTTTGCCATGTGATTTTTCATTTCTTTCCACCAGAGGCAGCGTGTGCACTTTTCTATCCCTGGACTTTGGGCTTGACTGTGAAACTACTTTGGGCCAATGAGATGTTGGTAGATATGATGCAAACAGTGGCTTCAAGCATACGTTTGTGATTGGACCTTCTCTTTTGTGCTTCTGCTGTTGGCAGGAATAGAACATCTCCCAGGTGTTCTTCGTGTTTTCAGAGAATGAAATACATACGGAGCAGACCTGAAGTAAACTGGCACCATGCAGCGAAGCCAAGCAGAGCTCAGCCAAGATCAGCAGAACTCCAGCTAAACCACAGCTGCACGGGCAGGAAATAAATTTTCATTGTTTTAAGACAGTGAAATTTTAGAGAGGGTTGTTACAATATAGTTGCTTTTTTTTTTTTAATGCTATCTTGACCTAGCTTTGAGGTGCTGGCTAGGGGCCAGTCAGTTCCTCATCTTCTGTGGCTTATTGTCTGAACTCCAACTCCTTCCCTTAGGAGGCTCTCACACTCCAGGGCCACTGTGCATCCACCCTAATAACTCTAGTGGCCACTGGACAGCTAGGGACAGCCCTGTTCCCCAGACCCTGCCCAAATTATTCAAATTAGGCAATGCACAGGGAGCCAGAGAAAGCTGGCTAACCACACTCTGTTTGTCATACAAATTGTCCCCTACAGCTCAACTTGTTGTTCCCCTGTGCCTAGGTGAAAACCCTTGTGTGGGTCTGCCTGGTGGTATTCTCTCATTTGGAGCTGTGAGCAGTGAAGGGTTCTGACTTTCATCTACCTGAGTGTCAGTGTGCGGTGTCCTGCCACCAAAGAAAACTTTAAACTTTATAAAACAGTTGTTGTTATCAATATCATGCCTGATATAGTGACTTACATTTACACACTTGAAGAGAAAGAAATGACTTTATTTGACATAGCCACTATCTTGCCTATTGGGCAAAGCTCTACACTTCAAATGATCTCATAATTTATAGGTCAGCCTATCAACTGGTCACTTTTGAGTCAAGCGCTATCCTCTGAGCTATTCTGTTATGGACAGAGGAGCCACGTCACCAGGTAGAAGACATGGGCTTCTATGCTGAAGGACTAGCCTAGGAGCACTTTTCTCAGCATAACTGGCTTGTATGATAAAACCATTCTGCCCTTTTTCCTCCTCAAAACTCAAACAACTTTCTTGTCATATGTGATGTGAATTTTGAGATGTTGATATAAGGCTCTAATAAATCAAATATTAGGAAGTGTGAAATAGTCATAGAACATTTTATTCACATTGGGAGAGATAAGAAAACAATTTAATTTCCTTCAATCAACAGCATAAATCAATCAATCCTTTTCCATTCTTCAAATGCCTGTCTTTTTTGGCATGTTACATAGAGAAAGTCCATAGAGTTGGAAAACATGACTTTACTTCAACTATTCTGTTGTTAGCTCTGGCCCTGCTGACACACCACTCACTATGGACTTGAGTTTTCTAACCTGAGAACTAATATTATAAATGGGTATAATAAGCCTTTGTAGAAGCCAAAGATACGTGATTGATGCTTATTATTATGGGCTAATAGGCTACTCATAACATTTAAGAATAAGCACTACTGGGGCCAGCCCTGTGGCTGAGTGGTTAAAGTTTTGCACTCTGCTTTGGTAGCCTGGGTTCGGATCCTGGGTGCAGACCTACTCCACGAATCAGTCATGCTGTGGAGGCATCCCACATACAAAATAGAGGAATATGGGCACAGATGCTAGCTGAGGGCTAGTCTTCCTCAAGCCAAAAAAAAGAGGAAGGTTGGCAACAGATGTTAGCTGAGGGAGAATCTTCCTCATCAAAAAAAGGCAGCAGCACTGTCAAGAGTTTCACTAACTTCTCATAGTTTCATTAACTATTTGAAATTATGATTAATACGTTACTCATAAGTTGCAGGAGTGTGTGCTTTTAAGAGTTTCATGAACTAGAAAATCCCTCCTGGAAAAAGAAATTTAAACCTAATGGAAAAGCCCATCCAGTAGTGACAGATGTCATGTAGCGCCCTTACGTGCCTACCTTTCATCCAGGAATATCTGACAACCTGGAGGAACCAATTTGGCAGGCAAATTTCTTCATCCACATCATTCTACGTGACGTTGAATCTAGTCTCTGGGGAAAGTTGGAGATGGAAAATAAATTTAGGAAGAAGCTGGATGGAGTATCTCGGTAAAATCTTTAATTTTGTTTATCACTGTTTTAGGGACCCGGATTCCATCATCTGTGCATGTGAAGGTATTAGTCTCACATTTTGCTAGGTACTCGTGCCTTCTGCGTTTTCCACACTCACAAAAAGAGAGAATAATTACATACTTCAGGGGAATGGTTTGGCATGAAAGTGAATGAGATTTGGACTCAGATACCCTGTGGTTTGGATTCTGGTCACGCTGTTTACTAGCTGTAATACCTTCTGGAATTCACTTAACATCTCTGAATCTAATTTTCTCATCTTTAGATTAGGAGAACAATCCCAATGTCATAGGATTATTGAGGGTAGTGAGGGTCATAATGCATGCAAAATATGAAGTGCGTCTCTTGCACATAGCAGATACTCAAATATTTGTTATATCTTAAAAGATGATAAATTAGAAAAAAATTCAATGAGAATGAAAGCACAAGAAGAAAATAGAAAATGAAGATAAGATTAGAAAGAGAAGGATTAGTTTTATTGCCACAAAAAGTTTTATAAGAAGAAAGAAAATATCCTATCTCAAACGAACTCAAAAAGGATGGAAAACTCATCTGTAGCATATTAATTCATTAGGTCACTTGTTTATTCAAACATTTTTGATACCTACTGTGTATTTGGCAGTGTGGAAGTCACCGTGATAAATAAGACATGTAACGGGCCATTAAGAACTTCCTATTCCAGGAAGGTAGATGAGATATTGTTATAAATAACTATTAGTCAATTTATCCCAAAGAACCTGCCATGAGAAATCTAATCTTATGAAACCCAGAATTCTAGGGTCAAATCAGTTTAGAAAAAAAGACACAGCAGACTTCACATCCACCTTCGAAAATTCACACATTGAAACTCCTCTGAGTATTCTGAGGCTCCTGTGTAACTAGTATCCATGTTACGTGTAGGAAATAAATGTTTATTGTTTCATGTATCTTTTCTTCCCCCAACAAACACCGATGGACAACTTGTGAGAATACTGTTGCGTGGAACAGATTTTGTAAGATATTTCTATAAGTAAAGGTATAAAGTAATAAGCAGCCTAGGAGAGAAGTCAGTAAAGTGGGGTGCTGGATTCACAGGGTACAGACAGCGGAAAAGGTGCTTCTCTCTGAGAGAAGGAACTGGAGGAGTATGGGAACAGCCACATTAGAGCGAGATTGGAAGTGTGGTTAAGGACCGCAGAAGTAGAAACTGGCTAGAGAAATGTCTGAATTAAAAGGAGAGATGAAGTTCAGAAGATCTATATGGTCCAAAATATTGATCTACCACAGATGAGAAAAGAATTTGATTTATTTTGTGTAAATGTCCAGCACCAGCAAGGAGACTAATTTTTGAATAAATATGCGGACATTCCAAGGAAAAGAACTCAGTGTAAGTAGAGTAGGAAGTAGATTTTCGGATCCTCGAAGTATTTCAGCAGAGGCTAGACAGCGGGCTAAACACACACGCAGATTCATTTGTCAAATAATTGGTGGGATGAGTAGACCCCTGAGGATAGTCAACTTCAAGTCAGTTTTTAATTTCATGAGTTAAAACTTTATTCTACCAGCTCCAGAAGAGCTGTTGAAGATGTTGAGCAGAAAGACTCATGATCTGAACTGTATCTGGGAAGATTACTTTTGCACATCTGTGAAGAAAGTACTAGAAAAAGACAGTTATTTGGCAAGGAGGCCACTTACAAGGAGCCATGTACAGGCACCATGATCATCCCCTTTTCCACCAACAGAGACGCCACTCACCTTCCTCCTCCTGCCTTCCCACGGAGGAGGAGCCCTGCTTTACAGAACTGGGAAGAAGGCAGGACCTGTGTTCATTCGCCTGGCCTTCCGCGGAATTCGATCAGCCGTGTGCCATGTGGTCTGGTATTGAAGAGGTGGCTATTAATTTAGGCTTTGCGACTGATATCACTTTTACTCTCACAAAATATTAACATAAGAATTATTGATAAAGTTTATCAAGACACTTTAAGGACATTTCTCATTTTGTGTGATATTTTGTAATAAAACCACTTATGCAATATAGAAAGTTTGTGGGGGAATGAGAACATTAGTAACAGAAGTGTACCTCAATTTCTGTGAGATTTCATTTCTCTTTCTGAAAAAAAATCTTTTTTACATATTTTTTACATATATATTCATTATACATTCCTCCATAATAATAGTTATTATTTATTGAGCACCTACTGACTATTAGGCACTGTGCATGATGCCTAGTATTATTATTACATTCAAACACTAAGGAAACAGCAATAATAAAGGTTTAAAGTTGACCTGAGATTGGGGTAAGATTTGGGTGCTATTACAGTAAAGCACCGCTGACGTGGCTGTGAGGGAATCACAAAACAATTGCAGAGTAGGACTGACGGCATCATTTTATCAATAGTTGCATAAAAGTCTGAAGAGCTAATTCTAGGCTCTTTAATACGAATAGAACTAGGACACTGCTTAGGCTCAAGGTCTAAGCCGAGTCTTCTTTTTCCTCTATGGCTTCTCTAAGCTCACATAGACATGCCTGGGAAGAAGCAACATTATCTTTCAACTTTACGCCCCAAACCAACATATGTTACCAGCTGGAGTGATGTTTGTTTACCAACTACAGGGTATTGGTACAGTAAACATAAATGTCTTCATGTAGTCATTGGTTTTAGAAATTTCCAGCCAGTCTCCCGCCCTCAGCTGCTTGAAGAACAGCTTTTCTGAGCTCTTAGTTGGGAGGAGAGGGGTTTCCCATTTCCCTTCAAATCATATTAAATAGAGGGCCAGTCATATGTATAATCTGTGGCTATTTAACTTAATAGAGAGATTAACGTAATTATTTGTCATCTTTGCTTCTTGATAATCCCTATTCAATATCTACCATGAGCCAGGAATTGCATTTGCGTGTGGCACCTACAGAATTCAGGAAAATCATGGCTTCATGTCCCTGAGGAACAATCAGACAAGGAAAACTATCATGTCATTAAGGTTTAGCATCATCGAGTCAAACATTTTCATTTGATGTGTCAAAAGGCCCAAGAGCAAAGAAGGCTTATCAAAATCACAAGGAATGTTAGTCATGCAACTGAAATTAAAACCCTAGTCGACCTGCACCGCGCCAGTGCTCTCTGAACTCTCAATCTCAGGGCACATAGTAATTCCTCTCTCCTATCTTTTGCCTTTACTTTTATTTGTTTGAAAGCCCCTGGTCTTTCTGCCCCACACTGATCTGATTTGCATCTACCCTCATGATTTCACTGCCCTGTCCCTGATCAGTCCCTTGAGCTCCCCTTTCTCTGTCTTATCTGAGCCCTTAGTTTCTTGAGGATCCATTTGTTTATCACTGTCTTTTACCACCACCTCTAGCTGATTAGGTTCACTCATGTCAGGCTGTCATTGCTCCTGAGCTGATTGCAGATAATCTTGCCTCATCTTTTTGTAGAACTGAGGAGAATGCACATTAAATAATACTTGGCTACTTCCCAATTTGTCTCTCTTAACTATGCAGTTTTTGACACGTCCCAGTCCTTTGTGGTTACAAACAAATAATTTCCATATATACTACAGGTTCTTTGGACATTGTTCCAGCATTAAAAAAATCCCACTCTACCACATTTCCATTTCTCGTTGAGCTCTCTCTTCTGGAATTGATGTAAATTTCTGTTTGTCCCTGGGAATGTCTACGTGTTCACTCAGTACATTTACCACGATCATCTCTTCTTTCTTTTAGTCTATGTGAGCCTACTGTTCAGCATTATTCAATAGTCAAGGATATAACAGAGACTGTGTGAGACTTTAAGCTTGTTTTTTAAGGGTATTTCGGAATTATGCTATTTTGTCTTTACCTTCCACTCACTTTCATTGTGTCACTTATCAGACTGTAAATGCAAGACAATTGCTTAATTTCTTCTATTTGGTGTTTACTCAATACACATCTATTATTAGGAACTCTAATATTTAGGATGGGCACAGGGATAGAAGACATATTCCCCGCAGCCAAGTCTTTCAGGGAATACAGACAAGTAAATCAACAATAACTCTCCAATGTGATACATAGTATGATGGAGTTAAAGACAGTGAAACAAAAGAGGCGTAACAGATCCTTGTCTCCTGCATGGCGTGGGAGAACGAAAGCCTTCACAAAGTAATAGATACTTAAACTGAGTGTTGGGTGTTGAAGGAAAAGAAAGTGTAAATTGACAGAGAGGGAATGTTGTGCCTTTTTGCAGCTGGGGGAACAGTAGAGTAAATAAAACATTGTCATACTCAAAAGCACAGGGTCAAGATTCTAAGAGATACATTATAGAGAAAACATTACAATCCCCTCAGAGGAATTGGATATATTCTGTGGAGTTTTAAGCATCCAAATTCCACTAGGGATTTCAGTGCACCAATTTCTTTTCTTCTGCTTTAAGATTATTAGGTAAGGATGAAATTTTGCAACATTTTAAGCATTTTATTTGATACAAAAATCTTAGAAGGGTTTAGAGAAGTTAATACAATGTTTTTAACAGGGTTTTTTTGCTTTACAGATAAAAGGAAATCTTTGAAGATATTTGAGAAAGGCCTTTTTTATATTGATGAAAGGTATATTTAATGAAGCTATTCTGGCAGGGACATTAAGGTACAATTTTGTAATAAAAACAATTTTGAGAAAGTATAGTTTGTAAATGAGACAAACCAAAACTAACATCATTTCAACAAGATTGAAAGTCAAAGCCTAAATCAGAGAGGCAATTTAAATAACAGATCGGAGTGGCCAATTGAATGAAAGAAAAACATAATTCTGAATTATTAAATATGAGTGAGTTAAGAAAATGTTGGTCTTATTCATTAGTGCTCACCTCAATAAGTTTTGTTTCTGAATTGCAACATCTAGATATGATATGAATGCAAATACAAACTTTAAAATACACCCACCAAGTGACTTCACTACCAAGTTGAAAAACCAAATTTATGAATGGAGAAAGGGTATCCCGAAACTATCTTGGGAATTAGGGAAAGATGCTGTCCGTATACAACATATTTGAAGCATTTCCTATTAAATAGAATATTAATGGGACACTATTGAAAGAAGACATCAAGAGTTGACACTGACATAAAATATAGGATTACCAGGAATTAAAGGAAAGGGTCCTATTTTGGTGTATTCTTCTTCAAAACTGGAGGGGAAGAAATGGAGACGCAGACACAAAAGATTATGAGCAGATCCTAGTATTTGAACACATCTATGTGGCAACAGCTCAGTAACGTTAGAAAGTAAGAGCATTGGAAGAAGTGAGCTTTCTATGGCGGGTGAAAGAAATAGAGACCAGTCAACGTACCTGAAAATAGTCACTGAACAGATGAGCAGCAGCAGTGGGAATCTCTTGGCATTGCTGGAATGTGTACCTGGCATGGAGCAGAGGCCAAATTAAAAGTTGGATATGATATTTGGCCTCTAGTGCAGTTTTTAAAAATTCAAAGACAGAGAAGAAACTAGAGTGGAAGGGTGTTATTTTTGGCATTAGCAAGGATCTGGCTCTCTCCTAACTTCCCTTAGGCTACTTGCTGGATAACTAAACTGCTTAATTAAATTTCTATCAGCCAGCCCACCTATTTGAGATGTGAGAAGAGCATTTTTATAGCAACCGAATGGAAAGGAAGGGCATCCCACGAGAACACAGCCGTCTTATCTGGCCAGGAAAAGTTTACTCCGATTAAGAATGATTTGAGAAAGTGAGAGAGAGAGTGTGAGAGCAAGAGAACAGAAGTAGCATATGGAAAAAAGAATCTGCATTCAGAAGGAGCAGGATATTGACTCTAAAAAATGCAGAAAAATATACATCTTTTTAAAAAAATCACTAAACAAGGAACTATTGGAACCATCTTGTGTGTATATTCAATATGATTGAAAACTTTAGAGTATATGATATAAGAAATAAAGATGAGATAACATGGTAGTAAAGACTTTTTGTTTGCAGTTGATTGTAATCCATCACAAAACAGCTTACACCGATAGAAAATTTGTTGGCTAGCCCTAGTTTTAAATCTAGAGAACACTAATTGCAATCGTACCTGGCTCTAGATGCTCAAATAATACCCCAAGGATATAGGGTATTCTCATCTCTCCTTTACGCTTTGTCTTGCTGTCTTAATTCTTATGCAGATTCTCCTCAAATGATGCTCCTCAGCAGCCCAGTTAAAAGCTCTTTCCCTAATGATCCCCGTCAGAACAGTCCCTGACTGGGGATCCTATTATTTTCACTTGTGTCGCTTCCCCATAATATACACAGGGAAGACAGGCAAGTCTCTATCACATCCAGCTCCGGGTATGGGGATAAGATCTACCCCATCGATGACCCAGGAAATGAAAGTAGGGTAATGGTCATTCTGCAATGGAAAATCAAGAGGCAGTTAGAAGAAGAAGGTGGAAAACATACCAGGCAGAAGACAATAACAGTTTCCACTACATTCCATGCCTTGTAACACAAAGATTACATGCCCTTATTTCCATAAGACACATTAAAAAATAACACATCTAACACGATATGATTACTTCACTTACCACTAAAAGTCTACTTACCTTATCTTCTCAAAGACACAATGCCAATTTCTTACACCTCCAGGTCCAAGATCTTTGGGTGATGTGTGTTGTTCATTTTCCTATGTCTAGACCAGATGGGAAATAAAAACAACCATAATTAAAAAGGAAAAAATAACCCCACCTCATTTAGAAAAGAGGTGAGGAGTTTAAGAGTTTAACAATCTATAACATGCGCTATATCCTTAGAGAGCTATAACAAGGATTCCCATCCTGGTGGTGAAGCAAAGCTCGTTGTAAGAATCCAAGTGGCCTCTGAGGGAGAATATCTGATGTCTTTTGTTCTCCATGGCCACCGTGAGATGAGCATGAGGAGAATTACCCCCCAAAAGACTGGAATATTTGGTAGTCCACTTTCTGTTTGTGTCCATTTGTCACCTTGGGGACCAAGAATTCAACAGCCTCTTTGAGTTGAGTTTGGACTTCTCTCAAAATGCAATTATGTTAATTGCCGGAGATTTTGTAGTGATGAGTGAGATTGCCCTCTGACTTTCATTATCACAGAAATCTCTCATTCCCATTGCCACCAATGAGCCCATTTCTGTAACTGCGTCTCCTGACACCAGCTCTGACTTGCAGAGGACAGCCACTGCTGAGCTTCTTAGTCACGCTGGTGCCCCTCAGCATGGCAATCTAGCCACCTTAGTAGACGGAGTGGCAAGGTGGGTTTCCTAGTGTTGTCATACTAGCATGTCACTTCTCTGAGCCTCTTAATCTCCTTCTCTATCTTCTATCTTTCTTCCAGAGCAGGCCTAGAACTTCTCCAGCTGGGTCTTGCTGTTATCTAACTTAAGGCACCAGTCTAGAGGCCAGGGGGTGAGGGGGCGTTTTATCTTAGGGGGTGCATATGCTCTTTGTCTTCAAGCAAGAATGGACGTCTAATATTTGAAAGGAACAAACGAGACACTGTAGAAGTGACCCAGAAAGTTCAGGTGAATCGATGGTTCTTGAGCGCACCAACACTGATGTTCCCATCCACCGCTGATCTCAGGGTTCCACTCCTAATAAGCCATGGTCCTGACCCTGGCATATCAGACTTGCCGGAGTAGATAATTCAATCTTCTCTAGTGTTCTATTGTACTTTTAGTTCAGTTCAAGGTCTTAGTTTTTTCTGGCCCATGATTCAGAATGTGAGGTCTTTTTACGTGCTGCCTAGGAGTCCTTCTGGCTTTCTTATCTAGGCTTAAATCTGTGATTAATCACCCTCAGCCTCTCATTGTCTTTCTCCAGTGCATCCAATGCATGCTTCAATAGACTTCTTCCTCTGAACTTCCCAACCATCTGTGAAATTTCGACACCAATTGCTACCAGCCATAGGCTACCTCTAGTGGACTTTCCATTACTGATGGGATTTTCCTTGTCAACTGGACAGCTCTAAAGTCCTATTTTAGGGCTCTTTTCTCAGACTATTTCTAACACTAGTTGCTAGCACCCAGGTTTCCTTCTGTGTAGCTTAGTCTGTAACAAAACAACAGAAAGTATGCATAGGTGGGTGGCTCCCCTTATCTATTCAGCAAATATTATCCAGCTTCTACTATAACCCAACAACCACAGATCCCAGTAGTACATAGATTTATAAACCCATCCTTATTGCTGGGGGGCTCCCTAATTTAATGTGCCAGATATCATATAAAAAGTAATGATAGCACAATGTGACAAGGAGGAACCAAAATAATTTTACCTGAAGGAAGTAGGTTAGAGTTGTTAAAAGGACGTGTACCACATTCAGTACGACATCATTGAGCTGGGTAGTAAAGGACACATATGTTCCAGGCGTACCTGGTAGGTAAGATATAACAGAGACAGGAAACAGTGTGTACAAAATATGGTTACATGAAACAGCCTGGTTTTAATAAACTAAACATAACTTATGCAACTCTGATGTGAGAACTCTTACTGGCCATGTGAAGAAACAGGAGTGTATTAGTTAAGATTCATTCTTTCTGTCTTATATTATTTTTTAATTGAAATAAAATTCACTTTACATTAAATTAACAATTTTAAAGTAATTAATTTTAAAGTGAACAAATTGGTAGCATTTAGTATATTCATCACAATACGCAACCACCACCTCTATCTAGTTCTAAGGAATTTCCATGACTCCAAAATAAAACTCCATGCCCATTAAGCAGCTGTCCACCCTCCATCCTCTCCTCAAGCCCTGACAACCACCAATCTGCTTTTGTTTCTATGGATTTACCTATTCTGGACATTCCATATAAACGGAATTATAGGTGACCTTTTGTGTCCAGCTTCTGTCACTTAGAATAATGCTTTCAAGATTAATCCACATTGTGGCACGTATCAGTACTTTATTCCTTTTTATGATTGAACAATATTCCATTGTATGTATATACTACATTTTTTAAAAATCTTTTTGTACATTGATGAAAATTACTGTGTACCTCCTGTACAAGTATTGGTTTAAGTTCCTATTTTCAACTCTTTTGGGTATGTACCTGGAAGCGGAATTGCTGGGTCATATGATGATTTTGTGTTTTACTTTTCCAGGAACTGCCAAACCATTTTCCACATGGCTGAATCCTCTGCATCCCCAATCAGGATTCATTTTGACCAAATGTAATAGAAAACTTTGTAAAAAGCATCTTTAACAATAGAGAAATTAATTTTTCTCTCATAAGAAAGGGCAGAGGTAAGTGTGGGGCTTAGATGACATTCTGCTATATTTAGCAATCAGGTCAACAAACTACCATCGGCAGTGTAAGTTTTATTGGTCCGCAGTCATTCCCACTCATTGTTGTACTCTCTATAGGGCCTTAAGCATTACAAAGTAGAGTTGAAAAGACACAGACTGCATGGCCTGCAAAGCCAAAACTATGTGGATTTCTACAGAAAAAGTTTGCTGAACACTGTGATTTTGTTGGCCTGTCAGCTTTTGGTTGGGATTCCTACTCATAGTCCTAGAGAGCTATTCGAGTTCTGGTCGCGATGTCCTGAATCCGGCCATTAGGAGGGAGAGAGAAGAGAGAAAGAACACGCCACTCTCTTTAAAACTGCTTTCCTGAGGAATCTCACTCACATTCCATTACCATAAATTGGTCCCTATCCTTGACTAGCTACAAAGGAGGCTGGGAAACGTAGTCTTTATGTCGGGGGCTAAGAACCCATATAAAATCTGAGTTCACTCGACAAGGAATAAAGGGGAAAAGAAGTGTTCTGAATGATTAGCCAGATCTGGCTCAGAGCTGGTACCCACTGGAGGAACTAGCACATGCCCTGGATGTATCCACAGGCCCCCTGAGAACTGTAGACTCTGGATAAATGGGAAGGAAGGGAGCGAGCTCTCCAGGACCAAGTAAAGAATCTAAGAACCAATTAGGGTCCTTTTACTCATCTTGATCACAACAATTAGAAATAGGTAGATAAGTAATAAATCTCTATCTTCCTTGATAAACTGAGTGATTTCTGAGTTCACTAGTCTTCATTTTCTGGTTAATTTAAAAGTCTTATTAAAGTTTTACCTCTCCTAATTGAGATCAATGTGGCATAATCTCCAGTTCTAATTGGATTTTCAAGGTTATGCATTTGGAAAGCGATTGAAATTCAGAGAAGTTGTCAATGGAACACTTTGCGGGATTGGGATAACCAATAGATAATATTTTCCTGGAAGAAAAAGATATTAAATATTGTTTCTACATCAGCTTAGGGAGAAATACCCATAGAAGAAATAAGAATGAGAAAAATTAACACAATGCAATATTAACTCAAACATATATTTTAATGTGGGCACAGACTCAGGAGTGTCAGAGAAGAATGTCCTTAAGCTTGTATAAGACAGTAGTGAGCAAATTAAATAGATCATTCAAAAGATTTCTCCCATTTAAAAATATTTTTAATCTGCCTAAGAATAGAAATGTCAATAAGAGGTTGTTATTCTCTTTCAAAAGTCCAGATATTAATTAAAAGGGCAAATTAATTAAATATCAATGCTATGAGTTCGTATCATGTACACCGTCCAACACTGTGTTAGAAAGAAGAGGAGAGAACATTAATTCCAAAGAAATGTGGTGTTCAGATGCTTGTTGATTTATTCATGCCAGTGCCTTTCTATTTCTAAATTGTGCTCATTTTTGAGTATAACAAATGGGAACTTTTATAAGAATTTCAAAACCTCAATATTTTGTTTTCTTTGCTTTTTAATTTTTAATTTGCATAATGTAAATATCACTCTTCTTGGTGTATAATTCTATAATTTTTGGCAAATTCCTAGAATTGTACAACCTCTACCACACAATCAAGATACAGAACTGGCCCACCACTCTCCAAAAATTATATTGTAACAACCTTTTGTCATCAATCTCTTTCTCCACAGTATGTAGCCTTTTGACTTTGTCTTACTTTATTTAGTCTAATGCATTTAAGATTCACCCATGATGGTGTGTGTATCAACAGTATCTTCGTTTTATGGCTGAATAGTGTTTCTCCTATGGACATGCCGTCATTATCCATCAGCAGTTGAAAGGCATTTGGGTTGTTTCCAGTTTTTACCAATTTATGTATTAAGCTGCTATAAACACTCACATATAGGTCTCTAAGTGAACAAAAGGTACATCTCTTGAGTCACTAGCTAGAATGGATTGCTGAATCACATGGTAAAGGTAGTTTTAACTTTGTAGAAAAATGCAAACAGTCAGAGAGGCTGTGCCATTTTGCTTTCTCATTAACAAATATGAAAGTTCCAGTTGTTCCACTATCTGCGTAATTTCTGGTACTGTCAGGATTTTTTTTCTTTCCTTTCCTTTTTTTCTTTTACGCTTTCTATCTTTGTCTCTATCTCTTTGTCTCTCTGTCTGTTTCTCTCTCTCTTTGCCATTCTAATAGGTGTGTAGTAGTATCCTACTGTGATTTTAATTTGCGTTTTCCTAATAATTAATAATATGGAGCATCTTTTCAGGTGTTTAACTGCCACCCATATGCATTTTTGGGTAAAATGTCTATTTATATCTTTTGCCTATATTTAAAAAATAGACTTTATTTATTTTTTCCCTGAGGAAGATTAGCTCTGAGGTAAATTCTGTTGCCAATCTTCCTCTTTTTTTGCTGGATGAAGATTAGCCCTGAGCTAACATCTGTACCAGTCTTCCTCCACTTTATATGAGGGTTGCTGCCACAACATGGCTGATTAGTGGAATAGGACCACACTGGGGATCCAAACCCATGAATCCGGGCCACAGAAGTGGAGCATGCCAAACTTAACCACTATGCCATAGGGCCAGCCCTGAAACAGGCTTTATTTTTAAGAACAGCTTTTGATGCACAGAAGAACTGAGAAAGTAGTATTGAGAGCTGCCTTATGTCCTCAGCCAATTTCCCCCATTATAAACATCTTACATTAGTGTGGTACATTTGTTACACTTAATGAACCAATATTTATGCATTATTATTAACTAAAGTCCATAGTTTAAGATTTCCATCATTTTTATTTAATTTCATTTTTCTGTTGCAGCATCCCATCCAGAATAACATGCTATATTGAGTGGTCATGTCTTCTTAGACTCTTTTTGGCTGTGATAGTTTCTCAGACTTTCCTTGTAATTGATGATCTTGACAGTTTGGGGAGTGCTAGACGAGTATTTTGTAAGAGACCCCTCTACAGGAATTTGTCTAGTGTTTTGCTTATGATGAGTCTGGGCTTATGTGTTTTTTAGGAGGAAGACTACGGAAGTAAAGTGTTATTTTCATCAAATTATACCAAGTGTGCTATCAACCTGACTCATGACTGTTGATGTTGGCCTTGACCCCCTGGCTAAGGATGTGTCTGTTTTCTCTGATGTAAAGTTATTCTCCCCACACTCTGCCTTTCTATACTGTATTCTTTGGAAGGAAGTCACTATGCAAGCCCATACTTATGGAACTGGAATTATGCCTGTCTCTTTGAGGTCAGAGTATTTACATAAATTATTTGGAATTGCTCTGTTTGAGACATTGGTCTCTTCTCCACCTTTTTTTTCTTTCTTTCTTTCTTTTGGTGAGGAAGATTGCCCATGAGCTAACATCTGTACCTATCTTCCTCTATCATTTATTTCAGTATGGCACATGGATATCACGGATATTTATTTGATACTTTGGGTTATAATCCAATGCTATGTGATGCTTTTCTTGCTCAATTTTTTCTGACTTTGGCCTTTGGGAGCTCTTTCAGTTGGCTCCTTTGCCCCTTTGACATAGTCCCATCAATATACTGTTTTAAAATGTTTTTTAAAGAACTTCCTTATTTTCTGGCACTTTTAAATGTTTCAGGCTCATTTTGTGTATTTCCTACCACAGTCATATTTTTGTCTATATTTTAAATTGGCTTTTTTGCTTTCTTATTTTTTAGCTTTAATAGTGCTTCTTTCTCTTAATAGTAACTTTTAATTTTAATTCTGATGAATTCTGATGTACCATGTATTTTTCTTTTACAAATTATGCTATTGACATTCTATCTAAGAGCTTATTGCTTACCCAATATCACAAAAATTTCGTCCTATTTTTTTCTAAAATATTTTCTAATAGCATTTCATTTTATACTTAAATATATGATTGACTTTGATATTTTTTTTATTATATATCCTCTGAGGTATAAATTGAGTTTCATGTTTTACATGGGGGCATTCAATCATTCCAGCATCATTTGTTTAAAAGAATTTTTTCTCTCCATCCAATTGCCTTTGCACCTTTTTCAAAATTAATTACCCATATTTGTTTGAGGTTTTTCAAAGATCTCTATCTGCTCCACTGATCTATGTGTCATCCCTTTTGTCCATACCATGCTATCTTGATGACTGCAATGTTATAGTAAATCATGAAAGTACTGTTTGAGTTCTACAGCTTTATTCTTTTTATTTCAAAATGTTTTCCTAGTTTTTTTACATTTGTGTGTAAATTTTACAGTCTTGTTCTTAATATCTTTTAAGCATCTTTCTGGAATTTTGACTGGGAATTTTTTCATTTATAGAGAATTTTGTGGAGGATTGACATGTTAATATTGAGTCTTCCAATCCATGAAAATTGTATATATATGTTGCCATTTATTTATTTCTTCCAATGTCTTTTTTTTTCATTTGAGGGGATCGTTGTCTGGAGTT
This sequence comes from Equus przewalskii, assembly GCF_037783145.1. Classification (NCBI taxonomy): domain Eukaryota; kingdom Metazoa; phylum Chordata; class Mammalia; order Perissodactyla; family Equidae; genus Equus; species Equus przewalskii. The sequence goes on from NC_091844.1 coordinate 19,924,356, forward strand.
AATCAAGCATTGGTCTCTGTTCTGTTAGTACTCTAGGATTAGGTGCTATTATAGCCTCCTAATATCCTTCCCTACTGATGAAGTCCACCCAGTGATAATCCGCATTCTTTCTTTTCTTGTTATATTTTACTTTCCATTCTTCCTAAGTGTTACATAGTATCATTTTGTTTTCGTCTTCCCAGTTGAGACTTAATATGAGTATGAGTCCCAAAACCTCCTTTAAGATGTCTATAGATCCTGGGTGTTTTTGTTGTTTGTTTTCTTTTTCAATATTTCATAGGTAGGAGCTGTATGTCACAAACATTGAAAACTTTGAATGAGAGTGAATGACTAGACGAACCTCTAAGGGCCAGCATCTTCTCATTGGCTCATATGGCACATTTGCAGGCTCACTCCTTCAACTGCTTTTCATAGGTTGTAGGTTTTTATAATGATGCTGAGGTGAATTAGTCAGAGTTCTCTTGAAAAAGAGAACCAATAGGGTATAGGGGGGTTGATAGATAGAATAATAGATATAGATATAGATATGGAAACACACGTAAACACATACACACATATTTATGAAGAGATTTATTATAAGGAATTGGCTCATGTGATTATGGAGGCTGAGAAGTCCCATGATCTGCTGTCTGCAAGCTGGAGATCCAGGAAAGCTGGTGGTGTAAGTTCCAGTCCAAGGGCAGGAGAAGACCAGTGCCCCAGCTCCAGATTCAGGCAGAGAAGGCAATTCTCCTTTCTTTGCCCTCTTGTCTATTCAGGCCCTCAGCCGCTTGGATGGCACCCGCCTACATTGAGGTGGGCAGTCTGCTTTACTCAGTCTACTGAATCGCATGCTAACATCATCCAGAAACACCCTCACAGATCCACCCAGAAATGATGTTTAGCCAAATATCTAGGCACCTTGTGATCCACTCAAGTTGACACATAAAATTAATCACCACATAGAGAGTAGTGAAGAGCGCTAAAACAGAGGATATTTTGCAACTTTGATAGAGATAGATGTATTGCTTGTAAAGTCAGTTATTACAAGGGTGGGAGGCCTCCAAAAATAATTACATCAGCTGAAAGTTTGGGCACCAATACCTCTTCTATGTTCTCCTAAAACTCCAATGAAGAAGAGCTGTAATTGAAGGGAACAGGGAGTCCTAACAATAACTGCTAGTAAAACATAGAGTTCTTTTACATTTACTTGCTCGTTTGATTTCTAAGACAATCATGTATGAATGAGACTATCAAGCTTGTAGATGTTAATGCCCTTGCCTAGAGTTGTACTGAAAACCTTTTGCAGCTCAAATCTAGATCTTTCTAAATCTTGTAGGAAGAATGATCATTCTGTGATCTTTATTTGATAAATAATTACAGATTATTATGTGGCATCTCATTATTTATAAGAATTTTCAATAAATTGTTACGTAATTGCATGCTCTTTTACTTTAATTTTGCAAATTTCTTTCAAGTCTCCAGGGATTGGAGCACCGTAACAAATAATTGGGATGATTGCCTATTTGTGTCGCATATAGTGTTGGCTATGAAGTTCTGCAATAATATTCACCATGGGACAGAAAAAATAAAAAACAGAAGAGAGTAAAAGGGTAAGAAGAAATCTCAGAAGTTTCTGGTGGCCGACACCTTCTTTTTACAGATAAGATTGTGGACCAGGAGAAAAACTGCTCTACTGGCTCTTAAGTCCAAGAGAGTTTCCAATGCATATAAAGTCACATTTATGCTGCTTTTGGGGATTCAAAGTGGTATAGAAGCCAACCACAGAGTCAATGGGCCGCTAGACACCCCAAAGCAAGCATGAAGCCCTAATAGGAGACGCTTGGGCACAAGAGCAACCTGGGATCTGCAGCAAGAGGTCATGGGCTAATGCAAACAGGAGAGGAACGACAGGAAGCAATGCAAAAGGGAAAAGCCAACTAAGTCAGGTGTCTGCCCTCCACTCCTGAATTCTCTGGGGTGCCTGTGAAGCAATATCTTACAGATGAGTAATCAGCAGCACCTAGAAAATGAGAACTGTGCAGGACAGGAGATTGTTTCAACTCTTCTTGGCTTGGAAACGACTGCAGCTTGGGTGGGGTAAGCGTTTTAGGAGAGCAGACTGAGTTTTTCACTTTAGTTTTGCTCTCAGCTATCAGTGTGATCCTGTCTGAGTCATCTCCCCTTTCTTTGGGTATAAAGTTCCTACTGTATAACATGAGAGAGCTGCATCTTCTGTTTCTCATATTCTATACTTTATATCCTTCACAGGTTTCTTCCAGAAGTAGAATTTTGCTCTTTTTCATGTAGAAGAATCTTGGAATGTCTTAAAATGCCATTTCTAATAAACTTTCTAGGGGTGAATTGAGCAGAGATAAAAGGAAAAAAAAAAAACAGATTTTTTACTATTACATCTTGTGTGTATTTGTTATGAGGGGGATGCTTCCTCTCCACCACCTCACGATTCATGCTTTCCTTCCTGAGGAAGAACTCAGGGACAGCCATCTGCCCTTCTACTTACTGTGTCCTGGAGGTGGTGGAGTGACTTACCTGCTTGGTGAGTTTAGGCGGAGAAAATAAGTGTGCATATCACCCATCATTTCTTTCTCCTTCCTGTTACAAGTGAACTGCCTACAAGAAGTGGATGTATTCTGTTCTACCCATCCAGGATATAGGACTGCTGCATGGTGGGGGCCCCTGTAGCAGTCAAGCTCTGCTGAGTAGAAGTCTGCTATTTCCAGGATTAAGTAATAAGTCATCATCCCAAATAGAACACACTGCTAATCACAGGTTGGTCAATAAGAAAGAGATTATCTTGGCCCCCTATGGTTTATTTCTATGTCTGACTATTTTTCATCTTTTTTAATGTTTTAATTTATCTAAATTTGATATGCATTTTAAAATTAACAACAAACAAAAGTTTTATTAGAAGCATTTTCTTTCTTAGCAATCAATAAAATAATATTTTGTTTTGTTTGTTGTTGTTGTTTGCTGAGGAAGATTTGCCCTGAGCTAAGGTCTGTGCTAATCTTCCTCTACTTTGTATGTGGGCCACTGACACAACGTGGCCACTGCCGAGTGGTGTAGGTTCGTGCCCTGGAACAGAACCTGGGCCACCAAAGTGGAGTGCACTGAACTTAACCTCTAGACCACAGGGCTGTCCTCAAAATAATGGTATTTTCAGTAGTTGGTAGCATCTTCGATCTGATGAAATACAATATAATCACATTTAGAAACAGAGTGGAGTCAAGCAGTGCACAGTCTGGCCCCAGTAGTGCCGCATTCTGGGGTTAATAAAAACATGCAGCTTTTGTGTGACGGTGAGGACAAACGCATTCATTTGGAGCCTGACCACAATTGGACATAAGTTTCATATCCCAGCCAAATTTATCATTTTAAGTAAACTGATAATTAAAATGGCTTCACTTTTAAAACTATATTCTCATTGCTTCCAAGTGAACACTGGCCCCTGCCCATCACTCACTCCCAGGTTTTCAATTCATACATTCAATGATGTTTGTACAAGTAAAGAAAAGACCCAGGGGTTTCTAAATGATGCTGTTAGTAAGAGCTGTCAATTATCTTCAGTGCATTGAGTGAAATATATTACCTGTTAAGTGATCTTTAATGCTCTCTGCTTAATCACTAGCACAAGGAATCCAACATGCAGATCCCTAACATCTGGTATTCTCCATTTTGTTTTTCTTGAAATAGAGCCCTTGTTTAATGAAAGTTGTTCAAACAATGGGCCTTCATTCTCTGTGTATTTTCCTAAAGTGCCTGGAAAGAAACAATGAGATATACTTAGCAGATAATCTCCTTCAAGGTTTTAGACCACACTTGGAGAAGAGTGGTGGTGAATAGGTTAGGCTGCATGGAGTGGTGAGGACAGAGCCTGGAGTGGAGTCAGGTGTTCAGAGATTTAGCACTGGCTACTGCGGTAACTGAATATTCACTGTCACATTATCTTCTGACTTTCAGTCTCCTCCCCACTGAAGGACTGTAGTTGGATTTGGGTGCTATCTAAGGTCCTTTTCGTCACTCTGCTTTTTCAAACAGTTTCTTTCAAGTTCCCAAATCAGCATCCACACAATAGAGAATAGGTGGGCAATGCAGGAAAAAACACCAACAAGAAAGACACTTGTGCATTGGCTTAAGTCCAAACTATGTTTATACCAAATATTAATATGTACCATAAATTCAAAGTAATTAAAACAATGTCATACGATGGAAGAAAAAATAGAAATGTCATAAAATGCTCTAAAATCAACTGGATTATATTTAAAAGATGATTATCCAGTTAACACAAGAAATGTTGAGTTATTCTATAAAAGACACTTGATTGATTTCGTATCTCTTTGTAAACCAAAATTTAGATCCTAACCTCTTAGAGTATACTTGCACAAATTTCAAATGTCTTATGCAGTTAAATGCCAAAAGTAAGAACATAAAAACATGAAGGACCTTATGAATATATGACCTTCAGATATAGAGGGCCTTCATAAGAATCAAAGGAAGCCGTCCATTAATTTTCCTAAGACGTTGTGTGCAACATTTTTTGTCAAATTCCAATTTAGGATGGAAAAACGAGCTCACCTTTACCTCCTCTTCCTACACTGGTCAAAAGTTGGACAGAAAGAAAAATAAAAGTAGTTAAAAATAATACATTTATAAATGTGCAAAGGATGGGAAGCGAGTACATCAGTGGATTAGAGATTTGACACGTTTGTAGAAAATAGAAAGTGGACTGAATCATGACAGACAAACTGGAATGAGCACCATAGCCCAGTCCGAATCCTGAAGGCCACTCTACATGCAACACTGGCAAAGCCATGAAGGGACTCCAAACCCAGAGTCACAAGATGACAGATTAAGAATACACAGTAGTAATAAATAAAAATAAACAGTTGAAGGAATGTTTATCCGAGTAGATTGCCTCCAGACTGTGGTGGATATTATAGTAAAGATGCTCACTGTAGAAAATAATAAGCTGCCTGGAGAAACTCTGGTCTCAAAGTAAAGTTCTTCTCCTTTTGTCTTTGGAATAATAAATGGGAAGGATGAAGAGGCCACGCCTGTGTTTTCTACACTCACAACCTAAAATGAAGCCTGACAATTGGTAGGCCCAAGCCACAAAAGACAGAGTTCATGGTCAATTCTCCCATTCATGGCAAAAGCTTATTTAGTGGAGGAAATAAGATTTCTCACATGTGAAGAAAAGTTATCTACTTAGTCTTTCATTCAGGCATATGGTTAGAGAAGACATGTTTTAGCAGTTCCATTGTTAAACTAGCAAAATAAATCCCTATTTGCCACTTCTTATCTTGACATTACTGAAAAACAAGCCCAATGAACAACAGAAATGCACATTCCATCTTGGGTGACACCAGGAGATATTTGTAGCCCTGAATTACAATGTATTGAGATCAAAAGGTAAGAGAAAGTGGAACTTGCCGTAACAACTGGGACAGATGAAAACAAAACAAAACTCCTCAGAAGGAAACAGGAATAAGTCCTCCAGTTCAAGCTACACACAGTTGCAAAACTTCAAATGCAGAAATAGCAGGTTCTACAAATGGTAGTGAGGGTTAGAGCTGAGTGTCTATATAAGAATAATTTAAATCCCTAGGTTCTTACGTCTACTTCCAGACCTCATGCATTGACTGATTATCTGCTGTAATCCCACAGATTACATTTTGGAGAAGATTGGACATGTACGGCCTGAGAGGAAGGAAAACCAAGCATGACAGCAGGATGGGATAAAGGCATAGACTGAAAAGAGGAGGATTTATTTCTACCTCTGGTGACGGCAGATTAGCCAGTGCAATACAATCTTCATGTACATAATAAACAGACAACAAATGGATGAATGGAATTTGATTGAAAGAATTAGGAAGGCACTGAGAATTTATGGGGCCCAAGATCCCTTGAAAAGGGAGGCATAGACGAGAGTCTGCTGCCCACTGCTGCTCTTCCTCTTGAACGTTTGCTGATACACAAGTTGTGCTTGAGAGACTAGAGGCTGAGCCGAGATTGTGTAGACTCATGGACTAAAGGGACAAGACTTACAGTTAAGGATCCATGAAAAAGCATCCTTGGTAAACATCCCAGACTCTCAGCTGGAAGCCTTTGAAGGTATAGGGCAAACCTGAGCTTGAGAAGCCCTAATAAAAACTAAAACCCAACTGCAGATCAGCTTAGGTCCTGAAATGTATTGAGGCAATGAGTCCTTGTACTAATTTCCTGGCAGATGGAGAAGTCAATCCCTTCTGTAGCAAGGAAACATCATCAAGAACTCCAAATTAATTGTTTGATTTATATCAAGGCAAATCAGTTATTAATTATTAATATACATTTATACTCTCATTGAGGACTTCTCTGGCAATGCTATCTAAAGTTGCACCCCCTCACAAATTTCCTTTCATTTGTTTATTTTTCTATTTAACCCTTATCCCTAACACATCATGCAGTTTAGGGTTTATCTTGTTTTTCTGTCTCCCCTACTACAATGCAAGCTGGACATAGGCAGCGATATTTTGGGTTTTGCTGTATCCCCAATATCTAGAATAAGGCCTGGCCTAGAATTTGCACTCCATAAATGTTTGTTAGATAAAAGAATAAATATTAATATTCATGTATATGATGCCCTCACAGTTATAGAACTTAGGGAAACATACAACAGTCTAACAGTGGTTACATCTCAGTGCTGGGGGATTGTGTTTTTTTCCCTGATATCTCTTTATTTTTTTACATTTTCTGCCATGTACTCTTTCTAAGAGCACCTCTTAAAAGTATTATTTAATTGAAAGTTATCAACTAGAAAAAAATCAAGGTCTTTCCGTTTTACAGACACAATGTTCAGACTCATAAATAAATTACAAAAAAAGTATGATCTTTTAACACAATCATAGTGTGTGCAATAATATTATCTTCTTTGTTGTCCTTTCGACACATCTGTAGTTGGCCATTAGGAAGAATGACTGCGGTCACGAACAGAGCAAAGTTAGCCAAACTGGGTGAAGATTGCTCCCTCCACAGTCCAGGATCCTACCAATATATTATCCGTTAAAACATAGATATAGAGACTATCAAGACTGAAACAGACTCTGGCCTAGAGAATAGCTGGTACGTATGCTGCCAATGTATTTTATCATCAAATTCTCATTTATTATTTTTTTCCTCTCCAAGGATTGGGCGTTTTGAAATATTTAATTTAATTTTAAAAACACAACCTAAATTACTAATCAATGATTAATCATATCAAGAATGTCTTACCAGGGGCCGGCCCGGTGGCACAGCAGTTAAGTTCACACGTTCTGCTTTGGCAGCCCGGGGTTCACCAGTTCGGATCCCGGGTGTAGACATGGCACTGCTTGGCAAGTCACGCTGTGGCAGGTGTCCCACATATAAAAAGTAGAGGAAGATGGGCACAGATGTTAGCTCAGGGCCAGTCTTCCTTAGCAAAAAGAAGAGGATTGGTAGCAGTTGTTAGCTCAGGGATAATCTTCCTCAAAAAAGAACGTCTTACCGGTAGGAGATGATTAGTATAACCTCATTGAGTAGCTACAATTTTAGCATTAAAAAACATGATGTTTTAGTGACTTGTGTAGCTAAATCAAATTTCTATGAAACTTTTTGAAATATTAGATACACCTTCCAGACTAATAATATTTTTATAGGCACATTCACGTGTGGAGATTGTCAATTGGAAATTTGATACAAGTCAAATTTTCTCAGTTCACCTTATAGAATACTGGCAGTTGGAATCCCAACCACCACCCCTTTCACCCTACAACCTCACCCCCACACCCCACACTGACAGAGTTTGGAAGACGACTCAAGGAGTAAAACCACTCCTCCAAAAGCAATACCTACACTTGTTGCAGTTAGTGGTCCTCCAAGAAAGGGGTTGGGACTCATCTCATTGCTCATTTTACATTGAAGCCTGTCCATCAGAAAGCTACTGCCTAACGTCTAATGTTTCCCCATTTTTAAAAAATTAACTGGAGGGAAAGGGGGTGGGAGAGGGTGAAAGGGGTAAAGCGGCACATAGGTACGGTGACAGATAAAAACTAGACTATTGGTGGTGAACATAGTGCAGTCTATACAGAATCTGAAATATAATAATGTACACCTGAAATTTACAATGAAATTTACATTTATAAGCTAATGTAACCACATTAAAATAATTTTTAAAAATTCACTCTTAAATGTATCCAAACAAGCAAACCAAAGAAAGAAAGAAAAAAAGAAAGAAAGTAAAAGTCAAATCAAAGAATCCACTAGGCATTTGAGGCATTTGTCCAAAGTCCATAACCTGAAAAGTGGAGGCCCAAACAAATCTTATAATCAGAAACTTTGAAAAACAGAAATATATTGGAGACTAGAAGAAAACTTTAATATATATTTAAATATACTGAGGTATAAAAACATATTTCATTGATGAAAAAGAATAGGATCCCATTAAAAAGGGAAAAGAAAAAAAAGAGAATTGACATAAAAAAGCAAATGGAAAGGTAGGAAAAAATGTTGATGAAATATTTCAGTAGGCAACGCAAAAGGATGAAGAGATAGATATTAAGTGAAAAAATTTTTTTTTTAATTAGGTAAATCAGACCAGGAGTTCCAACATAATAATATCAATAAGCATTCCAGTAAAAATAGAGAAAACAAAAGGGAAGAAACGATGAAAACTAATCCGAGAAAATTCCCCAGAACTGAGGAACTTTAGCTCCAAGCTGAGTGTCCACGCAATGCTCATGGCACTGAATGAAAAGCCTGACCTGCAATGAACCCGTCACTGCAACTGTTCAGAATATCCAGGGAAAGAGAAGATTCCAAAAGCTTTCAGCGGGGGGTAAAACATGCCACACAAAAAGAGGAGGAAATGAAAATGTCTTTTGGCCTTTTGGAAGTAACAGTGACATGAAAATACAACAAATTTCTTCAGAATTTTGAGGAGAAATGATTTTCAAACTAGAATTTTATCCCCCAATTATCTCTCAAGGGAGAGAATAGAATAAAGACATTCAGCCTCATGAACATTTCAAAAATATCACCTCCCTCACCTCTAGCGACTTTAGGATGGCTTAAGAAAAATCGGGGATGAGTTAACGCAGAGGAAGACATGGGATCCATGAGACTGGCCATTCAATGAGAAGATGGAAGAGGCTGATTTTCAGGATGCTCATAAAGGGAAGTCTTGGAATGACGGGGAGGCAACAGAGTTATGGAGCAGCCAGGCTGGATTAGCTGCAGAAAATGGAGAAACGTATTACTAGATTGACAGAAAGAAACAGGAAATACTGGAATAGACCAGCAAAAATAAAATAAATTAAGGCAGTAGTCAAGAATCTACTCTTGGGGCCAGCCCCATGGCCGAGTGATTAAGTTCACATGCTCCTCTTCAGTGGCCCGGGGTTCACCAGTTCAGATCCTGGGACGGACCTAGCACTGCTCATCAGGCCATGCTGAGGCGGCTTCCCACATAGCAGACCCAGAAGGATCTACAACTAGCATATACAACTATGTGATAGGAGGCTTTGGAGAGATGTTGGCTCAGGGCCAATCTTGCTCACCAAAAAAAAAAAAAGCATATAAACAAAAAAATCTACTCTCATACTCCAAATATACACCTGGCCCAGATAGTTTTATAAATCAGTTTTTAAAACCTTCAAGAGCGTGTATTCCTTTCAAATACAAACGGTTTCAGAATAGAAAAGAAAGGAAATGTATCCAAATCATTATCAATCTTGATAACTACACGAGGATAACTTAAAGAAAGTATAAGCAAATATATTGTATGAATATGTAGACAACAAATTCCTAAATATATTATTTACAAACTCAATTTGCATGGCACTTTATTAAAAATAGGTGGAATAAATTGGGTTTATCCCAGAATCCACCAATGCAATTCCTTATAGTAACATAGTAAAGGAAAAAGCCAAATAAGTCCTACAATACAATTAAACAAAGTAATGGATAAAAACTTAATTTGATGGAGGAAAACAGTATTCAGTAAGATTCAAAACTCATTATCTAAAATATAATTTATTATATTAACATAGTAATGGATAAAAACCTAATTTGATGGAGGAAGAAATAGTCTTCATTAAGATTCAAACTCATTCATAATTTAAAAAAAAAACTTGTATTAAACTAGGAATAGAAGGAAACCTTTAATCTAATAAAAGTATCTACTTACCACCCCCTTCTAAAAAAGTCATACCCAATAATAAGATACTGGATGTGTATCTTTTTAGACAAGAAACAAAGACAGAAATAACTTTATCACTACTATGCAACTTGAGAGTCTATTATTGAATTGAAAAAGGGAATTAGAAGAAATATAAGAATTGCAAAAATATAGAATATTGACTTGTAATTTAAATTAATTAAATACTTGTAAATTAAATACTAAGATTGTTTATATAAAAATTATGAGATAATACACAGGCAATTACAGCTAAAAAGATTGAGTCCAGAAATATAGCTGGCCAGGCCGGCCCCATGGCCAAGTGGTTAAGTTCACACGCTCTGCTTCGGAGGCCTGGAGTTCATGGGTTTAGATCCCGGGCGGGGACCTATGCACAGCTCATCAAGCCATGCTGTGGCAGCACCCTACATAGAGAAACTAGGATACACAACTATGTGCTGGGGCATTGGGGAGGAAAAAGAAAAAAGAGGAAGATTGGCAACAGATATTAGCTCAGGGCTAATCTCCACCCCCCTGCAAAAAAAAAAAGAAATGTAGTTGGAAAAAATTCAACAAATAAAATGATAGCAATTTTCAAATAGAAATTTAACATATATAATTTATAAACTATAGTTACTTAGCATAGAATATAAATTTTACAAGCTATAACCTTATGGAGAAATCTTCAAAATGCTACTGAAGGGCATAGAAGAAATTCTAAATAATTAAGCAACATGTAAAATTGGATACAAAGTCTCAACACTATAAAGATGTAATTTTCCCACAAATTAATCTAAAAATTCAATGTCATTTTAATCACAGTCCTAACAGGAATTTCTGTGGAATTTAACAATTTAATTCTAAAAGTGATATGGAAAAATTAAAGAGCAATCCAAAAGTGGGCAAGGATTTAGGGAAATGGGAACTTGCAGAAACTACTGGTACTTTAAATGGGTGCAATCACTTTGGAGAACATTTTTGTGATATCAAGTCAATTTGCATGTAAACAGAAATGTCACCTCAGATTTTAACTTAGAAAGCCTTTTACATGCCCAAGGAGACTACGATCTAATTGCAGAATTATTTGCAATCACAAATAGTTGATCAATATAAGTGTTTATCAACAGGAGAATCTATCATGTATTATGATATGTTCATAGGGTGTAAAACCACAGAGTAACTCAACGAAATAATAAATATCAAATACCTTACGTTGGAATAAATAGGAAAGATCCAGAATGATATACAGAGCATGATAGATTTAATGACATGCAAAACAACAATAAATATTGTTTATGGATATATACAAATGTAATATACTATGAAAACATTTACTGCAAAGACACATATCACTTTTATAACTATGGTTACCTCTCGGGCGGAAGAGTATTTGGATCTGAAGGGAATAGAAAAGGGTCTTAAAAAATATCTATCATGTTTGACTTCAAAACATATTTGAAGGAAATTGTTAAACATAAGAACTGAGTATACGGCTGTTTATTATAATATTCTCTATCACTTTTCTATTGTGAAAATTTTCATTAGAATTAATATATATGTAAATTGTTAATTTTCTAGTTTCAGTTTAAAACTAAAAGTCAATGTTGTTTTGGTTGCCTCACAGTCCTTTTTGTGAATTAGGCTTTAAACCAAAAGTAGCTAAAGATTACCAGATGGGGAAGAGTTGAACATTAGGCCTATAACCACAATAATCAAAGAGAAGGGTTTAAGATAATTTTACAGGTAGTGTATTCTTTACAATGGTAGGAAAATAATAGCCAGATGCTTTATCAGTTCACGCACCTTGCATATCCTTCATCTGTAATTCTTGGGTGCCTCACCCAGCATTCCAAGTGAGCAGAAGAGGGGGCCAGTTGTGAAAGAAACACGGCAACGTGCAAAGTTTGCTGTGCTCCTCTTTTGTTCTAGACAGATGGCTGTCATTCCTTAGAAATTTTATTGGACTTAGTTTAAATTGCATGGTGATTTACATTCCCTTGGTGTCTTTCCGGGGCCATCAGAAAGCTGGCATCATGTTTTGAGAAAAAAGCTGAATTTGCTGGAGGTGATCCTTGAACGGGTGTGAGCAGAACTAACTCCATTCTAACTTTTTCACCTTTGACATCATCCCGTGCATACTAAGAATTTTCCAATTGGATTATGACAGCGGCTGTTTAGTTTGAAAAGTCTCCAGGTAAGTATTGCTTCACCAGGGATGTTTTAATGTATTTTATGACTAAGAAAATGGACGTCTCTGAATAGTCTAACATTGAGGAAATGTACTTATTGCTCTGCTAGCAAGGGCTTTGGTCTAACGAATTGGTTCTGGTGTTGTCTGTAGACTTCTCATGCTCGATAATCCCAAGTCATCCTGTCCACAGGCTGGTTGTGATCTTTTTAAAATGTATAATGGTATCTCTACTTAGATTCTTAAATTCAATCTCTTTTCTTTTGACCAAGGTTCTTGGAGTCAAGATGAATTTCATTAAAGTCTTTCTCCAACAATAAATGATGAAAAGCCTTATCAGTTGTTCCGTACTTTTAGTGTAAACAAAACAAAACCTTTTGAGATCACGGACACGAATGATGGATGTGTAGTATTGGCTGATACAGTGCTGAAAATTGCCTGGTCACGTGACTGAAAGGCATAGGAAAATTCAATACCTTTGACCTTTTTTTGATACATACATGACATGAAATAAATAATAGAGAAAAAAAATAAGTCACCATGTATTTAAAAACAGGAATGAAGATGATTATTTTGATCATCCACTTAGTTCATCAAGCAAACATTCTTTAAAATAAATTTATCTAATATTGGATTATTATTATTTTGTATTGAGAAAGCAAAATTGGTGTTCAACACCCAAATTCCATTATTCTATTTGAGAAGTGTCTTTTTCTTTTCTTTATTTTTTGGAGGAAGATTAGCCCTGTGCTAACTACTGCCAATCCTCCTCTTTTTGCTGAGGAAGACTGGCCCTGAGCTAACATCCATGCCCATCTTCCTCTACTTCGTATGTGGGACACCTGCCACAGCATGGCTTGCCCAGTGGTGCCATGTCCGCACCTGGGATCCGAACTGGTGAACCCGGGCTGCCAAAGCAGAATGTGTGAACTAAACTACTGTGCCACCCGTCCGGCCCGAGAAGTTTCTTTATCTTCTGTGGAGAGTAGCAATAGTGAAAAGATAATGGTCTTTAAAGTTAGAGAAGTTGTGTGACTGTGGCTTACCATTTACTACTCTAAGTTGCAAGATTGTTGATTATAAATTTTATTTTCTGTAAAATGGGGATAATATTTTAGTGGGTTATTGTGAGAATTAAACTGCCTAGTATTTTCTGTCCCCCTAAAATAATATAGGGTCTATGAGAACATGGTTCTTAACTCTTTTGTTCACTGACGTTCCTCATTATCTGTAATATTGCCAGGCACATAGTGGGGAACTCAATGAGTATTTATTAAACGAAAGTGTTAATATGAATGAATGATAGCACATGAATGAAAAGGGTACCACCTGACACGAAAGTGGTTAATAAGTATTTGTTCTGTCTCGTTTTTCTCCTTCTTCTCCTTCTGCCTTTAGGACAGTTATGATGACTAAACAAGTCAACACATGTGTTTAGATTATAGTAGCTACAAAGAAAAAAGTTGTCTGCTTCCCCTTCAACATCTCTGCATATTTCTCTCCATATTAATGCATGTAGACTCCTAAATTATTCTACTGAAAAATATATAACTCGTAAGGTGATGAAAGATGTGTATTAGGTTAACCGGAAGTTGAATATATAGTTATTCCTCAACTTTCCTAAAATAAAGCTATTTGTGATGCCCTCCGTCTTCTCTGAGTCCTATGGCATGCCTAGCGTATATGAAATAATTCGGCATTCAACTCTGGACTGTCTCAAATCTCTCCTCTTTGTGTTAGGTGTGTTTGCCAGCCCTAATTTCCTGATGGACCATAAGTTCTGAGAAAGAGGAGCTATAACTTCTATGCCATAGCATGTAGCTAAATATGTTCTAATAAATTATATCAATTAGGATGACATGTTTAATATTCCCTGATATGTCTTCTCTTACTCCCTATTAAATATACATGGAAAAATAATGACAACCCAAAACATGAAGACGTATAGCGGCTAGAGTGCGTGTTCTGGAGGCAGGCTGCTGAATGTGAGTGCTCTCTCCACTGTGTGGAAAAGTGTGGTCTAATGTGTAAAGCAGCAGTAGTAACTCCCTCTTAAAACTGTTCTGGGGAGAACGGCCTGGTGGTGCAGTGGTTAAGTTCACACGTTGCGCTTATCAGCGGCCCAGCGTTCACCAGTCCGGATCTCGGGTGCAGACAGGGCACTGCTTGGCAAAAGTCATGCTCTGGTAGGTGTCCCACGAATAAAGGGGACGAAGATGGACATGGATGTTAGCTCAGGGCCAATCTTCCTCAGCAAAAAGAGGAGGATTGGCAGTAGTTAGCTCAGGGCTAATCTTCCTCAAAAAAAAAACAAAAACTGTTCTGGGGATTCAAGTCTTTTGAATCTACGCTTGAAATACTTTTAATGGCTCCTAGCCATTGTAAGAGAACAAGAAAGTTAGCTATTATTGTTACCATCATTTTACAAAGATTGGGGGAAATAAAAATAAAATCCAGCTATTAATCAGAAATACCTCTGAAATCCAAAGATGTTATAAACTTGGAAATAAAAAGATATATGGTTCTTGACACAAATAATGACAAAATAAAGCAGGAAAGCAACTATCAGTACTACACAAAAGAAAATATAAGTTAAAAAGAGTTTAATGGAACAAGGAGTGTTGTTTATGATTTATAAAAGATGAATTCCATTGAAAATGTATAGCAGTTTATCAACTTTTAATAGCTTTACAAATGCAAAGAAAATAGACATCTATAATCACAATGGCAGACTCTAGTATACATGTCAGAAACTCAGAACAATAGAAGCAGCAAGATGAGTAATACAATTATCACGCATACTATATTGACATATGGGTATAGTTAGGTGTGAAACATGTGGGTTTGGCTATGGTCCGACTTGTTGCTCTGAAATCTCTAGTTGTCCTGATTGACCAGCAAAACTCAAATTCCAGAAATAATTGGGTTCGGTGCAGTGGCCCAAGGGCTGCACTTCTTGTTTCTTGTGTCTAAGCCCCTCTCCTGGGTGGAGACGTGGAGATAAGCCTCTGTGACTGTACTATATTCAGCTGGTTGTGCAGATTAAGAACCTGGCCATTCAGGGTCTCTCTGAGCAGGCCCCTTTCAGTGCTATTTGTATGTTTGCATAACAATTGTCAGTCGTTTACGTTTAGAAGTCCTGTAACTGAGCAAGTTGTTTTGGATGAGTAAAGGATAGCAATCACAGCAAAACCCTTATGTGACATAAAAAACAAAGGAGACTCCTTTTTATTTATTTATTTATTTTTATTGTTTTATGTGTGAGGAAGATTGGCCCTGAGCTAACATTTGTTGCCAATCTTCCTCTTTTGGCTTGAGGAAGATTGTCGCTGAGCTAATATGTGTGCCATTCTTCCTCTATTTTTTGTGTGTGGCATGCTGCCATAGCCTGGCCTGATGAGTGGTGCGTAGGTCCACGCCTGGGATCCGAACCCACAAACCTGGGCTGTCAAAGCAGAGCATGTGAACTTAACCATTACATCAGCAGACTGGCCACCCTTTTTATTTTTAAGGGCAGGATTTTGTGAGCTGGAACTCCCAAGGGTCACACTGCCCTGCAGCTACTAAAGACTTTTATCGCTTTAGTTTATATGCTATGAGATATCAGAATAGAAAAGATAATCAAGGTAAAAACTTAAAGTTAAATTGAACTATTTGGCTGATATAATACACATATATTATTGAAGATCTCTTTTATGCAATAATTGGAGCTATGAGTCTCGTAGGCACTGCTAAAAGTTTTTGGAGGAGGCACAGTGAAGTTGCATCCATTCATTGCCAAAGGCCAATGGTGACTAACATGTTTAAAACTATGCTCTACATTTTTCAATCATTTGATGTGTTAAAAATCTAATAATATACCACAGCTGGAGGCCACAACTGTTTCTTCAACTGATTTAATGTTGTGCTTTATCTTAAAAAATAATTTAAATGAAAATCAGTTTTTATTTTGATGGAGAGATAGTAAAACGTGCTTGATTCAGATAGTTGTGAGGTACACTGAAGATATTAAACTGGTTAGATAGACCTCTCACTCTGCCAAACTGTAATATTAGAGAAATAAACAAAATAGAGAAATATACGTGAAATTTAGAAACATTTCACAATACAGTAGTTTCTTTATAAGGCTAATTAGTAACAGATACTAACCAAGAGACTGTTATCATTTTGATGTGGTTAATTGTGATCCTAAAACTTTAGCCATCACTTTAAGACCCAAGTCAACACCTGCACACGCTGAGGCTTTTTAGAGGTGTTTACTTTACCTCTCAGTAAGTGGATGTGGATAATCCTAGGTGAGAAAAATGTCCTCTGTTCAACTTGACCATGACTCAGATTTTTGACCACTTAGGCTGCTCATGAAAGCAACTTTTGTCCCTGTTGTAAAGGATCACAATTTAGATTCACGGTATTTTTGTTTGCGTATCCACATTTGTGTACAGAGAGAAGAATACGAAAGCAAGAAAAATAAATAGAATCAATCTTTAGCATCATTTATGTTTATATATATTTGTATGTCAGATTTCATATTTGTTTTATAGAGAAATCACCTTATTTGCTCCCATTTGAACTTCTCTACATTTTAAGTGTATCCATTTAAAGTATATCCAGAAATAAGACAACTTGGCCACCCAAGACTACAATATTCTCTGATAAGCCCCACAAAACTGGGAAATGCTCAGGTGGCTTCTAACTATTCCAGCAGCGGCCCTGTGTCCATGGAAATTCGTCATTATTGGCCTCTGTCCTTCATCCAAAATTGGCAGGTGGCCCCAGGGAAGAAGCAGGTGCAGACCCTCAGGTGAGATCTTCATGGTTACCTGCTTATAGAATCTTATAGAATCATCCTCATTGCTTCAACAGCCCTATGGTGCCTATATATTTCATCTAGATTTCTAGTTTTTCTCAGCAGGGGAGTTGGTTAGTTACAAACTATTCAATAGCACTAGGAAATGGAAATTGATTTATGTAAACTCAGTGGGCATCGACATTACTATATTCTTAAATGCATTTGGACATATATAAGTAAAGTTTGTTTGCAGAATATACTGCATAGTAAAAATATAAATAATATTTTTAAAAATAAAATAAAGAACAATTGGATTCAAAAATAAGATCACAACTCTTCTCCTCTTATAGAGGGGGAAAAGCAGCAAGTCCGTGGTCTGAGCTCTTCTGATGTGGTGGACCGCTCCATTAACTATGGGCCTTGGGAACACCAAAATTCAAAATCACTTCTGAGAAAGGGGAAGAAAGGCTCTGGGAATTGTGCTTTTTGTGTCATCCTGTATCCTTGACTTCAAATGTATGCTTTGCATCACTTGTTAGAAAAAGCAAGAGGAAACAAATGAAAAGAAATTCTTGCCAATTTTTATACCTAGAACAACTCAAGCATCTGTGGTCTCCTGAGGCTCATCCTGTGTGCATATATGTGTGTTTGTAGATATTTGTATTCAACAGAAAAGGCACTTACAAGAAAACAGACACATGCTTGTTCTGTGCACGTACACAAACACGCACACACACACACCCAACTCTAAAACTCCTAAAAATAGAACTCATTTGGTATGATATTTTATAAAAAAACAATAAAGCCAGAATTTAATCTAACAGTATAGTCAAAACAAAACTAATCACTTGTGTTTTTCAGATAAGTATACTAGCATTAAAAAGTCAAAATTAGAATTAGGCTATTTGGAAAGAAAGGACAAATAAAACATTATACATATCCCAAACCTAAAGAATACAGCCAGAGGATATAATCAGAGGGGAATATATATACAGTCTTAAATGCATTCCTTAGAAATTAAGGCAAGTTAAATTAAAATAATTGAAGTCCCCACCCCTGACTCCACTCCAAAATAGAAGCTGGGAGTGAACACACACTCTCTCTGTATGTAAACACACACATTAGGAAATAAAGTAGAATTAAAGAAGGAACTAAAACAAAAGCGGAAATATGAATTTAACATGTTTTAAAACTTTTTTATTCCATTGCAAGTATCAGAAATGGTATACTGAACATTTTAAATTAAAAAAAAAGCATAGGAGCCGGCTCCGTGGCCGAGTGGTTAAGTTCGCGCGCTTCGCTGCGGCGGCCCAGGGTTCGGATCCTGGGCGCGGACATGGCACTGCTCGTCAGGCCACGTTGAGGTGGCGTCCCACATGCCACAACTAACAGGACCTGCAACTAAGATATACAGCTGTGTACGGGGGAGTGGGGAAGATAAAGAAGAAAAAAAAAAGAAGATTGGCAACAGTTGTTAGCTCAGGTGCCAATCTTTGGGAAAAAAAAATTTAAAAAAAGCATAGCCAAAATAAAGTAGAAGAAAAGAGAATTTCCAGAAATTAAAGTGAAAATGAGAGAATCTACCATATTAAGTTGAGGTTGAAAACTGGAGCTATAAATAGTAGGGAAGTGGACGCAAGCACAGGAGCCCAGACCTCAACATCTGTGCAGGTTCTGGAGACAAATCTCTGTAATTTGTTTGTTGCAGAAGGTAAACATTAGATTCACTGAATAATGTTTGGAATTGCCAACCCATAGATCAGGATAAAATAACTCGACTTTGTCACCTCTCCATAGCTACATAGAAACTATAAACCAAGTTAAAAGAAGAGCCACAAACAGGAAGACTATTATAATTGCAATATTATAATTGACAAAGTGCTAGTCCACAGATTACATAAAAGATATCTACAAATCAATATGAAAAAGAAACTGAAAGGAAAAGTAGTTCAAGGATATAAATAAAACATTCACAGAAGAGGAAATCCCATTGCCTATATATGTGTGTGTACCCTCTCAGTTTCAGGGAAATGCAAATTATTGAAACGATGCATTAATAGCAAATATCAGAGTGTAACTATTATTTATTTATTTATTTATTTATTATTGTGTGTGTGTGTGTGTGTGAGAGAAAGACTGGCCCTGAGCTAACATCTGTTGCCCACCTTCCTCTATTTTATGTGGGATGCCACCACAGTGTGGCTTGACGAGCGGTGCTAGGTCTGAGCCCAGGATTCGAATCTGAGAACCCTGGTTCGCTGAATCAGAGCATGCAGACTTAACCACTATGCCACTGGGCCGTCCCCTGAGTGTAATCTTATTTTTTAATTGGCAATATCATCTTAGAGTTAGCCAGGATATGAAGAAGCAAATATTCTCATGCCCTGATGTTGGCAGTGTCTATCGATGGCTATTGCTATATATGATTATTTGTTAATAGATTTGAAGAACTAGATGAAAGAAATACATTATAGAAAAATAAAAACTCACTCAACAACCATAGAACATGCTGGTAGATCCAACATGTTAGAATACATTGAAAGTAGATATCAAAAATAATGCACAAAGGCAATAGGCTTACAAAATTTCAGGATCATTTTCTAATCAAAACGTCAAGAAAAAATACTTTTTTAAATGAGGCATATTAACTAGTCATGGTTCACTATTCTCTCCATAAGACGAGTGTGGTGAGATTAAAATTAGATAGAGACATAGTACACTAAATGTATAAAACAATATTATTTATAGAATTGCAAATATCCCATACACTGTATTTCCAAATTAAAACTCTCAGTGTATTATATTAAGATATGATGAACAAATAGAGATTTACCCAGCAGTAAGATAACAGTTTAATATTATAATTTTACTAAATAAATGTTATATTAAAAGACTAAAGAGTAAGAAAATATGATCTCAATAGTTGAGATAGTTCATCTCAATTTGTTGTAAAAAGCATTTGATGTAGTTCAAAATCTAATTTTAAAAACTCATAATAAGCCAGATTTATAGATAAATCAATAAATACATATATATAAAACAAGGTTCAGCCAACACTTTTGTAAAGGGCCAGATGGTACAATATTTTTAGCTTTGCAGTCTATACTCAACTTTGCCCATCACTGTAGCATGAAAGAAGCCACAGGCAATATGTAGATAAATGGGTATGGCTGAGCTCCAAAGAAGTTTTATCTATAAAGGCAAACTACTGAGCATTTGGCCCATGGATTTGCTGAACCCTGTACTAGAAACATTTTGCTGACCTTAAACTTATGAATGAATAACGAGGAATATTCCCATGAATTTAGGAACAAGATATAGATGTCCACTACTAGTATTATCATTCAATACTTTCATAGATTTCTTAGCCTGTGTAAGACAAGAAACAAGAAGAAAAGTTATGTATTGGAAAAGAGGAGCAAAAACTATTATTGCTTCTAGATGTTTTGATTGACTAACAGAATCAGTTGCAAAAGTATTAGAAGAAATAAGATTAAAATGATAGAACAGGGGGCCACCCCGGTGGTGCAGCCATTAAGTGCGCACATTCCGCTTTGGCAGCCTGGGGTTGGCCGGTTGGGATCCCGGGTGCGGACACGGCACTGCTTGGCATGCCATGCTGTGGTAGGCATCCCACATAGAAAGTAGAGGAAGATGGGCATGGATGCTAGCTCAGGGCCAGTCTTCCTCAGCAAAAAGAGGAGGATTGGCAGCAGTTAGCTCAGGGCTAATCTTCCTCAAAAAAAAAAAAAAAAAAAGATGGAACAGCAGCATAAAAGATCAATTGCTTTCTTCTATGTGAGCAATTAGAAAATGCAATGAAAAAGAGATCCTGTTAAGAATTATGCCAATGTCCGAAATATATCTTGAAATAAAACTAACCAGAAAAGGCCTCTAGTAAGACATTCGTGCTTCTCTGTGGGAAGATTCGAGGAGGCAGTCACCATAGATTTTCAAGAAATTTAATGTACTCTCAGTCAAAATCCCAAGATGTTTTTACTTTTTGTGGAACTCGTCAAGGACTCCCAAAAGTTCCATTTGGTGCTTTTTAAAGCATGCCTTTTTGTTTTTATAGATTTTACTTCTTACTTGTGTTTTCATTTGCCACTTTTATTTCTTTAATCATAACTAGAATACTTTTTAACTTTTGTATCTGTCAATATAAATTTCTGAGGTCCTTATGTATCTGATTCTGGTATTCACATTATAGATTTTGTAATTATTCTTGCTTTTGATGCCTAGTACTTGTGTGTGTATTTAATTTTCATATTCACTAGAATTTTATCTGCGGGGAATCTCTGAGGCTTATATTAAGACTGCGTTCTTCCAGAGAAGATTTGACTTTCTGCCATTTGGTCCCCTTTAAGTTTTGGATGATGTAAATATTGTAAATTCAGGCCCACATCCACCTAAGGCCTGGCCCATCATTACACAATCTGTGGGGAAGTTTTCATTCCTTGTACCCACAGCCCAGGAGGACACATACAGATTCCCTGCCTGCCTGCCTGCCTGCCTGCCTGCCCTGGGGATGATTTTTCCACTCATGTCAGCTCTCGCCTTTCATTAGCATTAATTTTGCACTGAAGTCTCAGATTCCATATCCTTTCTTATATGGGCCCACGTCTTTGTAACATTCCCCATGTTGATGTGCATTCTTCATAACAACGGCCACTAAGACCAAAGCTGTAGGCTCCTGTCATTAGGAAGTGCCTCATGGCAGCCAAAGTTTCTGTACAAGGACTCAAATTTTGGCTAACGTCTTGACATCAGAAGATATCCATTACTTCAAGTCTATCTGTGTTTAATGCCTATACTTACAATAATCTATATATGATTTATCTGCATTTTTAGGTGTTTTGTTGCTGCAGACTTTCAGGATAATTTAATTGGCGTTATTGCAATAAAAGGGAATCATTTGTATTATTTTTTATGAAGAACTAGAAAGTTAAAATGTCTTCCACAGTCTGCTTAATATTAAATAATTAGAAGTATTCTTGGATTTTGTATATATTTGTATTTACAAAATATTCTCCCTCATGATGACCTTTATAAAAATCACCTTGCATCATATTTCTTTACAGGACTGCTCATTACTTGTCCGATTGTATGTTTACTGGTTTATTTATTATCTCTGCTTCATTCTCTGCCACAGCCCCAGTACCCAGGGTAGGGCTCATCACAGAGATAATTGAAAAAATTTATCATTGAATTAAGAATCTTTCTATTTCCAAACACAAATACAGCTTCCATGGATAATACAGATGCAATTATCAGTGCCCCAATGTAAAATAATAAACATGGATTACTTTCTTAGATACCTAAATCAGAGATCAACTATCCCATTCTACTAAGAAAATAGAAGTGAAGGTGAAAAAGAGATAAAAGTTTGGAGTGGGCCCATTCAATATGAAACCACCTGTCCACAGGTGGCTATTCTAACTTAATTAAAATAAGTAAAATTTAAGAAGTCAGTTCTTCAGTCATTCTACCTACATTTCAAGTACTCGATAGCCAGACAGTGCTAAGTCATTGGACAACACAGAATATAGAACATAGTCACCATTCCAACATCACAGAGAATTCTATTGGACAGTTCTGGTTTTGAGCATTCTAGAAAATTAGAGCAGATTGTAGACGGAGAAAATTTTTTGAAGTGGGACTAGGAAAGTATTTGGACTTCTGTTCTTAAAGAGTGAAGAAAGGGGAATCCTGAATGAGAAGACCTAGAGACAAACCTCACCTTTTTCTATTTTTGCCACCAAGACCACTTGACAAAAATATTTGGTTATTTTTAACTTCATAGTGATGACACAATAATAATTATTGAGCATAATTTTGTTTGAATCTTCTGCAAGGAAAAATCTTTATAGTTTTTTGTTTGTTTGATTTTCCTGCATCTACTTATAATAATTTATCTGTATGCAGAACATATCATACAAAAAGCTGGGCTGGATTCAGACGAAGAAGGAGTGAAAATTAGTGGAAGAAATATCAACAATCTAAGATATGCAGGTGACACCATTTTACTGGCAGAAAGAACAATGACTTGAAACGACTTCTGACAAAAGTGAAAGAAGAAAGTGACTAAGCAAGACTACATTTGAACATCAAGAAGACAAAAATCACGACTACAGAACAACTACACAACTTTAATGTAGACAACGAAGACATTGAAATTGTTGAAGAGTTTGTTTACCGTGGTTCAGTCATCAATGGAGATGCAGCCAAGAAATCCAGAGAAGACTGAGACTTGGAAGGGCAGCAAGGGAAGAATTAGGAGAGATCATCAAGTGGAAGGAAGTGTCATTAGAGACTAAGGCCAACGTTATCCACACCCTTGTATTCCCAGTTATTATGTACGGGGTATAAAAGCTGGACAGTGAAGAAGGCTGACAGGAAAAAATTTGATTCATTTGAAACCTGGTGTTGGAGGAGAGCTCTTCGGATACCCTGGACTGCCAGAGAGACAAACAAGTGGGTTCTAGAGCAAATTAAGCCTGAACTATGACTGGAGGAAAAATGATAAACTGAGGCTGGACCACTATGGGCACCTCGTGAGAAAGCAGGATTCTTTGGAAAAGACAATAATGCTGGGAAAAGTAGACGGCAGCAGGAAAACACAAAAACCAAATATAGGCTGGATTGCCTTCATAAAGGAAGTCAAAGGCATGAATCTACAGGAGCTGAGTAGGGCTGTTGAGAATAGGACATTGTGGACATCACTCATTCACAGGGTCGTCAAGAGTGAGAGGCGGCTTGATGGATAGAACAAGTTATAATGGTTTAACTTCTATTTAAATTAAAATTATTTTTTTTCTTGGGTGCTTATCTAAACCACTGAATATATGTATACAATCTATCTTTATAGTGCTAAAGCCAGTGAAAACTGATTGCTGAGGGTTTTTATTCAAGAAGTATTTTAATTTAAATTTTAATGATAACATTAAAAAATTAAAGGGACGGGTCTTAGCGACTTGGTTGTTATATTTATGACTTGATTTTTCTTGTCTGCTCTGGATAGGTGATACTGGAACTTGTTTTGCTAACCCCAACCTAACCCAGTGTTCCCTATTATCTCCAATAAGGATGTATAGATGTTATTTCTTTAGAATATACTCTCCACATTTTGATAATTTCCCATGTTTAAATCCTGCTACTTCGATGTAGGGTTCAAAACAAAACAAAATAAAACCACTGCCCAGCCTCCCTTGCTTTTAGAGACCAGATGATTTTAGTTTATCTTCTACCGAACAAATGAACACACATAAGACTTAATTCAGAACTGAGTAATATGAGAAAGCAAGCTGGACCAAGGACAATCATTTTTGCTGGCTTGGGTTTAGCAAAGGCAGCTAAGTTCTAGAGCTAGCCACTGGGGAGACTAACTCCTAATTCCATAACTTTCTGATCATGACAGAGACAGCATCGGTACTGCATCCAGTAAGAGCGGCTGTGGCTTCCAGTTGTTATCGCTTCCAAAGGATGGAAAATGGAGTGCAGGTCTCGAAACAGTAGCTATGTAAGTAGCTTTCGTATTCAGGGCTTCCTAATCATGGTGGATACCGCAGCAACCTTGCCGGAAGTCTCTTGGACTGCCTCTAATGATTCTTTGAGTTCTCTCTATTCCTTAATAAATCCCCATCTCTTGAAGCTATCTACAGTGGCTTCTATTGTCTACAGCTGAGATTCCTAACACACCAAGCTACTGAAGATTCAGCAACATAGAGGCCAGAACCAATGAGATCTACCCTATTTCAAAAGAAAGAGTTGTATTATTATTATTAAAAATAGTGATATACAATAACTTTCAGATAATTTATCATAAGCCTGCATTTTGCATCAGTTTTGCATTTTCTATGCCTAGGCTAAGTTAAAATTTTTTTAAAAGGAACAATATGACAGTTTAAAAGGCAATAGGATGACACACATTCTAGAATGGGCCATGACAAGTTCTCAAACTCATCTCCTAAGTAATTATATGAGAAAGGGCTAAGAAGTTGGCTGTGGTATTTGGAATAATCAGTCTTTTTGTACTTTTATAAATGACTTATTTCTCAAAGCCACAGAGGGAAAAAAAGACTTCAGGCTGAGAGTAATTATGGTACCAGAAAAGAACAAAATTGACCTGGCTTTAGAGAAGAGGGGAGAAAACTAGTTTGACAAACAGTACTGTCTCTTCCAGACCATTCTGACTTTCACCCTCATATTTTCTGGCCATGATAATAAAAAAAAAAGGTCTGATTTGCTTTGAATCAGAGACTGTGGGGCTCAGATGTCTTTGTTTAGGAAGATTTGAATTCTTGCTCAAAGTAAGTTATAAAAAATATTTTATTTTTATTCTAGAATTTCTCCCTTAATTTAGGTTCCTGGTAAGGTGTATTCAAGCTTCTTAGTTACTGTGGGTTTTTAAAAAATTATTCAAATCATGAGCATATTGAGTGGGAATAACAAGAAATTAAACAGGATTCCTAGTTACTTTCACTTTCTCTGTTTTCTCTTCTCAAGAATGTCAATACCATAAACTTATATTATGCAAATAGCCTCCTTATTGCCCAAAGCTCCTAATTCAGAGATTGGCAAACTTTTTCTGTAAAGGGCCAGATAGCAAATATTTTAGGCTTTGTGTGTTATATGGTCTCTGTCACAAGTACTCTACTCTTCTGTAGTGCAAATGCAGCCATGGGCAATACATAACTCAATAGGTATTGGCTGTGTTCCAATAAACATCTTCACAAAAATAGACATTAAGGGGCTGGCTCCATGGCTGAGTAGTTAAATTTGCATGTTCCACTTTGGTGTCTTGGAGTTAGCTGGTTGGGATCCTGGGTGCAGACCTACACACTACTCGTCAGGCCATGTGTGGCAGCATCCCACATAGAAAGAACTAGAATGACTTATAGCTAGGATGTACAACTATGTGCTGGGGCTTTGGAGAGAAAAGAAAATATTTGGCCTATGGGCTGTAGTTTCCCATCCCCTGCCATAAAAACAAAAACACTAGTTCTCTAGCTATAAAGTTTGAAAAATTCTTTAGAGAGGGATATAGCAGAATTTCTTAATTCAGACAAATGACATTTAATAAAGAATACCAGAAGGGGCACTAACTTTAGGTCAGGGGAAGAAAACCAAGTAATGGTTTCAACATATGCAAAATAAAACATCCGGGAAAGCAAAAGCTATTAACATGAGTCCAAGATCACATAAGATCTGCTGTCTGGAGCAAAATAGAGGGTTAAATAAGCAGCCACACATATGACAGAGATATGACAATGGGTAGAAATTAAAGGGGGAGACTTAAGCAGTCCCAAAATAGATTATACAGAGGAAAAGTTTGTGGCACTTAAGGAAAAAAGTTGCTTTAGCTAGATAACCTTTATGTGAAATGGGCTAGTACATAAGTAAGACTGGATGGGAACCTGCCAGTGTTAAGAAAATCTATTTGGAGCAGGAAGCAAGATGACAGAGATGCAATTTCTGATCTTTAGGAAGCTCCTTGGTGAATCAGGGCAGACAATGTCCTGTCTCATCATGGTCAGGGATAAACTTCCCCACTGTGTGTTCTCATGGTGCCTTTCCCCGACTCTAGATTCCCTCCTGATTGCATTATGTCCCAAGTCAGAAGACTGGCTCATACAAATGTATGACATTTATCTTGCTCTTCTGCTTCCCTTCCAGCACCCATTTGATGGACACATTTGTCTTCTGATGTAATGGCTATTGATCATTTGGATGAGATAAGCTGAAAAAGGTGAATACCACAAAGTGTTTGAGTGAATTATACTTAGCACTTAGCTTAAGAGGGTCTCCCAACAAACAAATGTTTTGGCATCTTTTCTTCTTTGAAAGCTAATTCTTTAGTGTGGTAGAAATTAGACAAAATTCCACTGATTTGGTGGTCGTTCTGTTGCCTGAAGTGAATCTTCATGTTGGACAGTTTCTTCAATAATGTGATGCATTCACTTATTGACGGGTATCCTCTTGGCAATGCGTGTAAACTTGATTTCACATTGAAGAGGATACATAATGGTTTAAGAGGCATCCTTCAAGTGCCAAGATAGAAATTTTCATGTTTGTGTTGTTAATTGAAGTTGTTTGATGCCCCAAACAGACAAGATCCAACACGAAGAGTATATAATTACCCTTTCAGAGTTCTCAAAAGGAACTTCTAAAATGCCATATTCAGTGAGATGCCACTTCCATTCTTCCTGTTTCTGATTCATTCTCCTTTCTCAACAGCTTTATTTCCATGGCTTTACACCAGGGATCGCCAAAGTGAGGTTCATGCACTCCTGAGAGTTTCGAAGATTATCCGGTAGGGCACAAGAAGATAATTCTAGAATTTGTGTCAGCAAATTCTTACTAAGTTGAAAATATTTATACTTTTACATTCTTTAATATACAAAATACACAATTAGGCACATAATATAATCTGTAATATAATCTATATGTTTATCCCATTAATATTTGATATGTAGATTGACATTGATGCTTTCGCTCGGTTTCTAAGTTAGGTGTTCCTGTGTCACATAGAATACCCAAGATATCTTGAGGAAATAGTGGGATTCCACAGTGTGGAATGGTTAATACTACAGAAATTAAGTAAAAGTCTCAGTACATTTCAATGTATATTATTTGTTAAGAATGATTTCAACACAAAAATCCAAGCCAGTTACAAAATACATGGATAATAATATTTGTTCTAAGCCACTAAAGAAATTTCAGAAAAGAACTAAGAACATATCAGAGAAGATAGACTCTCAATAGCTAATCGTTTCTTTAACAAATAGGATGTTTTGTAGAACATTTTTATGCATGACTACTGGTGGTGAAGCTGACTTGACCAGAATTAAAAAATATGAGAATTCCAGTCACTGAAAGGGATTCCAGATGGATTTTGTTGCCTCCGTCTTTTTTCTATGCCACTCTGTCCGTTCTGTACTTCCAGAGTGAGCTAACTTCTTGAAGCTTCCTTCAGTTATGCTGCCCTCCTCTTCATATGCACGCACTGGCCACTCAGAGTACGCATGATCTTCAAAAGTTTAAGACTTACCACTTTGTGACCATATTTATTTTTTCTTGTCTTATCTTCCACCCTTTTACTAAACACATTATATACTCTTGCCACATTAGACACATAAATATTTCTGAATAGCCTTATCTAGAAAATCAGGAACTTCTGCATTCCTCTTCTATATGTCAAATCTTCTCGGTTTTCCAAGTTAATCCAAATGGCACCATCATCATAAATCCTTTTCTATTGTCTCCATTTCTTTTTTATATTCTTTTTTTTTTTTTTTAAAGATTGGTACCTGGGCTAACAACTATTGCCAATCTTTTTTTTTTCTTATGCTTTATCTCCCCCACCCCCTCCCCCGTACACAGTTGTATATCTTAGTTGCAGGTCCTTCTAGTTGTGGGACGTGGGACGCCGCTTCAACGTGGCCTGACGAGCGGTGCCATGTCTGCGCCCAGGATCCGAACCCAGGCTGCCGCAGCGGAGCGCGCGAACTTAACCACTTGGCCACAGAGCTGGCCCCCATTTCTCTTTTATGTTCCTATTTTGTGTGGTTGTCTTATATTTTATTTCTTTTGAGAGAAGCAATTTTGTCTTATTTGACTTTGTCCCATACTAGGACTTTTTGTTGAATTGAATTGGCTCCTCTTCCCCAAAACCCAGTTGAAGGTCCATTTCTCAGAAAACTTTCTTGACTATTCATTATTTCTCTTAGCCCCATCACTGAATATCTACGGCCCTTTTGCAAGAAAAAAAATTATTTTTAATAGTTACTGCCGTGTGTTATGTTTCATACGTTTGTGTATTCCATAAGCACAAGGACCATGCTTTTTCTTAATCCAAACCTGATAACTCCTAACACAGAGTGTATTTAGTATATCATGCTTAGTAAATGCATGCTGACTAAACACATAAAAATTAACGTGTAATCTAAGGCTATAGTTTTGTTTCATAACCCATTTGGACAAAATAAAACTTTCCATGTGAGATTGTACTTTTCAAAGATGATCACAAAAATAGCTCCCATTGCACATGACACTGTTTACATCAAGAAGTGTGGTCTCTGTCCGCTCCTCTTGAATCTGAGTGGGCTAGTGACTAGTTTATAACCAATATAAGGTTATGGAAATGATATTGAGTATCTTCTGAATCTTGGTCGGAAAAGATCATACAACTTCTTGCTTTGCTTGCTGGAACATTCACACTTGGAACCCTGAGCCACTGTGTAAGAAATCTGACTACTCTGATGCTACCGTGCTGTGAGGAAACCAAGCTATATGAAGAAGCCACACGTGGGCTCTCCAGTTTGAGACCTTAGTTTTTGAGTTTTCTCATCCCAGGGTCCAGATATGTGAGTGAATGAGCATTCAAATGATTCTATCCTTCTAATGTTGAGTCAATGTAGCCTCCAATACTTACCATTTCAGGCTCCAGATATTGTGGAAGAGAGACAAATCATTTCTGCTTTGCTTTTTCTAAATTACAGAACAAAAGAATCTGTGGGTATAGTGAAAGGGTTGTTGGTAAGTTTGGAGTAGTTTATTATGCAACAGTATTACCTGCAGTGACTTCTTTTTGATTTTTTGAAAAATATTTTTATGCAAACACATGCGTTAAGAAATATAATCTATGATTATGTTTTTAGACATCTCCTAAATAACCATACATGGCCTCACAACTTTCAATATCCCAAACTCTAAAGACCTTGTCACCATCTTGGCTTTCTAATATAATCTCCTAATTTTCCACAGCAATAATTTGTAAGACAAAACAAGGTGGGAGCATGGAAGAAATTTTGACTAATCAGCAGAGGGTAAGACCTTTTTAATATTCCTCTGCAATCATATTTGATGATTCTTTCATACCCAGACAGTTTGTTTTGGGATGTCATCAACTTTAGTTATACGGACATGTTTTTTTGGATTTCAAAAATAAATAAGCTTCCTCTAAAATTTAGCAAACTTGCCGTCTGTTCATTGACATAGAGATGTAAGTATGGTTTTTCTCAGGAAGTTCAGCCAAATAAGGTTGTCCTATAATATCTGGCTTACCCAAAGCCTGGTGACCCCCAGAACAGCTGCCACAGGGGCAGAGGCAAGGAAAGGTACTAGAATCAGGGTGGCATTCACCATTTGCACTTTCACCCAGTGGGAAGTTGAACTCTGAGCAAGTCAATGAAATGATGCATGGCCAGGCGCTATATCTGCTATAAGCACATAAATCTGTACTATTCTACTTGTAATTTACAAGGACAATGATCCTTCTTGGTGACCACTGACCCTAGCTTTGACTCTTTTGCCAGGAAAAAAAACACTGAACATTTTCCAACCTAACTGTTTACCCATGACGTAGAAGAGCTTTGGCTGTTCATGTCCTGGGACTAGTTCCTGTCACGACAAAAAAGTACATAAAAAATGTTTCATGGATGGCAGAAGCCACATCTGCTTTAATATTTATCAATGGCTTTTATGTAGCCTGTTACAATCACTTGCTGAGTTTCTGACTCCAGTTTGCTTTCCTCATTGGAGCTGTGTTTTCTGTGACCCTGAGTTCTTGTCTTGCTTCTATTATCTTGCTAGCTTCAATATCAATTTCTTTGAAAATTCTGAGTGGGTTGAAATTTAATCTATTTGAAAAGACTGGCTTTTTTGGCTCATAGGCCAAGTAGGGCATTCAACCTTAGCTTAATCCTTGGATAATGTGTAGTATTTCTCTATAAAAGGTATCTGAAGTAGTTAGGTAAGTAGTACAAGATATATATTTTACACATGATTTATATTGGACGATAGACCAGCAAGCTAACTTGCTGACACCAAGCTTCCCCATGAATATTTATTGGCATTTGTTTATGAGCAAAGAATATTATCCTTGTTCACCAAAAATCATTCTAAGCTCAAGCTATTTATTACAATCAGGCCATAAATGGATTTACATTGTAGGGATTTTTCTTACCTTTTGCCTTTAGGCTTCAAAAGTTTGAACACATTTTCCAAGAAAATCTTATCCCTGCTTTTGGATATTCAGTCATAACACTTCAAAAGAGAGGTGGGATGGCAACATAATTTTTTTGAAAACTGTCATTATCTTGGTTAATCTCATCAGTTTCTTTCTGCCAACAGCTTCCTGTGGGTGGTACTTGTAACAGGAATGTTGTTTCCTCAAGTGGATAGGATTTAGAATTAAGGAAGCTCAGAAATACTAGTTTCTAGTATTATCAACTCACTGCTAAATATGGCTATACTCTTAGTGTGTATGATCATTTGCAAAAGCTAACTACAGTTTTTGTTTTATAAATGGGACTAGGCATATGACAAATTCACTTGAAAATCTGCTAAGACCTTGATAAACTGCTTTTTCTTGGAGGCTGGACACTGTGCCTGTACTTCTCTGAGTCCCTGCTTTGACTGCTACAAGGCATTTTTCTCTGATCCAAATTTGAGAAATTTCTCAGAGGCCTCATATCCTTGCATTTCAGAACAAATCTTCTAGGTTTGGACATCTCTCAGTTCAGATAAGATTGACATTTAGGGCCCGGCCTGGTGGCATAGTGGTTAAGTTCGTATACTCCACTTCAGCAGCCTGGGGTTCACAGGTTCTGATCCTGGGCGTGGACCTACACTCTGCTCATCAAGCCATGCTGTGGTGGCATCCCACATACAAAATGGAGGAAGAATGGCACAGTTGTTAGCTCAGAGACAATCTTCCTCAGCAAAAAAAATAAATAAATAAGAAATTGACATTTAACTTGCTGCCTTGGAGAATGGGATGTTGTGTATGGAATTATGTACCCCCTCCATAAATTCATATGTTGAAGTCCTAACCCCCAGTACCTCAAAATGTGACCTTATTTGGAACTAGGGTGATTGCAGATGTAATTCATTTAGATGAAGTCATTAAGGTGGGCCCTAAACCAATAAAATCGATGTCCCTATAAAAAGATAAAATTTGGACACAGTCACACAAACACAGGGAAAATGCCACGCGAAGATGAAGACAGACATCAAATGATGTTTCTGCAAGCCAATAAAATGCCACATATTGTCAGAAGCCCCTGGAAGCTAGGGGAAAGGCATGGAACAGATTGTCCCTTATAGCCCTCAAAAGGAACCAACACTGCTGACACCTTGAC
This sequence comes from Equus przewalskii, assembly GCF_037783145.1. Classification (NCBI taxonomy): domain Eukaryota; kingdom Metazoa; phylum Chordata; class Mammalia; order Perissodactyla; family Equidae; genus Equus; species Equus przewalskii. The sequence goes on from NC_091844.1 coordinate 19,956,653, forward strand.
TTCAAACTCTAGTCTCTAGAATTGTGAGACAATTCTATCGTTCAGTTTGTGGTGCTTTGTTATAGAAGCCCTTGCAAACTAATATATGGGATTTAGAGTTAACAATTCTGGAAGGTTAATTCTATAACGTATGTCGACGATGATAATCCATAATCAAGCTATAAATGAAAATTTGGGTGAGTTTATTCTGAGCTTAAATCTGAGGATTATAACCTGGGAGAGTCTTTCCACAAAGGAACAGAGCACTCCAAAGAAGTAGGGGTATACAAGGTGGTTATATACCCTCAAAGAGTATGTTTCACATATGATTGAAATGTCCCTTTTACAATAGTCACGAGGCTGCTCTGTCAGCACAGCGATTGATGGAAACAGCAGATAGGTCTGCTGTCTCAGCGAACGCTGCAGGGTGGCAGGTGTGTTGCCTCCGGCTGGGGGGGGGCGGTCACAGATGAGCGCTGCAATCGGTTCCCAGCCTAAAGAAGGATGCTTAATCTTTAAGGAGATGCCAACGTTGGGAGGGGGAGAGAAGTTGCACCTCTATCTCAAGGGCCTTTTGCTCTTGCCATAGGGAATCTCTAAAGCAGATATACAATGCATACTCAACGGCCTCTGTCAGGCCCTTTTGGAAAGACAAGGTCAGGCTGAATTAGGTTTACACAAAATGGCTTCCTCATATACTCCAAAATATCCTATTACTTGCCATTTTTATTTGTCACCTGGAACCCAAATGCTCCATACTCCTATTTGTGTCCCAGAATGCTTAGGCCACAAAGACTACAATTCATCGGCAGTCTTTCTTTCTAACCCTTTGTGCATTATAGCACACAGTGGTTTACCTCTCTATTCTGATTAAAAGGAAACCTCAAGGTGTTTACAATATTACACATATATCATTTTCAAAAAAGTATACTCACATATTCATATTAGATTTACAACTGCAATATTGAAAAACTATTTGATCTATCATTAGCATAAAAATAAAATGTAATTTATAAATGAACATGTTCTCAAAAAATCATTTTTAAAATTTAAAAAATTTAAAGAACACTGCCTCCCCCCCAAAAAAATAAAATGAAATAAAAAGACACATTGCAGTCAAATTTCAGATCAGTTCAGTAATGGGAAAGAATCAGCTGAAACATTTGTTAGGTATAGGTATAGAAAAAATAATAGATACAATTTATTTTTAAAATTAATTATGAAGACCAAAGTTGATATTCCTGACTACGAGAACAGATGACATTTTAGACTTGACTTCGTGACAGGAATCATTTGATCCATGCATCACCCTGCCTTTTTAATGCCAGTCTCTACATTAAACTTAGATTTGATATTTGAAGTGGCTGGAACAGATAAACTGTAATGGTCATGTCCGGGAGGAAGGAACTTGGCTTTGCTGTTATTTTTTCAAGTGTATGTTGGTTTGACTTATTCCCAAGGAAACATATTGTAGGATTACATACAGGAGGCCAAGTTTTATATAGATATTTATTTAATTCTCAGAAAATCTATGCAAGGAGAATATGCTGTTCCTCTTTCTGCTAAAGGGTCATTTCATTGGCATGTGTTTTTGTGGAATAGAATTGATGTAAATCAAAGTGCATTAAATTTGCCTCCCCCCAAAACAAATAAGCAACCAAACCTATGTGTGCTTCTTATTTGATTCATCTGTTTGGGAAACAAGGTTCCATTTCTAAGTGTTGGCTTGATTCCCCTGTTGAAATGCCAATACTCTATCCACACCATGCCCAAGACAACCATTTTAAGTGATCATCATATTTTCCTCCTTAAGTCTGGCTGTAGCGTCAGAGATCTCAACACGGTGATCATGAAGCTTCAATGGAATTCTGAGTGTCAGTTTATGACTTGAAACATATTTGTCATCCTTGCTTATCGGTATCATTAACCGATATTTCACAGAGAGAACTAAATACTTAATTGAGAACGATTGAAGTTAATGTCTAGAATATTGCACGTGCAGGTTTATAAAACAACTGTTTTGAATTTGACAAGTATACGTTTGCAAGTTTTGTAGACTAGATAAATATATACGTTTACAAACGTGCACTAAATTATAAATGAAAATTGTACATCTTATCAATTTTTATACTCTATGTAATATATGGATTAAATTTTTTTTCCATGGAGGAATCAGGGTCATAGCTTTGACCTAAGCGCATTTGAAATTTCTCTTCCTGTCACTTCCTGAACCATCGATATTTTCTTTTTCCAGGCCAGCCCATGCAACATTCTGATTCCTGAAAAGTTATTTCATACTGGTCACTTTGATGGTTTGTCAATATATTAGGGTTTAGGTTCCAATTGCTGTTTATTCTTACACTTTGTCTATGATTTCTTAAAGTTAGGACTTTTATATACAGAGGTGTTTACTATTGTATTAGTTATCTATTTGGTGTAGCAACATATCCCAAAACCAAGCATTTCAATACACATTTATTACATCCCACAGTGTCTGGGGGTCAGGAATCTGGCTGGTTCAGGTTCAAGGTCTCTTATGAGGGTACAGTCAGGCTGTGGTCTCTCCAGAGGGATGCTCACAACACAGCAGCTTGTTTTCCCCAGAATGAGTGATCGCTCTTTTAACAAACCCTCCAGGTGATTCTGAAGTGTGCTAAGCTTTGAAAACCACTGACCTATAGGACTCTTTTGAAGGTACATGCCCTTTAAAAATTCTGACATAATTTCCTAGTGGGGAAAATCACTCTTCCCTTGGTATCACATTATTTCTGGAAATGTTGATATCCTTTAGTTGTGCAGGGGCAGGCGTAAAGGAAGCTCTCCCCTACCCCTAGCCTTGTTTTACCTATTGGGTATTGCACCAATCCACGAGAATGCAGGATTTCAGGTGTATAGCTACTCTCATAAATGCCTTGCACCATTTGTTCAAAAATGTCTCCTCTAAGCAACAGTGGGAGGAGTTTTTGGGGGGCAGGGGGCATCTAAATCTACCCGGGTCGATTACAGAAACACTCCTCTGTTTCCCCTTCAGTAAAACAAAACCTGTTAGATCTCACTTTGCTTCCCTTGCTGCATTATCTACAGTTCTCCTCTGCAGAGCAGTTGGAGCTTAGAAGCCTTTCAAACCTTCTGCTTAATGCCTGTCTTAACCTTTGCTCTGTAACAGTTCAAACCCAACAGCAGGCAGGTTACACCATAATTAACGTGCTTCAACAAACAGCAGGGACTCTGACTTACCCAGCTATTCACAAAGGGCAAGGCGAGAATGTTTTAGGATGCAACTTTGTTTTCCCATAAGTGGAGGCAAGTTTTCACATAAGAATTTTCTGTTTCTAACTTCCATGTCCCTGTGGTTAAGTTTTGAGGCTCTGTTACTTCAGGAACAAAAAGCTTTTAAATTTAACCCACTCTCAGTGCAATGTTTCTCTTAATGATAAATGGACATATTTCAAGCTGGGAGGTTAAAAGGTAAGAAAAGGCTAAACTAAAACCATCCTCACAGTACAGTGTTTCACTTAATGATAAATGGCACTGTTTTAACTTGGGAGGATGTAAGATTTTGCATTTGCTTTGATGCGGAGAAATAGCCAAGCGCTCAGTACAGCGGATTATTGATGTGGCTGAGAAAGTGGGGGCAAATGGCCGAGTGCAAGCCACCATTAAACTGAGAAAAGGTTAGTTTTTCCTCTCCTCTGCAAAACGCATTTTGTGCTACCTGGAAAATCACTTAAACTGTTGTCTACAGAAGAAAATTCAAACAAAAATATAAAAATTTTTATTGTCATCTTTTTATTTTTACAGAGAAAATTTTGGAAAAACCAGGACAAAGATCAACCAAAATAATCAACTCCTATTTTTCAAATCCTTGAACTTTGGAGCATTTGTAACTGGAAACACACCTGGAAGAACTTTCTGCTATTTTAGTCCAACGTGCCATGCTCATAAGAAGAGAAATCATCACATCATTTGTTGATCAGATTCTTGTGTCCACGGAAGAGCTTAAAAATATAAAGATGGCTTGCTTTCAGGTGAATAAAAGGACAAGTGAGAAAGAGGACATCATTTTAATACATTCAGGAGTCATGATGTCTACCCTCACAGATGGATTTTCATTGAAATGTCCCTCACTTGAGGATGAGCTTTCTCATTTCTTGAAAAGAACTGTCCACAATTAGACTATCCTCACTTGCGTATGACTGAAATTATTAGAGAGTAAATAGAGCATAGTATTGTGGTAAAATATGAAACTACCATTTAAAATGACAGTATGAGTTACTTGTAATCTACTTGTAGATTCTCAACACTCTAAAAATTAAACGAATAGGACTGCCTAGAATACCTAGATTCCTTTTGCATGAATAAATACAATGGCTCTCTGTTTCTTCTTGGCTTACCTGTAAATATATTCCCACTCAGCTCTAGTTCTCACCCTAATTTAAAAAAAAAACATATCACCAAGTCTCTCTCTCCTGGTTCATTGGCCTGACCAGTACTTCCAGGACATCTTGCTACAATCCACTCCCAAACTTAGACATTTCAAATCCACCATTTGTCTTTGCCTGCTGCATCTTTGAGAAAGAAGGACAAAGAAACTTACGTTCCTTTTGATCCATGCCCATCAATTTCCAATCATGATGCAATTCCCACAGTACTGTCACATAGGCCAGCCGTCCTTATTCTGACAGAAACCCTGCCTGGCTTCCAAATTGCATTGTTGCTTCAACTCTCCTGCTGCCATGTTCCACCCTGCTGTCTGAATCAGACCTTGGTTTGCTATGCCTTTTGAGTACTGTGTCATGGGCTGTCCATGGAGCCCTGTGAATTCTCCCAAATCTAACTTTAACCTCCCCAGTTCAAGCAGGCTTTATGTGCTATAATCATAGCATCTCTTCACTCTTCTAGAATAAATTGTTCTTATTTATTTTCTGTTGTTATGTAGGTAGATACTCAGTTTCATATAATTGTATTAAGTTGGTCACATGTCGTTCAGTAAGTCTCTGATTAATTTTTTCTTTTCTTCTCTTCTCTTCTCATTTGTTTTTTTGCATTTCCTTCTCCTCCCTGTGCCTCCCCTCCTCTCCCTTCCTCATCCCTTTCCTCTAACCCCCACCTCTCCCCTCCTCTCCTCTCCTCTTCTGCCCTCTCTTCTCTGCTTTTCTTTTCTTTTGTATTAGCAAAGCTAACTAGGACAGGTGGGGACAGAATAGTGAAAGATACCACAGTTCTTATTAGGTTTTAAAATGTTTCTTATCACATAAAGAGCCAGAAGAGAAGACATAGTGTAGTTGTGTTCTTTTGACTCTTCCTAACATTCATTTATTATTATGCTACTTCTCTAAGATTTCTCATCTAAGGTGAAAAAAATAAGATTCAATTGAAATATTTTATAATATTGCAGCTTCTGCTAATGATCAAGCTTTTGCTGAAATAGCTATAATTGATTCAGAGAAAATGTTATATATATATGTGTGCACATGTGTATTATATACATATATAGTCATATATAACTATATACATATGTATATATATAGTTATTTATTTTTCCCCTTCACTCTGTGATGCTATGATGTTATGATATGCTAGCAAGATCCTTCTGTAGGACTGTTGGCTTCATTTCTCCAACAGTGGAAGTGCTGCCTGGAGGTAAACCTCAGCTCTCAGCTATCATTTGGAATTGTTTGTCTGAGGATAGTTGCCCCCCGACCAAGGTAAGAGCTTACCTCTAGGGATAGGCCATAAGCAAGGACTGGTCAATGTGGAAGCTCAAAAATTTGCCTCCTCACCCCAAATATGGGGAATTCTGAAGGACAATTTGGGCTTCAGAGTTGTTGTAGTGTAAACCGTCTACAATTGACTTTCCTTTTTGTAATGCAAGTACCTGACTTAAGCTTTGATTGCTGAGGTGTCCACTTCAAAGAGGCATTCACTCCAAAGATGGGGATCTGGAATAAACACTGCCAGTTGCAGAACTAGATAAAGAGCCAGCATCCTCTGCCCCGCTACGTTCCTTTGCTTTAGAGATCTTGGTTGATTTCATTAACTGGGTAACTGACAATTTGGGATGCATGTTTTTTCTCTTCCATGTGTTAAATGTCCACTCTTACATTTTAAATTGACCAATAAGGAGTGAGCCCATAAAATCCTTGGGCTCTATCCTTGACCCCAATAAGTGCAGAACCCCAGACCCACACTTTCTCTCTCTCTACCTGCAACCTCACTGTGTGGCCCCAGGTGCGTCATGTAATTTCCAGGACTGATCAGTAAAAAAAAACCTTCCCCCCCACCCTCAGCGATGGTTATCGCTGAGGAAGTCTTGCAATCATAATGAGAACCACAGGGCCGGGCCAGTCACAACATTGGTTATCTACAGGCAGAGACCAACATAAAACAGTTTCCCATTGGTTTGGCTCATCTTCTGTCTTTGAACAATCCTGATTCCCTCCATTTCCTTTCCTTCGCAGGTGATCATTCCAGGAACACCCCTGATAAACTTCCCGCATGCTAATCTTTCACAGTCTGCTGCCCAAGGAACGCATGCTGCAATAACTTCATTTTTTTTATAGTATAAAATACTTAAATAGCATTGTTATTAAACCTTGCAAACAGGGGGCTTTATTTTTATATTTGGAAAGAGGTCATCTAGGATAATAGAAGCATTACAACTCCATTTATGCAAAAATCAAATAGGACACACAGGTATGAAAGACTGAAAAATAAAGAAAAACATATGAGTGTCCTTCAGATGTAACGTATATTGCAACATCCAGCATGTCACTGTAATCCAGCTTGGGAAATAGTGAATTACCAGACTGGATAGCTGCCAACCAAACACTGGGTAGTCATTCAAAAAGACAACAGATGTCCATACAGGACCCGCGTCTCCTTTTGTTTCTCACATCTCTCACTTCAGCTACTCTAGGAATAAAAACATCTTTGGGCCTGAATTTTTATGAAATGCTTTTGTTCCAAGGAGATTCAACAGTTCATTCATTCATATCATAATAATGCAAATAAGCATAAAACAGTAACATTTATTGAAAAGTTATTGTGTCAGTGAGATTATCTTGATTATTGGATTGTAAGAGCAACTGTCTAAACTATTTTGAGTGACTTTGCTTATCTCCATATTATAAATTGGTAAATTGAGGCACAGAGACACGGAGCAATTGGCTAAGAGTCACCCAGCTAAGAAGTGACAGTTAAACCCCAGAATCAGATTTATTTGATTCCAGAGCCTTAACATGTATTTCTTCCATGTTCTGCTTCTCAACAGGGTGAAGTACTGTCTGCCTAAAGATACTGAAGAAAAACTTTTCACCGACAAAAAGGGGACGGATTCTCCTGTCTCCTGTCATGAACCTGCTGGTTCATCTCTAATAGTTTAAAATGTTGAGAAAGAAAAGGGGCTGATTGCCCGTTGAGAATCAGGCGGTTTCCTTGTGTATGTTTCTCTCCAGGTCACATCAATTCCCACGTCTGTACATTTTCTCATACCTCCTCTTCTTCCCCATCAATCCAAACTTCCTGTTTCCTCTAATCCCGTTTCAGGTACCACTTGCTCCAAGAAGTTATTCTGGATTGTTCCACCCTACAATGATTGATCGACAATATCTTTAAGCTCATTGTCATTTGCCCAATCTCAAACTGAGATTCATTTTGAACATATTGTATTCTAGGGGCTTCTACAAACATTATCTCCTTTAATCATCACAAAGTCATTTCCAAGATGGGCATTATTATCTTTATTTCCATGTACAACTGAGAGGATGGAGACACTGAGAAGGTACAAGAGAGACTCCGTCATGTCGGAGTAGTGAGGGCAACCTGGCTTTGAATACTGATTGACTCCAACGCTTGCTTTGGCAGGGATTTCCTATTGCTTGTCTCTTGATCACCTATCTTCTTTTAGTTATATCTGTGCATTTTCTTATTTAAACTTAAATTATGAGTTAAACTCAGATTCCTGTATGAAGATTTTGTCTCTCAGATATTCGCTTAAGTTCGCTCAAGGAGGTCAAGGCTTAGGTCCAATTCTCCTGGTCACTCACAGGCTCTCCTGAGCCTCCCTAGTAGACAGCCGGGCTGAGCCAACCCATGTGAGGCCGACTAGAACTCGCTTCCTGGATACTTTTGAAAATGGCCGTGTGGATGGAAATGTGACTCTTACCTTGTTTCTAAGACAAAAATGTATACCCTTGTTGTTTTTTATTAAAAAAATTTTCATTTGTCCCTTAAATAATATTATCCTGTTCATCATTGGATAAGGGGAACACCTCTCATGGCTACCTTTCTCCAAACACTGTGGCCTCCTCACACCCCTTCAAGATGGCAGGTATCTTCCTGACACACTATGAAAACCTGCTATCTTCAGTGGGTGGTAAGTTCAAACGCATCCATAAATAAGTCATGGCATTTAATTAATTAAAGTGAGACTCCTAAAGGGGAGAAGGGGTATCATTTAACATAAAAAACAAAGCTTCTTTGGTGACTTTCAAACCTCAGTGAGTCAGATGAGAAATACATTTTGAAAAAAGTTAAATAACTTCATTTTTGTCTATCATTTATCTTAGAAATGACCAAAGGGACAGAAAGGATAAACAAATGTTACTGCCTTTGTTTTCTGTTGTCTCTGCAGTTTAGCTATGGGTGTTGTGCTTGAGTCCTGGAAGAATTGCCCCACACATCACAGGAAATTGAGATTCTGCTGTTGATTATCAATATTCAAACAGCTATTTGCAACACAACCCAAATAGCACCTTACAGAATATTCTGTGATTCCCCACAGGAACACTGATACTAATAGCTCAGCAGATAGTCAAACTGTACTTAATTATTCACTATAGTGCCTTTTAGTAGAAAATCAAGGTGTCTAGTTTTTATCAGGTTTATTTGGCTGTTTGTCGCCTTGTTAGATTTTCTTTAGAAGACAAATCAACATAGCCAGTAGTTACGAGAAAAACCCAATCTTTTGCTTTTGGAAAGCTATGTAGCATAAAACCTAATCAGAACATGTGCAATTTTGGAGAAAAGCACATAGGCACTTGCTGAGGTGCCACCTCACAAGTATATTTTCCTGCCTCCGTGTTTTTGGTTTTTGTTCATTTTTTTCTATTCAAATAAGGCATCCTTTAACAGATGGAGTCTTCTGAATTACTTTTCTCTCATAGGGAAAACAAAAGAGCTGTTAGTTCAATAAAATTTGTACTGGAACTAGGAGAATGTCACTGTGTACACACAATCTTATCTATCAGTTTCCTTTCAAAATATAAAGCCTCTAAGGTAAAGCTGTTTCTTTTTTAATTTTTGAAATTTTAAAGATTTTTTTTATGCTTTTTCTCCAGTGTGTTGTATCCATACTCTTAAATGCTCAAGTCTGTGCTTTTAAAGACTGACAAATTCTGTGTTTTTCTGAGTGATGCCGAATTTGACGCTATGGAAAAAAAAAGAGACTCATTGTCAGGCATTGAGAAAGTAAAAATGAATTTGTTTCAGCTGATTTGGGAAGATGGGGAGTCATTGTTAATTTTCCAGGCCTCTAGGATAGTGTTTCTCAAATTGGAAGGTAATTAAGAATCACTTGGATGGCTAAAGACAAATTGCTTGGCTCTACCCACAGAGTTTGCAGTGGTTGGGATGGGGACTGAGAATCTGCATGCCTCACAAATTCACTTGTGATGCTCATGTGACTGTACCAGGGACCCCACTTTGAGAACTGATACGGGGTCGGTGAGCCGAGGAGTTAAAAGAAAGATTTCTTAGACTCCTAAGATCTGGCAGTAGTGCTCTTTTATTTAGAGAATAGTATAGAATAGCATGGGGACAGGACCCATGGGCAGTCAGAGCTTCTGCTGCCCCAAGTTGAGGGTTAGAGCTAAAATTAAGGCATAGGTATGTGAGTTATCTCTTTACAAGACAAAGGAAAGAATATGTAAAAAATTTAAAATGGTATCAGTGCCCACAGGGTCAGGCCATTGGGCGGTCCGGCAACTTTTAGATAAGAATCAAACCAGATTGAGTAAATGGCAGAAGTCACCGCTTAAATACTATATTCAGCTAAAGACAAAGGAGGATGGGGGGGTCAGTTACATGAGGTTGCCAGACAGTAAACAACTTAAGTTCTTGCCTTCCCCATTAAGACTTTCCAGAGATAAGGCCATCCCCCCTTCCTCCTGGCGCAGAGAGGGAGGCATGGAGATTTCCTTCACAAATGCAACTGTCTCTGATCAAAGGGCAAGCAAATTCCACTCCTTGGAGCCTGCTTCTCATCTGCAGTTTTAAAATTAACCAGCCTAAAATCCTCATCAAGAACCACTGCTTAGAAACATCTTGTTTACAGACATATATTTTTCTTGTCTTGTCTCATGCAGTACTCTTTTCTAAAAGGATGACTTCCAACATATAGCACTTGGGAGATTCTACATAAAATTATTTTCTCCTGTTCCTCTAAAAAAGTAAAATTGGAAACTCTGGCAACATGGGGTCCACACTCATACATGATAAGAATCTTCTAGAACTGAGTAGCAACTCCTTTGTGGTGAGATATGTCCTCTCCAGCTATTTTAATCTGCTTGTTTTGAATTTCTAGTATGCTAAGTCCTCAAAGTTTTGATATGCAGATTTCCTTTTTTTTTGAATTTGAGGAAAATTAGCCCTGAGCTAACTACTGCCAATTCTCCTCTTTTTGCTGAGGAGGACTGGCCCTGAGCTAACATCCACGCCCATCTTCCTCTGCTTTATATGTGGGATGCCTACCACAGCATGGCTTGCCAAGCGGTGCCATGTCTGCACCCGGGATCTGAACCAGGGAACCCTGGGCCACCGAATCGGAACACGCACACCTAACCACTGCGCGCCCGGGCTGGCCTTGATATGCAGATTTCATTGTCACTTATTTCTAAATACTTTAAAATTTCCTTTTGATTTCTAACTTTAAATTTAATTTACTTTTTAATTTATGGATTAGGAATGTAATTTTACAAGTAAATCTATCTATCTACATACATGTTTGTAAAATTATCTTTTAATTATTAGCTCTAATTATTTACATTTCGTTCAGAAAATATGTTCTATATAGTATTGTTTAATGAAGAATATATTATGATAAAATTAATTTGAAAATTTTGAGGTGTCTAATGTGGAATTTATGAGGTCAGTTTTTAAAAATGTTTTATATATGAGCATCAAAAGAATGATTATTATATATTTTTTGCTTTTGGGCTCCAGTGTACATCTATTAGATCACATTTGTTTTTTATCTTATAAAGCTTCTACAGACAATACTTTTTCTCTGCTTGTGTTAGTGTCTGTCACTATGATTATGGATATGTCAATTTACCCTTAAAAATCTGTTAACATTTTTCCCTTTAATTACCCCAAACCAGGAACAAACAGTTTTCTGATTTCTACTGCCATAAATTTGTTTTGCTTGTTTTTGAAATTTTCAAAGATGTAAGCACATAGTATATACTTTTTTTATGTCTGGCTTCTTTCCCTGAAAAGGTTTTTGAGCCATCCATGTGATTGCATGCATCAGTATGTTGCTGAACCAAAGTGGGTTCCCTCCTGGCGAGTGAAATCAGACTCTCCACCAGAAGTAGTTGTCTCACAAAGTACGTTTGCAGCAAATAGGAGACCATGCAGAATCATTTCCAGAGTCATGGCGTCCCTGAACAAAGGAAGCAAGGGCCTTTTATTTCGGATGGGAAATGAACATTCAAAAGGGAGAGGTAGATATTTGCTTGCCCAGCTCAGTTGGAAAACATGCTTCCACATACACTGCGGTTTACTGGTAATGAGGCCTAAACTCCTCCTGGAGAGATCTTAGCATTAAAAATGAGGCAAAAGTCACAGGCGTACCTCTCCTGGTGAGGCTTGATCTGGTTGAGGGTGGTTGGTGATGGCATCTCCTTAACATAACAAAAGGAAAAGAACAATTTGGAAAACAGTTAAATGGTTCCAAATCCACCCCTGAGTTCCTTGGGGTAACTAGTCAGTGACAAGTAGTCCATTCTGTTTTTGAATTGTAGTATTCCATTGTATAAATATATTACAATTGTTTCTCATCCTCCTGTGGATAGACATCTGGAGAGTTTCCAGTGTTAGGCTATGATAAATAGTGTTCTTACTTCCATTCGTCACTGCTTAGTTTCTATTATCTGCCTGGTATAGATTCCAAGGAGCGGCTAAGTGTTGACTTTGTCAATGTTTTTGCTATTACTAACTTATTGATTTAATGATTTTCACAGAGAAAGTTTTTCCTCACAACTTGGCAGTCAGTCACTCAATAAAAATGTGTTGGGAATGTATCACATATGTGACACTAGAAACCTAAAAGCAATTAGGGACTTAAGATCCCAAATATATTGAATTTATAATATAATATGTGAAGTTAGTACCATAAATCAATAATTAAAATTCCTGTTAAACTCACGAAAGCCACAAAATAGGAGGAGATAAGTACCAATTGATGCTTAGTAGACACTGAGATTCATCTGAGTGGAGTGAATGAAAAGAAAGGCTCATTGAAGATTTTAGTCTGGGAATTTGATGTTGAGAATGAGTATGATTTAGGTAATTAGATATTGGAGAGCAGAGAAAAATTTAACTTAGAAAAATTAACATAAATAAAGACATCCATGCAGGGACATCTTTATATGTTATTCTATGTGTAAAAATTCTATACTTTTTCTAGTATGTGTTAAATCACTATGTAAAGTATTAGAGTTGTAGATTTTTAATATTATTTTCAAAAATCAGTGCAGGAAATTGAGAGGTCAATTCTTTCAGTTCACGTGAAATGAAAAGTGTATGAAAGACATTAATGGGAAATAAAGCTGTGTTATAGGTTGAGACTATCTAGAGACATACAAGAAACTGAATTTCTCATTTGTTATTCTGACTGGTACTTTTGCAAACAAATATTTTTGTACTTATTTTCCCCTAAAAATGGAGACAGTGACTCACTGTATCCTGGTACCTTTGGTGGACCAAGAACTCACTACAGGTGTGTAGGAAAATATTGATGAGTGTCAAGGATGTGATGGTAATTTCAGTCCAAAGGAGGATTAAACTGAGCAAACCTGGCAATTTTTGGTTGTAGTAAATCTTGGTACATTCTGCAGTTAACTGGCATTTCTTGATGAGAATCTAGCAACAAGGAAAGAAGACCTGTTTACTAGATATACAAAAAATTAAGTTACGGATCTGATCATGGCAGTGAACTGTTTTAGTCAGATAGTGACATACTGAGGGCAGCCAAGTGACAAGTGTAATAATGCTGGATGCTTTTATAGACATTGTAATACATTTTTATCTTGGAGGAATGATTGAGCTGTAATTGTTGCTGCCTTGTTTTGCAATTACTTAATTTGTTCAAGCCAGTCTCACTTCAAAATCCAGTATTCACAACAACTGAAATGCAAATAGTTGAAAATCCTGGCTGAACTGTCTGTGATGAAAAATTGGGAAACATTCTTTCTTTCTTTTTTTTTAAGACTTTATTTTTTTAGAGCAGTTTTAGGTTTACAACAAAATTAAGAGGAAAGTACAGAAATTTTCTATATACTGCCTGCCTGCACACTTGCGTATCCTCCCCGACTAGCAACATCCCTCACCAGAGTGGTACACTTTTTACCAAGGATGAACCTATATTGACAAATCATAACTACCCCAAATCCATAATTTATGTTATGGTTCACTCTTGGTGTTGTACATTCTATGATTTGGGAAAAAGTATGATGACATATATCCATCTTTATAATATCATGCGAAGTATTTTCACTGCCCTAAAAATTCTCTGTGCTCTGTTTATTCATCTCTCCTCCTCCTCCTTCCAACCAGAAATCATTGATTGTCTTATCATCTCTGTAGTTTTGACTTCTCTGGAATATCATAAAGTTGGAATCATACAGAATGTAGCCTTTTTCAGACTGACTTCTTTCACTTAGTAATATGCGTTTAAGATTCTCCCATGTCTTTTCATGGCTTGATAGCTAATTGCTTTCTAGCACTGAATAATGTTCCATTGTCTGGATGTACCACGGTCTATCTATCTATTCATCTACTAAAAGACATCTTAGTTGCTTCCAAGTTTTGACAATTATGAATAATGCTGCTACAAACGTTTGCATGAAGCTTTCTGTGCATAAGTTTTCAACTCCTTTGGGTAAATGTCAAGGAGAGAGGTCACTGGAACATATGGCAAGAGTATGTTTAGTTTTGTATGAAGCCTCCAACCTTTCATCCAAAGTGGCTGTACATTTGTATTCCCAGAAGCAACGTAATGAAAGTTCCTGTTGATCCACTTCCTTGTGAGCATTTGATGTTGTCAGATTTCCATATTTTGGCCATTCTAATGGGTGTGCAGTAGTATCTTACAGCTGCTATAATTTATATTTCCACAATGACATATGATGTAGAACTTTTTTTCATATCTTTATTTGCCACCAGTGTACCTTTGGTGAGGTGTCTGTTGAGTTCTTGGACCCATTTTTTAATTGGGTGGTTTGTTTTCTTATTGCTGAGTTTTAACAGTTCTTTGTATACTTTGGCTAACAGTCCTTTATCAGACGTATCCTTGCGAATATTTTCTCCCAGTCTGTGAATTGTCTTCTAATTCTCTTGACATTGTCTTTGGAAAAGCAGAAGTTTTTAATTTTAATAAAGTCCAGCATACCAACTATTTTTTCCGTGAATCGTGTCTTTCGTGTTGTATCTAAAAAAGCGCCATTATACCCCAAATCATCCATGTTTTCTTCCATACTATCTTTTAGGAATTTAATTCTTGTAACAGGAGTAAAGTGTGTGTCTAGATTCATTTTTTTCATGTGCATATCCAGTTGTTCTAGCACCATGTATTAAAAAGACTATCTTTGTGGCCGGCCTAGTGGTGTAATGGTTAAGTTCACAAGCTCTGCTTCGGCTGCCTGGGGTTCACCTGTTCGGATCCTGGGTGCAGACCTAGCACTGCTAATCAAGCCATTCTGTAGTGCCATCCCACATATAAAATGGAAGAAGATGGGCATAGATGTTAGCTCAGGGCCAATCTTCCTCAGTAAAAAGAGGAGGATTGGAGCAGATATTAGCTCAGGGCCAATCTTCTTCTAAAAAATATGACTATCTTTGCTCCATTATATTGCCTTTGCTCCTTCGTCAAATATCAGTTAAATATACATATATATCTCCTCTATATTTTTGTCCCATTGATCTATTTGTCTATTCTTTAGCCAATACCACACTGTCTTGATTATTGTGGCTTTCTAATAATCTTGAAGTCAGGTAGCATCAGTCCTCCAACTTTGTTCTTTTCCTTCAATATTGCATTAGCTATTCTGGATCTTTTGCCTCTCCATATAAACTTTAGAATCAGTTGGTCAATATGCATAAAACAACTTGATGGGATTTTGATTGAGATTGCATTGAATCTATAGATCAAGTCAGGAAGAACTGACATCTTGACAATATTGAGTTTTCCTATCCATGAACATGGAATATCTCTCCATTTATTTAATTCTTCTTTGATTTCATTCATTAGAGTTTTGTAGTTTTCCTCATATAGATCTTATACATATTTCGGTAGATGTATATCTAAGTATTTCATTCTTTTGGGTGCTAATATAAATGGTATTGTGTCTTTAATTTTAAATTCTACTTGTTCATTGTTGATGTATAGGAAAGCAATTGGCTGTTGTATATGAACCTTGTATCTTGCAACCTTATTGTAATCACTTCTTAGTTCCAGAAATGTTTTTGTTGATTTCTTTTGGATTTTCTACAAAGACAATCATGTCATCTGGGAAAATTCTTTCTCACCATACCCAAGGACTCTAATATAATTTGCCTTTACAAGTAATACTACCCAGATATTTAAAGGTGTAACATTTCATTTAAAGCTAGAGTTGAGAAGATTTTAGAAATTTAGTGTCAAGCTTATAATTCTCATTATCTATTGCTTTATAATAAACCATCCCAAGATTTAGCAGCTTGAATAAAAGTTTATTTTTTATATATTAGGGTTATGGGGACTGGCTAGACTTAGTCAGGCAGTTCTCACTCAGATTCTCATGCAGTTGCTGTCAAGGTATAACTGTAGCTATCTGAGGGCTCAGCTGGTTTGGAAATTGAAGAGGGCTCATTCACATGGCTGGCAATTGATGTTGCTGTCATAAGGGAGTCAATCTGGAGATTCAATCACAATGCCTTCATGTGGCCTCTCCATATGGCTTGGACTTCTCAAAGCAAGTGGTATGGTTCTGAGAGGCAGATCCCCAAAACAAGGATACCAAAAGGAAGGACATTTCAAGTCAAATAGGGGCTTCTATTAGTTTCTAAGGGTTGCTGTAACACTGGGTGGCTTAAAGCAATGGAAATTTATTGTCTCCCAGTTCTGAGGCCAGAAATACAAAACCAAGGTGTTAACAAGGCCATACTCCATTTGTAGGTGCCACTTCGTGACTCTCTCTTATCTTCTGGTAGCCTCAGGCATTCTTTGGTTTGTAGATGCATCACTCTAGCGCTTTGTCTTCACATCATCCTTCCTCTGCATATATCTATATCTGTGTCTTCATTTCCTCTTTTTATAAGGGCCCAATTCAATTTTATATTGGTTTAGAACCTACCCTGATATTTTAGCTTGATCATAGTGGGAAAGACTCTATATCCAAATAGGTCATATTGAAGTACTGGGGATTAGGACTCCAATATATCATTTCTGGGGGACACAAATCAACCTATAACAGAGCTATACTTCAGTTGACACAGTATAAACACCTGCTGTATTTTATTGATACAAGCAGTCTCAAAGCCTGCCCAGTTTCAAGGAGATAGAACATAGACTCCACTTTTTGAAGGTGGATTGAAAAGTCATGATCCAAAAGAGCCTAAAGGATGAGAAATGTGGTTGTGGCTCCCTTTGGAAAATGCATCCTGCTACATTTCACCCTCCACACACAGTAATTTCCTTTTTCCGTATGCTAAATTCACTCATCTACTCCAAAGAACCAATTACAACATCATCTAAATCAGCTTCAGATATAGATAAGGTTCCTCAGGTGGATTTCCTTGGGTACACAACTTCTCGAGTGTGATTACTTTTTCTTTGAAGACTTTTGAACTAGAGAGAAGTTATGTACCCCTCACACACTGACATACAGTGTTGAGACAGAGATAGGTAACCACAATAGATGTATTGGTTCCAAAGGTAGGGAATGTGATGTAAATAGCAGTTTCTAGTCCACAGCTATGCTGAAATCCATCTGGATACATGTCCTCAGTTCCTGGAATAACCGTTCTTTGGTTGTGGTTTTCTGTGGTTCTTGTTCTACCATTTAGGTTATGACACCATCGTTTGAGTTATTCATCCTTTTCTATAAAAAATAAAATGGCCTGTGTTTTTGCTAAGTATATTTTTCAGTCAACTTCCTGCCTATAGGTTTACAGGCACTAAAAAGATGGAAAAAACAAACAAACAAACTTAAAAGGAAGTCTGAAGTTAAATCTTCAAAAGAAAAATGACAGTATTTTAGGTTGGCTTACTCAACATGCATTTCCAACTTCCTTCTTGCTTACCCTCTTCTCCTATAGAGTCTGGAAAGCTAGGGCTTTCCCCTCAGACTCTTTTACAACTAGCATTTGCCTCATGACACAATTACCACCAGTGACGTGTAAACAGAAGTCTGCTCTATTTCTTCTGTTAGATCTCCTTCTTCCTGTTTGGAATACGGATATGAGGGCTGAATGTCAGCAGTCATCCTGTGCACCAGTCATCCTGTGTCCATAATGGGAAGGTGAAGAGAATTTTTGGTATCTTGGGCCTACTATCCTTGAGGTGCTGGATAGAACTGAAAAAACTGAAGCTTTCTGTTGCCTGGTTCCTTTGAGAAATGCTGTGCACTTATGTCAGAATCATCCCAATGGAAAACAGAGCAGCTATAGCACCTCCAGACTTACTGTTACAGAGAGAAGAAAGAAGTTCTTACATTGGGATTTCCTTTATGTGCAGTTAAATGTAATCCTAACTAATACCGCTAAGGGTGGCTCTGATTCACCCACTTATGAACAAAAGTGTTCATTGGCTGTTTATGTTTTAAGGACTGTGGTAGGCACTAATTATTCAACTGTGAACTATAGGAACGTGGTCTGATGATCTCCAGGAACTCATAGTCTTAGAGCTCCCAGCTGAAAGGGATATCTCTAAAAATGATCTAGATGCCACTCATCTATTTCTCCACCATTTTTAACACCTGACTTTGGACTTCAGGGTTAAAAAATTGCTATGTTTGTATCTATAGGCCTGGGATGCATATTCCAGGGTGTAAGAATAGGGAAGTGTGAAAGTAGCATAACGCTGGTATTTTATTGAGGGAAATATTCGTCACCACAAGGACTTATTTCTCCATCTCATTGCCTATAAACATGTGCATGGCTATTCACGTTCAAAGGTGGGTCCAGTGTAAGGGAGGCTGGGAAATAAGGGTTTTTATCTGGGTACCATGCATCCACAAGAAAATCATAATACTTGAGTGTTATTCTTAAAATTATCCTGGTCAAATAAAATGGCTATTGCGTGGGGCACTAGTAATGACTGCCACGGAAGGTTGATACAGTCATCTAGTTGAGAGGTGGTTAAGGTCTGCAGTAATCAAGAACTCGTTATTTCAGGCGAGGTTAGCTGTGATAAAGTTCAGTTGTTTTCTTTTTTATTTGCAGACATCATTACTTCCAGGCAGCTAACCTGGGAAGTTCCACGTTAAGTAAAATGTCCACATTTCTAAAAATACAAAGTCAAGAGAAAAAAGCAATAACAACCACATCATCTTTGAATTATATTTATATCTTTGTTAGTAGGTTTTGAGTGGCTCCATCATATTACCTGACTATAAGAAGAGCCACTGTGGATTTAAGAGCCCAGAACAAGAAAAAATGTCAAATTTCTAAGACTAAGTCATGCACCTCTTCATTTTTTTATTACAACTATAATTTTTCCCCACTTCTTTATGCTTAGGGTCCTTCACTCTATTGGCTATAAGTTCATTAAACCAATTCTTCTCTGGTAGTTTCACTTAAGAGTTCCCATTTTCCAAATCAAAATATATATTATATTTCCTTCTGATGTTTCTCAAGAACTTGAGTTTTTCTTAAATATCACACTTGAAACCATGTGTGGGAAGATAAGTATAACAAGCTGTCCATTTATACAATTATAAAATCTTTTAATATTAGAAATAAAGATTCTAGTTAAAACTTTGGTAAATTCATTCATTTTAAAGATAAGTGGCCTAAGGTAAACCAAAAAATATTGTTACCTATATTGTACCCAGGGCACTTTCTTTGTGTCCCATTTCCAAGATTACTCTATATGGGAAAACTCTATCTGGTGGTAAGAATAGTTCCCAGAGAGAAGGACAGTGGTCCACGGAGAAGAGAATCAAGGAAAGTGATCAGAGAGCTGCACTTGAGTGATTTAACACCTAAACTATAATTAGTTTGCTGATGAGCCAATTTTCTGACTGTGTTGACCTTGATGAAATGTAAAAAATAAAATCTCTCATTATTCCGTATGCAATAAAACAGTTGTCATGGAATTCCAGAAGTCCTTGATTTGCTATCAACTGAGCCACTCTGGTTTCTCCTTCCCTCATTGGCTGTGGGAAAAGATTCACTGAATGTGAAACTTTTGCTACAGCAAGAAGGTGTCAAAAAAATAAAGAAAATTCACCATCCTAGTTGTGAGACTTTATAAAAGTAACCAGAAGTTTCTGTTCTTGCGGAAGGCAAAGTGAGTGAAATTTGCAAGAAGCAAAGCTCTGACATCAGATAAATTGTAGGAATGAATTTCATCCTGAGGCACTAGAAACTATTGAAGAATTCTATGTGGAGTCCAACATGGTCTGATGTGTGTTTTAGAAACCTCTCTACTAGCTATAGATACTGATTAATTTTTCATAGTGATAGGAGAATACAAGTTTAAGGGATAAACTCCAGTGCAGTATAAATAAAAGATAAAGTTTCAAAAGTATTAGAGGAGGAAAAAAATAACAAAAGGCAATGAATGAAAAAAATGGACAAGCAAAAACAGTGAAAAAAAAATAAGTAATAGAAGTAAAAGTAAATACAAAATTGACCAAAGTAAAGTATGTAGGTTCAATTTCCCAGCTGGGAGAAAAAAATTGTAAATAATGAAACACCAACCCTTACCACAGTTCAATACCTACCACTTTTCTCTACAATTCAATAAATTACATCATCATTCACCAACTTCTTAGCTGAAATTGTAAATTATACTACTTGATTATTATTATTATTTCGTTTGACCTCACGTCTAATCATTCACTGGATCTGTGTGATCCATCTCCAATTATATCTCCAAACCATCCGTTTTCATTGTCTCTTCTGTAGCAAACCTAGTCCAGGCAACCACGTCTAGCCTGGACTGTAGAAATGCCTTCTAGCTGGTCTTCCGTCTTCCTCTGTGGAGAAAGATATTAAAAAATACATCTGATAATATCATACCTTGGCTTAAAATTGTAGTATAGGCAACTAACTAAAATTTAATCTAAATTCCATTTTATGACTTCTGTTTCCTGCTATGAATTAGTAACAAGGCCAGACTTACCTTTCCACCTTACATAACTAAAACAGTAGATAAAAACACATGAAGCAAAATTTTTCGGACATTGGGGAAACAATAGCAGAAGAGTAATTCATAAGAGAAGGAAAACAAAAATCATGAGCCTTACACATGCCCCAGCTTAATGCCTAGAGGGAGTTGCCAGGCCAAAGCACAGGGTTATTGGAAATGGAGCCTCTGTAGACGTAATCAAGTTAAAATGAAGTCATTAAGGCGGGCCCTAACGCAGTGACTGACATCCTTATAAGATGAGGGAAATTTGGGCACAGAGACATACAAGGGGACTATGGCCATGTGAAGACAAAGCTGGAGATTGGAATTATGCTGCCACAAGCCAAAGAATACCTGGGACTACAGAAGGTGCAACGGGCAATGAAGGATACGCCCCTAGAGGCTTTGGGGGAGCATGACCCTGCCGATACCTTGATTTTAGACCTTCAGCCTCTAGAAAAGCAGAGATTAAATTTCAGTTCTTTTGAACAACTCAGTTTGTGGAACCTTGTTAATAATACTCTAGGAAACTAATGCAGGTAATCAATCAAAAATTACCAAGCATACAAAGAAGAAGAAAATATGAGGCATAATAAAGAGTAAAGTTAACCAACAGAACTGAAGACCCAAAATGACTTAGATGATAAAATTGGTAGATAAGAATAATAAAACGTCTATCATAAATATGAAGCATATTGTTTGAGAAATTACAGTAAAATGTGTGCATGATGAGAGATATGGAAATATAAGAAGGACTCCATCAAACTTCTAGAGATGTGAATTACAATGTCTGAGCTGAAAAACACTCTATGGGATTAATGATGGTTTATTAAAAAAAATATTAGTGCAGAAAAAAAGATTAGTGAACTTGAATACATTGCAATAGAAACTATCGAAAATCGAACGGAGAAAAAGCACTAAAGAAAAAAATGAACACAGCATCAGTTATTTGTAGAACAAAATTAAGCAGACTTGTAAATAATTACAGTCCCGTAAAAGGGAGAGAAAATAGGATAGAAAAAATTTTGAAAATACGCTGTCCGAGAATCTCCCAAATTTGACGCAAACCGTAAACCCACAGATCCAAGAATTTCAACAAACTCAAAGCAGAATATATGAAGAAAATTGCACCAAGGTATACTGTAAGAACATTGTTTAAAATTAGTGATAAAGATAATATTATTAAAGATGTGAGAGAAAAAGACACATTCTATGCTGAAGAACAAGGATAAGAATATTAGCAGAAGTCTTGCTGAACACAATACCAGCTGGAAGGCTGTGCAATGACGTCTTTAAAATCTTGACAGAAACAAACAATCAACAACAACAATAAAAATCTGTCAACTCAGAATTCTATAACCAGTGAAAATATTTTTCACATAATTTTATGGCTGACAAGGCTTTAAATTTAAGATATCATCTCTCTACACTCTGCCCTATTTATTACACTCTAGTAAAGATGGCCTGTTTCCAGTCTACCCAACGTTGCTAAATTCAATCTCCACTGAGAAACATTGCATTTATTGTCCCTTTGCCTAGAATGTTCTTTCCCCAGACTTCTGCAACCTGGATTCTAGGAGCATTCAGATCTCAGCTCAGGCCTGATTGGATCACTGTAGCTGTAGAGACTGGTGTGATGAACACAAATCTAAATTGATCGAATAGCAAGTTTACGGAGCTTTATATAAGAAATGTGTGAACATTTCTTCCTGATATGCAGGGAAGAGTTTAAAAATTTAATCACCTTCAAACAACTCAAGAACTGTAAATTACTCAGGGAAAAGTAATAACAATAAAATAAAACTGACTTTGCTGATAGGTAGACTGATAAGATTTGCTGATGGCAGTGAGAGGACAAGAGTGATGCCAGATTTTGTGACTTGAATGACTAAAAGAATGGAATTGTCATGGAGACAGGGAAAACTATAGAAGGAGTGCTTAGGAGGAGGAAATCAAGAGTATATTTTGACATATAAAGTTTGAGATAACTATTAGCTACCCAGGTGGAGATGCCAAATAGGCAGTCAGATACAAAAATCTGGATATGCAGGGCAAAGTGAAGGCTAAAGATATAAATTTGTGAGTCGTCAGCATATAAATGATGTTTGAAGCCACGTGACTAAATTATATTACTTAGAGAATAAGTATAAATAGAGATATGTGTAAAGACTAAACTCTAGTGTATTCCAACATTTTATACTTAAGCAGATGAGAAGAAACTAGCAAAAGAGAGTGACAAAGAGAAAGAAATAACCCCACAAAAGAACAAGATACTAATGTCCTGATCTTTAACTGAAGATAATGTTTCATAGAGGAACTGACAAAAATGTATCTAACAATATTGAGACTTTGAATAAGAAAAGAACAGGTAATTGATGATTGATTTCATCACCTTGATAATGTTTACAAGGGCAGTTTTAATAAGTAATAAGGATGTACTACTAATTGGAGTGGACTCAAGAGAATAGGCCGACAGGTAGTTCAGACAATAGCATTCTATATTCTAAAACAGAAAAGCATATGCAAAATGCAAAATCTAACTTGCTGGAAATTAAAGATATGCCAGCAAATTAACAAAAGTAAACACTCATAAATATCTTGAGTAAAAAGAGAAAATAAAAAGAATATAAAGCATTCCAGACTATTTAGAATAACTGGTACACAACACATATGGGTGGCCAATGGTATTCATATATGATTTAAACATGTGTTAGAAAAAGAAACAATACAAATTGTAAGTCAGAAATGTGTTCAGCAAGAAGCTAAAGAAAATACAATCCACACTAGCTTAAATAAGTAAGGGGTTTAATGATCTCAGCCGATATGTTGTTAGGATTAGGCTGCCCAGGCCTTTGTGACAGCCCAGTAATGTCATCAATACGTGTAAGCTCTTGCTCTTAATCTTCCTTGCCATCGTCAGCATTTGGCTTCTTTTCTCAAGATCCGTTGCTGTGGTATTTCCAATTATGTGATCTGTGTTCATGGTGGGAAGAAAGGAGTAGGACTAGGAGAAAAGTGCTGAAAAACCATGGCAACCACTGGCCAGAACTATCTCTAGGTGCAAGGCAGTTGAAGTTGAGTATTTTGTGCTTATAACTACAATAGACAAAGATAAAGGAAAAGAGAGTGGTGAACAGCTGGTGGGTAACTAATCCATAATTTGCACGCTCAAAATAAGCAAAGCAGGCATTTGAATCAAATAAATCAAAATAAAGTAAGAAGAAAGGTGTACTGAAAAAGGAAAAATGAAGAATGGGGTAAGGAAAAATAAACAGAAAAGAAACAAGATAAATTTAAGAACGGTTCTTTAAAATAAATGATCACATACAAACCACACCACAGCTTTGCTCTATTTGAAACTAAAGAAATAAATAATAAGCATTTTAAATATGAAAAGAAATACAAAGTCAAATGCAAAAGAATCTGAAACAAACCAGAGAATTCAACGTGCAATTTCAAATCTTGAAATGTTTTAAAGTTGAGAGGAGATGGGTAATTTTTCAGGAAAATTTAAATGACAAAAATGGTCACACAAGGAAAGATGAAAAACCTGAATGGTCATTAACTACGGGAAGGGGCACATAAAACATAGTCAAATATTTACCTCCCACCTAGCACATAAAATCTTCAAGAAAATGAGAATTTCTAGGGTCTTTAAGTTTTCTCAAAGGATAGGAAACCATGAAAAACTTCAAAGTTCCTCATCTATGGCCTAATTCAAAAAAAAAAATTGGACAAAAATAACAGCACATCATTTGTAAATATAGATAAAACTGTTATTATTAATATTAGCAAACTAATTACATGAACATACAAATAACATACTCCAACCAAGTAAGGATTCTTTTAGAAATATGAGGTTGGCTTAAATTTGGGAAATCTACTATGTTAAAAAATAAAACCAATATGAATCTCAATGGGGTAAATTATATTTTAGAGGTAAGAAAATTGAGATATACAGTGGTTAAGAAACTCATTCAAAATTGAAGAGAATACACATGGCATAGCTGAGGTTTAATTGTTTTTCTGACTTTGAAGAACCATTTTTTGTATTACATAGAACAGTTTAGTTGTTGCCTGGGTCTCAGATAATCTGGAATGAATCACAACCTGTCCTAATAAAATAAATGGCTGAATCGTTTACCATGTAACAAAAAACCTGGATTAAGAGCTTCTATCTCTTTGATGGAATCTAAAACCTTTCCCAGAAAACCTCTGCAAGCATCTCTTTTTCTTGTTGACCATAACAGGCTCAGCTGACTTCTGTGTCTGCCACAAAAGCTACATGGCTTTTGAAAACTCTCTTGTGGGAGACTACCAGAAAACAAGCAGCTGGGGGTTACTATTAAGAAGCCAAAGTATGTGTACCACAGTGGGATTATATTTTGATGGCTGTCAAATGATAACTTCAACCCATTTCCCCCACCTCCTGGGTGCAATCAGAAAAGCACAGTACGAGGTGAGGCAGAAAGAGGATGCACTTGCTTTTTAGGCAATGCATCCACACATTTCCAGTCATTTCTCTATTCCGAATTATTTCCATGACACATCAGCCTCCATTATGCAGTCATGGATGCCCACAGGAACTGCTAGTTTGGCAAATGTTTAAGAATAATTCATTTTACAATGTAATCGTTCATCAGGGAGCCAAAGACAGTTTTATTGAATTAGATACATAAAACAGTTTATGGTCGGAGGACACCAGAGGACAAATCACTAGTGGTGGTGATTAGTCTCGCGTGATGTGCCTCACACATCAGAAAATAAAATAATGTGAATATGGGAGCAGCTAAAGAGATATATGAGTGTTCCAACGCCATTGTAGGCAACTTTTCTTTGCTTCCCTCTGGAATGTCACACACTTAAAATAATATTTTATGGGTATGTGACATGAAAGGAATACCTTATGCTGTAGGGCCCCATTTGTGATCCTTGGAAAGCACATCTTTGAACCATCTGACCACAGATCAATTTGGAAAATGCTTTTGGTCAAGACCGTGCAATCCACTGTCTGTCATCTAAGTGGTCTTCAAATCAGCAGGGTCAGTGGACTGTCACTGTTGCATCAACCATATTTCATTTTGCTGTGCCTTCCACTGAAAATCAATTTGATTCCGGTCTGACTCTGACTTCGTCTCGCAATTACTAAATATTGAGAAACTGAGAACCTCCTTTTCTTTAACTAGATCTTCAAGAGATAATTCTCGATTGGTCAAGTAGGGTTGATTTATGGACCTCCTACTAAACGTGCATTACAGAAGAGAATGTCTCAAAATTTCTGTCTTTAAGGGAGCAAGGGAGGCAGAGATGTTAGGGTCTGCTAGAGAGAGAGAAGTTTTCGTGGGGTGAGAAGCTTCTTGCCTAAGGGGAAATGTGCTGAATTTTCCTCCCAGGAATAGTTTAGAACAAAGTCATTTTGTTAACATGGATGAATTAGAGTGGACTGATACTGTGGCAATAATTCCAAGAGAGAATATAGAGAGAAGGTGAAGCTTTACCATCTTTTTGGCTCTACAGTCCAATGCCGCATATTGATGTTTTGGTCAATGATGGACTGTATATACGATGGTGGTCTCATATCACTACCATACAGCCCAGGTGTTAGTAGGCTATCCCATCTAGATTTGTACAAGTACACTCTATGATATTCGCACAACAACAAAATCACCAAATGACGAATTTCTCAGAATGTATCCCTGTCGTTAAGCGGTGCCTGGTGGTATTTAATTTCACTCTCTGTTCTCCTCTCATCCTTGAGCCACACACTCAGCTCCAGCTCTCTGGATGCCTCTCGCTTTTATTCGGAGGTAATAGTTGTGTTGTGCTTTGATAAAGGTTTTACTAACCACACTTTCAGTCCTAGGGAAATGCTGCTGTCTTGTGGTCCTACGGGACATTAATCAGAAGGATCGATTCCTTTAGTTAAACCTTCTCTCTTCTACATCATTTTTTTCTTGGCATGATTATTTCTATCAGCATACCAAAATTCTCTAGTAACCTCCTATTTTTAAAACATAACCAATACCTTGGCTCATCACTCCTGACTCACACACACCACTTAGAATGTCGTCTCTGCCCTCTTTCATCACGCTCTGATCAAGGCTCTATTATCCATCATTGGAATTGTTGTATTAGCCTTTGTACCCTTTTAGTTCTCAACTCCGACATTCTTGCAATCCATTTTCTATGCAACATTTATAGTTACCCTTTCACAAATCAGATCATACCATAAAAAATTAAACGCTTTTCCTTTTATCCTGGAATGAAATTCAACTCATTTCATGATTAAGAAGACCTTACATGTTTTGGCCCTTGCCTCATTCTCCAATGTTATCTCAAGCCATGCTGTCCTCACTCTCCCTCTCCCCACATGCATCTGACTCACTATGTTTCAACTGCACTCATTGCAGTTCTATCCTT
The DNA here is from genome assembly GCF_037783145.1 of Equus przewalskii. Lineage (NCBI taxonomy): Eukaryota > Metazoa > Chordata > Mammalia > Perissodactyla > Equidae > Equus > Equus przewalskii. Next base: position 19,983,669 of record NC_091844.1, read on the forward strand.
GAATATTTCAATATATTTTCCACTTTAATTTGCTGTTCTTTCTTCTTGGATTGCTTCTTTCTCTGCTCTTTGAATGGCATTATCTCCTCATCCACTCACTGAATCTTAGCTCAGCCATTCTCTCTACAAAGTGGCCTTCCTTCCCCCCTGCCGTGTTAGAACTGGAACTGACCTGCTCTGATTGCAACTACTCTCATGGAACACATGTGAAATTATTTTGCTTACTGATTTCTTAGCTTATATTCACTGGTATTGCGGTCACAAAATACAGACACAGATACACACACACATCACAAATGTGAGCTCCATAAGGGCAAGCACTTGGTCTGTTTGTTCATTTCTGTATCCCTCCAAACAAGAAAAATGTCTGGCACATATGAGATGCATAATAAATATTTTTGTGGGAATCTTCCTTGAAATGTGGAATTGGATAAAAGGAAGAAAGGTAATGTTAAAGAGGACTCAGGTTAATAATAAACACTAATATATATTAAGTTCTAATTATGTTTTAGACAATGTCCTAAATACCCTACACGTAATAATGCAGTTGACCTTGAGAACAACCTTATAGTGTGGTGCTTCTATCATCCCTATTTTAAAGAAGATAAAGCAAAGACAAAAGATGTCCATCAATTGCCAAAGGATACAGAATTAATGAGAGGGGTGGCTAAAATTCCAGTCCAGGAAGTCATCATCTGTTTCCTGAATCATAAATTACATTTCAATGCTTTTTGGTGCTCCAGAGTGATTGTCTCGAGAAGAAGATGCAGTGACATGTATTTTGGAATTTGGGGACCCTGAACACCACTAAGTGGGTTCAACATTACTGTCACTGGTATTAGTAGATCAGTGGTCCATTGTCCAATGAGGAAGTGGCAATATATGAAAAGTAAAACTAACAGATGAGGAAATTAGCAATTATTAACAATAGCAAAAATAATAATTTTGACCTATTTCAATGTTGCCAGCTCTAATTACTGCAGTAGTAGTTCAGAGGAAAGGGTGTCTGATGATCTTTATATATTTAGCAACTACTTGAGCAGAGATCCATTTTAGGTGCAGAGAAAGGAGGAAAAGAATAAAACTTTCTTGTACTTCAGTGCAACTCATTCAATTCCATTTTGTTTTAATTCATTCCATTTCTCTCAAGGTTAACCCATTTGATCCTATCCTATTTTATTCCATCCCATTCTGTTTAGTTTTATTTATTTAATCATTACTGAATATTTTTAAAATATAATGTTTTCCATTTGATGTTGGGAATAAGGGAAAAAGATGATAAAGTGCTTATCTTCAATTAAGTTAAAATCTAGGAAAGGGATAATTTACATCTAGGAATCAGAAATCTGTGTATTCCAAATATAGACCTGTCAGATAGTCAATATTTGTGAGACTCAATACTGTCCTTTAAGATATTAAAATTTATATATGTATATGTGCTATATATATATATATATAGAAGCTTGTTTAGTGTTAGATAATTAAATACACTAGTATATACAAAGAGCCTCACATAGTCACTAAAACATAGGATTTTAATTTTCTTCCTTTTCCAAAACCTCTATAATAATATAGCAAATAACAAATCATAAAAGATAGGGATGATAATTTCCAGAATTCAGTTTTTCTTTTCAAAAAAAGCTAATTTGTTAAATATAATTTTATTCCATTTTAGACTTTTCACCAAATTAAATAAATTAGAGAAGCCTCACTTTTTAGAATATCTGTACTGTTACTTGAAAAATCTGCCAGCCGTAAGTATGCCATAGGATAGAATAGATTTGTGGAACACAAGGCCCAGATGATGGAAAGAATTTAGAGGTTCTTTGGTTAATTGCCAACAGGCTACGTAACGAGAACTCTGCGATTAAGAGAGTGGATGAATTGCCTAAAGTCACACAGTAATTTAGTGATTAGTCCAGGTAGTGCATCCTCCTTGTTGTACCTTGCCCGTTGATGTGTATCTTTTGAAATTCTAATAAAACACACTTACTGGTTACTAAGAACATTTTTGTACACTGATGATATCCAGGATAACAACAAAGCAGAGTGAATTTCTCTCAACTTATCGCATTCCCTATCTTCACCTTTCCTCCTTCTCTTTCTTAACTTAACGAATATCTGCCAAGCACCTACTACTTTATACTCAATTTCCTAAGACCCTAGTTCCTATTTTAACACAGAAAGTTTAATAAGACTGATGCAATACCATCGCATATCATGGTGATATGATCAATTCCTTTATAAACTAAACACATATACACGAACACACGCAATCACACACACACTCTTTAAAAGAATTTCTGAGGAACTTGTATAGATTTTAAAGCAAAATCTGGGGCTTATGAGATCAATATTAATTTATAATAACTGAACAGAACTACACAATCACAATGTTTTTAAAATGGAAATAAATTCCTATGGTAGTCTTATCACTGTAATTAATATATGCTCATTATAGATCATTTGGATAACACTGGAAAACTAGAAGGAATAAAATTAATCATCCATAGATTCACTACCAGGAAGCAATCACTCTTAAAATTTATTAATTTTTTTTTTAAAGATTGGCACCTGCGCTAAGAACTGTTGCCAATCTTTTTTTTCTTTTTTGCTTTTTTCTCCCCAAATCCCCCCAGTAAATAGTTGTGTATTTTTGGTTGTGGGTCCTTCTAGTTGTGTCGTGTGGGATGCCACCTCAACATGGCCTGGTGCCATGTCCGTGTCCAGGATTTGAACTGGCGAAACCCTGGGCCGCGAAAGCGGAGTGCATAAACTCAACCACTCCGCCACGGGGCTGGCCCCAAAATTCATTAATTTTTTGACATGTCATGTTGTTTATAAGGATGCCTCAGATTATGGTGCATTCACAATTTCATAAACTTCTATTAAATTTAACTTCATGGTTGATGCATTTACTATCAACTCTTTATATGCATTTTTAAATAATATTTCATTATATGGATATTCTTTCTTTAGCCATGTCCCTAACAAAATTTGGCTTCCATTCTTGACTACCATTTTTACTTTTATTCCAACCCTTGAAAAGTCACACAAAAGAAATACAACTCAGGTCTAGGAAAGTAACTATTGATTATATAGTTCAGAGATGTAGAAAAGGAAAAGCAGGAACTGTTAGAAATTGTTTTTTGAGTCCTGTCTTCTGAAATCATTTGACCCTTACTCATAAGCTAAGTTTCTTCCCCAGTGTCCAGTATCTATTTCTACTTTGGACGGGAGATTTTTACTGGGCTCCCAGCAAACATTCTAATATTGGCAATTTAGTCATTACTGCTGACTTTGCCACTTTGATTCTATTGTTTCTCTGTGCTCAAAACCTTGTTAGTAATAAATTGTGGAATTCCCTATTCCTTTTCAGACATAGAAAAGCTTTACCTTATTCTCACCAGACTCCCTGTGGGGATGTTGATCAAATTTGATTATGCCAATAGCCTCTTGGTTTGAACTTTTAATTATTCTATCATTTATTAATTCATTCATGTATGAATAAATTCATGCATTTATTCATTTGCATATAAACTCATGTATTTATGCAGTAATTTCCCCCCAAATTTCTAAATCTCTTCCATGTACCAGTCACGGTGCTAGCTGCCAGCGATACACAGTCAAATAGAACACAGTTCTTGATCTTGGAAGAGTTTTAGTCTTGCAAGGAAGAATGGTGTATGATGCACTTGTCTTTACTGACTCTACTCTCATGCTCTAATAACTTGTGCTTGAAAGGAAGTGCTTCATTCTACTCTCATTTCTTATTTGGATATGGTATTCCCAGCGAATTAGGCTTTTTTCATGCACCTGCAATTTTGTCTGTCTCCCGAACTCATTCTGAATCCTAAGCTCTCTCTCTCAGTCAAGCTTACACCATGGCAGGAAGCCTGACTATGCCCAACCATGGCCTGTGATATGACAAGGAGTGCTTAAGAATTTCTAATACTCTAACGCTATCCCATCCTTCCAGTCTAGTAAATTCAAAGGTGTCTCTGCAGAAGGAACCAAGCCCTTTCTCCTAATCAAGCCAAAAAGTTGCATTTCATAACAGTTAGAAAGAGACTGTAAGTTTTCTAAGAGTAGTTTTATCTCTTCCTTTTCTGCTGAAAAGCAGAAAATGAATTCTCAAGGTTAACTGGTAAAAAAGAAACAGTTCAATGAGTCTCTCTTAAATGTTCACGTATGGAGCCTACAAAAATGCCCTGAATACCCTCAAATGTTCTGTTGAGAAGCTACTGTGGAGCAATGCCAAACTGCCAATTTCTATCAAGTTAAAATGGAAGGCAGCATTATGAGGGATGAACAGAGGGACAATTCACTAATCCACAGATGGAAGATGAGTGTTCTGCATGCCAAGGCCATTCTCTACCTGGATTTCTAAAAGTGCACAGTTCTCCCTTTGACACAATACAGGTTTGTACCTCCTCAACAACTAGTAAGAAATAATGCAATCATTATACTATTGTATCAGGATTATCCAGAAAAATAGAGCCAGTAGGAAATAGGATATATATACATACGCATATACACACCTGTGTATAGATAGATAGATTTGTTATATATGTGTGCATATATACTTGGTATATTGGTGAAATGGTTGAAAAGGGTCAAAAAGTACAAATTTCCAGTTATAAAATGATTGCCATGGGAATGTAATGTACAACGTGTGACTATAGTTTAATTGCATATTTGAAAACGGTGGGGAGAGCAGATCTTAAAAGTTCTCTTCACAAGAAAAAATGCATAACTCCGTATGGTTATGGATGTTAACTGGACTTACTGTGGTGATCATTTTGCAATATGTACAAATATCAAATCCTTATGTTGTACACCTGAAACTAATATAATGTGATGTCAATTATACCTCAGTCCAAAAGAAAAGAAAAGGCAAAATTGAAGTTAAAACAAAACAAAATGTTATCTCAGGACACAAGGATCTTAGGTACTGAGGGTAGAGATTTAGCTAGGGCTTCAGTCCCAAAGAAGAGTGAGACCAAAACAGGTATCTAGCATCTGCAAGAGAATCAGAGCAAGTCAAGGTCCTGGAATAAAAGCATTCTAGACTCGGAGTAAAAATAGAAGTTGAGTCCTGTATATTTGGACACAAAGGGTTGGCATGGGATCAGGAATCTGACTTTAGGAGCCTCTGTGTCAGAGCAAGGACATTTATCCATTCATCTATCCATTCATTTATATATTAACTCCTCCATTATTCCATGTTTACTGATACAAAGATAAATGATCTTCATAATATTAAAACCAAGGTCAAAGGGATGGTATGTAAAAAACACACTCACCCAAAGTTCTGTGGTGCCATGACACATGATACATGCTTATTTAGGGAAAGGAGTTGTGTGAAGTTTATGGTGGTGAAGTCTTTCTGTAACAGGGATTGGTGAATAGAAGGCCACGTTAAGATTTCAGAGGGACTCTGACAATAGCTTGTGAACACCTCATAATTTGTATGGGCAAAAATTTTTAAATCCTTGGTCTTTGATCTTTATGTTTTTTTGACAGACAGGAATGTCAAATATTTTATTATAGTCTATATACTGACTTTTTAAACTATGTCTTTATGATTTAAAATGCTGTGCTACCACTGGTGTCATGTAAAGATTAGTCTATATTTTCTTTTACTTTCTGTAGGGTTTTTTTCTTATTTATTTATTCATATTTTTAAAACAGAAACATAAGGCTTAGGCAAGCATCAACCTGTGTGCCTACTTCTGGAGATTTTCAGTCATTATTTTAAGTAACTCCTTGGAAGAAAAATTCTCTCTCAGCAAAATAAGATAATAAACTGGAGTAGCACAGTTGAAAGCTACCTAAGGTATAGGCTCGCATTTTCCACAAATGAAATTCAATATAAGAAACCATAGTCAATAATCAATTATATTTCAGATTCTTGCCCTCATGAAGCTGTTCATTGTGCCAACCAGAAGAACACCTTGAGATATAACTCGATTTCAGTTGTAGGAAGTACAGCAGAGATTTGAATGGGTAGGACTTTGACTGGGATAGAATAGATCGAGGGAGGATATTCTAGACACAGGAAGAAGGAAAAGAACAGAGGTATAAAGGTTTTCAGGAAACAAAGAACTATATGGGCAGTCAAATCAAGTATATGTATTTGGAAGGAAGTGAGATGGGGAGGTTTTAAAAGGGAACCAGCATACTAGAAGCTGAGGCTGGAGGGCAAAGTTGGTGCAATATCCACCATTTTCTACTAGACTGTAATTGTTTGAGGGCTGAAAATGAATCAAATTTGTTAACTGCTGTATCTCTGGTATGCAAATATACGTTGCATCCTTAGCAATGTAGCCACTACATTTTTGTTGAATAATTAATGAGTGGATAAATGAATGCTAAGACCTTAAAGGTGGAGAGAAAGTGTTTAGATATTAGAGAGAAATAAACAAAGGCTATTTTCTAATCTTCTTTACCTAAAATCTTTAACTAGTAGAGTGTTAGGATCCACATCTATCTTAGAAAGACAACGTTGCTTGGGGTTTGAGGAATAGATTATTAGGGTGACAGATTGGAGGTGAAAATACCAGTTAAGAGCCAATTATAATGCTATCGTTGAAGAAATAAAGTAGTCTGCAAAAGCACAAGGGAGTAGGATATTGGAAGAGAAAGATTTGTGAATGAATGGAGAGGAGAAATGAACAGGATTTAGATGTAGAGGTGATCGGGGAAGGAAGAAGGTGTGATAGAGGACGGAATGGCCCGGGATGCTTTGAGGGACGGTAGTCACTGAGAAAGAAAGTAGAAGAAGAGTGATTTATTTTTTTCCACCTTCCTGTCAGCTTTGTCCTCATATGAAAATCACTTTTTAGGAATAGAAAATATCTAAAATTTTATGATTATACTAAACATCTATATGTATTCACAGCACAAATGCTATTCTTTTACTTTAATTAATTTCTATTTAATTGTTTTAAAAGAATGCTCTGTTAGCAGCAAAGATTATGTAACACTCGTAGGTATATCTTCCTCCTCTCTGCATACTGAGCACTTAGCAGTTTGCCCTTCATGCACCAAATGTTTGTTGATTCTTCCCGTATGGCTTTGGTTATATTCAACCTAAGTATGGTCCTGTTATCTTTTCTTATTATTCTAAATATTAAATTATTAAATGCCTAATGAGTGCCTATAAATCTCTGCTGTTTGACCATATCTCCTCTATATACCACTTTAGACAATCTTGCCAATGAGTAGCCTCTGAGAACTCGCTTCATCCGTGTTTTGTTTTCTAACTACCACTTCATTTGGTCTCATTTCATTGCTCTATCCCACATATTTTGTGATTAACCAAGAAGTTAACAAGGGTCAAGCATTTTGACTATTGATTTATGACTGCACATTTTTCTAACATTTGATTTTTCCTTAATTTAAAAAATATATTTCACCTAATAAATAAGAATATCTAGGAGTGGTGCATGTGACTCTACAATTTTAACAACCATCCCAGGTAATTCACATATGCCCTAAGGATAGGCAATTATAGTATTGCAATGAAGTGAGAATATTCTGGAAATCTGGAGTTATTTCTTCTAGTTAATTGACCAAACCCTTAGATCTCTCTCTCTCTCTTTTTATTTTGGGAGGAAGATTGGCCCTGAGCAATCATCCATTGCCAATCTTCCTCTTTTTGCTTTAGTAAGATTGTCCCTGAGCTAACATCTGTGCTCGTCTTCCTATATTTTGTGTAGAGGACACTGCCACAGTGTGGTTTGATGAGCAATGTGCAGGTCTGCCCCTGGGATCCGAATGTGCGAACCCTGGGCCACTGAAAGGGAGCCTGCAAACTTAACCACTACGCGACAGGACCAGCTGCCACTCAGATCTCTTGATTAAGATGCTGCTCGATAAAAACTCCTATCCTAAAAAATAAAATTACTGAATTTTATTTAATTCTTTTTAAATCACAAAAGGATTAAATATCAACACTGAAGATCATATTGAGAAATATATGAATTTTATTAAACTAATAAAATGTAAATGATTTTCTTTGCTTCAGTTCTTTCTAGATCACTTCAATTTCTCAAGATGAAATTTTATGACAGGGTAAAAGAAATGAGACTGGAATTTTCTTTATAATGGACTGGATTTTCAACCAACATTATGAATTTTTAATCACAATATGTGATATCACAGCAATATTAATTCAAAACATTGTTTGGGAAATGAAAATTTAGGGACTAAAAACCATTTGAAAAGCAAACCTAGCGTCTGATTTTAGGATGCACTCGTTTAAGTGGTAATATTGAATAGAGATATTTTGGTCTCATGTAATAACTCAAAAGACATTTAACTTGCTTAGAAAAATGAAATAAAGTTCTTGAAAGAATAAATTCTAGGAACATTTGTGGCTGTAACCTTGGGGCATACTGAGAGAGTGTAAAGAAATTTACAGAATTGTATTTTATGTCTTACCTGAATGCAGTGACGAATATCTTATACTGGGCAAAATATATTCCTCTCTAATTCAATATTTATGTGCCCTATGTTTTCCTGTATTGGGATCGTAGAAGATGAATACCAGTACAAATTGGAAGGGGAATATTGTGGTACATTTTACTTAGATGTACTTTGAAAGAGAGCTAAGCAATGGTTGCATTTTATACTAAAGCCTAACATATTTACAAAATTATCTTGGAATTTTGGCAAAAGTTTAATAACCTTAGAGTTAGACTTTTAGTTTTTTTATAAAGAATGTCAAACGAAATAACCTTGACTGATCATATAATTTCTAGGGTTCTTAGTCTGATAGGTACTGTCAATTCTTCAGTTCTTAAGTATCAAAGTTACTTATTAATTCTAGTGGGTATAGTTCTGATTCTTAACCCATGGTCTTATCCACCCCTAGATTGGCTTGTGAATTTCTGAAACTGTATAAATGTTTTTTGCTGCAGTACAGATCTTTCGCTTTTACAAGATTCTTAAAGGATTCCACTACACCATACAAATTGCAATTAATTCAACTCCATTCAGATATCTTGTTACAGTATGCTGTTTCTTATATGGGGGATGAAGTTAGTGCTCATGCTCTTCTCAACGGAAAGAATTCCCTATCTTCTGCCCCACTTTACTCAAATTCTTTCTATTTTTAAAATCTCAGTTAAAACACTCTTATTTTTATTGACATTTTCTTTCCAAATTCAGCTAAGTTTGGTCAAAGTGGTCTCTCCCTATTCTTAATTGCTGTCTGAATTATTTTCTATTTTACACAGTAAACACATCACAGGTTAGTTTTTGTTGAAATTTTTTTCTATATGACATTCTAATGTTTACTTCTTTCGCTACTTTTAAATTCTATCCTGCTCATCCAGAATATAAGAAGCATGTGAGTAGAATCTCGATGACAGTCCAAGAGTAGGTGCTAAATACATGCTTGGTTAACAAATATCAAATGAATTATTGCTATTTTTACAACGATACAACATATCCATTTTTTGTTCTATCAAGTGTGGCGTATTTGGCAAAGATAATGTATAGACAGAGTAGACCAAGACAGGCTAGTAATTTTGCAAATCTTTAAATAGGCCTTGCCCAGTTATTTTGTTCAATATTTATTTATAAGGGTCGCAGCACCTTCCAAACCAGGCTATTTATCTGAGTATTTTTTTAAACTGAACTCCTGAAGAGGAGTTCTGGTAAAAGATAATGTTTTACCCATCATGTTATATTTCCAGATATAATTTAGGGCTCATTATAAGTTGGTGTTCTAAGCCATCTGGCCTGCGTTTCTAGTTTAACTTAAAATCTATAAAGCTTAAGTGAATAGCGGTGAAATGAGATTAGGTCTCAACTCATCTGTCATCCAGAGGACAGTTCTTGCCTGCCGAAATGATCATGAATGGTCAGTCCTAGAAAGATGCCCTGGGAATCATTTCAAAGAGGAACCCAAGTTATGAAGCACAGGGCACGGGGTGAGCAAAGCTGGTCATTCTCCAGGTACCAGACACAAACCAGATCTCAGAGAGCTCTAATGGATTTTGTTGAAAACTCTTACTGTCTGCCAGTTTTTATTGGTCTTGCCCCAGGCGCTACAGCTCCTATTCCAAAAGCATCATAAAATAACCGTGTGGCCTTTGATATGTCTTCAGGGAAAGCATATTTTCAGTAAATAGTGAAGTGCCTTCCAGGTATCCGAGATTTAAAAGAAATCTACTGATTCACTGAAAAACTCAGAGCACAAAGTGCATATCTTACTAATGTTATTTATTTATTAAAGAAACATACATTAAATGCCTATCCATCTCAATCACTGAGTGAAGTGCTAGATAAATAAAAAGTAATGCACAGTTCCTTCTCTTAAGAAGCTTGTAATTTAAAGGGGTGGCAGATAAATTATAAAAAATTACATAGCAGTGTCGTAAGTTCTGTCATATGAGCCAGGAGAGGGACATGGGGTGGGGGGGAGGGTCACATGCGAAGGAAAACAAACCCAGCTAGAGGGAGAATGCAAATCTCCCCACAACTGCTTCCAACGCATAATCTGAATGAAAGAAATGCCAATGAGTTTGTTCTTTCTTAATTTATCCATGAGACTGATTGATTGCCTTCCATTTTAAATCTTCCCTGTGAAAGCAAAACTTGGAAAACGAAATAGTCATTGAGAAGCCTAGATTGAGACTCCAGATTCTGGGATGGTTTATGAGGTGAAGCAGGATGTTCTTACACCCTGAGAAGATAACGTTTCTCTGGAGAAATTTCAGCATTGGGAAGATAGAGTAGAGGAACAGAGAAAAGTCCGAAGACAGGATCCTGAGCCTCGTTTCTATTTCAACCAGAGGGGCTTACTTTCATCTGTTTATTATAATAACTTCTGATGTAAAATTTCAGCTAAACGAAGTGATGGGGTTCAGGGCAGGCCACCCCAAGATGTGCCACTCTGGTATGCAGATTATTTCGAGCTGAAGACAGTAAAGGCTCAGACTCAGCAAGAATATTCAACCTTTCCTCCCTAACCTCCTAAAAGAAATTTAAAATGAAGGCCTGTCCCCAGAACAGACCATAACCATAGATAACTTTGGGTTCGGGTAGACTGGGAGGATCCTTGCTAAGCCCACTCTTATCAAAGTTCTATTTACCAAACATTTGCTTTTCTATTTCCATGTGGGTTGCCTTCCTCTGCTTTGAAGACCCAAACCACTATCCAAAATGTCCTCCTTGCCTGTAGCTGAAGATATTTAGGCAGGTAGCCTCGGCCAATTGGCTGATTTGCTCAGTTTACCTGAGCCTCTCCCATGTATACGTGTTATAAAGCTTTGTTTAATTTTCTCCTGTTATTCTGTCTCATGTGAATTTAATTTGATGTCTGGCCAGAAGGACCCAGAGTAGGTAAGGAAATGTCTTCCTCCCCTACAGTTGTTTTGTGTGTTTGTAGTAAAAAATAAATTTCCAAAGCTTTAATGTAAACAAAGCAAAGCAAACTCTTACTGCTGTAATTACTTTCTACAGAGTACTTTGAAGTCTAAACTTAGCCTATATTTCAAGGTTGTATGTAACTTGGTTCTTATCTGCTCTTTCTGGATCATCTCTCACGGTCCTACATTCCACCAACCCATTTCCCAAAAGATAGGACAGCTCATTACATTTCTTTACTTTGTAGATGTTTAGATATTATGAATTTTCATGTTTTAAATTTATCAAATAATTCTGCTTTTGCTGTCCTGCTTAAAGACTGTCGAGTGTTTATATTAATCCACCCACAATTTGTTCTGCTTGTTTTTCAAATAAGTCTTATTTAAAATCATCTCATTTGGGGTAGAACAATGGCATTTAACATTTCATATGAATCTGGATCAGCATCTACAAAGAACTATCTCCCTTTCTAGCCATAGGATTTAAAGTTTAGAGTAAGCATCCATCTCACCAATTGAGACTGAAATAATATTACTAGTGTGTCAAAATTCCTGAGGTCAGCATGCAGAGGAACTCTGCCTTGAGACTCACAAGACTGGTCTAAAGGGTGACAATTATTGTATTTTGGTTGACTGTTCCAGTCAAGTAGTGCATAAGTTTTGGAAGACCAGCTGTCCAGGTCATAATTTCATTTTTCTCTCTCCCAAAAGTATCCTGGTAGGGAGCACTATACATACTTTTTATGTAGTTTATATATTTTATTTATTTATTTTTCCCTAGGAAGATTAGCCCTAACATCTGCCAATCCTCCTCTTTTTTCTGAGGAGGACTGGCCCTGAGCTAACATCCATGCCCATCTTCCTGTACTTTATATGTGGGATGCCTACCACAGCATGGCTTGCCACGTGGTGCCATGTCCATACCTGGGATCCGAACCAGTGAACCCCAGGCCCCCGAAGCGGAACGTGTGTACTTAAGCGCTGCACCACTGGGCTGGCACCTAGTTTATGTATTTTAAACGAAAAAGTGTGAAAGCTAAAAAGATATATCATTTCCTTCAAATACAATCTAGATCAAAATAAAAAGGTGAAAGTCATTCAGAAAGTCAAATATTTGTTATGATATAATTGGGAAATTAATCAGAGCATGAATATTGCTAGGAAATTAGAGAGCTGAATGATAATTCTACACAAATTGCAATCAGGAAACAATTAAGCAGCATTACTTACAATAGCCAACATGTGGAAATAACCCAAATGTCCATTGACAGACAAATGGATTAAAAAAATGGGATATATACATACAATGGACTATTATTCAGCCTTAAAAATTAAAGAGATTTTACCATTTGCCACAATATGATGGACCTGAATGACATTATGCTAAGTGAAATAAGGCAGTCACAGAAGGACAAATACCACACGATCTCACTTACATGTGGAATCTAAGATAGTCAAACTCGTAGAAGTAGAAAACAGAATGATGGTTACCAGGGGATAAGAAGAAGGGGAAATGGGCCCTTTTTCAATTGGGCCAAAGCTACAGTTATACAAGACGAATAAGTTCTTGAGATCTGCTGTACAGCATCGTGCCTATAGTTAAAAATATGGTGTTTTGCACCTAACACTTCTTATGAGGTAGATCTCATGATAAGTGTTCTTACCAAACACATTCACACGCAACCATCAAGGGGACACAAGATATCTTTTGGAGGTGACAAGTATGTTTACCTTTATAGCTATGATGGTATAAAGGGTGCATTCATATATCCAAACTCATCAAAACATATACATTAAATATGTCCAGCCTTTTGTATATTAAGTATAATTCAATGAAGCTGATAAAAAATAATAATTAGGACTCCCACCTCTTGAATAGCAGTGTGAGGAACTCCACAGACCCGCTTCCCAGTAAAACACCTGTAGTAGGTTGGATAGTATCCTCCCAAAGTCCACATCCTCTCAAAACATCAGATTGTGACCTTCTTCAGAAACAGTGTCTTTGCAGAAGTAATCAAGTTGGATCTTGAGATGAGATCATTCTAGATTAAGGGTGGGCTCTAAATCCAATGACTGATGTCCTTATAAGAATAAGAGATGGCACTCCTAGCCTCCAGAGCTATGAGGCAATACATTTCTGTCTTTTTAGGCCTCCTGGTTTGTGGTAATGTGTTATGGCAGTCCTTCAAAAATAGTGCACCACCGTAACTGGAGAAAACTGAGAGAAAGTTCAAAATTTCTGGAAATTGTACTAGGAACATAGAAAAAAGGAAGAAACACTTATTCAAGAAAATTCACTAAATCTAGGCAATAATGGAGAGGTTCTGTAGCCATTGATCCATGACCTGCTCCCATCCCCGTCCATAGTCCATAGGTGTTCTTGGTAGAAGCTCCACTCTGAGTGATTGTGACCAGGAAGATGGCACTCCCTACCTTCTCAGCCGTCAGTCAAGAGATACAAGACAAGGGCTATGACACAGACCCTGGCAAATCTAACCATTCCCGTGAAATCAACTACCACGAATGTGCTGTTATCTTCAAAATCTATGTACATAACACAGGAAGAAATAACCACTTGATAAAGAGGAAAGTAAGCTAATAAAGCAAAAAGGAAGTAATATTTATTCCCACTCAGATTTTGCAGAAAAGAAGGTGAGACAGAGAGGTGAGAAAACTTGAAAGATAATGCGACTTGCCTAAAAATTCAACAGGTAGCAAGTGTGGGTGGTTGTTTTCAGACGTAGGGTCTGGGGATACAAATTTTTCATTCTCGAGGTTTCTGTGAATTACTTGAATAGTTATAGTTTCAGAACTTTCCTTACTAGGCTAGCGGCACCCTCAAGAAAGAAGTGAGTTTATGTAATTTAAAATATAATCCCCAAATGCTGCAAAACTAATGGTGAGCATTATTTTTGTAATCTCACTCTTAACAGCTTCTTTGAAGTATCCTAAACTAATTTCTTCATTATGTGCCAAACCCCAATTGATCCTTAAAGAGATAGGCTCTTTTCTTCCTGATCTGCAGTTTATTCTACCTATAAAGTGCAAGATCAAATCATTTCCTGTTATTACTACCGTTAGTCAAAAAGCCAAGTCTAAGATCCAGGGGCACTGGGTGGTAAAAAAAGTAAACTCTACAGAGGAAACAAGTGGAGAGGGTGCATTGGGGACATTTTGACCAATTTTGGCCCGATGAAAACTGCAAAAAGCAACGTGAATATCTAAAGGGAAAAAGGAAAAGAATTCTCCAAAGGGATATAAACAAACAGAAATAGAGTGAAACTAGGTCCGAAAACATTATTATGTTGTAAACTTCTAATTTGTATACAGCGAAACTCTAATTTATACATACCCTTTAATTAATTGCAACTGACGATTTTATATCACCTTTTTTTAAAAAAGTAAACTATTTGTCTAAGCTGTTTAAAAAATTACAGTATATTCATATTTCTCTCTTCATGATAATGTTAGCAAGAATTTTTAAAAAGTCAACTATCTGGAAAAACATGTACCATGGTAATTATTAGTTTGAAATATTTGGCAGACTTTCCCCATCTGATCTAAAAACAGAACTTATGTTGGCCTGTAGTAATTGTCAATTTCATTATATATGGCAAACATCTTTATTGACTGAAAGCAATACATGTCATGGACTTGAATGAGCAAAGAACTTTCATCTTCGTTTACCTTACCATTTTCTTTGTCTGTTTATCTTGTCATTATTTTTGAAAATACCATCAACTAGTACATTTGCTTATAAGCCATGTCTTTATTTTCAAATGAAAAAATCACTAATGCATCACAAAGAGCCATTTTTAAGCCACTGCTTGTACATTTATTAAACATACTTGGAGTGATTTTAAGTGTGTCTTTAATGAATTGTGTTTCCACCTCAAATACCCACTAGGAAAATAATATCTGAGGTTGATCATTATTAATAAAATCCACAAGAAGAGAGAGCATGACTTATTCACTGATGGGTCTGCCCCTGGCATCTAGAAAGTTCTCATTACATATGTGTTGAATAAATAAGCACTAATGATAATTCCCATAATGGAAGTTATGATAATCTCCATCATTGTTCAAATTGTTACAGTGCTACAGGGAGATGAGCGCTGTAAAATTTCTTTGGCTGATGAAAGGAGAGCCAGAGAAAACGTAGGGAAAAAAATAGAGAAAAGGTCTGAAAATCAACTGTATCCTAGCAGTCTTTTCAAATATAAAAGTCAAATTTAGCAAAATCTTTAAATTTCTATCCTTTATCTAAATATAATTCTCTAAAAGATATCCTACAGGGCACTAAAGAAAGCTGAGGATTTCTCCATGGCAAGTGGGTGAGTGGGCAGTTGAGGCTTTATATCTTCATAGCCAAAATATTTTGTAAATTGCCCCTGTTAAGTAGCATTTGGAGATGTTTACTGCATTCCAATGTATATTAGTATGGTCAATTTAAAAATACCTTTAATAAATAAAGTTATGAAATATAATATACTCTCATATTGCTCATGGATTCTTTTTTTCAATATTAAAATCACAATTTTGGAAATGGAATATTTGGGAATGGAGAAGGGTGCAAAGATCTCTAGATGAAAGTACAAATAATATTTGTGTTGACTTTGAAAGAGGGATAGAATTTTCCAGGCAGAGATGGGCAGCAGAGTGTTAAACAATCTTGCTTCAAAAAGCATATGCACTGACACAGAGCCATGATGGATGTTGAAAGGCTGAAGTTGTAACGAAATGAGGATATGTCGATTTAGCAAACTTAAGGGAATAGGTTGAATAAAGTAACAGTGGAGAGATAGGTAGGGCTGAGACTTTGAAATGTACTGTCTGCCATTTTGAAAAATTAAATCTAATAGGTAGACATGTAGAAGACAGGATATGGTTATCTGAGTAGGGTCAACAGATTTGGTTTAGTGAAAATAATTAGTAGCTGTATTAAGGGGGCAAAGCTTGGTGTGAGTAAAACTGATTACGGGCTGTTGCTGTGGCCTACAGATGAAGAATTGGAGAGTATGGGATGACTTAGAGCTGAGGATTTTTTCTCTGGTTTCCCAGTTTAGAAGTGATTAACAGTAAGAGGCATCAGAAATAAATGAGAAGGACTGGTAAGTTCTATCT
Source organism: Equus przewalskii (assembly GCF_037783145.1). NCBI lineage: Eukaryota > Metazoa > Chordata > Mammalia > Perissodactyla > Equidae > Equus > Equus przewalskii. The sequence continues at coordinate 20,000,174 of NC_091844.1, forward strand.
ACAGTGTCTTAAGGGAATACATGTGACGATGTTCAGTAAATAGTTGAATATATTGGTCTGGATTTCAGGAGTGAGCATTATCCTGTGATCAATTTTAATTGCAGGCATTGTAGTGGATACATTTTGGTTTATATCCTAAATAAGACAACAACCAAGAATAGAATACTAGCTGACAAATATTTAATAAGACAGAGAAAAAAGAGATAGAAAAATAGAATGAGATACAGCGGTGAAGAAAATATTTCAAGAAATAAATATGCAGAGATCAACAATGGAAAAGGAATGAAAAATTGTTACTAGTTTAAGTAAGCAGGGCATCGCTGGTGATAGAGTAAGAAGCACATCAAGATACTCAGAAGGTAGAGAATCTAGTTGTAACTGGGGGAAAAAAGTAAGTGGCTTTGTTTAATAAACATTTGAAGTATAACATAAAAAGCCAGCTTTATAAATTCTTGCAACATGAAAACTGCTCTGAAGCCATTATTCTATCAAGAAATAGAATCATCAGAATCTAAATGCCCCCCACATCCTTCTTCGCAGTCAATATCCCCACCCTCCCCTCAAAAGGTAAGCACAATGAGACTTCTGATACACTAGATTATTTTCAAACAATTGAAAAAGACTCATACGCTATCCATTCTTTGGTGTCTTTTTCCAGTCAAAACTTTATAACTAACCTACTATCCCTATTCTTTCATGTAGCAGTAGTTCATTAACTTCCATAGCTTTATGGTAGTCTGATGTATAAATAGGCCACAGATTATTCACGCATTTTATTCTTTATGGTTATTTGCATTGTTTTCTTTTGGGGCTATTATGAATAGTTCTGCTATTACTATTTTTGGACAAGTCTTTTGGTGCACCTATGTTTGCAATGTGGGTAGGTATACACCCAGTAGCAGAATTAGCTGAAGCAAAGGGAACACATACATTATACTTTATTCCATACTGCAAAAATTTCTACCAAAGTTGTCGTACCAATTTACACGCTCATCAGCAGCATATGAAAATTCCTTCCGATGCACATCCGTGTCAAACCCTGATCCTGTCAGTCTGTAATTTAAACCATTCAAAAAGCTGCCTGGTAAGATCTCGCTGTGATTTTCACTTGAATTGCTCTAATTATTAATAACTTTGAATATCATTTCATACATTTTATTGGCAATATGGATATCCTTTTCTGTGAATGGCCTATTGAGTTCTTTTTCATATTTTATAAACGTTTTTATTGTGAAATGTTTGTAGATTTAAAGGAAAATCTAGAAGATAGTCCTGAGAGTTCTCAGATGTTTATATCCAGTGGACAATATTGAGGGCTATGGGAGATGATATTTATGTAGTGATGCGCTTTGTGTTAGTCAAATTGCTGTATCCAAATTATAAACCAGCTTAAAGTTGAAGAAGAGAGGATAGATTTTGACACTAACCACTTATCAGATATATGGTTTGCAAATATTTTCTCCCATTCATTAGATTGTCTTTTCATTCTGTTGATTGCTGTCTTTGCTGTGCAGCTTTTTAGTTTGATATAGTCCTAGTTAGTTATTTTTGCTTTTGTTTCCTGTGCTTTTGGTGTCATATCTATGAAATCATTGCCAAGACCAATGGCGTGAAACTTTTCCCCTATGTTTTCTTCTAGAAGTTTTATAGTCCAGGTTTTATGCTTGTCTTTACTCCATATGAGCTCATTTTTGTGTGTTGTGTAAGACAACAGTCCAATCTCACTCTTTTGCATGTGGATATCTAGTTTTATCAAAACCGTTTGTTGAAGAGACTATCCTTTTCCCATTGTGTAGTCTTGATATCTTTGTTGAAGAGCAGTTGACCCTATATATGTGGGTGTATTTCTGGTCTCTATTTTGTTGCATTGATTTATATATCTGTCTTTATGCAAGTATCATACCAGTTTGATTACTGGAGCTTTGTAACATATTTTGTAATATGTTTTGAGTTCAGAAAGTGTGATGTCTCCAGTAGCTCTCACGTTAATTGTTCTTACTGCCATAAAATAAATTTCAGTTGTCTTATGTTCTCTATAATTTTAGTAGTCGCCACTGTATACAGTTTTACTTTTTTTGAAATTGATATATTGCTGTTGAATTTGTATACTATCCATACGTATAAGTAAAAAGTAGATAAAAATTAAGACAATACAGGCATTTTTCCACATCCATGTAGGTTGGATAGTTATAAACACACAAAAATAAAACATACATTATAATTATTTTTCTTCAATTATTTCAATTATTTCAGAATAAAGTTATTCTCAAACTATTATAATTTGGGAGTTACTTTAAGCTTCATTTAACATAAATAATAAGCTCATTTTGTTACCACCAAACTTATGCATTTTGACTTTACTATTTGTATATGGTTGAATTACAATGCAAAATAACTTCATTTCCAGTCAGCGTGCATAATAGTCAACTCCTTACTCTCACTCCAATTCTTACTCTCAGTCCGTCTCAGATCCTCCCACTACGTCGCATATCCCACCTTGTAGTCAATCCTTGTATTTCAAAAAAGGTAGGTATGATGTTGAGGTTAGGCTCCAGGAATGGAGTAAATATTCCCATTTGTACACTATTTGGTAATAAAAAAGCTAAAATTTCAGTGGTTTCTAAAATCCTCATCAAAACAATTTATTCAAAAACAACATGTCAGAACGATATCAAACAGGCTATGTTTGATGCATATTTGTAACACTAGAGGAAGCCTAGCTTTGTTCTAGATATCTGTTTTCCAGATAGAAGCAATTATTCAGGCAGTAAATAAAATTAGATACAGTGGGTGGATTTGAACAGGTAAAGACGAGGTCAGGACCTAGCTGGTGCTGCTGTGAACGCCACACTTGTATTCAGCAGAGTCTGTCTTGGCAATAAGGCATGTATTCTCCTTGGCTAAGACCTGGTGTTACTGTTTTTCCTCTGTGGAATAAGATCAATCTGTGAAGACTGAAGATGGAAGAAGAGCCAGCTAACTGAGCAGAAAAAAACAAAAGTAACTATTTAAGCTTTCTAGTGGTGAAGGAGTAAGAGTGGGAAGTTAGCACAATAAAGTAGTACAACAAAATAATAGAGACACGGCATTAAAGAAAACTTCAATTCTTTTACAAAATCCTTTTCCCAGAATTTAGGAGCATGGTTGGGAAAGGGTGTGAGTGAAAGTCTACCATTTGTTTCCCACCCAACTAATTCTTACCATTAATATTATTAATGCATAGAAAGTTTTAGTAAAGTAGTGAATAATGATTAGTTAACATGAGATAGCAATACTTAAACAGAAAGGTGCCCAGTTATGCTATCCATCTTGTTTCTTAGGGCTGCTGCAAATTTGGTGTAAGGATAGATGAAGGGACATTTCCCACGTTTCTCATAATTGTAGATTTGGTTCACATTGACAATGAGAAAAATAATAATAGCACTTACAAACTGCCAAGAAATCTTTTATGTGAGATAGTTTTGGCTTCATGGATAGTAATTTTAATCATTCAAACTACTGGCTGGTATTTCTCATTATTGCTTCTTCAGTTTGGTCAGCCATAAACTATTATTCACCCAGCATCCGGTATCACAGAAATTAGAGGGAAGGAGACAGGCAAGGAGAAAGGGGGAGAGAGAGAGAGGGGGAGTGGGGTGGAGACTGTTAAAAGATACATCACATGCACTCCTAATTTCGTTTTATTGGCACTTCTTTCTTTTGGGAAAAGAACAGTTGATTTAGCAATCCTTTACTTTTGGCCTTTTTCAATATGTAAAATATGGATAACAAAAAGAAGATTAAAAAATAAATATATAAGCAAGGCAAGATCTTATAGAAAGTATACTCTGCTTTCTTTTTTCTTATGCACATCAATATATTCCTAAATAATCACATTGAAGCAATCGTACAACTGATTCGCAAATTAAAATATTTAGCTGAAAAAACACGTAGTAATGGAAACCTGGGACTTTAAGCAAAAATTTGAGTGCAAGTTTTAGCATGAGCAGATGCAGATAGGCAGAATGATTATGAACACAATAATGACTCTCATGTTAATAAGAATGACTGGAGAACCTCACCACCAGGCCTCTCATCATCATAAACACAAGTAATTTCAAATAATTATTATCTATTTGCTCTTTCATATTAATTATTCATTGGGGTTACTTTTCTAATTAAAAAGTGAAATCGATTATCTTTAAAAAACTCAATCTTTTTTGTTTTTTCTTCTCTTGACTAACTATAAGTGAAATATTTTGAATAGGGTTACAGATTGGAATTATGAGCTTATATTACAAAAGATCCTGATTGTTAGGGACAGAAGCAGCATAAACAGACACACATGGGTATTTGGATTGACTTACTCCACCTGTCTCACACTGAGATGGCTCAAATATATCATGTTGATATATATACTGATATTTTAAATGATTCCATTGTCTTTTCTGGGTCTACCGTTTATATGGCATAGATTAACTGAGTACATTCTCACAAAATTCTTTGTAAACAGAAATTTTAAACAGTGGTAGGAACAACACTGAAAACTTGGGCATTTATTTCATAAGTCAATATATTTATATGAATATTTATTTAATACCTATTATTGTTACTAGAGCCTTAACCATTGGCCCCCTAAAATTAGCAAAGAAAAGGAGATTCAAATCTATATATAGAGAAAAAGAAACCAAATCTATGTATGTTAGAACAATGTATTTCTAAAATAGAATATATACACTCTGAACATCTATAGTTTTTTTAAACATGTTTATACTATTTTGATGAAGCTCACATGGAAATATACGGTATATGAATTCCAAGTTTATAGTGGAATGAAAAATGACAATAGAGTGAATTAAACAAAGAACAGAAAACCAAAAGGACACTCTTAAAATAGTCCCCCAACTTCTCAGTTGACAATAGTTTATTCACCAATATTTATTATCAATCATATGTTTCTTCAGTTGTATATGAGCATAATTTTGAGAAGAGAAAAAATAGCTTTGAATTTAATAAAAATTTTTGCATGAGTTTTCTTGGCTTACAGATAAGCAAAATCTTTTCTGTCTTCAGAAACCTGACTTCAGTAATGCCTTTGACAACATATCCTATAGTATCTTTTCAGAGAAGATGAAGAAAGGAGCTATAAATGATTTCACTGGAAGTCGGATTGTAACTGCTTAAACCATTGTATCTATGGAGATCCTGGGGACTCAGTGGTAAGGGTTGAATACAGTGACTTTGCCTGATATCCCAGTGACTTTATACAATAAACAGTTGGGTATGGAAACCTAAAGATCCATGAAGAGGCTCCCTCTCCTAGTAACAGCAATCAGCTAGATGCTGTCTTTGGAATTTGGGCTTTGAAAAACACCATTGTTTTCATGAGGATCTCCTCCATTAGATGGTGCTTCAGCGTAAGCTCAGTTCAGATCCACAGAGAGTATTTCGCAGCATCCTTTGAGATCTTCAGTGTGTTTCTGCCTCAATTTCAGATCTTATCTCCATTCCCAGCCCCAGGCTGATGTAGAATAACTATGCTCTGTGCCGAAAGAACCCTAAATTAAAAAAAACAAAAAAACACAAAAAAACCGCTAAGCCCTGATTTACAATATTGTGTATATTTTTATAATTTTGAAATGCCTTTAAAATAAAATCAGATGATGTGAGATGGAGAGGAAGGGGCAAAAGAGAGAAATAGAAAGGGAAGAAGGGAATAACAGAGTAAGGCAGAATAGTGGGAGAAAGAGGGGTAAGGAAAGAATAAATGGATGAATAAAGGAACCAATGGATGAGGGAAACCTGGCCTGAAAACGTAAATATTTGCTAGATTAAAGAAAAGGAGGAAGAAACAAAAGTGGGATGAAGGGAAACAAAACTAATATTTATTGACAATTTACTATGTGATAGTCACTTTACGAGGCAATTTCACTTACTATAATATATAAAGTTTGATCTTTACAGCTTCCCTTAGAGATATCTATTTTTCATGTAATAGACCTGAGATTCTCTCCCTGGTATGTCAGAATCCAAGTTCCTGGATCACTATAATGAAAAACTGATCACAGGAAATGAGCTGTCTTCATTATGAAAACTACACAGTATGCCTTTTTTATCCTTAGTTAAACTTTCCTACTACCCTAACTATATGATATGTAGCCATATGCTTGGCAGTTAAAAGACTGAAATTTTCTCTCTACCATTTTTATCACCTCTATGTCTAGGTGGTAATTTGAATATCATCAGGCCCAAAATATGAAGAATCTATGTAGTGTTAAGGGAGTAACTTCATCTACTCATCAATATTCCAACCATGCTAACAGAGAAATGGGGCAGAGAAGACAACAGCATTGATATACAATCTCCTTTTGCAAACAGATTTTCTGTCCAGACTGTATGCCCAATAATGTTGAAAGGAAGATAGGGAGAAATACGCATTGTGTGACAGGAGAACAATAGAGGAATCAAATCTCTCCTCGGGAGAGAGGCAACTCCAGCCCCTAGCAACCTGTCTTTGAGAAGAGCACAGTACACTCCACTGCACTGTTTCAGGACAGAGCTCTGATTAGTTCCTAGAGAGTTCTGAGGACAAACGAAATGGTTAATAATTTTGCTATTAAAAAACATCTGAAAATAAATCAAACTTGTAAGACATAGAAAGTTCGATTTTAGACTGTTAAAACGTTGATGTGTATTATGATGAAAAAATTAGCAATAGATCACACACACATATACATAGACATATATAACTACATCCAGTTTATTATGTTTGCAAATGTTAATGGGAAAGAAAGAAGTAAAATGTATAATGCAGTAAAAAAGTGAATTTAAAGAGGAGGAGAAATGTGTTGACTTGATGAGCACAATCTGTAAGACTAAAAGCAAAAAGAACTACACATAAACACCGTACAATTGTTGATAAAGTTGTTTTCCACGGGGACATGGGTTCATAATCCTGATACTATTATACATGTATACTAGAATTGAATAATTAAGCAAATGGAGCAAGATTTCTTACTCTTGGAATGGAATTTCCAGAGAAGCAAGAGAAGGAGGCTAGAGTAATCAATGTGGTAATGGATTAGAGTTGGAGGTGTCAATATGAACTCATGTTTACCTTAAGAGGAATACAGATAGTCACATATAGACAAATGTATAGATTTGAATATACCTAGGGAGTATACATACATGTTATTTCCTTGCTCTGTCATCTGAGAGGCCTAAAAAATGACAGCCCACTAACAATGAGCACACATCATCCATATCGTGATTTCTAATATCATTCTCAAATTAAACAAAAAACAATAGGGATACTTATAAAGACGGTTGATTCCAGACGTGAAGCAGAAAATATACAAGAAGAGGCTGGAATATCTTACAGTGCCAGAAAGGAAGGAAGTGCTCAAAAAGAAAAACATTGAAGATAGAATGTCAAAGGGACACAGGAACCAACTGAAAGAGCTCCCAATAGCAAAGATGAAGCAATTTGATCAAAATAAATCAGATTGTGTTGGATTATGACTCAAAGTATAAACTATCTGTAATTCGATTGATTTTTAATAAATTAATAAATGGAAGAGAGCAGAGAAATGTCCCATGCAGAACAAGTCCAAATAATCTATGTAGATACTCTGTCCTTGAGGAAGTGACATTTGATTCCCATTCTTTAAGTGTGGGCTGCACATAGTGACTTACTTCCAAAGAGTAGCATATGGAAATGAGAGAAGAGAGTAACTTAACAGAGGAGAAACTCGACATAGACTACCTTAGCCAGGTGATCAAGGTCAATATCAACAGTGATAAATCATGTTAATTAATATGTACCCTCAATATTATGCGATAAAAATGGCATTTTATTTCTGTGGCTTTCCTTCCAAAAAATCTACAGCCCCAGTCTAATTATGAGAAAACCATCAGACAAATTCCAATAGAGAGGCATTCTACCAAACACGTGACTAGCACTCCTCAAATCTATCGTGATCATCAAAAACAAGGAAAGTCTGGTAAATTGTCACAGCCAAGAGAAGCCTAGGAAGACACAAGTAAATGTAATATGGTATCCTCGATGGAGTCCTGAAACAGAACAAATACATTTGGTAAAAACTCAGGGAATCTGGGGCCGGCCCCAAGACCAGGTGGTTAAGATCGCACATTGAGATTCTGAGGCCCAGGGTTTCGCTGGTTCGGATCCTGGGCGCAGACATGGTACTGCTCATCAGGCCATGCTGAGACAGTATCCCACATAGCACAACTAGAAGGATCTACAACTAGAATATACAACTATGTACTGGGGTCTTTGGGGAGAAGAAGAAGAGGAAAAAAAAAAAAGATTGGAAACAGATGTTAGCTCAGGTGCCAATCTTAAAAGAAAAAGGAGAATCTGAGTAAACGAACTTTAGTTGATAATAATTTATCAATATTGGTTGTTAACTGTAACAAATGCACTAATGTAAGATGTGTGGGGTGTAGGGAGACTCTGTATTATCATCTCAATTTTTCTGTAAACCTAAAACTGTTTTGAAAAGTAAATTCTATTAAAAGGAGATGCGAGGAATATAGATTGTATGAACACAGAGCAAAAGCAATGAGCAGCAGAGTAGGGAAATGGTGATGTCCTTTTTTGTTGTTTTAGAATAAACTCTAAGTAATTGCCATGATAAAGAATCTTCAAGGAATTTTAGTTAATTGATTGAATGAATGAATGAATGGCAAATACATGACATGCTACTTCCAGTTTCCCATTACATTCCCTTGATAGATTTCAATTATTGATGAAGCTTTTCCACTTTGCCTGAATATGACCTCAGAATCCTTTCTTCAATTCTCTCTTGGATTTCTCAAAATTTGAATAGAGTTGGGCACTGTTCAACTATTAGTTTGCTTCTCTAGTGGATTTTTGACAACAGTGAGTTAGTCCTTCCCTGTCACCCTGAAGTAAGTAATAAAAACAAATCAGATCACGTGGTTGGTCTATAATGTGAACTAGGGAACTTGATAGTGAATATTGAAGTAAATATGAATTGAACATCTGTCATATAAAATAGTGACTTTTAAAAATTGAATATTACTCAGGGAAGTATGAAATCATCCTTAGATGCAAGGCACAGAAATCTATGACACACTTCTAGTGCTTCTTTGCTAGAGTTATGGGTTGGGGTAAAAGTAAAGTCAAAAGAAATTTTGTACTCTAACAGCTTCTGGTCCATGGGGATGGAGAAGCCACACACCTATGAATTCTCACTAATAACAAATTTATAGCACAAGTTGTAGAAATTCCTGGGATTCATAGAAGGAAGGAGGCAAAGTAATCCGGATTCCTTGGATATAGAGGAGAAATAACTGACTGACTATAAGAAGTGGATTCTATCTCCTGACTTTCTACTATAAAAATTATCAATTTCCGCGGTACCCCATGTGTTGCCTATTAAAAGAGGATACTGTAATGCACCCTACCTATGCCAAAGAATTTGAGGATTCAGAGAATTTTTCCCTAAAATCTGGGTTACCTCCTGGTGTATAGAATGAGATTAAATATATATGTGTTTTTGAATGAATGATGAATATATATAATTAAATAAATTTAATGTATATATTAATTTATGCATTAATTTAAAAACATACATATATTTATCTCATTCTCATAACCAAGAGGGAAGAGATATATATTTTAGATAAATATATTATGTATTTCATACATATTTTTATCTAAAATATACAAATATTTGCATAATATACAAATATATAAATAACCTTATTTATTTATATATATAAATAAATATAAATATACATATTTAAATGCATCCTATATTAACCCCTGGCATGACTGTTTTATGTTGAGGTATGTAAATATTCCGTATTATCTTCTTTTTATATTCTTCCTAATCTCATCACAATCTGAAATTATTTACTTGTTAATTTATTACCTGTAGCCCCTCACCCACTACACACTTCAACATGCAAGAGAGCAAGTTTTAAGAGAACAGGATCCTATTTTGTTCACTGACGAGTCTACACATAGAAAGCAACACTTAGCATATTTTAGGAGGTTAAAGATGTTACTGCGTGAATGAATGAAGGTCTTCATATTCCTGGGAAAAATACAGAGATAAATTTTCTCAATGATCAAAAGAATGATGGGAGGCTGAAGACAGATGGAAACAATTTCCTCTTCTCAGTTCAAAAGAATGGAATCTGGTCATGTATAAAAGTAATCTAGACAGTCCAGAGGAAACCAAGATTTTAACTTGACTAATTCACCAAATCACAGAATATTAAATCGGAGAACAGGCTTGCCTGAAGTTTAAAGGTAAGTTTAATAGGAACATCAGGCAATGGCTTTATAAAGATCATTTTTCAAAGAGGCACTAACAGGCTGAAATATGAAAAGATGCAAAACAAGTGCAACCTAATTATAAATTGTTCATTAAAACTGGACCCTGGGGGACGACTGCTTAGTGACATTCTCTTACTTCAGTTTCATTTAATTTGCATGCTTGAAGGAATGAGAATTATATCTCTAAAGACATATTCTCAGATCTATTCTGTGGATTCAAATTAACTCAAAGAAGGCTCCTCTCACAACTGCTGTTTTCAGGTAATCTGGCTCCTGTTCAGCTCAGGTAGATCAAGTTACCTGTCTTTTTTTTGAAGGAGAAGAAGATTAGCCCTGAGCTAATATCTGCTGCCAGTCCTCCTCTTTTTGCTGAGGAAGCCTGGCTCTGAGCTAAGGTCTGTGCCCATCTTCCTCTACTATATATGTGGGACGCCTACCACAGCATGGTTTGCCAAGCGGTGCCATGTCCACACCCGGAATCCAAACCAGTGAACCCCGGGTGCCACTCGGCTTTTTAACAAAGAGGCAATTTGTTAAAATTAATGAAAAAGAACACAATAGAACATAACCCCCTGCATCTCAACTGCAGCAATATAATGATGCAAGCCCTCCATCTCTCTTTTTTTAAAAAGTTCAGCATCGTCTCCTTGGAATCCGCCACTTGTCAGCCAGAGCACAAATAGGGACAGAATCAGAGATGGGCTTTTTAGTAGCCAATTGTGCAAGCCCAATTTTCTACTTCTTTCTAGACTGCAAGGCAAACTTGGGTAAAGGTTGATGACGTCAACAAAAATGGGAGAAAATGCTGGACTGTCTGCAGCCACAAACTTGGTTGTACCAACAATAGAGAGAAAAATGAAAGAGATAGTAAGTGAAATATAATTATGGGTTTCTGATGGCCATGCTGTAGTTCAAAGCAGACGATTGAGAAATTTAACCTGTAGACTGCAAGATTACGTGTCAGGAGATGAGCGTTTCATTTGTGACCACAAAATGTATCATCAAAACTGGGACACTTCTCTGAGTCAAAAGGGGTATTATTAATAATTGCTCTGAAACCACAAGAACAGAAATCCACTTCTATGACTGCTGGGGATGTCAGTTTGCCTACAAGCGTAAAGGAGACTGGAGTCTATGCATGCTAGGGTGGGACTACTGACTAGGGAAGAAAAATACCAGAATTCTTATACAATTGAGGATGTGACTAGTTTTGAAAATATTATTTTCTGACATTTATTTGTGTGGGATCATTATTCTTATAGGAATTTATATATATACATACACACACACATATATATATATGTATTTATATTTCTTTTTTTCCTAAATATCCTGTGACTAGTATAAGGCTTACAGTTTCTTCTGGCCAAGGCTGGGTGTACAAAGCTTGACTAAATCTACAGTTTTTGTTGCATTGATTCACTGGAAGAGAGAAGAGCTTGAGTGTTCCATAAGCCCAATTCTGGTAAGTAAACTACTTTCAGATGGAAGAAAAACTTATTTACTATGTAACAGATACAAATAAAACATCCATGAAAAACAAATCATTATCCTATGGGAGACAGTTCTACTCAAGATGAGTGACATCATAGAATTTTCTATCTCTTATATTTTTGCTGTGTAACTTACATTTAATTTTTCTTCTGCAAGTCAAATTTAAATTTTATACACAATCCAAAAAGTACATAAATCAATTTCCCCCAGGTCAATATGATATGTTAGTTCCTATGGTGGCTTGAAAAATGGTACCATTGTGTGTTATGGCACCTAAAATTCTATGTAGGGAGGATGGTCAAACTTCCAGAGTTACAGTATTAACTTCTGATTTTTTTTCTGGTGTTAGGAGGGTGGACTTATAAACCTTTTAAATACGAAGTATGGTAAAACATGGAAACAACTACACAGAGAGAAATGTAGGAAGATGTGTCATGTACCAGATGAGACAGGTTAAACAGAGGGACATTCCACCACAAGTTAGGAGACGTGAGTTAGGAGATGGTAAATCATCAATGACATTACAATGAAAAAGATGGAGCACAATTTGCCTCTGGCAGTCCAAGTAAAAGCAAGGCAGGAGCCAGTGGGTCTATGGTAAATTTTATTTCGTTTTGTTTACATTGTTTATCAGATTTGTCCTCATTACCAACTTTTCCCCTCTCCTCTTCATCATCTTCATTCAGAAAAAAATTAAAAATTTATATAACAGTGAATACTATTGATTCCAAGTTTTACAGTGTTTCCACAACACTAGATAATGGATCTCTAGAGATTTCTGTTTCAAGTGCATTAGTTTCCTTCCTTCTTTCATTCATTCCTTCCTGCTTGCCTGCTTGCCTTACTTTTTTCTTTCTTCTCTTCCCTTTTACTATTTAGATTAAGAATACCTTTATAGTACAATTAAATACGTGTAAAATGCTTTACGTGATTTTGAAGCTGGACAAGCTTGTGTTTCAAGGAAAGGAGAAGATAGGAATGGTGGCAGAAGCTAGGGGCAAGAGCCCTAACCAGAAGATGCTGTCCTAGGTGGGAATCTTCAGTGGAATCCTTGATCAGCCCCAAGGAAATGGTCTTCTGGGACCAGAAGAAGGTTACGGAATATGAAGAGAGAGTTGAAGGAGGTAAGCCAAGGTCCCTGAATGGGGAGGACTTTCCAAAGGACAAAGGTTTTACCTATAATATCTTATTTCATCCCCTAAATATTAAAATATAGTATTAAAATTGTTTTACAGCTAATGAAAATTATTAAACTGAAGTGTAGTAAATTGTCCAAGTTAACACTGCGGGAAGTGATGGAAGCAGTGGTAAAGCCCAACTCTGTCTGCAAAACTTTGTTCAGCTTGTAACCAATCCTGCTCATGTTTGATATGTTGTATAGAGGGACTCTCTGGCACCTACATCGTTCATTCTATGTATTTATGGTTTGACTCAACCACTGATGATATCCACATCCATCTTCTCTCCTTTTTGTGTTTATACTCCATGGAACTAGAGGGGTCTTTAGGAGTACACAGAAATAGAGTAAACAATACACAGGGCGTGGTACGTTTGAGCCCCACCTTGAGCACTTACAGGCTTGAATAGATAAAATATGAGAATAATATTCTACCTCTGTTTAGAATCCCCCAACTCTTAATTGTCCTTTGCTTCTCAGAGGTGGTCTCCTTTGGTAAACTTTAGATAAATATCATCTCTTTCACCCAACCCTGATGAAGTTCATTGAATCCCGTGTAAACTACTTCCATATTCTGGCAAACATATATTGTAAAATGTATTTCTCTTCTCTCGCATTTGTTTTTCCTTATTAAGATCTGAGACTCTTTAGGAAAATCTCTCTTTCTGCAGGAGCTCCCAAATGGCATTTCCATGAAGTAACACCACTGCCATTTCTTGAGGAGGGTTTCACTGGCCCTCGGAGAAAATATCAGGATGAACATACCAACTATTTTACCACCAAAAGAGTTTTATTATTAAATCATGATAAAAAAGAAAAATAACTGCATTTATTTTACGTCTTACTTGGCAAAATAAAAATGTTACAACTTTATGACTATTTTCTATATTCTAATTTTAATTTCAATCTATGACATCCAATTGCATTATGGTATTAGTGTATTAACAGCTGTTTGGGTTTAGCTCATATTTCTGATAACACCTCACTGTGTGGCCATAAGTAAAGCATCTAATTCCTCTGAACTTCAGTTTCCTTGTATATAAAATATGGATAATCATACTACTTTTAAAGTAACACATATAAAATGTGTGAAAGCATCTGGAAGAAAATAAATTAGAAGTAAATTATCTATTATTATTCCCATAGTTCTAGAACTAAAAAATAGTGTCTGGTGAATAATGAAGTAAAACAAAAATGTTTGAATTGCATATACATTCTATGAGGATCAAACAATAGAAGATATATGTATTGTGGCAAAATATACAAAGTTAAAGAAAGTCATTTTCAACTCACTCAGCTTTTGTTTTTTCTCACTTACAATCTAGGATCTTATGATATATGTCAAATCCATATTCAGGTTCCTCCAAATCCAGAGACTATGAAAAAAGTGACAAGTTAATAATTCCACTGAAACTTTGCAATATTTTTATAAAGAAATGAAATGTTTCTCTCACTTAGAAAACAGATAAGGAGTTACATCAGAGGATGACGTGGCAAATTGATTGCAAATTCAAAGCAAGAACCTATAGGGCCTTTCCACCCAAGCTTCCATACACCAGTCTGATGAAGTCCACTCCCCACCATCATATTATTTATTCTACTTTTATTCACATAGCTTGAGAGAAAGGTATTAGGGAAGAAAAAAATCTGGAGTTGCGTTGGGAACATGTTGTACTCTCATCAATTATTAGTAAAAGATGCCTGAGAGTAATTTTGAACCATCAGGAAGCAAGTGAGCAGAGGGGGCAATAAACATACTTGAACGTGCTGTTTATTTAATGAGGGCCCCTTGAGTTGATACTGGAAGTAAGTTATAACTTTCTGCAAAGATTAGTCTCATCTAGCAGGTTACTCAGGTCTTAACTCTATTTAGCAGCGGTTTGGGAGTTCGAATAATCTTAGCATTGAAAAATGAAGAGGGATGCTGATAAACTGGTAAAAATTAGGATTACATAATAGTAACAATGTTTATACCTTCAGCTCTTTCTTCTTACAAATATTTGAAGAAAGTAGGACTGAGGAAGTACCTAGAGTTAACGTAAATTCAAAGTTCAGGAAAAAAGAAATATTACAAAGCTATAGTAACAAAACAATATAGAGTTGGCATAAAAACAGACACAAAGATTAATGGGACGGAATAGAAAGCCCAGAAATAAATTCACACATATATGGTCAACAATTTTTTACAAAGGTGTCAAGAATACACAATTGGGAAAGGATAATCTCTTCAATAAACGGTGCTGGGGAAAATGGATATCCACATGCAGAAGAATGAAGTTGGACCCTTGTTTTACACCATACACCATATTAACTCAAATGGATTAAAGACTTAAATGTAAGACCTGAAACTGTAAAACTCCCAAAAGAAAACGGGGAAAAACTCCTTGATATAGGTCATGCCAAGTATTTTTTTGATCTGACACCAAAAGCACAAGCAACAAAGGTAAAAATAAACAAGTGAGACTGTATCAATCCAAAAAGGTTCTGCACAGCAAAGGAAACAATCAACAACACAAAAAGGCAACCTATGAAATGGGAGAAAATATTTCCAAATGACATATCAGACAAGGGGTTGACATCCAAAAATAATAAGGTACTCTTACAATTCAATAGAAAAATCAAATAACCCAATTAAAAATAGTCAAAGGACTTAAATAGACATCATTCTGAAGACGACATACAAATGGCCAAAAAGTACAGGAAAAGATGTTCAACATCACTAATTATCAGGGAAATGCAAAGTAAAACTACAATGACATACCACATCACATATGCTAGGATGTCTACTATGAAAAAGACAAGAAATAAAAAATGCTGACAAGAATATGGAGAAAAGAGAATCTCGTACCCTGTTGGGGGAATGTAAACTGGCAATGCCATTGTGGGAAACAACATAGGAGTTCCTCAGAAAATTAAAAATAGGACTATCATATGATCCCCAAATCTCATTTCTGGGTATATATCTAAAGGAACAAAATCATTATCTTGAAGAGATACCTACACTTCCATGTTCTTTGCAGCATTATCCACAATAGCCAAAACATGGAAACAAGTGTTTAGTGATGGATGAATGGTAAATAAAAAATGCGATATACATTTATGTATGCATACATAGATGCATACACACACACACACACAATGGACTCCAGCCATATAAAAGAAGGATATTCTACTATTTGTGACAACATCGATGAACACGAAGAGCATTATGCTAAATGAAATAAGCCAGACAGAGAAAGATAAATACTGCACCATATCACTCATATGTGGGATCTAAAAAAAAAGGAACTCATAGAAACAGAGAGCAGAAGCATGGTTGCAAGGGGTGGGGGGGTGGGATAAATTGGGAAAAATTCATCAAAGGGTACAAACTTTCAGTTATAAGATGAATAAGTTCTGGGGATCTAATGTACAGTATGGTGACTATAATTAATAATATATTATTTTACACTTGAAATACACTTGAAATTTGCTAAGAGAGTAGATCTTAAGCTTTCTCAATACACACACACACAAGTAACTATGTGAGGTGACGGAAGCATGAATTAACTTGATTGTGATAAACATTTCACAATGTATACATACATCAAATCATCAAGTTGTGTGCTATAAATACATTACAATTTTATCTGCCAATTATACCTCAATAAAACTGGGAAAGAAAAAAAGAAGAAACTGTTCATAAAACACATGATCAGCCGCTTTCTACTGAAATATTAGCACATGCATATATTAAGAACACCAAAACCGAAAAAATTCAGGTGGTGAAAGCCAGTCATCTTCTACAGTAATATCATAAAATTATATAATAAATTTCCATATAGAAAATTATATTTTTATCCATAGTATAAGGATACATATGTAGAGAGATACAGATATAAAGATTACTTTTTAAATTTAATAATTTTAAATATAAAATTTGTCTATTTAGCAGCACATTTCATGAAGGTGTCAGAATCTACTTAACCAGACACCAATAGCTACATATTTGGGTGCTTTTCATGCTCTTCCCTTCTTTGTTTTTTCAGTGAGGAAGATTGGCCCTGAGCTAACATCTGTTGCCCACCTTCCTCTTTTTTTTTTTTCCTTCCAAAGCCCCAGTACATAGTTGCATATCCTAGTTGTAAGTCCCTCTAGCTCTTCTATGTGGGATGCCCCACAGCACAGCTTGGTGAGTGGTGTGTGGGTCCATGCTCAGGATCCAAACCAGTGAACCCTGGTCTGCCAAAGTAGAGTGCACTAACTTAACCATTATGCCACTGGCTGGCCCCTTGCTCTTCTCTTAAATTACGTTGGCCTCTCTTTAATGCAATCAAATAATCTTTATTGTTCTCTGAATGGAATAGACATAACATTCTCTAGATGACAATTTATGCTTTAGAATCTAGTGACTGATAAAACCTAGGTAATAATAGAGTTAACTCTAAAGTTTCGTTTGGGGGAGAAGAGTGTATGTGGGTTTGTGTGTAATTTACAAAACTGTATTATTTGAATTTTACAGTAAAAATATCACATCTGCCTTAAAGCTCTGCCCCAGAAACCAGGGTCTTTCTATCCCAGTTGTGCATTACATAGTGAATCAAATATTGGTCATAGTGTCTCAGTGTCATTCTCATGGGAAATTTTTTTCTCCCCAATTCCCCCCAGTACGTAGTTGTATGTCTTAGTTGCAGGTCCTTCTAGTTGTGGCATGTGGGACGCCACCTCAACGTGGCCTGACGAGCTGTGCCATGTCCCTGCCCAGGATCCGAGCCAATGAAACCCCGGGCCGCCGCAGTGGAGCACGTGAACTTAACCACTTAGCCATGGGGCGGGCCCCACACATAGTTTCATGGGAAATTTTGACACCCAAAATATTTTCACCAAATAAATTATCCTGTCACAAAAAAATATAACAGAAACATTAAATAAGCTTCATTTCAGGGTTATTTCCTAGGGCAGGCATAAGGGAACAAAGAAAGGAAAGTATTTGTTCTTTGACATCAAAGAACCTACAATGGTTGTGGAATGCTCAGTTCTACAAACAGAGTTAAAATCCAATAGAATTAAAAAATAGATAGCTGTGTATTCTGGGAGAGGCAGCCATCATCTCATTGGTCACTGTAATTTGCTCAGCTAATCACGTAGCCTAGATTTATGTTTGTTTCCTTTTGGTTCTACTCAGGTGATCTCCATGCTGACAGGTACACAAATATGACCCAATTTTATGGAGTCCAGTGCTATACAAACCATGGTAAAAGTAGTGGGAGGTGTCTACCCACGACAATCCTAGGAAAAAGTCACTTACTGGTGAAAAGGAGTACAGGAAACAGTAACACAAAAATATACGCAACTAACTGATAAATAATGTAGGAAATCAAATGACAAAAATTATTTTTTATAAAAGAAGCAAAACACAGACTAGAGAAAGTCAGATGAGAGGAGAAGTGTGATCAATGAGAATTGTGTACACAGTGATATTTAAAACGTGAAGGGCTGTCTTTCTTCCCTTCTTTTCCCTACACACAGCAGAGAGTAAGCTAATTTGATTGATTAGGCCAATTTATAGATCGAGACCACACGTGGGCAACATTTATCGATTTGTGTGTTGGGGAGGAGGCATCAAAGTTTCCATGTGTATCTATGAAATAGGAACATAAGCTGATCAAAGCTTCCTCAGGGCCTGGGTATTTATATATCCTTCAGCTTCTGTGTTTGTTGCTTTCTTTTGTTTTGAATCACATTTATCTGTGTATGTGTGTGTGTGCGCGCGCACGTGCACATGTGTGTATCTTCATCTCTGTTTAAGGTCCCTGTTGCTTGAGTCAAGAGGGGCGGATACGAACTTAATATCTGAACTTTGGTTGAGGGAAAGGAGAGGATCTTTTGGCTTGTTCACAGTTTGAATCCACACAGCTTTACCAAAAGCATTTATAAAAGCCATCATTAAATAATAAAAATTGGTATCTTCTTTGCTATTTGCTGCTGCTCTTTCTGCATATAACTTCCTCAGCATTCCCTTAGGGGAGAATGGCTGAGGTAAAGCTAGTTTCAGTTATTCCTTGTCCCCTTTCCAAATTACACAGAACTAAGTGAAAGTGCTCATTATGATTGCCTCCCTCCTTTTCCTCCTGCACAGGCCATTTTGTCTGCATGGTTTTCCGTTCACTGCAGTGGTAAGAT
The DNA here is from genome assembly GCF_037783145.1 of Equus przewalskii. NCBI lineage: Eukaryota > Metazoa > Chordata > Mammalia > Perissodactyla > Equidae > Equus > Equus przewalskii. Next base: position 20,019,319 of record NC_091844.1, read on the forward strand.
TCAATCCTTAGAATCCATAGTCATGAAATAGACAGGCTTAGATAAGCTAGTAAGAGTGAGAAGGAGCATAATAAACATCCATATTTGCAATATCAGAGAGAGAATTGATACGCTGGAGGAGGTCTCACTGGCATTTGTTAAAATCCTGACACATAACAGCATCCTTGGTATAATGATAAATATCAGTCCTGAACTTAAGGGATAATTTATTAGTGCTTGGGTGGTAAGGCTGAGGGAGGACTGAGATGTGGGAGAGATACTCATATTTAAGAAGACCTTCCTTTCATTCCAGCCCTATACTGCATTATGTTATACAACTTAATGAGTACACAGTAGTCACAGAGGTATTCATTGCCTTTAGGAAATGTGTGATATACTTGTGTAGGAAAATATGACTTGCCAGTAGGTTACTCTTAAAACATCACAACCAGCAGTGTTTAACATATTTTTCTGAAGTGCTGAGAAAATGTGAAATGGGTAGAGATTGATCTGATTATTATGTAATAATAATCAGAGACATTGTTTTAGAGAGACATTCAAGAAAGGGTTAACTTTTAGTGAATAATACACAAGAGTTTTGGAGAAAAATATAAAAGTATTTTCAAACAGAAGCTATTTCCTCTTAAAGAGCCAGGTGGTTGGGTATGAGGAAATGTTGCTCAAGGAATAGCAAGAAGGTTAGCCTGGAGAACAGAAGATATGTGCTGGGAAGTGAGAGCCAGTGTCAATTTTAACGGCCAGCTCAGTGGCATTCCAACTCTTTATAAAATCACACTGTGTGAGCCCCTTCTTAACTCACTGAAGCGAAACATTTCCAGGCAATTCCGAGTACCAGACATGGTTACAATCACTAAGATTGATACTTCTACGTTTTATTTGTGACACTGACAGATTAAAGTATCGAGATGTGGGAGCCAGTACAAATCGAGGAAATGTCATACCTAGGATTTTACAAACACCTTAGGACATGGAGCCTGAGAAGAAGATACTGAAGAGGGATTTGTTAATGGTCATCACCTAGAAAAGATTGTCACGTGGGAAGGGAGAGGTAGAGTTTCTCCCGAAGCCTAAAACCAGAGACAGAAAGTTCAGACAGTTGTTGTCTCTTGACCTAAACAAATGGTCTAAATGTCCATTTAGCGGTAAACACCATAAAGAGAAAAAGGATCTGAACCATAGAAATAGAGTTTGAAAATTGCCTACTGAGTTTCTATTTTCATCTTTATTCCTGTTACCATTTTCCCTAGTTTAGGCTAAGTGTATAAAAAGGTCCATCACAAGACCATATAGTATTACTTACTATATCAATAGCCTGGGAGAAAATTCTATAAGCTTGCTTCTGTCTTTTTTTAAATTTCAGATGAAGTTTCTTATCTACTGTATATTTCTTTTGAATCTGTTATGTAATATCTCAAAACTTGGCTTAGGAGGAAGCAAAATAACCAAATAAAATGCTACTTGATACATTTGATGAACTCATGAAAATACCTTTAGTAGAAATAACCAAACATTCAATTAACATATTTGAGAGAGAATAATTTCCCCTTGTAATTTCCCCTACTTTAAGGCCGTTCAAAACAAACATTTTTATTGTGGTAAAATACACATAGCATAAAATTTCCCATTTTAACCATTTTTCAATGTACAAATCGGTGGCATTTAGAATATTCACAATGTTATGCAACCATCACTACCATCTTGTTCCCAAATATTTCCATCACCCCAAGAGGAAACCGTGTTTCCAGTAAGCAGTTACTCCCATACTCTCATCTCCTCTGCACCTGGCAAACACTATTCAATAATCTGCTTACTGTGTCTATGAATTTGCCTCTTTTTGCTATACCATATACACGGAATAATGCAATACGTGGCCTTTTGTGTCTGGCTTCTTTCATTTAACAGTGTCCTCAACATATATCCGTGCTGCAGGATGTCTCAGCATGTCATTTCTTTTTATGGCTCAATATATTCCATTGTGTGTATATACTATATTTTGTTTATCCACTCATCAGCTGATGGATATTTGGGTGATTTCCACCTTTTGGCTATTGTGAATACAGCTGCCACAAACACTAGTGTGCAAGTTTCTGTTTAAACTCCCGATTTCAGTTCTTTTGAGTACATACCTAGGAGTGGAATAGCTGGGTCATATAACTTTATGTTTCACTTTTTGAGGAACTTCCAAACTGTATTGCACAGTGGCTGAGCCATTTTGAATTCCTATCAGCAATGTACAAGGGTTCCAATTTCTTCATATCCTTGCCAACTTGTGATAATTTTCCTTTTTTTATTTAAAATTGTTTTATGATTGTCATCTCAGTGAGGGTAAAATGGCATCTAATTTTGGATTTGATTTGCATTTACCTAATGACTAATGCTATTGAGCGTCTTTCTCTGTACTGTTTGCTAGTTCTATATCTTTTTTGGAAAAACCTTCATTCAAGTCTTTTGTCTATTTTTTATTTGTCTCATTTTACCGTCCATGTTTTGTTGAGATATAGGGGAGAATGTTTATATATTCAGATATATTAATTTGAAAATATTTTGTCCCATTTTGTAGATTGTCTTTTCACTCTATTAATAGTGTTTTTTGATATCCAAAAGTTTTGAATTTTTAAAAAGTCCAATATATGTGTATATATATATATATTTTTTTTCTTTTGTGGTTTGTGCTTTCTAGGAATCCATTACCAAATCAAAGGTCATGAAAATACACTCTTATGTTTTCTTCTGACAGCTTTATAGTTTTAGCTTTTATATTTAGATTAGGATCTGTTTAGAATTAATTTTTGTATATGGCATGACATAAGGGTCCAACTTCATTCCTTTGCCTGTGGCTACCCAGTTGTCCTTGCACTATGTGTGGAAGACACAATTCTTTCTCCATTGAATGGCCTTGGAATTCTTGTCAAAAACCAATTGACCATTGATGTATGGATCTATTTTTGGACTCTCAATTCTGTTCCATTGATCTACGTGTCTATCCTTGTGCGAGCACCACATCGTTTTTTCATTGTTGAACCTTGGTAGTAAGATTTGATATTGAGTGAGTCCCCATTTTGTTCTTTTACAACAATGTTTTAGGTATTTAAGGTTTCTTGCAATTACATGCGAATTTTAGAATCAGTTTTAGCATCACTGGAGTCATGATAGGATTTCATTGAATCTGAAAATTAATTTGAGGAATGGCGCCATTTTAACAATATCAAGTCTTCCAATCCATGAAGTCTTTTCACTTACTTAGGTCTGCTTTAGTTTCTGCAAGCAATGTTTTTTAGTTTTCAATGAATAATGCTTGTACTTCCTTAACTGTATTCCTAAGTATTATATTATTTTTGATGCTATTATAAATAAAATGGTTTTCTTAATTTCCTTTTCAAATTGTTGATTGCCGGTATATTGAAACACAATTGGTTTTATATGTTGTTCCTATACTCTGCAACTTTGCTGAATTTGTTTTTTTCTAAAAAGTAGCTAATCTGGTGGGTTTTTTTGGTGTGAAGAATTTTTAGGATTTTGTACATAAAGCATCATGTCATTTACACATATAGTTTTACTTCTTCCTTTCTAATTTAGCTATCTTTTTTTCCTTTTTTTCTTGGAAAGACAATACTCTTATTCACATCTCCCAATCTATTACTAAAACGGGAAATCTTTCTGATCATTGGGTTTGTCATCAGCAGCCCCATTCTGTACATGAATCTAGAGACTCCTTTAGTAAATTTAATTACTGATCTCCCTGCTATTCTTCCCAAATTCCTTGTGCTAAGTGTCTAGAACTTCTTGCCCAATCAATTGAACATCCAGTGATTTAAGAGGTAACCTTTGTTAACTGCAGTAAACACCTCCAGTTTTACCTGGGTAAACACCTCTGGCAAGGTAGAGACAGAACTAGACAGAATTTGGCACAAGGTGAATCATTGAATGCAGTGCCCACTGACATCCTATCATTCTGTGATCTCTTTAGCTGGCTGCCCTCAGACATTGCCTCCTGGTTCAGGTCTATTCTTCAATTGGACTTAACATCTTGTTTGTTATTACAGGAATTATCATTGTTGTAAAACTTTATCTCTTTTGCATAGCTTGATGTTATAAAAACACCAGTTGGATAATGGTCACTCAGCACTTTGAAATGTTTACTAAGGCTTATGAAACTTTACACTGGAAGCTTCAAGGAAGTGCAGAAGATGTTTACCTTTAAAAGAACTTGACAGTAGAGCCTTCCCTCTGCTCTGACACTCTCATTGCTCAAATGGGGCCTAAATGTTCTTAAGGAAACCACTTTCCCTCCTGCGCAAGACACGAAACACTGGAAATGAGCCCTGATGATTAGGGACCAAAGATGCTTTGATGGCTGATCAGCAATACTTTCCAGTGTTTGATCAGCGATAATTTTAGAGAATTTGATCAAAAGGGAAGGAGAGATGTAAAAGACGACATGAATGGAGCCATATTAACATAGAGCTGGAGCAGCCATTTCAGAGGAATTGCCTTGCGCAACTTATTTACTCTGTCTTCCAAACTGGACGAAACCACCAACAGTCCAAGAAGTCAGTAAGGACAAGAATATCTTATTTTTAAGAACTGATGCAATTGAACTTTACTGATGACCAAGTCACTAACCAATCAATGAAGTACAAGTCTGACCTTTTTACTGATGGCTGAATCTCAAGCCAAGCTGTGAAGTACAGACCTAGCCTTACATCATCCAGCACCAATGGGCTCTTCTTTAATGCAACTTATCTCATCTTCCTCCCTTTTTCCCATAAACACCCTAAGCCCTTCTCCTGTAATTGGGACACTATTTGGGTTTCTACTTGAATCTGTGCTCAAGTTGCAATTCTTTGATCCCAGATAAATTCTTTCCCTCTTAAACTGGTTTCTGTTTTGGTAGATTGACACCATTTATATTTCCACCAAGAGTGTACAAGGGTTTCCTTTTCTCCACATCTTCACCAGCATTTGTTATTTCTTATCTTTTGACAATAGCCATTCTAATAGGTGTGAGGTGATAATCTCATTGTGGTTTTCATTTGCATTTCCCTGATGATTAGTGATGTTGACTACTCTTTCAGGTGCCTGTTGGCAATTTGTATGACTTCTTTGGAAAAATGTCTCAACTTTACACATTTTTTCATTGGATCGTTTGGAGTTTCTCTTGCTATGGAGTTGTGTGAACTACTCATACAACTTGAGTGTTGAACTCTTATCAGATATATGCTTTACAAATATTTTCTCCCATTCTGTAGATTGCCTTTAGATTTTGTTCATTATTCTTTTGCTGAGCAGAAGCTTTTTAGTTTGATGAAGTCCCACCTATTAACTTTCCTTTTGTTCCTTGTGCTTTTGGTATCATATCCAAGACCAAAGTCAAGGAGGTTTTTTTTCCTATTTCTTTTCGGAGGTTTACAGTTTCACTTCTTATGGGTTTAAGTCTTTAATCCATTTTGTTATCTTTGTGAGGGGTGTAAGTTGGGGTATAACTTTCTTCTTCTTCATATGGTTTTCCAGTTTCCCAAGACCATGTATTGAAGAGATTATCCTTTCCCTATTGAGCATTCTTGGCTCCCTTGTTAAATATTAGTTGCATGTGTAAGAATTTATTTCTGGGCTCTCAATTTTGTTTCATTTGTCTATGTGTCTAATTTTATGCCAGTACCATGCTATTTTGATTACTGCAGCTTAGTAGTATAATTTAAAAACAGGAAGTGTGATGCCTCCAACTTTGTTCTTCTTCCTTATCATTGCTTTGATTATTCGGGGTCTTTTTAGATTCCATATAATTTTTAGAATTGCTTTTTCTATTCCTGTGAAAAATGCCATCAGAATTTTGATAGGTATTGTGTTGAATCTATAGACAGCTTCTGGTAATATGCATATTTTAATAATATTAGTTCTTCTGATCCATAAACATGGGATATATTTCTATTTGTAACTCTTCAATTTCTTTCATCAATGTCTTGTAGATTTCAGTGTACAGATCTTTCACTTTCTTGGTTAAATTTCCTCCTAAGTATTTTATTGTTTTTGATGCTATTATAAATGAGATTTTCTTATTTCCTTTTCATGTAGTTCACTGTTGGTGTATAGAAGTGCAAGTGATTTCTATGCTGATTTTGTATCCTGCAACTTTACTGAATTCATTACTTCTAAGAGTTTTTGCTGGAGTCTTTTAGGATTTTATACATACAAGATTTGGATTGAAATTTGAGGGTTCCCTATTGGTTTCATGAGTTTGGATGTCCAAATCTCTCCCTGGGTTTGAAGTGTTCTCTGCTAATATTTCTTTAAATAAGCTTTCTACCCCCTTCTCCCTCTCTTTTCCTTCTGAAATTCCTATGATTTGCATATAAGTTCATTTTATGGTTTCCCATAGATCATGTAGGCTTTCACACGTTTTCATTATTTTTTCTTTCTCCTCTGACGGGATAATTTCAATGTTTTTATCTCCTAAAAGATTCTTTTTTTCTGTTTGGTCTGTTCTGCTGTTTTTGTTCTCTATTACATTTTTCATATCATTCATTGAATTCTTCAGCTCTAGACTTTTTCTTTTTTTTTTGAGGAAGATTAGCCCTGAGCTAACATCTGCTGCCAATCCTCCTCTTTTTGCTGAGGAATACTGGCCCTGAGCTAACATCCGTCCCCATCTTCCTCTGCTTTATATGTGGGATGCCTACCACAGCGTGGCTTGCCAAGCAGTGCCATGTCCTCACCCAGGATCCGAACCAGAGAACCCCAGGCTGCCGAAATGGAATGTGCTAACTTAACTGCTACACCACCCAGCCAGCCCCTAGACTTTTTGATTATTTCCTTTTTATAATTTTTGTTTAAGTTTCTAATTTTTCATGTATTGTTTTCCTGATTTTGTTTAAGTCTTTTCTTTGTTTTCTTGTAGCTCATTGAGTTTCATTAAAACCACTATCTTGAATTCTTTATTGGGTAAATCTTAGATCTCCATGTTTTTGGGTTCAGTTACTAGAAAATTATTGGGATTCTTTGGTGGTGTCAAGTTTCCTTAATGTTTCCTGTTCCTTGGAGCTTTGCATTTCTATATTTTCATGTGAAGTATCAGCCAACCTCCTCCAATCTTTACTAACTGCCTTCAAGGAAGAAATATCTTTTGTCACTCCTGCAGAGATTCTGAGGCATTCTCAGACCTTGTGTGAATACACCCATTCCACCCTTGGTCTCTTGTGTAGGATCCTTAAGCTTGTATCCTACAAGGCATCAGGTTGCCTGCTAATAGCTTCTCTTTTGTTTTCTGGAAGGTGTAGCTACAGCTCAAGTTTGTAGTTTCTCCCTGGCCCACAGATCCTTGTCTGCTTACTGTGTGTGTCTCCAGCTGTCTACCAATACCCACTATCATCACTGCCCTTGGGAGCAGGCACAGGGAGCCAGCCACAGAGAAGGGAAACGTGTGGGTGAGGCACATCCTGCAAAGCGGCTGCCTGCATACTAGTTGGGGGCATCTGTGGATAAGGTTTTCCCAGTAGCTCTGGGCAGGCTTCCTAACAGAGTCCACAAACCAGTCAGTGGCATCCTTTTTTTTTTTTCTGTTTTGTTTTTTTTGGGTTTTTTTTGGAGGAAGATTAGCCCTCAGCTAACTACTGCCAGTCCTCCTCTTTTTGCTGAGGAAGCCTGGCTCTGAGCTAACATCCGTGCCCATCTTCCTCTAGTTTATACGTGGGACGCCTACCACAGCATGGCTGCCAAGCAGTGCCATGTCCGCACCCGGGATCCGAACCAGAGAACCCCGGGCCGCCGAGAAGCGGAACGTGCGAACTTAACCGCTGCGCCACCGGGCCGGCCCCAGTAGCATCCTTTTATTGCCCTGTGAGAATCTTATCTGTTGCTCTCCTGATCTCCCTCTCCACAGTCACGGAGCTCCCAATTTACTCCTCCGGATGCTGCCAGAGAGAAACTGAAAATTCAGTGGTTAGCAAAGGGAGGAGGGTGTCATTAAAACCTTGTTCAACACAATTACCATATTTCTGTGCATTTCTCTGTGTTTTAGTAGAAACAATTCTTTCTTGGTTTGTGAAAACTTCACTTCAAGTATCTTTTTTTTCAGCCAATTTCATCCAGTTGCTAATGATGTGATATTAGATGAGCTTCTCCAATAGTGCTGTGTAGACACAGACCCTCAGGGAATTTGGAATCAAATATGCTGCAGAAAATGTATCTCCTCCTCTTACACACTCATGGGATATCTGAAGTTATTAGAGCTAGGAGATGTCTTTCAAGATAGAAAGTTTTAAAACTCTCTTTATACCAGCAGTCTCAAACTTCCTTGATCACTGATTTTTTTTTTCATGTAACACCTTTCAACCTGCATATCCTGCTTTGGTAAATTCAATATGAGATAATCAATCTCTCTGAGCCTATGACATGGAGATAAGATAACCATTTTCCTGTCTATATGCAGTGATGATTTAGTAATATAATATGAATATTCATTAGGAGTGATAATATTTCTATAAATAAAATTCATGTTACTATATTCATGAATAATTATTTTTAAAAAATTACATTAAATTTCACCTTGTTTCTTTGTGGAGGCAGAATAGTGAGTTGGCAGAGAGTTCAGCCTTCGTTTTAGAAGAGTAAATAGTCCTAGAGAAATTAAATGCCTTACCCAAGACCTGACAGCAGCACGTGGCTGAACTGGAATGATAAACCAGATCTCCTGACACTTGGAACAGAATTCTGTTTACTTTTCTGCTCTGCCTCCATATGGTCACATGTCAAACCATTCATGCATAGAGCTGCTGGGGTGAGGAGTCTAGAGCATTGTAAAGCTAACTCTGGACAATATCAAATTGGAGGAAATTAGGAAAGAATCACAATTTAAAATGCAATTTAAAGATCTACACATAGGATATTATAATCAAAGATATATGTGACATATTTTTTAATTACTTTTTATCCAAAGTAGTTTAAAAGTATGTGTTCTTAAATGAATAAACTATAGTTGTTGGAAAACTTGTGTAGCTTGATACATTAATAATCTAGATCAACGAGATATTTGTAGAGGTACCTAGACTGCAACACTGTTTAATTTTCGACACTGATTTCCAATGTTGCTGTTAATATGGAATTCAAAAATGTGTTCTATCCAGCCATATTCTCTGTCTTCACTTAGCTCGTTTCTTTTCATTCTATCTTTCCTGCAACCTTCTCATTTTATTTTGTTTGTTCTTCCTGGTCACTTCTATTGAACCAAGTGCTAGGTGAAAAGAGTGAGAGTTTGGCTAAAAGGGAAATGACACTAGATTATTCTGCTCTAGTCCTCAATCTGTTTGCAAAATGCTCGTTTCAAAGTAACATGAAAGATATTTAAGGTACAAACATAGGCAGATAAGGAACAGATGACATTGGGGAGGCTAAAAACATTGGTATTTTTGTAAGTCAAGTAATAATTTCATTGGATTCTTTCAATCTCAAGCTATTTCTGAGATGGAGAAACTAGTCAAAGAAGCTCAAGTGCCCTGGGGCAGTGTTGCCATCAACAAAAGGACCAAAGGACCAGAAATTAAAATACTCCTCCTTATCCCTCATCTGACATTTTATTTTTCAAGTTGTATAGTTATCTATATAACAGTTGTGCATCGCTTAACAAGGATATGTTCTGAGAAATGCATTTTGGGTGATTTTGCCATTGTGTGAACATCAGAGAGTTACACAAACCTAAATGGTATAGTCTACTATACACCCAGGCTATATGATACTAATCTTATGCGGCTATCATTGTATATGTGGTCCATCAGGTGACAATGTCATTACTCATGATTTTATATACTAAAATAAGATAATGACTTATAAGCCAGAAATCAAGTCTTGAAAATGAAAACCATTTTATTTTAACTACTGTTAGTTATGAAAACATAGTAGAGTTTCCAAGTATTTTAATGTTTTATGAGGAAAGAAAACAATACTGTTTAAAATCGGGATTACTGTAGAAAATTCAGAACATTTTCCTAATTGTGTGGACACCAATGTGACTTCATTAACAACAATAATGTGTGAGTCTAAGAACTAAAGATGAATTGAAATGTGTATATATTTAATCCATCAGAAATGAATTAAAAAACACACAACTCATGGCTTAATCTTAACTACGATTCCTTAGCAGCTACATTGAGTACAAAACGGAGAAGGATTTTCTACAGAGAATTGAAAAACTGCCCCATGCCAGAAAGTCATTTCCATGAGAGATACTTGGCTCCTGTATTTTTTTTCTCCTTTGCGTCTTCTTCCTCTCCCCTTTGCAGAGAACCCACGAGCAGCTTCCTACATGGGCTCATGTTGTTTTCCTGGTGCTGAGGAGTCCAGCTGGGGTGAAACATCAGCACCTGCACGTAATATTATTTAAACTAAATTTGTATTGCATTTCAGCTTTTAAAAAGTAACATTGGGGGTGTGAATTGAATGATACTGCCCTCCATAGTGAGCCCAAATGATACTACAATGAAGACTATAATCCAGTACGAATTTTTTAGCAAGAAATATTTGGCTGATACTTAGTTTAGGAAAAGAAAAGTTGTCTGTGATATTTCTATTCAGTAAAGCCGAGTAATACTGAGCAAGTGTTAATCCCAGGAGGAAAGACTTGAGTAGATGAAACAAGCAATTTATCTATTTCCTAAACGTCCCTGATATGCCCTGAGTTCATGATTATACTAATGGACCATGTCTGGATCTGAATATAAGGGAGTAATGGATAAGAAATTACATTTTGAACAATCATGTCAGGATGTTTCAGTGTGGTACAAATTTTTGGACCACTGGTAGATGCATAGTCCAGAGAAAAAATGCTTTGTTGTTTTTATTTCAATAAATTCTACACATTGATTAATTTAAATATTAAATTTAATATTTGTTTAATATGTTAAACAATACAAATATTGATCCACTTCAAATTATCATCACTCTCTCACACAAAGTAAGCTTGATGACATGGGCATGAACAAGAAGTGGTTTCATTTCTCCCTCTCTCTCTTCTCTGAGCTTCAGTTCATTGGGCATCTCCAGGAAACAGAAAGAGAGGGAAAAAATTGCCCCCCTCTTGGACAGTATCTGCTTTCTGAGACACCTAGAGTCCTGTCTCCTGATCTGCCCCCCTCCCCTCGTGGTACCTCTTTTGCTGTGTCCACTCAGTCCTCCTAAAATAATCACTGCAAAACTTAGAGAGGAGCCGAGTGAAAAGACTGTGGGAGGGTCAGGTTCCCACAGAGAATGAGCACAGGCAGAACTCATCAACGGTTGAGACTAGGAGCAGCAGTGCCTGGGGACTGTAATTTTTGTCATACTGGATTCCCATATTAGAGCTTCACATGGACATCCCATGAGGAACCGGCCACATCACTCCACTTATGCAATAAAATAAGCTTTCTAAAAATGAAGAGACTCAGTGTTGACCAGTATGCAATAAAATGGCCCTTTCGGTTTATTTGCACATACAATTATAAAATGGTACAAGTTTAAGCACCCTATCTTAAAAGCCTGGGGACAAATATATAATGGAATGCAATTTTTTTAAGATATTAGAAGGTCAAGACAATTTTCAGCACCCATAACGGACATTTTATTATTTCTGGAGCAAAATATACGGATATTTCATAAACTAGAACAAATAAAGTGTGTAATTAGCTTCTGAGAAAGTAAACAAAAGGAGCCTCTCTCATCCTGAAGTGGTCCCGATACTCACCGCTACGGTATTTTCCGGTTATCCTACATAAACAACCTCACAGAACACTAACCTCGGACAAGGTTACTCGGATTCCATGACAATTGAGACAAAACATGGCCACTGCATAATTTTGTCTAAGCACAAATAAAAACAATGTCAATCATTCACTCTCTGGGCTAAAATGAGTGACTGCTACTTTTTCACTAATTGTTTGTTGGTAAAGCTTTATTGTCACTCCAGCCTGCCTTTCCTATAGGTAAGATTTATTGGGACACCCAATCAAAGAAGTGCCCCTCTCTTCTGCCAGCATCCAATCCAGAGCTAACTCCACTTCTGTAGACTCATTTGAACATCACCCAAGCAAAGCCCAAGACCTATGATAGGTTCATTCTAATACTCTCTTACTGAGATACCCCAGGGTTCCTCGTGGTATGTGTTTTACACTGAGTAATAAACCCAACTTGTTCAACTGTAGCTGTGTTCCTAAGAGCTTTGGATGGAAAGCCTTGACACCTCAAATTACATCATTTTAGGTCAGCTTTTAACACTCAATGAGTTCAGGTAAATTAGGTTTTGTTATTAAATGAGCTATAAAAAGACATTTAGGTTTCGAGTTATTTTGGATTTAAGAATTCCAGATAAAGTTCTGTACACTTTATAGTAATTTTGGAAATCGGCAATATTTATCCAGAACTAAAAAAATATACACACGCTGATCTGGTGATATCTTAAGGGGAAATCTCAAATTTAGATGATCTCTTGTGGCATTACTTATGAGAATAAAATTTCAGAAAGAAAAGTAAATATCCAAAAATATGATGATATATCCATTAAATGGACTATTATGAAGCCATTAAAAATGATGTTTAAAAGTTTTGATGAAATGCTTCTGGCATAGTGTTGAGTCAAATCAAAAGATAAAATTGTAAACATAGCACAATCTCATGGAAGTTTACCAAATGAAAACAATGACCAATTTGTGTATTTTCTTTACTCTTGCAATGTTCTCTTCTAGACTTTTACATTTTTTCTGAGATCACTATGAGCATGAATTAGTCTTTTGACAGATTTTATTCATCTATATTTAGTAACTCTTATTTTGCATATAATCTCTGTGGAAGTCAAATGAGGAATAGAATTTAATTATCCCTGCCAGGCTTGCAGAATAAAAAATAGGGTGAAGAATATACAAATGAAACAATTGGATATAAAACAGCCATTTGGCTTTGCAGAAATATATACAGTAAACTAGTGGTTGTCAGTTGTGAGGCAAGGAGCGGGCAGTTTGAGGCAAATATATAAATATATATATTTAACTTAACGTGCATATCTTGCTTACTGTGGAAAGGTGATGTAGGTCATAGGTGTAAGATTAAATTTGATCTTGCTTGCATTACTCCAATTTGCTGAGTAAATCAATCTAATGGATGATATAATTCTTTATTCTTTCTCCTTACTTGTTTTAGCAAATCAGTTTGACATGAGGAAAATATTTTTTTTTTTAAAGAGAAGCTGTATTGACAAGGGTTAAACAATTCAACTTGTCAACAGCACTTCTTGCAAAATATATTTGAAGTAGAGAAATCCTTCGGCGATTTATGCTTCAGGGTGAGCATCTTTCTTTGGCATTTTCTTCTCTGTAGTAATTCCATTAAAAGAGCACAATTTATTGCACATCTGTCTTTGCAGATTTTATCAATGCTGAAACCTTTTAAACTGAGAATGGGATTACATAAACCCCATTTACCAATGTGGTAAAATATAATAGACATCCAGCCCATTAAATGCCCAGTTAAATCAATATATACACTTGGCAGCAATTTCCAGAAGATAAGGTGAAAACCTCCTGTTCTGTTTGACAGATGAGTAAACTTAAAGGGAAGAATTTACAGTAGATTCAATGTGTACCTTGAAGAAGTGTTCATTATTCTCAAATTACCTTCTCATGGCAGCAGATTTGTGGTTAGTAAACAGAGAGGCCATCCATACTCCTCCTCCTGGGCAGGAACAGAGGCTGCATTGAAGCGAGTAACCAACGTGGATGGCAGGTGAGTGTTTGAATCTGTTTAACAAAAGTGAGATTTCAGCCGGCATTAAAATATATTGATAAATTTTAATTGTCTAATAATACTGTTCAAAATCACCCCAAATAATACGGCTGTCTATATGAGGGTGAAGAGGAGAGAGTGTGAAGGATGCAGGAAGCTAAAGAATTTAATGATAACAATAATTTATAACATGCTTACAATGAGCCAGAAACTATTCTTGGCACATTCACATACATTATTGTTTGTTCAGTCTTCAAAAAAATCTTTGAGGTAGATATCGTTACGCATATGGAAATACAGTGAAATGCCCCAAAATCACAATAAAAAATTTTGAGGCTAGTATTTTAATTTAAGTTTTTTGCTTCCTGGACCAGCTGTTTCGTACAACTGAATACCGGAAATAGAAATATTTTATATATATAAAATATAGAAATATATTTATATTTAAATAAAATTATAAATAAATAAATATAGTCCTAGGCTAAAGCTGAGTATTACAAATAGGAATTAACTCTTTAGATGATAGCTCAGGAGACAGAAGACTGACTGAAGTTAATGCTAAGCATTTAAACCAGGCAAAGAAGCAGCAGGTTATGGTGAATATCTCAGAAATGCTCAGGGCCAAAAAACAAAAGAACCTGAAGCATTATCGCAGAGAGAACACAGTCTGTGAATCCCTAGAGTGACCTTTCAACAAAAGAGTGAAGTCACGACCCTAAATGAGGCGAGATGCCTGAAAACCCCTAGCTTTGTGTTGGGCATGTTTGAGCTTCAATAAACGCCCGTCGGACCCAGAGACTTAAGCGCAGCGCATGTCCGCAGTGAATCAGACAGACTTGACTTCAACTCCCAAGTCTGCCCCATTTTTCAGCTGAGGGACTTTGCACAGTATTCAAAGATGGTTTGACCTCTTTAAAGGCTGTTTCCTTGTCTGTCAAATAAAGAGATAATAGAACTTAACCCAGGGCTGTTACATTAGGATCTTACATAATCCATATAAAGCACTTAGCTCACTGCCTGGTGCTTAATAAATGCCCACTAAATATTCTTATGCCCCATGTATATTATCTGTATATACACATATATATGCATACACACATATACATACACACTTTATATGTGTATAGATACTCTTTAGATGTATACACATATAATAGGCATATATTTTTAATATATTTAAATTGGATTTATGTGTATACACATATATGCTTGTATTTATATATCTTACACATAATACAAATATATATTTTATGTTATTGACCTAATAATCTATTTAAAATGTTGTATTCTAATTTTGATAGCATTTCTTCACAAAAGAACTTCTCAATGGCTATACAGCACTCAGCTCTGAATGGCCCAACATTAACTTAATCATTCACCTATTGTTGGGCATACAGAAGATTTTACATTTCCCCCCAACATGTATAATGTTGTAATAAACAGCTATATGAGTTTTTTTAGTTTTTATTTATCTATTATCTATTTTGGATTATTTTCTTAGAATAGAATACAGAAATTAATTTATCAAATCTTATAAATAGTTTTATATTCCTAATTTGTATTATAAAACAATGCAATAAAAATTTATACATCTTTTGGAGCACCTATCATAGTCAACATTAATCTCTTATTTTGAAATATATGAGCTGCACACTTTCTTCTTCCAAAAAATGGGTTGGATATAGTTTATGTTAGACAAAGATAGGAGATTATATTAGGTAAGCTCTAGAAGCCAAAGGAAAGAAGTTAGCATTCACTGAGTAATGTTAGTTACACATTTCATACTGGATGCTGTTGGGACTATTCCTGTTACCTTAATTAAATATCACTACAGCCCTGAGATAGACACGATCTCCTTTCACATTGCAGGAGGTTGCAGTCATCAAATTACTAGGTAGTGGAAAGTAGACTTCAACCCAGATCTGAATCTCTACATCTCCACAGTAGAAGCATAAGACAGATATTGACTGAATGTGCAAGGCCTTGAGCTTAAAGTCGCAGGTGACATCAAATATATCTTTTCCCCACTGCGCTGCTTTGCCAAGGGCTCTCCCTGAATCTTTCATTCAACCTCCTCCTAGCAATACGTTTAACATTCAAGAGCACGGAAAGAGGGAAAAGTAAACTCGAGTTTTTGCTGCTTTATCTAGGGCTCCAAGGTAGAAACCATATTCTAAATCAGAAAGAGTTCCAAGGATCTAGTCTGAAGTTCTCTGTTAATGTTTTATAGATTTAGAGAATGCACTAGAAATCAGAGGAAATGGGGGTGGACACTGGAGGGCAGAGAACATTGGAGTGATAGTTGCTTTTGAGAAGGATCAGTGTTAGAAGAAAAAAAATTCTTAGCACTAGAGGTTCTTTGCCAATATTTATTTTGGTAATTTACCATATAAACATAAACCATTAGCTGCTGGCATGGGCACTGCTTGGATGGAAAATCAGCCTCTGGTTTAATGACTGTTCTGAAGATCGCAGTCTTTTTGGTGCTATTGGACGTGCAATACTCTAAACTCCACTGTCTCTGTGTGAGCCAGGTATTAAGGGAAGAATTGATTTTCAGGGTGAAGAGGCTTTTGAGTTAATCTTTCTGTATACAAATGTATTAAGCATTGTCCATTCAGACTTAGTAATTCACTCCTGCGTCCCTGAAGTAATGGATTTAGCCCTGCTGCAGGTGGTTATTTATGGCCTTTTGTGAGCTGTTTCTTACAACTGACCCCAAGTTAGCCAGGTCTAAATGTGACTTTAAGCCAAACATGGGACTAGCTTTAGTAGCTGGAATTCTTTGCATCTTAACGTAGTACAGTGTCTTTTGAAGGGAAGCAAGCCTGTTAAATCATGATTTCACATTTCCAAGGCAGCACAGGAAGGATGCTCTCATTCCTCGTTTCCTAACCCAATGGGTCATGGATGCTGAGCATTTATTAAAACATTTGTGCTGCATGATAAGTGAGATATCTTAAATGTCCTGTGTAGCAGGGTCAGTTCTCACGGTTTACCTTGTATATGTGGGGGAAGGAGGAATTTTGCCTACTGACTCAGGTCCTTACATCTGACACTCAATGTCAGACCCTCCTTACTCTTCTCTGCAGGCCTACAGGTTGATTTTCAGCTTGTTTATAGCCACCGCCTAAAGCTTCTGTACACTTGCCCCTTGAATGAGGGTTACTCTCTCTGCATAGGCGGGAGAGAGAGGTCAATGGGAAATAGATCTCATTTTCTCTAACTGCTGTGTGCTTGTTGCCTGTTAGGATTTATTTTCTACGTGTTTAATTGGCTTAGCCAACCTTAAAATAATATTATACAACTTAAAGTGTAATGTGAGGCTATCACACAAGTTCAGTGCCAAACCTTCCCTTTTTTAGTGCTATCATTGTCATCCTTTCTATTTTTACATATGCCATAAATATACAATACGTTGCTGTCATTTTTAGAGTTACATTTTTTAAGCTATTGAAAATAAAAAAGAATGAATTTTTTTTACCTTAATTTGCGCAATTTCTAACGTTCGTCATTGATGTGTGTGTTTTTGTATGTGTGTGTAGTTCCAAGTTTCTGTCTGATCTTATTCCTTTTGTTAAAAAATTCCTTTAATATTACTCATAGTGCAAATGTACTGTCAGAGAATTCTGTCAGTTTTAGTTTGTCTGAAACAAATCTTATGTTCCATTTTTTGGAAAGGTATTTTCACTGGATATAGAATTCTGTATGAATAGATTTTCTTCTCTCAGTCCTTTAAAGGTACCACTCAATTGTCTTGGGCTTGCGTAATTTCTCATGAGAAGCCTGACGTTCTTTGTTCCTCTACATGCAATGTGTCTTTTTCCTGACTGCTTTCAAGATTTTCTCTTTATTATTTTCAGCAATTTGAATTTGATATATCTTGGTGTTTTTTGTGTTCATTTACTTATTGGATAGTTATATACTTATTTATTTGGTACTTATCCTGTTTGCTATTCTCTCAGCTTCTTGGATCTTTGATTTGTTTTCTTTCGTTAAATTTGGAAATTCCCAATCATCATTTCTTTAAATATTTATTTTGAACAGTTCTCTCTCTCTCCTCCTTCCATGTGTCTCTTCTGGAATTATTTGTTCATGCACGATGTCTACCTTTTCCAATAAAGCCTTTAACATATTAATCTGACTTATTATAAATTCCCTGTCCAGATGTTCCAACATCTGGGCCACCTCTCAGTCTGGTTTGGGAATTGGTTTTTCTCTTGTGGTATATTGTTTTGTTCTTGTTTTCTTGTGCTTCACATAAGCTTTGGTTGAAAGCCAGACATCTTGTGTGGGGCAGTGGAGACTGAGATAGATAACATTCATGCCAGAAAACGGGCACATTTCTTTTTGGCTAGGCTTTTATTGGGGGGTAAGCTTAAGTCAATCGAATCAGGTATTGTGCTGGGTTTGGGTTTTGTGGTCACTATTGTTACTCTCAGTGCGCGATAGGCTTCAAAGTCCTCTAACATTACATTCTGTTTAGGATGGGGACCAACCAGCTGGTCAGAGGGAATTGGTCAATGTGTGTTTCACCCTCTACTTTATGATTTCTCTTTGTACCTTGAGCTCAAAGATGCTCTCTTCCCACGCTCTTGTCCCACCCCCAGCAGTAGTCTGTGGCCACCTGTTGCTGGACATTTGCTAGGCAGGTGTGGAGGGAGAGCAGCAGCCTCTATTGTTTTCATTCAGTCTCAGACTTAATCAGCTGTTTTGTTACTAAATCCTTGGAATGGGGCCTTCTCAACGATCCTGCCCCTCTCCAACTCGTAGAGGATCTCTAATGGCCTGGCCCCAGAGATTCCTGCCCCTTGCCCAGGATGGGTCTTTGCAGATGCCTTTACGGTGACATATTTTGCTGCCCTTCCTTCAGTATCTTAAGGCATTTGTTCTATAAAGAAGCTAGGAAAGCAGGATCCAGACAGGGCTTATATAATTTCCCACAATGTTTTAGATTCGAGTTCTAGAAGACTCAGTGATATTGTGCCTGGAACCAAGACACGACACAGGCAAACAAAATAAAGAAACTAGGATAGATAGGTGAATCAAAGAACTAAGAATAAGCTTCTCAGGAATAAGGCTGAGATCAAATACTCAGTTGAAGTATATAAAGTAAGAGTTCTATAATCAGAAGAATGACTTGATTATAAATGCCAGGATGACTTTAGGTGTGGGAGTGGAGAAATGCAGGTAAGACTAACTTACATGGCCGTAGAGGAGGCATGTCTCTCCCAGGTGTTTACCAGTCAATTTAAACTGATATTTAAATGTAAGAACATCAAAGTATACTGTCTTGGTAGTCAAAGTCTGATGTATTAGTAGTGTGGGGGACCAGAATTGGACACCTCAAGATATGTCTCTTTGGCATGAGGATTATTTTGGGCTGGTCGCTTTTAAAAACTGTAGACATGAGAGAAACTCTGGAAAGCAGAAGTTACTCTTTGTTAAGAAACATTTACATTTCTAAGGGAAATCTCCATTTGTAAAGGTGACTCCCCCTCTGTACCAGGAAGAAGGGGGATGACCTTATCTGTAGAAACTCTTATCAGTGCAGAAGGCAAGGACTTAAATCTGCATAATAACCTTACTCTTGTTTACTGTGCTTTTCTGGTAATCTCCTGTAGCTGACTCTTCCCACCCCCAACATCCTCCTTTGTCTTTAGCTGAGGGTGGTATTTAAGGTGAGAACTTCTGCCATTTTGGCCAGTTGCTCAGTTTGCCTGAGCCTCTCCCGTGTATATGTGTTATAAAGCTTTGTTTAATTTTCTCCTGTTATTCTGTCTCATGTGAATTTAATTTGTTGTCCAGACAGAAGAACCCAGAGTGGGTAGAGGAAATGTCTTCCTCCCCTATAGTAGATAGTGTCAACTTCAAACTGCTCAACAATTATATTTTTAATCTATTCTACACATATGTGGCAGAGATTCCAATTAAACTTAATATCTCCTTATCTTATGTGTTTTATGTAGATCCAACTTTAGCTAATAAGAGTGACCTGCTCTGACTACTAATATTTATAAGGATTTTCAAAGGTGGAAAAGGAAAGAAAACAAAGGATGGCATAATTGAATAGGATATTTAGCCCATAAAATTATCCTGGAAGTAGAAAAGATAAATTGGTGAAATAAGAAAAGTCAGGAGAGAAAAATGACAATGGAAGTGATGTGACTAATGGTGGCGATAAGTCAGAATGTTTTCAAGAATCAAATCCTACATGACAACATGTGTGAGTCAGAAGTTATAAACAATTTGAGTAAAATTAAAACACAGTCTCTGCTCTTGTGCCAGGTGCTTACAAATCTTGGGGAAGACAAATCTTGCCTGCGTGGAATTATAAAAAAACTGGGCTCTCAAAGTAACATGTGGCATCATGTGAGACCTGAGGACTTTTTCTCCAGCTTCCTTCTTCTGGATGTACGTCTGTGGACCAAGATTCAGTGTTTAAAGAATGCAGAAGGACATGTGAAAGGGTGTTGGGGTAGGATTTGGTCAGCATGAAGTGAGTCAGAACTGCTTCAGAGGTGGCTGGAAGATGTAATATGGGCACCAGAGGAGTCTGCTACAAGATGTCCTGAACAATGTTTCCTCTGAGTTTTTAAAGTTGTGAGAAAGCAACCATATTACATGAGCAGCAGAAAAATGAGTATTCATAAAGATACTGATGGTCTATAAAACAAAATCAGTGTAACGAATAGAAAGATTCAGTGCTTGAAATACTCTGATCATTCAGCTTCAATGATGCCACAAAGTTTGGTTTCTTTACCTCTCTGAAAAATTTTCTGCCTCCCATGGTCAATTCTCACTTTCTTTTTCCCTTTTTCTTTCTGTTTTTTCCACTCCCCACTCTCAGCAATGTGTCCATCCAAAAGGTGAGTCTTCTACTCCTTTTTTCTCTCTCACTCATCAACACAACTCCAGCTATCTTCTTACATTTAATTGTCAGAATAAAACTGGTATTAAATTTATACACTGGTTCTGTTTACCAAATATTTCTGTTTGAATATGATTTTATCATATCCTCATGAATCTTAGGCAAAGAGGGTGCAAATGTAAAAAAGGAATGATATCTGACTTCAACAAAATAGCATAATAATAATGACCAATTATTCACTCATTCGTTTACTCTACAAATATTTATTATGAGTGTAGGGAACTTGTCTTTTTCATTTACCACTATATTTCCAACAGTTGAACATTTATTTGTACAAATTAAGCATTCATTGACCATTACCAAATTATTCAATGAAAGTAAGTAAAGGAAGCTTACATGAGAAAAGATAGAGTCGTGTTTAGCACAAGGATGGACAGAGAGACAATGACCATCATTAAATAAAAGAATATGAGGTTATTGTAGAGTGCAGATATTCACTGATCATTGGCTGAGAAAATTTATTCTGCATTGGAAGGCACATATTTTGGATTGTTTTAATGGCTGAAAGTAAAGACTGTGAATAATTGATATCTACTCTTAAAGAAACTAGGAAACCTTGATTCCATAAACATTTTCAGAAAAAACTGTAGAAATTATAGACTATGTGTGATCTTAATGTCCTTAGCTGAGGGAAGGCTGAGTGAAATCCTCATGGTCTCTCTCAGCGAGGCGAATGTCCTCATTAAACGCATGTAGTTCTTTGCATCTAAAACTTTCCTTTATCTTCTTTGTCATCTCTATTTATAAATTGCTGAAGTCTGGGGTAAAATAGATGATTCCCCAAAAGTAATACCAGGATATTCAGTGCTGAATTTCATAAATAATCTTTTCTGTTGTTTTTTTCCTGCAATCTGGCACAGCAAATTTCTTGAAATATAAAACACTATTCCCACATTTGATGTAAATAGAATACTCATGAATTTTAAATATTCTCAATATGCCACTCATTTAATACTCTAAACAAATACAGTGCTTCTCAAAAAATATGTATTAAGTCCTGGGAAAACAGGAAAGGAGAAATTGTTTTCTCTATAATTATGGATAGCATTTAAATATCACACAGTGCTATTTGAGGTTTACCAGTTGGCTGTAGGATTTAATGGTTCTCTTAAAGGAGCACCTTGGAGATTTGCACAATTTGAGCTAAGGACTTCTTTCCTACATGCAGTAACATTTAGATAGAAAGTAGTCTATAATAAAAAAATACATAAATAATCCAGCATCCTATAGCATTGAGTAGAGCCAAATGCTTTGAATTACAATTAGGAAAATCTGAATATGGTCTCTAGGGGAAGAAGAAGTTTCCCTTTAACCTTCGAGGTTCTTATGGCTGGTCTAATAATTAAATTGACATGAGATAGATTAACAGGAGAAAATTAAGCAGGGTTTAATAACATGTATACGTGGGAGAAACCCAGGCAAACTGAGTAACTTGCCTAAATGGCCAAAGCCACCACCTTAAATACTATCTTCAGCTAAAGACAAAAGAGGATGCTGGGTGTTGTGGTTTGGGACTTCAAAGGGGAGGAAGGCAACTCACATGGAAATGGAAAGCAAATATTTGGTAAACAAATGTTTGCTATGCCTGGCAGAGACAATGGACATGGAGAGGACCCTGATCTCCCAGCCCTGCGAAGTCTCCCCCACCACACTTAGCCCATATTTTTTGTAGATTTCTCTGATAATAGCTCTTTTTTTGTTGCAGCCCATTTGTCTAAATTCTTTCAGGCAGTTAAGCGGGAAGTAACAAAAAAACTTCCTGAGTCTTTTGTTTCTTAAAAATAATCAGCCTAAAATAATCCTCATGTTAAAGAGACACATTTTGGTGTGGCACGTTTTGTTTCCCTTCGAGTCTCTGCGCTGGATTTGGTCAGTGGGGTATATGTCCTGAGCTTTAGAAGGGAAAAGTGCTAGAGGTTCAATAATAGTCATATTTCTAGGATGGGACATTCATTAAAAAGTAAGACTATATAGATACTTTGGTAATATTTAAACTATTTCTTTTGCATCAAATACGTCATTTTGCTTAATGAGGAAACCCTAAAAGCATTTCTGCTACAGGCAGGAACAAAAGATAGATCCCTTCTAATTTCAATATTATTTATTCTTGGTGCTATTGTCTAATGCAATTAGATAAATAGAAGTTTAAAATTTGGAATGTTTCTGGTAACAGAACTAGGAGCATTGATATTTTAAAAATTCTGTGAACCACAAAAAAAGTCATATTGATTTATATAGTAGTTGTAAAAATAATGTACAGGATTCAATGGCATTTTTATGTACAGTCTACTTAAATTAGATGATAAAATAGAACAAAATACTCCATTTTTAAGAGTAGCAAGCACAAATTAAATACCCAGCAATAAATTTATAAAAATTTCAAGGAACATATAAAAAATTTCCAAATGCTACTGAAGAGTATTAAGAAAAATTTGAACAACTGTGAAAATATAATGTATTCTTGGATTTAAAAGAGATTCAGTATAAAGAATACGATATTCCCTATAGTTTTTAATAAACTTACTCCAATTTAATTAGAACACAAACTTTTTTGAAGAAGAAGAAGGTTAGCCCTGAGCTAATATCTTCTGCCAATTCTCCTTTTTTTGCTGATGAAGACTGGCCCTGAGCTAACATCCACGCCCATCTTCCTCTACTTTATATGTGGGATGCCTGTCACAGCATGGCTTGCCATGTCTGCACCCTGGATCTGAACCGGGGAACCCCTGGCCGCCTAAGTGGAATGTGGGAACTCAACTGCTGCACCATGGGGCTGGCCCGAACACAAACTTTTTTAACTAGAAAATGTGAACTTAAAATTAATATGAAAAATCAGGAAATAGCCATAAATGGTGAAACAGTAGATGAATAAAGGGGGACTAATACTACCTAATATTAAAACCTGATATTTGAAATCTCCAGTAATTAAAACTGTGTAGTATTGGTACATGAATTTATAGACCAGACAATAGATACAATATTAAATCCATACAAATAACAAATTCAGACATAATTTGGTATATGATGGAGGGACAATCTGGTTACTATTGCTGTGTAGTAAATCACTCCAAAATTTAACTGCTTAAAACAACAATCATTCAGAATCACTCATGATTTCTGTGAGTTAGGAATTTGGGAGCATCTTAGCTGTGCCATTCTGACTCTGGCTAGTTCTGGGGTCATCTCAAAAGCTTGTTCACTCCTGTGCCTGGTACCTGGACTGAGAGCCGGACAATGAAAGAGCTGGGGCTCCAGAGGCATCTCTCTATCCCTCTATGTGATCTCTCCACATGGTTTATCCTCCAGGGTGGTGTCAGGATATCTGGACTGCTTACATGGTTACTCAAGGCTCATTACATGGTTAAAGGCTCATTTCCTGAGATAGAAAGCCAGGTAGAAGCCATATTGCGGGTGTCATCTTAGGAAAATCATGCAGCTATCTTTGAGAAATACAATCTTCCACAAGAGGTTCATTCAAATGGAAAAAAGGCAAATTATGGAATAAATGGTGTGAACAGCCTATTGAAAAATATAGATCCATATTTAACATCATAACCAGGAAATTCTCAACATATGGAATATGTAAGTGTAAAATCATACATCCATAAATTACTAGAAGAAGATGTTAGCAATTCTTTTTTCAACATCAACTATAACTTAAACTCTGAAAAACTACACAAAATGTAAATCCGTTAATGTAAAAATAAAAACTTTTGCATGGTTCCAAACTAAAAGATGATAAAGTAAAAATATAATGGCAAACACAAAGTTATAAGAAATGTTTGTAGAAATGTTTGTAACTCCTATCACAGACAAAGTTCTATACTCTAATGTTTAAAAATCTTCTCAAATCAATAAGATAAAGACTAATAACCCAACGAGGGAAAATGGGAGAAGAAATAAAAATTATTAGTGAAAATGGTATATAAGCAGTACTTAAACATATGAAAAGCTAGTAAATCTCATTTATAATAAGAGAAATAAGTTAAAAACTATACTGAGAATCCACAATTGACCTATCAGACTGATACCATTCCAAAATGTATTAACACACAGCACTGGTAAAGAAATAGGAATGTGTTACTTTATGAAAGTGTAATCGTCTAGGGAGAGCCTTAGGTTAATTTCTTTCAGACGTGCAATTGACCCTACAATTTCACATCAGGGAATATATTTGTGGTAGGCAGAATCCCAAGAAGATCCCTAATGACCCATGCCATTGTGTAATCCAACCCCCTTGAGTGTAGGCTGAACCTATAACTTGGTTCTTAACCAATAAATATGGTAAAAAGTAATGGGTTATCACTCTTATGATTATTTCAACTTATAAGTTAAGAATGAAGGGATTTTGGAGATGTAATTAAGGACCCTTTTGATACCAGCTCAACACAAGTTTGGCATAAGGGAAGCCATATTGTGACTACAGATGACCTCTAAGTAACTAACCCAGCTGGACATACTCTGCCTTGCACATAGGTTGGATAATAAATGACTGAAACGTAAAGAAAACTGCATCCATCATGATTTATGACCCCTGCTTAGCTATATATCTTCCAACAGCAATGAGACAATAACTTTGTTCTTTTGAGTTCTTTAGGAATGTGATGACCCATGGGCAGAAATTCTTTACTGGCATCCATCATCAGTGACAGCTGAAAGGTCTGGTGTGGTGTCCCCCAGTCTACAGCACAAGATAGTAAACATTCCTGACCCCCTCTTCTATAGCCCACTGGCCCTATGTAACTGCTTCAAGATCCTGTATCCCGCTTAAGATGGTTCTTTGGGACATTAGTCCACCGTCTTCTAATTAGCTAGCTCATCACATAATAAAAGTCCTTTCTCTACCACCCTCTTGCCCCTTGCTTGATTGGCTTTTGTCTCGTGGCGAGCAGATCACGCCCTTTGTGCAGTAACGCTTTTAATCAAAAATAGTACTAATCATTTGCTCTGGCAATTGGGAGATGGGATCTGATTTGAAAGAGGATACTTGCAGGAGATAATTTTTTTTTTTACTGTTAATGTATTATTTATTTAAAAAAATTAATACACAAATTTTATTTTGAAATGTTAAAAAGAAAAGTATGAATGTAAAAAGCCATAATTAAATCTTAAAGAATACCACAACATAGGAAAAAATGGTGTTAACAAGAAACACCAAGGGCTAGAAGATTCAAGAGCATAACACAATGTACGAGAGTGGACAGGAGAAAGAGGGTTCAAGGTCAGGGAAAATAGTTGCTACATTGTGGGATGATTGGTCTAGTTTAAAGCACTGGAAATGGGTAGATGCCTGGGATAATGAGACACTCTCATTTTTGGAGGAAGTCAGGTGTTGGTTGGGTCAGATATGGGGCACCATGAACCTGGTGAAGGGAGTGGGGAAGTAGTGGCCTATAGCAATGCTCCTCTGTTTTCTACCCAAATGTAGCCCAATTAGGTAAACTCCCTTTCCATCTCTCAATGCCTACCTTGCCGTACTGACATTTCCTTATTTGTTTCCAGGAAGCTTTCTTATACGTTGCATGGTGTTTCTATGGTTTTGATGTAGATATTGCCAATATTATAAGATGACACTGCTCATAACATTGGTGAAGTCCTTGTGTCTGTACCTGAGGGCTCTCATAGCTGACTGTCTATTTAGCATCTCTAACCACTGGTTTCCTGACATGACTCATCTTTTCCCGCCAGAGTGATCCTGACAGTATTTTTAGAAACAGACCCAGGTCAATGTAATATATGGATGATTTCACTGTTTGGGTAGTGAGAAGATTTAGGCCTTTGAGTGGT
Organism: Equus przewalskii; assembly: GCF_037783145.1. NCBI lineage: Eukaryota > Metazoa > Chordata > Mammalia > Perissodactyla > Equidae > Equus > Equus przewalskii. Next base: position 20,045,774 of record NC_091844.1, read on the forward strand.
GAGACTATAGAGATATCTCAGTGTTTTTCATTTTAAAAGCACTTCTGTGATGTCAGGCATTGCCAGAATAAGAATATCTGCAAATCAGGTACAAAGAATATGAATGAAAAAATCCCTTTGGCTCATTTAGTGTCTGTCTCTGGGAGTTGTTTCTATGCTGGGAAGTTGTGGGAACAAGTCTGAAGCTGACACTGTTTGCTCTTCATCTGGTATCATCAGAGGGCCAGCCCTGCCCACCCCAGCAAGAAAGGGAATCCAGGATATTTTCACTCTCCATCATTCATTGTAACTCCCCACTATTTAAGCTGCAACGTGGGAGTCGTTATGCACCTTGGGGAACTTTTTAGCTATAGCAAGCCACTAGGGAACCATGTAGTGTGCAGAAGCCATAATTTACAAAATACCCTCTGGAGAGAGGACAGAGGAAATGGAGCTTGGAAGGTGCTTGCTTTTCTGCAGTGGAGCTTATACATTATGGGTATTAAACTCAACAAACTCATCATAGCACAAGAGCTTCGTAAATACAGAGGAGTCTTTCTGTTGTATGAAATGGCAATTCAGAAACCTCTTGCTTTGTTTCCACTTCAGCTATTGTTATAATAAACACACATTCCCATGGTTCTCCTAACAGCAGTTGAACAAGAATATTAGCAAGAGCCTTCCCTGATCCTCTGGGTAATTCTCCAGAAAGATAAGTTTTACTTGCTTTATTCTCCTATCAGAATAAGTAGTTAATGTAGTTATATGGTGATTTTTGTTAAAAGTCTATTTTGGGGAGAGTAGATAGCTGATTGACATGAAATAATTGGAATTTTGTCATGTATATTTCAAGTGTACAAATAGACATGCTAAACTGATTGCTGCTAATCTGAGACAGGTCTTTATCTCACCTATTGAGAGGCTGCTTTTTTGCTTCCAGGCTTTGGCAATTATACATAAAATAGATATCAAAAATTAGAATGCAGGTATTTGTGTGGAAATAAATTTTCAAATTTGTTGGGTAAAGATCTAGAAGCGCATTTGCTGCATTGAAGAGGAACATAAAGTATAGCTTTTTAAGAAACTGCTGCCTTGTATTTCAAAGTAGCTGTAACAGCTTGCATTCCCACCAGCAATGAATGAGAATTTTTGTTGCTATTCCTCCTTGTCAACATTTACTATTGTCAGTTTTTTTGGATTTTAGCCATTCTAATAAATGTATAGTGGTATCTCATTGCCGTTTTAATTTGCAATTCCTTAATTAAAATTATGTGGGGCATCCTTTTATATGCTTATTTGCTTTCTGAGTATCTTCACTGATGAGGTGTCTGTTCCGTTCTTTTGCCTATCTTTTAATTGGGGATGCTTTCTTATTGTCGAGTTTTAAGAGTTCTTTGTACACTTTAGATACATCCTTTATCAGATATATGTTTTGCAAATATTTTCTCCCAGTAGCTGGCTTGTGTTTCATTCTACTGTTTTGTTTGTTTATTTGTTTGCAGAACAGAAGCTTTTAATTTTAATAAAGTCCAGTTTATTTTTTCTTTCATGGAATGTGCTTCTGGTATTGTATTTAAAAACTCGTCACCAAACCTAGATGACTTCCTATGTTTTCTTCTAGAAGTTTTATAGTTTCTGGGTTTTTGTTTTGTTTTGTTTTAATATTCAGATCCATTATCATTTTGAGTTAATTTTTGTGAAAAGTTTTAGATCTGTGCCTAACTTCTCCTTTTTGTTTAATGTGGATATCCAGACAGTATTATTTCTTTCTTCCCATTCTAATTTCTTTCATTTACTTTTCTTGTTGTGTTTCAGTGGCTAGGGCTTCAAATACAATGATGGATGAGTGGTGAGAGGGGATATCCTTGTGTTGTGTCTCATCTTAGAGGAAATGTGTATAGTTTCTTACCATTAATGTTATGTTAGCTCTAGGATTTTTGTAGACATAATTTATCAAGTAGAGAAGGTTTCTCTTTATTCTTAGTTTACTGAGAAGTTATTTTTCAATCATGAATGGCTGTGAATTTTGTCAAATGTGTATTCTGCATCAATTTATATGACCATATGAGTTATCTTCTTTAGCCTATTCAATTGGTGAGTTACAATAATTAATTTTCAAATTTTAAACCATCCTTGCATACCTGGAAAAATCCCACTCGGCCATGGGGTACAATTCCTTTTGTACATTTTTGGATATTTTGTCGAGAACTTTTACATCTATGTTCATTACAGATATTTGTCTGTAGTTTTCCATTCTTGTAATGGCTTTATCTGGTTTGGGTAGGAGGGCAATGCTGGCCTCAGAGAATGAGTTAGGAAGTGTTCCTTCTCCTCTATTTTTGGGAACAGACTATAGAAATAGAATTTCTCTAGATGTAGATATAGAGAAGAGAATTTCTTCCTTAAGTATATGGTAGAATTCCCCAGTGATATTATCTGCATCTGGTGAGACTTTTTTTCAAAGGTTGCTAATTATTGATTCAACTTATTTAATAGATATAGGCCATTCAGATTATGTATTTCTCCTTGTGTGAGGTTTGGTAATTTGTATTAAAGAATTGGTCCATTTCATTTATGTTATCAGATTTGTGGACACAGAGTAGTTCATAGTATTCATTACCCTTTTGATGTCCATGGGATCGGTAGTAATAATTCCTCTTTAGTGATGTTGGTAACTTGTGTCTTCTCTCATTTTGGGGGAGTAAGCTTGGCTAAAGTTTTGTCAATTTTGTTGATCTCTTCAAAGAACCAGCTTTTAGTTTCATTGAATTTCTCTATTGCTTTCCTGTTTTTAATTTCATTAATTTCTGTTCTTATTTTTATTATTATCCTTTTCTTCTGGCTTTAGGCTTATAGTTTGTAAGGTAAAGGTTTATATTATTGATGAGATCCTTCTTTCATACTAATATATGTATTCAATGTTATAAAAGTCCACCTGTGCAATGCTTTTGCTGCACCCCACTTATTTCCATGAGTTTTATTTTTATTTTCTTTTAGTTCAAAATATTTTTTAAATTTCTCTAGAGAGATCCTTTTTAATCCATGTGTTATTGAGAAGTGTGTTGTTTAATGTAGAAATGTTTGGTGATTTCCAGCTGTCTTTCTGTTATTGATTTCTAGTTCAATTTCATTGTGGTCTGAGAACATATTTTGTATGATTTTTATCTTTAAAAAATTGTTAAGATGTGTTGTATGGACCAGAATGTGGTCTATCTTGGTGAATACTCTGGATGAACTTGATAACAATATGTATTCAGCTGTTTTTGTATGAACTATTCCATAAATATCAATTAGATCAAGTTGATTGATAGTGCTGCTCAGGTCAATAATATTCTTAAAGAATTTCTGCTTGTTTGATCTATCGGTTACTGAAAGTATGTGTTGATGTCTACAACTGTAATAGCAGATTTGCCTATTTCTCCTTGCATTTCTTTCAGTTTTTGTCTCACATATATTGATGTCTTTTGTTAAGCGCATACATGTTAAGAATTATTATGTCTTCTTGGAAAATTCACCCTTTTATAATTGTTCAATGTCCCTCTGTATTCCTGATAATTTAGCTTGTTCTGAGATCTGCTTTGTCCAAAATTAATATAGCTATTTGATCTCTCTTTTGATTGGTGTTAGCATAGTGTATTTCTTCATCCTTTTAATTTTAATTTATGTTTTTATATTTAAAGTGGATCTTTTAGATACATATAGTTAGGTCTTGCTTTTTATCTATTCTGACAGTTTCTGTCTTTTAATTGACGTATTTAGACCATTCACACTTACAGTGATTGTTGATACAGTTGAATTACCAGCTACAGTATTTGTAACTGTTTTCTATTCATGGTACAGGTTCTTTGTCATTTTTTTTCTTCTTTCTTTTCCTACCTTTCATGATTTTAATTAAGCATTTCATGATTCCATTTCATTTCCTCTCTTGGTATATTCATTGTAATCTTTTTTAAGTTAGCAGTTCTCTTAGAGTTTAAAATATACATTTACAATGTATCTAAGTCTACTTTAGAGTAGCCCTGTACTACTTCATGAGTAGTGCAGGTTCCCATAAATGTGGTTCCAGTTCCTCTTTCCAAACTGTTATTAAATTGTTGCCATTCATTTCCCTACCTGTATGCTATAATCACCTAATACATTGTTGCTACTATTCCTTTGAAGAAACAGATATCTATTAGATCAATTAAGAATAAGAAAAAATTAAAAACTTTCACCTTTATTTAGTACTTTTTTGATGTTCTTCTTTTGTTTATGTAAATCAAATTTCCTCATTTTCCTTCCAAATAATTTCCTTAACATTTTTCACATGACATGACTTACCTTACTTTTTATTTCTCTGAGAAAATCTTTTTTTCTTCTTCACTTTTGACAGATAATATTGCTGAATTCAGAATTCTAGGCTAGTGTTTTTTTTCAATACTTTAAATATTTCACTCCATTTGCTTCTTGCTTGCATAGTTTCTGATAAAGTCAGCTATATTTTTTATCCTTTTTCCTCTATAAGTAAGGTATGCTCCCCTACCATAGCTGCTGCTTTTGGCATTTTTACTTTGTCTTTGGTTCCCTGTGGTTTGAATACACTGTGGCCAGCTGTAGATTTTATGATTTTATCTTGCTTGATGTTATTAAGCTTCTTAGATATGTGGTTTGATGTCTGTCATTGCTTTCAGAAAAATCATGTCCATTCTTCAAATATTTCTTCCACTCCTTCTCTGGTATTCCAATTACACTCTTGTTACACCCTATGAGATGCCAAATTGTTCCACAGTTCTTGGAACTTGTATTCTGTTTTTTAAATTATACTTTTTTGCATTCCATTTAGGAAGTCTCTTGACATATTTTCAAACTCACTAATTTTTTCTTTGGCTCTGTCTACTCTAATGGTCAGTCCACAAAATGCATCCTTTATCTCTGTTACATTGTTTTCGATTTATAGCATTTCCTTTGATTCTTTCTTAGAACTCAGCTGTTTATATTATCCATCTATCCTTGCATGTTGTCTGCTTTTCTATTAGAGCCCCAACCTATTAATAATTATTTTAAATTTTCCATTTGATAATTTCAAAATCTGCATCATATCAGAGTCTGGTTCTGAGGTTTGCCTTGTGTCTTCTGACTGTGTATTTTTCATGCCTTTTAGCACACTATGTAAGTTTTTTGTTGAAAGCCAGACAATATGTATCAGGTAAAAGGGTCTGAGGTAAACCAAGTCTTTAGTTTGAAATTTTGTGTTAATCTGACTAGGGGTTGGGCTGAGTTATATTTGCCGTAATTTTAGGTGCCATAAGCTTCAAATTCCTCAGCTTGACTCTGGGTTTGTTTAACAACTTTGTTTTTTTTTTTTTTTTTTTTTAAAGATTTTATTTTTTCCTTTTTCTCCCCAAAGCCCCCCAGTACATAGTTGTATATTCTTCGTTGTGGGTCCTTCTAGTTGTAGCATGTGGGATGCTGCCTCAGCGTGGTTTGATGAGCAGTGCCATGTCCGTGCCCAGGATTCGAACCAACGAAACACTGGGCCACCTGCAGCGGAGCGCACAGACTTAACCACTCGGCCACGGGGCCAGCCCCATTGTTTAACAACTTTGTAAACAGAATTTTCACCTTATAGCTCTTTCAGTTCCCATCCATTGTTATTATACTGGATCCTTGTTGATGTGTTGCTTAGGTGTGGGGGAGGGGAATGTTTCCACAATCTTATGATTAAATCTCAGCGATTTGGTAAGCCTGTGTCCCTGTCCTGTGACCTTCACAAGCATTTCTTAGCTTCCAGTCCCCTTAAGAGAGACAGGCAGGCTAGACAAGACTGGTCCAGGATTAATGCCCATCCCCCTAGTGGGATAAGGCTCTGAGAAGGTCTTTCCCTCTGGAGATTAGGTCTTTGTTATAGAGAACTCTCTGAGAGTATTTCAAAGTTGTCACTTCTACCCTCCAACTTCCAGAAGTATGAGGGGATTTTTCCTGACTCTTTAGCTGGTATGGTACCTGAAGTAAAGCCCATTAAAGTGTGGGGGACCCACCTAAGAACACAGGCCTCTAGGAGTGTTTTCTTTTCACACTCAGCATCCAGCGTTTTATCAAAATTACTATTAAATGTTGCTACCAATTTATGGCACCAGTAGTTCCTGATTGGATTAATCAGGCTCAGCTATCATTCTCTGTATTTGTCTGCTACTCTAGATTGTGGGGTGTCAATTTGCTCTATGGTGTCCGTTCCCTGATTAGTCCAAGAAAAGTCATTGATTTTTCAGTTTGCTCAGCTTTTTGTTGTTGTTGTAAAGATGGGTTTTCAGTCTCTCCTTTGTCCTAATACTGAACTTTATAATGATGATTATACACATATTTTGGCAAATAAAGCCCAGGCCACTTTAGAAAAAGCAATATGACACTGTGGGATTGTGGTCATTTGCTCAGAGGAAACTCATAGATGGAGTTGCTATACATTGAAAAGCCGAAACGTCTGAATTCGGAAGTAATCCGTGTATGAGAGATTTCAGAAAGTGGAATTATGAGACCAACCCTGGTGCCCTAGTGGTTAAATTTGGCATGCTCTGCTTTGGCAGCCCAGGCTTAGATCTCAGGAGTGGATCTACATCAGTTCTCTGTTAGTGACCATTCTGCGGCAGAAGATGACATGAAAAAGAGAGAAAAAAAAAGAATGGCAACAGATGTTAGCTCAGGGCAAATATTCCTCAGCAAAAAAAAAAAAAGAAAAAAAAGAAAAAAAGAAAGGAAGAAAAGAAAGTGGAGTTATGGAGCAAAATACAGACACTGTAACTTTAAAAAATTTTAGCCCTGGGTCTAGCCCTGTGTTGTAGCAGTTAAGTCCGAGCACTCTGCTTTGGTGGCCCAGAGTTCACAGGTTCAGATCCTGGGCACGGATCTACACACTACTTATCAAAGCCATGCTGTGGCAGGTGTCCCACATACAAAGTAGAGGAATATGGGCATGGATGTTAGCTCAGGGCCAATCTTCTTCAAGGAAAAAAGAGGAAGATTGGTGGTAGATGTTAGCCATCTTCCTCAAAAAAAACAGAAAGCAAAAAATTTTTCACCTTATACCTGCAAGAACCATATTTTCTGAACAAAGAACTAGAACACGTGGTGAATTAATTATATAACAGTGTACTTACCCAGCATTTGAAAGCTCTTACCTACAGATGCCAGGCAGGTAATATCAATGTTTACAAAGAGAAACTGCATCTGTGAGCTCTCTGCAGGATAATGACCACTAATTTTTTTGTTATGTATGTGGCTGATTTATTTATCAGGTTCCTACTTGTAGGCTGAATAAAATGATATATTTTAGATGAGAAGATAGTATTTTTTTGTGTGTGTGTGAGGAAGAGTAGCCCTGAGTTAATGTCTGTTTCCAATCTTCCTTTTTTTGCTTAAGGAAGATTGTTGCTGAGCTAACATCTGTGCCAATCTTCCTCTAATTTGTATGTGGGATGACACCACAGCATGGATTAATGAGCAGTGTACAGGTTCGTACCTGGGATCCGAACCCACGAACTCTGGGCCGCTGAAGTGGAGCATGTGAACTTAACCATTACGCCACTGGGCCATGCCCCAGAAAATTTTATCTATGACAAGGGGATTATTATGCTTCCAGGAAAGAAAGTAGATTTTTCTGTTATCCTGTATGCACAGGAATTTGCTACTAAACTGAATTTCTCATACATGTAGCAGGAAGAATTAGACAGAATGTCATCCTAAAGTATCTGCTTGGTGGCTAGACCAGCTTTAAAAATTGCTGTTGTAGATTTATTGTCACGTTCTTCAGTGTCTCCTGGAGGGAGCTCAATGCAGTTTCCAGGAGCCAGGACAGATTTTAGAAAACAATTGGACAAAATAATAATTGGAATTATATTTTTCATCATGTTTGACCTGGTAATTCTATCTTTCAATTTATCCTTATGAGCTAAACAACATACAAACCAATATTTATGCAAAGATGTTCCTTGTCTATAAAACAAATAAAGGATGCACACAGATAAAAACAATCTTAATATAAGTAGATAAAGCTTTGGGATATTAAAATGACTACATGTAATTTGATGCAGACATTTACATAATGTGTGCAAAGAAATAATAGCAGAAAAATACATAAATATCATATTAAAAACATGAAAATGTATTTGTGGCAGTCTAAAATTGTATGCAGGAAAAAGGAAAAAACGCAACAAAATTTAAAGACCATTACTTCTGGGTTCAGTAGCACTTTTTATTCTTTTGTCTATATTTCCTCTCATAAACAGACAATACTTCTATGATCAGAAAAAAAACAAATGACCAATTCTGGAACATTTCCTTGAAAGACTTTCTAACCCCCAGATATTTCTTATAAGGACTTTCTAAATTTGCCAAAACTAACAATATTGCATTATTAATTGAAATTCCTTTTCATTAAAATGAAAAGCAAAATAGTTACTTAAATGACTGTCATCCAGAGGAAAAGCCGCAATCTGGAGATCAATTGCACTAACTACGACTGGTACAGCACAGAGCTTCCCAGGAGTCTTCAGTGAGAGACAGCTCTCAACCAAGGGATGCTAAGCTGGATGAGGCTGGAGGCGGCCCTGTAGGGAGAGACCACGTGCCTCTCTAACATGGATGTTCATGATGTGGATTCTGTCCCCATCTGTGTTCTCTGGGGGAGGATCCAGCTTGTGGACACCGTGGTCCAGCCTCTCTGTGGCTGGGGGTAAGTTTGGTGACCTCGTAATAAGCAGGGCCTTATGGGAAAGGACAACAGAATATCAGGCTTGTAAATGAGAAGCCACAGATCCACACCTCAGCAAAGTAAGATGCAGCTAGTGCAAGGGACAAACCAGCCAGCTCACTCTGAAGGGGAGAGGACTCAGCGATGTCAAGGGTAAAATAAGTAGAATTGATGAAACTCTGGTCTGCACTAGGAAAGAAGAAGGGATTTGGGGGCAGGTGTCCCCATAGTTCTCATGGGAGAGCTATGCTGCCCCTGTGTTTCCCAGACTCCTTAATTTCCCAGGACTCTGACAGCATCCAGGAAACTCATTTCCAGTGCACTTTATCCTTTAATCACAGGAAAGTTCCATACAACACTGGCAGATTTCTCACTTGTGAGGTCGGCCAAATTTTCCCCTCTGTCTTAAAATACCTTTTATATTTTCCACATATCCACATATGTTTCAGAATGATAATTTTAAGGGTACATTATACTCTATCAGGTTGATGTAGCATAATTTATATATTTATTATTCTGATGTTGAGCATGTACATTGTTTTTCAATATTTCATTTTAGAAATAGGTACTAAGGTACTAAGTAGGTACTAAGATTGTTTTGGGTTTTTTTGTGAAACAATTTCCATTAGATAAGTTCCTAGGAGTGGACATGCAAGATTTCTCTTGATTTGGATTTGTAACTTACTCTCCAAAATGTTTCTCATGATTTATAAAGATACCATCATAACAAGGGATTTCCAAAATTGCTTTCAACCATGTCTGTCTTAGTCAGCTTAGGCTGCCATAACAAAATACCACAGACTGGGTGGCTTAAAGAGTGGGAATTTCTTTCTCACAGTTCTGGAGACTGGAAGCCCAAGATCAAGGTGCCAGCAGGGTTGGCGTCTGGGGAGAGCTCACCCCTTGAATGTGAACAAGTGAACTAGTTCTCCGATGTCTCTTATTATAAGAGCACTAATCCCACCATGAGGGCCCTGTAGGGGAGGCAAAATTTATCTCTACTCATCTTAGATTTTCAGCTGGGACGCTAACAAAATGACAGATTAACAAAACAAAAACAGTTTATTAACGTGAACAGTGCATATCATTCAACAAGGACTCAAAATGATAGCTTAGAATTCCAGCTTATGCAACATCTTCAACAAAGAACAATAACTTTGTAGAGAAATGACAGGGAAAGGAGAGCAGTTTTAGGCTTCCAAGGGTGGCGAATTTGGGGAAGGTAAACATATGGGAGGAAACTAATGGAGTTAAGGTTTGTTTGCTGGCTCCTTTGGTGCCATCTCTGGGCTGACAAGACTCAGTCTCCAGTAAAAGGAGGATTTATATCCTCCCTTTAGGCAGAAAAGGGGGAAACTGCATTAGCTGTTTCTTAATAGCCTTCTGTATAAAATAATTCTTGTCAAAGAAGCATATTGTAGGGTGACATATTCTGGTTTACTTCAGCCGTATTCGCATGACCTCATCTAAACCTAATGATGTCCCAAATGTCCCATCTTTAAATGCCATCACATTGAGGATGAGGGCTACAACACATAAATTTTGAGGGGGAAACAATTCAATCGTTAGTACTTACATTAGGCATTGTATTTTCCTTTTTTATTTTTATTTTTTTTTATTTTTTAAAGATTTTATTTTTTCCTTTTTCTCCCCAAAGCCCCCCGGTACACAGTTGTATATTCTTCGCTGTGGGTCCTTCTAGTTGTGGCATGTGAGATGCTGCCTCAGCGTGGTCTGATGAGCAGTGCCATATCCTCACCCAGGATTTGAACCAACGAAACACTGGGCCGCCTGCAGCAGAGTGCGCCAACCCAACCACTCGGCCACGGGGCCAGCCCCTCCTTTTTTTTTTTAACTAATTTTACGCTTGCGAAATGCTGACTTGACGTTGCTTAATTTGCATTTATTTAATTGGTTATGTTTTTGTACAATTTCCTATCTGGTGTTTGCTTGAGTTGTGAGTTTATATCCTTTCTACATTTAGCTATTGATCTTTCATTTTTTTCTCTACACTTGAATGACCTCTTTATATTTTCTACACATGAACTATTTGCTTTTTCTTTCTAAATCTGGTCTAAGTTTTCCCTTAAACTGTTGTTTTTCTTTTTATTTCTTTGTGTTGCTGTTTTGTTTTTTCTGTTCATATTAGAGACATTTCTGTTTTATAGTTGAATCCTACACACACTTGGAGACTTAAGATTGACCCTAAGTCTTTCCATTTTCTTCATGGGTTCTCCCCCTTCATGAGCACTCTGTGAAGCCCTTAATCTTTATTTGTTCTCACTATCTTCCTCTCAGTAAATATGCCTTTACTTATAATCACTTTGCTAATATCTATTAAGCTTTTATTTTGAATCAGGAATATTTTGCAGACTTGGAGCATCAGTCACAAATGAACGAAGTTCCAGCTCTCATGAAGTTTATACCGTAGAGTGGGAGAAAGATACAGAAAATAAACAAGCCAACAAATAATGTAAAATCAGAATAGCAGATGTGGTAAGTGCTACTAAGGAAAATGAATTTATCTGCATAATTATGCTAATGAGAAGTTTTAAATCTTCATTTAAGACATCTTGAAGAATTGGACGAGGACAAGGCATCAGTAACTACAAGTTCTTGGAAATGTCATTATTAAGATGACTATTTTTAACAAAGCTGTCTGTCCAAGTATTTTGTTATCTTACATGGTTATCAAAAATGTGCTAGAGTTGGGTGTGGGATATCAAATACAATTAGAATAGTCATCTGGTTTTGCCTGTCCATTTAACAAATACTCTTTTCCTTTGTGAAATTAATTTTATCTTCAAGTTTCTCAGGCTTTGGTAGACCTCTGAACATCTGAAATTTTTTCTCCCAAAGATACATATTTTAAGTTGTTTCTCTGCTAAGCCAAGCCATTGTGATTTCAGAAGGTCTGTAATATTCTAAGATCTCTAATTCACCTTTTAGATATGTACACGAATATTCTCTTTTTTAAAATGGCCAGGAGAGGGAAGTCTTCGTTAGGAGATCCTCTGCAGTGATTGTGTTGTGGGAAAGGTACACTCAAGGAGCTTTCAAACAGACCATGACAAAACATAAAACACAGTGGAAGGAAAATTAGTCACTACATCATCGTTTTTTTTTTTTTCTCTCAGCCTTGCAGGAAGAAGTTAGAATGTGTTTAAGCATAAACACTTTAAAGACAGTCTGGATTATTTGCTTCACTCTGCTTCTTTCTTTTATGTCACAATCATGTTCTTACATTTCCGTTTTACTGGGCCAGTTCTGGTGTTGAACAAAAATAGATAAGGCAGAGATGAAAACCTACATGATATGATATCAATGGCCTAAGTAAATTAACTTGGACCAAAAAAAATAAGCATATAAATAAAGATATGGATCTGGATAGATACATAAACACATGGGTTATTTTCTCACATCTAGATATTGTTTGAAATTCATTTAACTCGAGACACAGCATTTTAGATCCCCCAGGTCACTGAAGGGTGAACTGCAAGTGAGGACATTTACATAGACTATGATGTTAATAGTTCCCTTTACACATGTTCAGCTAAGAAAGATAGAGATAAAATTGCTAAAACTTGATGGAAGAACTAACTAGTGCTAATGCATAGATGGCTTGTGGGCTGAATCAACCCCCTGTTTGGTTTTAGTTGGTTATTGCAGTGCTTATTGATGTTCTTTTAATTTGAATGTCTTATTGCCAGGACCTATGCTTTCAGTAAGTTGTAGATACTGCCTGTCCACTCTTCTCACATTTACCTTTTCTAACTTACTTCTGAAAACATTTGCATTTGAATGTATAGAGTAGGAAAAATAATCTTTCCTTCTATCCTTCTGAGTAGACTCTTGGGCTCCTGCAACAAAAAAACAACAAGAGAAAAGCAAAAGTTGATTAACATATATATGTCATACACACAAGGGAGCCCTCACAAGGCAAATGAAGAGCTGAAGAAGCAGTTGTTACTGAACAGCTTTTATATACTAAGGCAGACAAAGAGCAGTAAATTGTGAAACTGTGAGAAGACAAAGGGGCTTGGGCTAGAGCAGTTTGTGGTGGGAAAGAAACTAGGAAGATAAGAGTTAGGTTAATAATGTTTGTTTGCAGATTTCTCTGGTGCCGTCTCTGGGCTGATAAGAGTCTAAGATTCTCTCCAGAAAAGGAGACTATATATTCAGTTGTCAATGAATAAGAGGTATAAACTGTAAGAGAATCAAAATGTTTCTTTGAGTTCTTAGGAATTACAATTCCAGAGACAGATTCCTGTAGAAACTCAAATGTGCTCTAAGGAGAACAAAAGAGGCAACTGTTTATAAAGGCCAAAAGAGAGAAATTCTAGCAGTTGTAGAGGTTGCTTTGCAACATTTGTGATTGGTCCTGGCAACAATTGCTACTTCTTAGCTATACGTGATTGGTTGCTAGGTCATCTCTAAGGCAGAAAAGTTCTTATCTATGGGAGTGAGCATATTTCTGGGAAGAAGGTCAGGATAATAGGGATGAAACATAATTCAAAAGTTTACATTCCATCTGAGCAGAGGCATGCATAAGCCCTACTTCCCTATTGGCCTCCTGGCTCCATTTTAGGTGCCCTTGATGAGTGTGACTTTTGTAATCACCTTCCACACAGCCTTTAGACAGAAGGAGAAGAGGATAGAGTTTTTCCTGCATTTGCTGCTTCTTAATTGTCTTCAGCTCAAAATAATTTTTATGTCAAAGAGGCATATTTTGGGGTGACATAATCTGATTTCCTTCAAGAACACTGATACAGATTCATTCATGCATCAGTGAGCAAACATTTCTGAATTGCCTACCAATGGTACAAGCACTATGTTTGGTTGGCAAAGTGAGGAATACAAGGAGAACTCAGATGTGACCCCTGCCTGCAGGGAGCTCAGACTTCTAGATGATGCAGCTTCCTTACTCCTGAGTTTTCTTTCTATGTGAAGGGAGTTCATATAAACTAACTGCTTCTCTCTCTCCACATTTTCACATATTCTCCCCTAAGAAAAATACAGTGAACTTACCTGTTTGGATAATTTGGAACCTGGAGAGAGGAAGCTGGTTATACTTGGCTTGGCTCTACCTCCCTTTCTTTTGAAGCAAACTAATCACAATGCTTTGTTATTTAAAACCTACTCAGCTCTCACACTATGTTGCAAACTTTAATAGTCACTATTAACTATAACTGTAATATTATGGTGTTCCAAATTGAAATATTGTCTTGTTTCTAAATCTCTAAAAATTGTAACTTTATTGAGTTTCCATTATACCCCTAATAGAGCACAAAAGACAAAACACATTAAAATTACATTTCAAAGCAAATTTGAGACGTTGTGTGAAGGAAACAAATGCAGTCATCTGACAGTTTGGAAGAGGTTGTCTGTTTTCTGTTGATAATGTTAGAAAAGGTGGAATGTGGACCTAGATTTAAGGATTAGTGATATTTAGCAGGTGAGAGTGAGTTAGGCTACTCAGGTAGAGCTACAGCAGGCAAAATCAGAAAAGTCTAAATAAATGCAGCATGGAGGACAGAGAATAACTTGAATTTGCAGCAGTATATAGCAAGTCAAGGAGAACTGCGAGAAATTGAGTTAGTTGTGATGATTGAGAAGCTATAACTTCAGGCTAAAAATACTAGCTTTATTCTGTAGGAAGTTGAGAGCTGTTGAGGCAGCATTTAAGAGGAAGGAAGTAGCCTGGTCAAAACTTTATTTACGGGGCTGGCCCCTTGGCTGAGTGGTTAAGTTCGTGTGCTCTGCTTCAGCAGCCCAGGATTTCGATGGTTCGGATCCTGGGCACAGACATGGAACCACTCATCAGGACATGTTGAGGCAGTGTCCCACATGTCACAACTAGAAGGACCCACAACTAAAATATACAGCTGTGTACTGGGGGGATTTGGGGGAAAAAAGCAAAAAAAGAAAAAAACCTTTATTTATAAAACTAATTTGGGGAGTTATGATACAGATGTCATCTGGGCTTGCCTGATTCCCCTCCAGCTCCATCCTGATTCTTGAATCTTGATCCCATAGGCCCATGAGAGACCAAACGCCATCCAATGTTTTCTGTAGATTTATGGGAGCTTATTCCTCATTCATCTTCTTATTCCAGCCACACATGTTCCCTTTTTCTGTCTGCATCAGTAATGTGTAGCATACACCATTATTAATTTCCGTGAAAAATAGACTAATCATAAGCCTGCACGTTTCATGAGTTGAGTAACATTGAAGAGAGAACTCACTTCAGTAAATACTTGAGGGCTTCTGCCATATTCCCTGCTTCACTCCTCCAATATCTCCTTCCTCCCACCTGCTCCAGGGGAAGCTGACAGCTTTTTCCTTTATGTCTCACAAAACAAATCTGTTCAGACCGTGGAGCTTGAATATGGCATTTCAAAAAAAATTTCAAACGTAAAAGAAAAGTTGAAGGGATAGTACAATGGACATCCATGTACTCTTGTTAATATATTATCTCTCTATCTATCTGTCTATGTATCTATTGATCTATCTATCATCTATCTATTTTTTACTAAACCATTTGAAAGTAAGTTGCAATAATCACAATATTTCATCTTTAACTATTTTAGTGTAAATATCTAAAAATAAAGACACTATCATATATAATCAAACTGTTCAGTTCTCTGTAAATGAACATTATTTAAGAAATTCATACTTTCCACACTTAAATTTTAAATTGTCCCTCAAATATAATTTTGTCAAACTCCTTTTAAGACTTTTCTGTCATTGGTTTTCAGCAATTTGACTATAATATGATTTGTGAGGCTTTCTTTGTGTTTATTTTGCTTAAGTTTCTTTAGACTTTATTGGGTCTGTGGATTTATATTTTTCACCAGATTGGGAACATTCTCAAAAGTTATTTATTTAAATGTTTCTTAATACTTAAGAAATAAATATGAGACTTTTATATATATGGTATACTGCTCGATGTTGAGCCACAAGGCACTGAGAGACACATTTGAGAAAGTGCTAAAAAAAAATAAGAGAGAAAACAACTACGTTGATTTGACATAATTGAAAAAATGGACAGATCTCCAAGACTGATGATTCCTAAACAAGGAAGAAAGCTAATACTAGTCATTATCTGACTCAGTACATATACCAAGTAGACCAAATAGCCAAATGAAATTATTGACCATCCTTTAAAATATATAGTGTAATTTCATACTGAGAAGCTCAAATTGCTTCAAGGCCCTGCATGATATAGCTCTCATTCCCTTCCTCTAGGAACAGTTTCTTAAATTAGGAATTATTTTTTATGTAAAGATATAATAGTATGTATAGCAGTCTCAAAGAGAATGGTCTGAAATAAGTTTGGGAAAAAAGGACAAAAATGTTTTCCTTGAATAAGAAGAATGACAGGATATGGAGTCACGTCAGCATCATGGTGGAGTGAGCTCTTCCCTCAGAGTCTCCCTTCTAAAATACTACTAGAGGTACATTCAAACACCAACAGAGGAGACATACACAACACAGGAGACATCTGGGAGACCCACGTAGCTATATGCCTGAAGGTGGTGGTGAGGCTGGATCCTCTGGAAGAAGGTGAAGCTGCTCGGCAGGAGATCTGCAGAGAGAGAAGACTCATAGCTAGAGGAGGGGCACAGTTGGGGAGAGGTGCTCTGCTCCTGCCTGGTGCTCCAGCCCCATGTTTGCTGGGAGATCGGTGTGGAGAGACAAGGGCTGATTGGACAAGTGGCTCAGCTGAGGAGGGGCACTCTGTTCCTGCCCAGCACTCCAGCCCCGTGCTTCAGCCCCACGTTCATAGGGAGAGTAGCATGGTGAGAGAGGGGCCAGTTAGACAAGCGGCTCAGCTGGGGAGGGGCACTGCCTTCCCATGCTGGTGATCTAGCCCTGCGCTTCAGCCCCACATTCACCAGAAGAGCAGCACAGTGAGACAGGGGCTGACTGGAGGAGTGGATCAGCTGGGGACAGGCACTTTGGTCCCACCCAGTGCTCCAGCCCTGCACTCCAGTGCATGATTGTGAGGAGCACTGCATGGAGAGAGAAGCAGCAGGAGATGGAGCCCTGTGAGTGTCCAGAGCACCATGCAGAGAGAGAGACATTGGTTGAGGGAGGCATGCAGGTATAAGAAAGTGCTCGTTACCCTGCCTGGCACTCCAGTCTTGCTATCACCCAGAGCTCCATGCAGAATGAGAAGCAGAGGGTGAGAGAAGCACAGGGGAAGGAGAGTACCCCTCCCCTTGCCCCATGCTCCAGATCTGCCATCAGCCACAGCATCACACAGTGAGAAAAGCAGCCAGTGGCCAGAGCTGGGGATCCCCAGATGATGCTGGACCCAGAATACACAGCACCTGATCCTCACCCAGTGGAGGCATGCGGCAGCAGTGACCAGAAAATAGCACTATGTGGAAGCAAAAATCCACACCATCAAGTAATATGAGAAAGTATTCTAAATCTGCAGACCAGAAAGAATATGACAAGTACCCAGAAGCCAACCCTGAAAACACAAAAATCCATAACCTTAATGACAAAGAATTCAAAATAGCTATCATGAAAAGACTCAATGAGTTACAAGAAAACACAGAAAGACAAATTAATGAATTCAGGAGCTTTTTCACAAAAGAGATTGAGACTTTAAAGAAGACTCAATCAAAATTGTTGGAGATGAAAAAAACAAGGGATAAGATAAAAAAAAAAAAAAACAAAAAACCTGAACTCCCTAAGCAACAAAACTGACAATATGGAAGACTTAATGAGCAACTTAGAAGACAATACTATAGAAATGCTTCAGAGGGAGGAGAAGAGAGAACTAAGATGCAAAATAAGTGAAGAAGCTCTCAGAGAAATATCTGACTCAATTAAGAAATACAACATAAGGATTATAGCTATTCAAGAAGGGGAAGAAAAGGAGAATGGAGAAGAAAGCTTGTTCAAAGAAATAGTAGTGGAGAATTTCCCAAACCTGGGAAAATAGATGGAAATCCACATAAAAGAGGCTACCAGAACTCCCAATTACGTTATTGTAAAATGACCTACTGGAAGGCATATAGTAGTAAAGCTGGCAAAAGTCAATGACAAAGAAAAAATATTAAGGGCAGCAAGGCTGAAGAAAACAACTTAAAAAGGAATCCCTTTCAGGCTTTCCATGGATTTCTCAGCAGAAACCTTTACAGGCTAGGGGAGAGTGGAATGACACATTCAAAATCCTGAAAGACAAAAACTTCCACTCTATCCAGTGAAAATATCCTTCAGATATGTTGGAGAAATAAAAACTTTCCCAGATAAGCAAAAGCTAAGGGAGTTCATCACCACAAGACCTCCATTACAAGAAATCCTCAAGAAGGCTCTTATACCTTAAAGGAAAAAAAAGAAAACCGGAAAAGGGCTACAAAGCCTTTAAAGCTACAAATTCATCAAAGGAGATGAATAGGTATGCAGCAATCATAAATCAGCAGCTCTCTATCAGATCAGGTTGGTAAACACTTAATTCTTACATCAAGCATAAAGAAAAGGAAAACACCAAAACAAAAATTATATCATTGCCTTAACCACAAACTCACAACACAAGAGGGAATAAGATATGACAAAAACAAATTAGAAGGTGAGGAGGAAAGGGATGGACTCAGTATAGTCTAAGGAAATAAGAGGAAATCAGAAAGTGGACTATCTTATCTTTGAGACTTTTTATACAAACCTAATGGTAACCACTAAAGAAATAACAAGAACAGAGACATATACGATAAACAAGGAGAAAATGAAAAGAACCAACATAGAAAACTACCTAATCAAATTTGTAGCCTGATATACATGGGACAAGAAACAAAGGATACATAAAATAACTGGAAAACATGCAATAAGATGGCAGTATTAAGCCCTCATATATCAGCAATCACTCTAAATGTAAATGGACTGACTTCTCCAATCAAAAGACATCGAGTGGCAGGATGGATTAAAGAACAAGATCCAACAATATGCTGCCTCCAGGAAACACATCTCAGCTCTGAAGACAAACAGGCTCAGAATCAAGAGATGGAAGACAATACTCCAAGCTAATGGCAAACAAAAGAAAGCAGGTGTTGCCATACTTATATCAGGCAAAGTAAAATTCAAGATAAAACAAGTAAAGAGATACATAGAGGGGTAGAATTTAATGATAAAAGGGACTCTCCAGCAAGAAGACATAACACTTATAAAATATATGCACCCAACACAGGAGCACCAAAGTACTTAAAGCAACTATTAACAAATCTAAAAGGAGATATCACCAACAACACAATAATAGTAGGGGACCTCAACACCCAACTTACCTCAATGGATAGATATTCCAGACAAAGTGTCAACAAGGAGATAGTGGAATTAAACAAAAAACTGGACCAGACGAGCCTAATAGATATATAGAGAGTACTCCATCCCAAAACAGCAGAGTATACATTCTTCTCAAGTGCATATGCAACATCCTAGAGGATAGACTGTATATTGGGAAACAAGGCAAACCTCAATAAATTTAAGAAGATTGAAATCATACCTACTATCTTCTCTGAACATAATGCTATGAAACTAGAAATCAACTACAAGAAAAAAACTGGGAAAGGAAAAAAAGTGTGGAGACTAAACAACATGCTACTGAACAACCAATGGGTTGTTGAAGAAATAAAAGGACAGATCAGAAAATATTTGGAGACAAATGAGAATGAAAACACACCATACCAACTCATATGGGATGCAGCAAAAACAGTCATAAGAGGGCAATTTATAGCAATATAGGCCCATGTTAACAAACAAGAAAAAGCTCAAATAAGCAACCTTAAACTACATCTAACAGAATTAGAAAAAGAACAAAGCCCAGACTCAGTAGAAGGATGGAAATAATAAAAATTAGAGCAGAAATAAATGAAATTGAAACAAAAAAGACTGTAAAAAAATCAATGAAACAAGGAGCCGGTTCTTTGAGACAAAAAACAAAATTGACAAACCCTTAGCCAGGCTCACTAAGAAAAAAAGAGAGCAGGCTCAAATAAATAAAATTAGGAATGAAAGAGGAGAAATTACAATGGGTACTACTGAAATACAAAAGATTACAAGAGAATATTATGAAAAACTATATGCCAACAAACTGGACAATCTAGAAGAAATAGATAAATTCTTAGACTCTTATAACCTCCCAAGACTGAGTCAAGAAGATATAGAGAATCTGAATAGACCAATCACAAGTAAAGAGATTGAAACAGTTATCAAAAACCTCCCCAAAAATAAAAGTCCAGGACTAACTGTCTTCTCAGGAGAGTTCTACCAAACATTCAAAGAAGATTTATTACCCATTATTCTCAAACTATTCCAAAAAATTGAGGAAGGTGAAATATTTCTAACACATTCTACAAGGCCAACACCACCCTGATACCAAAGCCAGATACGGACAACACAAAGAAGGAAAATTACAGGCCAATATCGCTGATGAACATAGATGCAAAAATCCTCAACAAAATATTGGAAAACTGAATACAGCAATACATTAAAAAGATCATACACCGTGATCAAGTAGGATTCACACCAGGGACACAAGGATGGTTCAACACCCATAAATCCATCAGTGATTCACCACATTAACACAATGAGGAACAAAAAACATATGATAATCTCCATACATGCAGAGAAGGCATTTGTCAAGATCCAACATCCATTCGTGATAAAAACTCTCAATAAAATGAGTATAGAAGGAAGTATAGAAGAAGGTCATATATGACAAACCCACAGCTGGCATCATACTCAATGGGGAAAAACTGAAAGCCATCTCTCTGAGGACAGGAACAAGACAAGGGTGCCCACTCTCACTGCTCTTATTCAACATAGCACTAGAGGTTTTGGCCAGAGCAATTCGGCAGGAAAAAGAAATAAAAGGAATCCAAATAGGCACTGAAGAAGTGAAACTCTTGCTGTTTTCAGATGACATGATTTTATAGATAGAAACCCCTAAAGAATCCATTGGAAAACTACTAGAAATAAGCAACAACTACAGCAAAATTTCAGGATACAAAGTCAGCTGACAAACATCAGTAGCATTTCTATACTCAATAACAAACTAACAGAACAAGAATTCAAGAATCCAATTCCATTTACAATTGCAACAAAAAGAATAAAATATCTAGGAATAAATTTAACCAAGCAGGTGAAAGACCTGTACAAAGAAAATTATAAGACATTACTGAAAGAATAATAACATACAGAAATGGAAAGATATTCCATGCACATGGATTGGAAGAATAAGCATAGTTAAAATGTCCATACTACCTAAAGCAATCTATAGATTAAATGTGGTCCTAATCAGAATCCCAATGACATTCTTCACAGAAATAGAACAAAGAATCTTAAAATTCATCTGGGGCAATAAAAGACCCCCAACAGTCAAAGCAAGACTGAAAAACAAGAACAAAGTTGGTGGCATTGCAATCCCTGACTTCAAAACATATTACAAAGCTATAGTAATCAAAACAGCATGGTACTGGTTCAAGAACAGACACACAGATCAATAGAACAGAACTGAAAGCCCAGAAATAAAACCACACATCTATGGACAGCTAATCTTCAACAAAGGAGCCAAGAACAAACACTGGAGTAAGGAAAGCCTCTAATAAATGGTGCTGGGAAAACCGAACAGCCACAGGCAAAAGAATGAAAGTAAATCATTATCTTTCCACATGCACAAAACAGACTCAAAATGGACCAAAGACTTGAAGGTGAGACCTGAAACCATAAAACTTCTGGAAGACGAACACTTTGTCTACTCAGACAAGGGAAACAAAAGAAAAAATAAACAACTAGGATTTCATCAGACTAAAGAGCTTCTGGAAGGCAAAGGAAAGCAAGGTCAAAATGAAAAAAGAAGCCACCACAAACAACTCAATCAAAAAGTGGGCAGAAGAAATGAACATACATTTTTCCAAAGAAGACATGCAGATGGCAAACAGGCACATGAAAAGATGCTCAACATCTCTACTCATCGGGGAAATGCAAATCAAAACTATGTCAGATACCATCTTAAACCCATTAGAATGGCAATAATCACTAAGACAAATAACAACACATGTTGGAGAGGTTGTGGAGAAAAGGGAACCATCATCCACTGTTGGTGGGAATGTAAACTGGTACAGCCACTGTGGAAAACAGTATGGAGATTTCTCAAAAAATTGAAAATAGAAATACCATATGATCCAGCTATTTCACTACTGAGTATTTACCCAAAGAACTGGAAATCAACAATTCAAAGAGACTTATACACTCCTATGTTTATTGCAGCATTATTCACAATAGCCAAGACTTGGAAGCTACCTAAGTGCACATCGATGGATGATTGGATAAAGAAGATGTGGTATATGTGTGTATATATATATATATATATATATATATACATACACACATACACAGTGGAATACTACTCAGCCGTAAAAAAGACAAAATCATTTCATTTGCAATCACATGGATGAAGCTTGAGGGCATCATGTTAAGTGAAATAAGCCAGACAGAGAAAGATAAACACCATATGATTTCACTTTTATGTGGAATATAAACAAACTATGGACAAAGAGACTAAATTAGTGGTTACTTGGGGAAGAGGGGTGGAGGGTGGCACAAGGGGTGAAGGGGCATATTTATATGATGTGTGACAAACAATAATGTACAACTGAAATCTCACTATGTTATAGGCTATCATGACCACAATTAAAAAAAAGAAGAAATGACAGACAATATATGTGTTTTTATGTAAATTCACAAGCCAGTGGCATTGTGCCTTGAAAATCTATTACATAAAATAATCGAACAGTTATTAAGAGTTTTAGAAGTTTATATTATAATTTTAAAACCTAATAATTAAGCTGACTAGTAATTACAGACAGCTGTTTCATATTTGGGCTATTTGAACTTATATTCCCCTTGCGCTCATCATGGTTTTTATATTTATGCCATAAAAATGGAATATGGCTGATACACATATCGAAATTATTTAAAAGCTATAGGATGGCTCATAGAAGTGGAAAGGAAGCTGTAAGATCTACGACCACAAGCACACCACAGGCCAGCCTAAGGACCAAGGCATCTTCATTGTTAAACACCACACACTGCAGATAGCACCACTGCTAACATGAGGACTCCGCGCGTGCTCTTACTGACACCACAATAGATTTTTGATGAAATGTTTTTTGTATGATGATTATAACTTTAATTCAAAGTGAGAACATGCCTCTATCCTAGCTGCAGAAAGTTCTGAGAAAATTAATATATGACCCTTTCATCTTCTATATTGGAACAATCTTTGCCTCCTACCAATACTCATATATACGTCTGGGAGACTTTTAAGTGTAGGATCAAGACAATGTTTACGTATTTCAGACATTTAAATATGAGTATTTTAGGCTAAGGCATTATTACCAGCACTTCTTGCATAAAGTATGTGAAGGGTGTTATATATTATCACACTTTTTGCTATTAATACTTTGAATCATAAAACGTTTATTCCAATTTGTACTCTAATCGAAGACTGTGTTCATCCTACTCTCACCTACTTTTGACTTAACTTCTCCAATGACCTATACACATCCAGAATGCTATGACTCCATAAGTCCTGTATGTTACACCAGGAATCAAGTTTCTGTTGTTCTTGAGTCAAGGCTGCCCCTAACAGCCATACGACATGGGAAAAAACAGCTCCCTTTTACACGAGGTTCTCTCATTGGTAAAATGAGAATGTTAACTTTGGTATCATCAATATCATTTTTAACTCTAATATTCTCTGAAATATTTTCACTAAAAAAGGTCACGGTAATAGCTCTGGTACTAAAAATATCTTATTTTATGTGAATGATCCTATGTTTTTGTGCATTTTTCACAATATAGGAAAATTTTGACAATTTCAATAATTCATTATGTCTTTTTAATAAGATTAAATTTAATGTTTTAAATTTTAAAATTAAGTTTAATGTTTTAAAATTAAAATTATATTTAGAGCAATTTAGATTAAAGTAAATTGAATCCCACCTTATGTTCTACAATCCTTTCAGGAAATGATATCCAAGTTGTGGGGGCCGTTAATAATGCTGTTATCATGAACCCAGTTAGCATCACCGTGGAAATTTGGGGCACTTGTTGAAAAATCAATAGTATAACTTCAAATGGACTTCCAAAGTTACTTCTTATCCAGTTGGATTTAGAAGGTAAAGCAGATATTCAATTTTGAACTTGAATTTTTATTCTTGGTGATAAGCACTGTCATATGTTTGTGAATATGCCTAAAAGTCAGAAAGATAATTTCAATGAGTCTGACTACTTTTCCTTTTGGCTTACAAACTTCCATGCAATTTGCACTTTTCTACTAGCCTAGGAGGAAAAAGGTGTTTCTGCCCCGGTCGTGCTCCCATTGGAGAATTTCCCAGCTGTGGCTCTTCACTTTCAGATAAAAGGATTTCATACAATCAAATTGTGTATCCATCACAGCCCATATTTATTTTTAAACAGAAACTCCCACCAAAATAAACCAAATATATTGAAAATGTCCAATTAAATAAAGTCTCAATTAAATAAAAAGTCATTGCACTTTTTTTCTCAATATAAAGAGGGATTTTCACATGAATATAGTTGAAATTATTCAATCCTAAATTTTCTTCTAATTTTATATTGATTTCTAGTTCCCTGGTAGGTGTTTCTCTAATCAGCTGGAATCGAAATTTGCAAGCAAGTGGGGAAATATCAAAGATTGTTGTGATTCCACTGAGATAATTTTATCATTAAGAAATTGGACATCAAGACCATGTCCCTGTTGGTTAGGGTATCCGAAACTGGGCGAGGAGGCTCTGCAATTTAAATGTCTATTTGGTGTGGGAATGAACTAGTAGTCAGACTAACATTAGGATCATATATTTACAGAGAGTCTGTATATGCCACTAATTATATTTCATTATCTCATGCAGCCCGGCTCAACTTTTTAAATTAATACTGTCCTATTTGCTTTTCATAATGAAATATGAGATTCACATAGTCTGAGTAGCTTTCATCCAAATTCCATACATTTTAAGTGATGTGGACATTATTCAAAACCATGGTTGCAATATTCTAAAGCACATATATTTTTACAGCACCATTCTACCTCTCTGATTGCCTATCTCCTAGATCCACTTAATCTGTCCCCAGTATAAATAGATATTAGTCACATCCATCACCAGTTTTCACTGGTATCACCTACACCCAGAGAGAATGGGTTTGTCTCTATCTGCTGTGAATCTCCTTTATGGACAGTGTATTCTCCTTATGGATGCAAGTGTGTTTGCGCTACTTGAATCCCGGACTTGATGACCAGGCCATGTTGTTTATATAGGCTCAGAAACGCACATTTATTAAGGCTGGAAAGAGGAAATCTTAGTTTATGAAGCAGGAAATAAAGCTATGAATAAATAACTTTCAGTATAATGTCTATGCTTTGGGTCTGCAGCCCCATATATCTGCCCTAAAGAAGAAGGCAATTTGGGAAAAGAGAGCGTTTTACTTTCTCACTATCAGGAATGATCTGCTTTTTATGTTGGAAGTTGAGAGAGTTAACAACGTGGTGCATGTCCTAAGTGCTCTGAATTGTAGCATTCTTTCTTTTTACTAGCCTGGCACTGTGCGTGGACCTATCACCATTTGTGATTCAATGTCCTCCTAGTATGAAAAAGCCAGGGAAGGAAATTATTCAGATAAATCAAAGGTGGTGGAAAAAATATATATACACATATTGCTTGGTCTACATTCATTCATTTATTTTATCAATCAATAAAATTATTTATCAGGCTTCTAGTATATTCTGGGTCACCTTATGGTCCAGGGGATAAAGAAAATAAATAAAATACGGTGCCTACCTATATTTAAAACACTTGTAATTTATTTTGTGAAGTAGATACATAAGCAAATAATTATGATGAATTACAGTCTGGAAAGTTTAATACAGGGTATCCTAAAAGTCTTAAAGCAGTTCTAAGCATTAATAACTTCAGGAGGATAAATCATACAAACATAAAAATAATTAGAAAGTTTCATTATTTCAGGTTCTTATAAGTTTAGTTTTGTGCATTTTGTATAATACATTTTTAATTTTGTTTTCTTGTTTTGGTCTGTCTGATTAAAAATAGTACATGCTGACTAAAAAATTAAAATTAAAACTTTCATGACTATATACAAAAATGAAATGGAAAACCTTCCAATTGATGTTTATTTTATTTGTGACATTTATGTTTATTAAGTTAATAAAACTTAAAACTGCATAAAACCTTTTGAGACTATACTAAAAAATGCACAAGGTATTTTAGCAACAGTTGTGAATAGAGAAGCTGGCATGAGAAAAGACAATAAAATAAGGACAGATTGAATGTGACACACAGCCACCACCTTCTTACACCCTCAATACTGGCTCCTACTCCCTTCTACTCACCCCTCTTCATTCACTGAAGACTTTTGCATTTAGTCCAGCTTTGTTTTCCATCACAGACTTTGCCATCATTCTCATTGCCTTCCCCAGCATGTGGATTAAGTAACCAACATGACTCTTAGTGAATTTTTCTCCAGTTATCCTACTTTCTATCTCTACCACCAAGCTCACACATATTTTGCAGATTTTCACCACCAGGAAATTTACTCCTCATGAACCCCAATATATCTCACTCTCATCATCACTTCTTTTCCTCCCTGATTGCTTGTTCAGAAAAGGTTCAAGGAGACTTTTTGGGTTTTTTTTTGTTGGTTTGTTTGTTTTGCTTCTGTGATCTCAGTGAGGTGTCTAATCAACTGACTCCTAAAACTTTTGTCTAAAATGTCTGGCCACTATACAGAGGTACACAGGAGAAAAGGAAAGACCAGCCAAATCAGCAGTGCACTTGACATCTCTCATGTGATTTGAGGGTCTGGTGGTATAAAAGGTCCCAGCTGTATGTGTGCACAAGTGGAGAAAAATTATAACTCTCAGTAAATGTTGTGTTTCCTGTTTTCCTCTCACATTGAATCCCTTTAACTCTTGGGCTCTAAACACAGAAGGCCATTTATAAGGTCTAAATGATTAAATTAGTTAACACAATAGAGGCCTCTTCTCCCCCGTTTCCCTCGCTGCTTGGTACTACCTGCTGAAATAGCGCTCTGCAGATCTTTGGTTCCTTCTGGTGAAAAATAACAGAAAAAGATTTTAGGTCCCTCTGATGCAGAACGGATAAGATCTCACAGACTAATGTTAGAGATATGGTAGTATTAGATGGGCAGTTATTGATATTTAGGGCTTTCAGAATGCAAGGCAAGTTTTCAGCATCAGTCTCCAGGATGGTCAAAATTTCCCATCTCAGTGGCTTTACTGATGGGTATGGTATTTGAGTTTTATTTTCTAATCCAGGTGATTTCTTTTTTATATCTGAGAGCCAAGAGATACTAATTTTCATAATTCGTAATCTTCTGTTCACATAATTTTTAATCTTCTGTCCTAGTACTATCATAAAATATTTTCACTTAATCAAATTTATCTAGAATATTCCTTGCCTTTTATTCTTGAACCTTCTGTGACTGTGCCTAGGTAGATACTGAAATGTTTTGGACCTCCTAACTAAACAGGATTTTCTGAGTTTTTCCAAGTTTTTCCACTATGTATTCTAGACACATTGAAAATATTGTGTATTTAAAAAAATGTTGGCTAACATTCCACTACCGCCTCCAATTTTATGAATTTAGGTATCTTACATTTTCATTTAACAGGACAACAATGCAGACTTCAATTCTTGCAAACTGTGTTGTACATCTATAATGTGAGCAGTTCTTAAAATTAGGGCACTCTGTATATATACCAATACTTCATATTTCCTGTCTTGTTTTTCTTTTTAATTTCCATGCCCTACATACAAGACTTGCCTAAAATGGAGTGTGCCTGTGTATTTTAATAACAAAAATATTAAATGATGAGTGTTACAGGAGCCTAAATCTGGAGTTTTATGTGGTTCTGATTGGGGTCAAAATAGATAACAAGAAGAGCAGGCAACAGAGTCATAATCCAGTGGTAATTCAAGTCAGAACAAAGAATTGGCTCTTGAGATAATAAATGTAACTCTTTTAAAACCAAAAGACAGTAACCAAAGTTAAGACAGGATCCAACGGAGAAATAAAGCAGGAGGGATGGCAAATGTCACTTGATTCAGCCAAATCAAAGCCTCATCAATACTTTCAGCTGCTCGCAACCCCCTGAGACCTTAATTCTCAGTCTGTGACATCGACCTGCAGAGAGTTGATTGTTTTTTGCATGGTAGGCTTTTAAAACAGTTAGCATGGAGCCATCATTTGCATGACCTTCAAGAAATAATCTTTTATAACCAGGCCTCCCTCAAGATGAAAGGAAAATGCTCTATTGGTAAGATAAATAAGCTTACCCTCTCTCTACTGTAAGCTTAATCAATTTTCTTGTTAGGTACGAAAATATTTTGAATTAATCACGGTGCCTTTGAGATCATGTTGCCTCTCACTTGTTTGCATGGCTGTGACGGGTCATTATCTTTTAGTCACAGACCTCATCCCCACACTGAAGAATTCTGATGAGACGGGATGGGTAGAGAAGGTCAGCACAGAATTCTACTCTTGCTACATGCTAGCTGTTGTGTATTTGCTGTCAGGATGCATGTCAGCTCATTTATTTTTATTATTGGTCTGTTTTGAAGAAATGACAAAGGAAGGTGAACATTTTGTTTCTTTGTTACTATTTCCAAATTCTTTAGAGTGATTATTTAGGTATATTGGTTATATTTCAAAAAAAAGATAATCATTTTAATAAAAGCTTCAGAAGTTTTGCATTAGAAATAAATCTGTTATGCCACTTCCAGTAAGGGCGGAGTATCTCATATCGGATCAATCATCTTGCCAAAAACAATGAAAAGCACTAAATAAAATATTTTTTAAATGTCTGAAGGCAAATGTAGAGTGGCCAAATGCAGGCAAATTCTAGAAGGGAAGCAGTGCTTGGAATTTCCTGGTTTTAAGGTTTTTTTGTGTGAGAACATGGGGTAAGTTTCCCTGTTTTATGACATTTCATCTAGGTGCAGGTCTTAGTTGTTGCTCCGAGAACAGGCTAAAACTAAAAAAAAAATTACATTCTTCCTGCTGGAGGAACAACAGAATAGTGGTCACTGTGATCACAGTTGAAAAAGAAACATACAGTCTGTGCAGCAAGCTGGTGACCTATGTAGTACACACATGTGGGACAGACTCCAGAAAAACCCAGCTAAGTTTAACAGAACTAAACAGAGGTTTTAATTTCTGTCTATTGCAAGGGAGAAAGAGTTTAGAGTTTGAATTCAACTCAGTTAACTCCATGCTTAAAAAGAAAAAACAATCACTACTCTATAGAGCAGAAGAGAATCCAGAGAGATCACAGATTCAATGACGTATCCAAGGTTAACCAGAAAGGCTGCGATCAATCACGGTGACTGACTTGACCTTTGAAAAGTAAATTAAAATACTGATAGTAAGTATAGATTATGTCCTTCATTAGTCATAACTCTACAACTTGTTTGTTAAAATCACAATATTACTGATGAGGAAACTGATCTTTAGTAAAGTTACACAAGAAACGTTGGACCGTGAAGTCCACAAGTGATAGAACCATTATTCTTAGACTATAGTTCTAACCCCCTGAAATGGAAATGTGCCACTTCAAGTAATCTTATGTAAGTATATAGCTGCTGACAGAATGTCCTGAGGTTGTGCATCTCAAATGTTATGATTCATGAAACTTTTTGCCAGTGGAAAATCTCTAAATATCACCTATCTTTCTTGTCACTGGAAAAAAGAAAAGAAAAGATTTAGGAAATAATGGTATGGGGAAAAGATATTTCCGAAGACATGTCAATACTATGAGGTTTTCTTTTTCTGAATGTTTGAGCTAAATAGTAAACTCATAACAGAATAAGCATAAGAATAATTACCCCAGGATAAACAATTTTATTATATAAGTCAAAGAAAGCACAACTTTTGTATATTTGATCTCTGTTAACACTGTAGGCAACTAATATTTTCAATTTACATCCTATGTGCTTTTAAATACCTTTGGAGCCATCTTCTTCTCACATTCTGCTTCCTATTGTTCCATTTATCCAGATGTGTAGACTAAGTCTCATTTCAGCTATGGAAATATGGGGCCTGAGCAGAAGATAAAGCCTCATATTTAAGGACAAGGCAGCAAGGCATTTCATCCAACAGTAATGGGATGCTCTGTTCTAGGGCTGATATTTTGGTCCTCACTTCATTTCTGAACCTTAGCCTTTGCTTTGCATGCCAGCTCTAATGTCTGTGTTTTACTTTGTCTTTTTTTTTGAATCCAGGATATAGTGACGTATATAACACCATAGTCATGAGTCTCTCATTTGTTCTTACCATTCTCTCAGGGTGATAATCATCCTAGGATCTGTCTTTATCACATTGTCCACAGCTATGTTCAATGCACTTTGAGACATCCGTGGACAATTTTGGCTCTATCAGGATTGGAACTTATATTATCATTTATTTTTCAGATTCTGGCATACTTTTTGATATATAACCAGAATATTCTTTTTCTAGTCACCTATCTGGTTTACTTCTCTGCAGATCCTGTCTTGATCCTATGGGTATGGCTTCGTAAGTCTTGGCCTCTCCTTGTGTTATTTCAAGAATATAAAAAATAATTTCCCAGAGTTGTGATAGGATATATATCTTCATATTTAAAAAATACACAAGTTATGAGCAAGGAAATTTAAAAATAATTTTTAAACACCTCAAATGCATGCTCAAGAAATTATAGAATACAGAATTTTAAAAAATTATTAGAAAATCTCAAGTAAAAACCCAGGTTACTTACAACCAAATGCAGATCATGTTTCTTACCAACAGCACTGAATTCTAAAAGGTAATGGACATACTGCCTTCAAAGGCCTGTGTGAGACTGATTTTGAATGAAGATTTCCCTGCCAAACCAAACTATCCATAATGTATGAGGGCAAAATAAAGATATTCTCATACTTCTAAAGTCTCAGAAATGTTTTAAGTACTAAATAAAATAAAAAAAAGAAAACCAAGAGAGAGGAAGATAAAATACATGAGAGAATCATATTAAAACAGGGATGCAGTGAAAGAATTCCTAGAATGACAGCTGCTCCAAAGGCCTAGAGAATCAGCTTGTATTTTACCATTCAATAGCAGCAGAATTAAAAAACTGGATAATGATATTACAGATATTAAAAGGAAGACGTTTATTTTTCTGTAGAAAATTCAAAACATGGACCATTTTAATCTTTAGATTTAAGCTTTTTGTTTAAAAGCTATCCATGAAATTAATAAAATATAAATCAGAATTAACTGTGGCATGCTATTTGAGTAGTTGATGCAATATATGAAAATATTTGACCTGAGGTGCAGATATTTTTTCTTAAAATGCCATAAATTTAGAGACTGCACTGTATTCTTAATATATAGTTCTAACAACTCTATTTGATTCTAAATTGAATAGTTACATAATCATAATTTTTGACCCTACTATTATTATTTTTTAGAATTAACCTATAGACAAAATGAGGAAAAATTATTGTTGCATAACTTGGTGATGGAAAAGCAATGTGAACTTAGAAATATTGGAAGAAGATTGAGAGTAGCAACCCTAATATCCTCATCTTAAATGAAGGCTCAAATTCAAATAACATGCAAGGGGAGTGAAGTATATTATTCACCGCTGTAAATGCACATGATGGAAAAATTAATGACATAGCACCAAAATGGTCTGTGGTGAACCAATAAATACTTTGGTGAAATCAATACATTCAAGAAATAGATATATCAGCATAATATTTGGAATTATACTGTTAGCCCATAGAAGAAGTAACACAAGAATGATTAAAGGTGTTCCTCCCTTGGGAGTAGGATGGGGTAACAGTGAGAGTAGATATCTTTTCTGTTCACTTAATATCTTTATGGATTGATTATTTAGCAGGGGCTAAATATATATATATATATATATATATATATATATATATATATACACACACCAACTGCTAAATATATATACCAATTTGCATACAGATTGGTAAAATATACATACACTTGGATATATAAATAAATTAATTTTAATTAATTAAGAAGTGAATAAATTTTAGAGGCTCCCTTTCAAACCTCAAGTTTGTGAATTTGCAGAAGCAGAGAAAATTTGTTCTGACTGCAGACTTCTGTGCCTCTCTTATAGAGGGCACTCTCAGAATTGACGTGGATTTGAATCTCATGCACGCCACTCACTGCTTATATGGCCTTTTGCAAATTACTTAACTTGAGGAAGAGTCAGTCATCAATTTGCAAAATGGACATGATAACACAGACCTCATTGAGCTACTATTAGGATTAAATGAGGTAGTACACAGAGAGGGTCTACCACAATGCTAGGCACACAGCAAGCACTACACAAATGCATTTATGTTGTTGTGGTTGAGGATATTAGGGGTGATCAAAACTATAGTGAGACACCACTTCACACTTATTAGGATGGCTATAGGAATATGTACTTGTATGCCAATGTTCATTGCAGCATTGTTCATAATAGTCCACAGGAGGAAACAACCAAAGTGTCCATCAATGGATGAGTGGATAAACAAAATGTTGTGTATACATATAATGGAATATTATTCAGCCATAAAAAGAATGAAATTCTGACACATGCTACATTGTGGATGAACCTTGAAAACACACTCAGTGAAATAAGCCAGATATAAAGAAAGAATATCCTATGAGTCTACCAATATGAACTACCTAGGAGAGGCAAATTTAGAGACAGAAAGTAGGTTAGAAGCTACTGGGGTTGGGAGTTATTGCTTAGTGGTTATAGAGTTCATGTTTGGGTTGATAGAAGAGTTTTACAAGTAGGTAGAGAGGATGGTTGCACAACATTATGAAGTATTTAATGCTACTGATTTAAGCTCCAATGCGCACTTAGAAATGGTTAAAATGGCAAATTTTGTTGTATATACTTTACAACAAGTTAAAAAAATTGATAATGTAATATATCAGAAATCATTGGTACATTTTAAATGGATTAATTGTATGCTTTGTGAATTATATCTCAATAAAGCTGTTTAAAAAAAGATATCATAAGTGATATTAAAAATATTTAATAATAATCACCCAGAAGAGCCAACCAATCAGAATGGACACTGGCCCCTTCACTGCACCAACTTACCCGCTGAATATCAGCCTGATGTTTAATTCTAGTCTCCTGCAAGAATACAATTGGAAGTATTTTAATTAAATCTTATTCTGCTATCCTTTCAGAATGGCTGCATTTTTTAAACTCTGTATTGAAGTATAATACACAGAAAAAAATCAGTTTTCATAGGTTTAGAGCAGAGATTCACAAACCATAGGGCTAAATCTGGCCCACCTCTAGTTTCTCTATGGCCCATGAGCCACACGGATAAATACCAATCTTTTCAAGTTCTACTGTAGAGTTTGCTTAAGGGTCAAAAAAGCAGCCCTGCCATGAGAGTCAGGACGTGTGAGGTGTGGAGCAGGAGGGGCATCAGGAGATGCTCTGCCAGGTTGGTCTGCTGGCACGAAGTTGGGCGACATCAACATAGAGCTGGTAATCACAGTAGCAACAGATAAAACATGAGGCAGGCAGGGATGGCAGGATTCAAACCAACACGTGAGAAAGGACTCACACAACAAAGTCTACAAATAATTACTTAGATAATTAGAATTATTTTCAAACACTTATTTTCAGAAAAGTAATAAATCCTAGGATATCTAAACTTACGAGACATGAAATAAGTAAGTGCTTAGGGTGCCAGAAAAATGATTGAAAACTTGAGACAAATTTAATTGATTAATCAGCTAGATATTTTAATCAGATTTCTAATTCTAATCACTTTCTTCATATTTTTAAAGTATGTGATGTAAGGTTATATCGAATCAGGTGGTATATTTTGGAGGTTTTAAATCTCTTGTGTTGCTTTCCCATCTGAAGATGGAGACGTGAGCTTCAACTTTTCACAAGGTGGAAAAGAATAAACAGCAATTCTGTCTGGTTATGTGATGGATGAATTGTATCCTCCCTGAGTCCACAGTATCACTTTTTTCCATTTGTTTCGGCAGTGTGTTTGATTGCCACTTCAATGCCCCCGACTCTATTTGGTACCATCCTTTGTATTTGCTCTCTGGAGTGACTGCAGAAATGGAAGCAGCTGGTATTTCCAATTCCGACAACCGCTGTTAAGCACTAACCTCGGGTTCAGATTGCAAATCTGTCACAAGTTGCTATTTTTCTGGAAAATGGCACGCAACTCCTTCTGCTGCCTTTTAAACTTTGGAAAACTTATTTCCTCCTTGCTGTAGAAAATAGTTAAAGAATTAATTAAAACTTACATGAAGAGTATTTATCTTATTGAAGGTGTAAAATATCCTTAATCAAATGAATATTTGTTTCAAAATAAGGAAAACTTCCATCAATTCTTTTCTGGAAAGAAATAACACGATAAGCGGATTAAAAAGGTCTCAGAGAGAAATATGGTATGTGTACCTTTAAATATGAGATTTCAGAACATTTGGTCACTATGGTCAAGGAAAAGCAAAACATTTGTGAAAGAATTTACTCTATGATCTTGAAATTTATAACAAATTAAGTATGTAACTTTGATGGAGAACTTATTAAAAGCAGACATTGTGTTAATAAATTTATAAATCTTGTTTCATTTCATCGTCACCTCATCTATCCAATAAGGTAAGCACTATTAGTATCTCCATATAGATGAGTACCCTTAATGAGAACCTCTGATTGTAAACCAGAAGGGTTTAGAAATTTACCCAGAAGATAATGAGTAAATGGTGTAGCCAGATGCAAATATGAGTCTGATCCACTCTTCTGGAAGAAGAACCCTTGTTTTCAAACCTATATCGTGTGTGACCTCCTTCCTTAACACCAGAACTCTGACATAATAGTTTGCTACAGCTGCCTTACAAAATACCACAGACTGGGTGGCTTAAACTAACAGAAAGGCGTTTTCTCACAGTTGTGGAGTCTGGAAGTCCAAGACTGAGGTGCCAGCAGGTTGATTTCCTCTGAGGCCTCTCTCCTTGGCTTGGAGATGGCCTGCCTCTGGCTGCCTCTTCACATGGTCTCCCTCGGTGCTTGACTCCCTTGTGTCTGTCCTTTTCTTGTAAGGACATCTGTCAGTTTGTATTAGGGCCCCATCCTAATCCAATTAGAGTACTTCAGGTTATGTAGCACCTGCCAGAGCTGCCTTATTTTATTTTAATCACATCTTTCAAGATCTTATCTCCAAACATGGTTATATTTCAAGGTACATCCTGAGTCTGGGGGTTGGGACTTCAACATACGAATTCTGGAGGAACACAATTCAGCCCATAACATCTGATTTTGTTGGAAGATTAGGAGTCCTGGATCAAAACTCATAGACAACAACAAAAACTCTTGCATTTTCTAAATTCCCTTGTAGATAGGCAGAGCATATGATCTACTTCTAACTAAGGAGATATAAGCAAAGCACTGTAGTTGAATGGGGCTATTCTTATCGTTCTGAACATAAATATAAGGAAACAGAGACATCAAGTAACCTGCTCACACCATGAAACTGACAAGGATGGAAGCTGGGATACGTG
Source organism: Equus przewalskii (assembly GCF_037783145.1). NCBI lineage: Eukaryota > Metazoa > Chordata > Mammalia > Perissodactyla > Equidae > Equus > Equus przewalskii. The sequence continues at coordinate 20,081,127 of NC_091844.1, forward strand.
TGTGATGTGTGAGAGGTAAAACTCCTACCACATGTTAAAAGTACTCATGATCGATGGTGTGAAGTAGTAGAACTGTAAGAGGACTAGAAAAAGGATCAAAACAAGAGGGTCAGTCCTCTCACCAAGTTAGGCATTAACTATGGCCTACGTCCTCCCCAAGACAAGAAGAAGAAAGATTACTTATGTAATTTCTTAACAAAAGACACATAGAAACCTGAGCTAATGTATGGTGTGTGTGTGTATGTGTGCATGTGCACATACAGGTGGATTTTGATTAAGTAGAATATGGTATAATTTACCTGGTGTGATCTGGGTATTTTTCAAAGTATCATCAACCCCAAAATATCTCCATAATGTGAACTTTACAATACTTGTACATTTTGTCATTAAAGAAGATTCTTTGGCTTAATGCCTTGTGATTCCTTTGTATTCCAGAAACATATACTTATGAGGTGCATTATCATACTGCCTTTTAATACTTTATAATAAATTAATTTATCAGTTAAACGATAAACACTTTTGATATTGGCAAGTAAGACCCATTGGAAATGAGACAATGAATGAATAACGTTTGAAATGTGCAGTTAATGGGGAGGTGGAAAGTGTAGGAGGCTACATAGGAGAGTAGGCCAAGTGGGGGCGGTTGAGCTGTTGGTTATAGAGCCTTCCAGTAAACCACATAAAAAGGCTTTTAACAGGGAAATTAAAGTAGAACTAAGGTTCTACTTTACCAGTTACTGAGTGTCAGGATTTAAGGCAACCAAGGTGAAACGGCAGTAGAAAACTCCACCCTTTTCAGTTAGGTTCCCTGACACAAACACTCTTAGAACCTGCATGGAACAAAGCATATGCCTCGTGCCACTTACTATGGAAGATACTAGGAATAGCGAGGTAAGCAAGATAAACATTGTACTAGTTACAGTGAACCATGTGGTATATTTTGGGGGAGTTTAAATTTCTTGAGTTCCTTCATCATGTAAAGATAGAGAAGTCAGTTGTATTTCCTTCACAAGTTGGAAAAGAAAAAAACAGCAATTCTGGTTGTTTGTGTGATGGATAAATTTATATCCCCCTGAGGACAACGGGTATTCTATAAGTACTTAAAAGAACAAAGAGGTGTTTTGAAAGGGGACTGCAGAGTGAGTACTACTGAAGTAGGTACCTGGTGAATATAATCAAGTTAGAAGTTTCATGAAGGTTTTGAATAGAAGAAAATACTTAGCCTGAGACTGAACATTTGTACAGGGGTTAAGTAAATGAATAGATGGTGGTGGTAATGAGGGTGGTGGGGAAAGGTCATTACAGAGACCAAAATGTTTGAAGATCATGAAAGTGATATAAGACTAAAGCATGGAACAGGAACAGAAGGAAGTGAAGTAGGATTATAGTGAGGAACTAAATGATGCAAGAGCAGTTGTAGAGGGAGGAAGTTAATTTGTAACCAAAATTATAAAGGAATTTATGGTCAATATTAAAAACGTCTTCTTTCTTAAGGGCAATAGAAAGCCATTAAAAGATTTTAAACAAAGGAGTTAGACAATCAATTTTGTATTTTAAAAATGATTATTCTGGTTTCAATATTAAAAAAGTGAATTTTAAGAAAGATAGAGCTCAAGAAACAAAACCAGTGGGGAGGCAATGGCAGTAGCCTAAGAGGTGATGACGGCTTCTTGACTAATGATGATAGTGGAGAAAAATACAAATTTAAGGACTGTTATAGTCTCAGTCATTGGACTTGGCATTTCGTTGCATGTGGGAGGTAAGGAATAGATAAGAGTGAAGAATGGTATTTTTGTTTCTTGCTTGAGCAATTGGGTTGGTGTCTAAGATTTGAGGAAAATAACACGTATTTTCACATATGTTGACCCTGAGATTCTGTAGATTTTACTGAGGTGAGATGCTGAGTAAAGATTTGAATGTAGAGATTTGGAACTCAGAAAAGCAGACTGGCTCAGATATGGACATTTGGAAGTCATTAGCATATAGAAAATAAAGCCATTGAAGAAGGAGAGATTTTCCAGGAAAAGAGTGCAGAGCTCAAAAAATAAGGGCCTAGGAAATAGCCATGAGGAAATTTCTCATTTAATAACTGATATAAAGGAGGTTGGTAAAGGAACCCAGCAGAAGAAGGAAACTGGTAATGTGTGGAAGCAACAGAATACAAGGGTTTTGGTACTTAAGGAACAGTCAATTTTCTCAAATACTGATTAGATATCAAATAAGATAACTGGAGATCTTAGCTTAGAGATCTCGGCTTTGTTTTTGAACTTAGAGGGGGTTGCAGAGTCAGGGACTGAATCAAGATACATGCTGATTAAAAAGTGAGTACAGAGGCCAGCCCGGTGGTGTAGTGGTTAAGTTTGCCTGCTCCGCTTCGGAGGTCCAGGGTTCACCAGTTTGGATCCTGGGTGTGGACTTAGACACTGCTCGTCATGCCATACTGTGGTGGCTTCCCACATAGAATAGCTAGACGGACTTACAATTAGGACAGATGCGTACTGGGGCTTTGAGGAGAAAAAAAAAAGAAGACGATTGGCAACAGATGTTAATAGGGCCAATCTTCCCTCACCTGCCCCCCCCAAAAAAACCCTGCAAAATGCGATTAAAAATCTCAAATTAAAAGAAAAAATTGAGTACAAGTATGGGGAGCAATATAGGTTGTCTTCCCAACAGTGAATCCATATACCAACGCTGCATGTGTGCATACACATACACACACACACACACACACACACACATCCTTCCTTCCTAGCACTTCAAACACAATAGAGGTTGCACATGGCACCTAATTGTCTTCCCCAGCTCCCTCTCAGTCCATTGGACTGTGATCAAGCCCTGGCGCATGGGACTGTGATCGAGTTCCGGCCACAGGATCAAAAGTGAATGCTTGCTGGAGGGGTTTCCTCCCTAACACAAAGGAAATGCTGAAGCAAAAGAATTATTCTTCTCTGGATAAATCATGTTTGCCCATGAAACAGAAATTCTGTGACCATCCAGGGACCAAGATGAAAGATATTGCTGAATATGGTTTTATGTACAGATATATATCAAGATAAAAAGTGCCTGATCCCTTGGTGATATTGTTAAGCAGTTGAGTTAGCCCCTCAGTGCAGCCCTGTCTTTGTATGTCCTATCCATTATATGCGATATAAGCTCCTTAAGGCTAAAGTCATCCATAGTAGACATTCTGTGATGTGCAACTAACAACATCCTACATGACACACAAGGTTGGAAAATGGAGATATGGATTTTTCCAGGAAGTTTTTCTGTTAAAGTGAAGGATTGGACAGAACCAGCATGAGAACAGGTTGTGTTAGATTGAGACATCTTTTTCCTTGCTTTTCTTTTCATCTTTCTCCTTCCTTTTCCATTCCTTTTCCCATCCCCCTTCCCGTCCTTCCTTCTCTCCCTCCTTCCTTCCTTCTTTCCTTTCTTCCTTCCCTCTTCCTTTCATTCTTATTTGTCAAAAAAGTGAAAATTAACTGTATTTGAATATTAACACTATTGGGAAGAAGTTGGGGAGAGAATTACTGAGTGAGGAAGGGATGGAGGCATTTAGGAGTAGAGAATAAGAGAGACTGGTGCTAAAGTGCCGAAACAGTAGCAGAGGAGAAGGAAGACTAACAGGGTGGATGGGATGATTTTAGAGGAGAAGTGGTGGTGGCTAGTCTCATCCTTGAGAAGTTGTGTGGGAGTGGAGGGTCACATCTAGTTGATTTCAGATAGGCCAAGGGGAATCCATCTATTATAGTAATAGAGAGCAGGGATGGATGGGTTTAGAATCTGGTAGTTTCATACACCTAGGAGTGGGAGTTTATGGTAATTCCAATCTGATTATTTCTGTTCGTCCTGTTAAGCAGGAAGTAAATAACTAATACATGGTCAGGGAAACTATAGAGATGAGCAAGGAGAACAGAACTGAAAGGCAAGTTGGATCTACAGTTGATTGTCTACCAAAGACTTCAGTCATATTTAACCATGGCTTGGAATGGAGTTCTGCAGGTTGACTGGTGGGGAAGAGGAGTCAGGAGTGTATTTTCTCCTTGGTCTGTGGGGATGGGAAACAATAATGGGCAACCTGCAGTGGGCTTTTCTCTTATTATCCTGTTAGCTGAAGAAAGGCAGCTACAGCAGATAACAAAAAGGAGGTATCTGCTCTTCAGAATTTAGAGTAAAAGATGTAAAGAGTAAAGAGAAAACTATATAGCATAAAGATTAAAGATATGTTAATTTAAAATGTATACAGCGTGAGATTACTTCTTAGGTAAATATCACATTTAATTTGCTTTAAAACAGAGATTACAGTCTCTCTGACTTACGTTGAATGGCACTTTCTTGCCTACACTGGTTATCTCAGAAGGTCATGTTACTTGAATCTAGGCTTTCCTTCATCCTAAAGAGAATGTCCTCAATTTTATGTCTTAGGAAAATACAATTAATTGGTTTAGAATAATGAAAGGTTTTCTTTTTTGAATTTTGGGTTTTAAACAGTAGAATAAAAGTGATTTTAGCAAAGAACTATCAGCAGTGAGATTCAACAAACAGAAACAAAACTTTTGAGATGAACTGATGAGTTTTTTTTTCTCTTCTGAACAGATGTTGGTACTAGATGTGGGTGGTGTTCTGTGTTGGTACAAAAATCGGTAACAATTTTATAGAACAAAAACTAAATGTAAATTTTTCGTGTGAAGTTAAGCAAATCTGCCTAAAAATTTAGCGATTAGATGGGGAGAAAGAAATATCCAGAGAATGTGTATCTAAATTGACTCCAAATATGTAAAAAGAAAGGAAAGATATAAATTATGGGTACATGACATAGGCAGACAATTTCCCACAATTTTGTTAAAATAACAAAAAGTTCAGAGATTTACTTCACTTAAATAGACAATTTACTGTGAGTATATTTGAAGAACAGTCAGATGAAACAATCTTTGAAAAATACTCTGATAGGAGAAAAAAGTCACGCCGTTTAATTTGAGTGATGCAGACAAGCAGCAACAGTTTGACGCTTATTCTGATTTTTCCATAGAATTTGAAGGAGACAATGTTTGTGAAAAAAAGTAGCAACTGATCATAAAATATGGTGCTTCTAGAATGACCGAGAGACAAAACATCACAGCTTGCTGGGGAAAAACCACACAGGCCCCAGCGGACCTGAGAAAATAGGTGCATCAAAATAACAGGTGAAGATAATAGTGATTTATCTCTCTGACATGCATGACATTGTTGTTGGAGAATCTCAGCCCACAAGCTTGGTCAGAAAAAGAAATCATAATATAGACGTTTTGATGACAAGATTTATGGTTGCGTGATTGATTCCTCTTTTTTTTTTTTTTTTTTGCATGCCAGAGCTCTCACTCACTTTTGATTCTTAACGGAACCTTTGTTTTTTTGGTTAATCAGACCATGGCTCCTCAGTTAGTAGCTACTAATTTACTATATTTGTTTATAACTGCTTATTTAACCTTTCTAGAAAATGAAATCATCTTTCAAATGATAACAATAACAAAAGTGAACGTAATGCAGTCTCACTAAGAAAATCAACAAAAGCAATTCTTTGGAGGGTTTTCCACAAATTGACTGAGTCTGCTGATTCTTTTGAATCCATGTATTGCCTCAGACAAATACCTGAAGAAGTAAGGGATGTATGTTTGTTGTTAGAAGCTAAGCCATGTTTGTCAAATCAATGTAGTCTTAGTGACATAGCTACACATTGTAACTATTGTTAACTATACAGTAGGGATTCTGAAAAGTGAAGTCTGTCGTGTTATTGGACATACTATTTGTTTTTCTGATGAAAACTAATAGATTTCCCATCCCACATAAAGGAATAAACTGATAATGGTGAATCAAACATGGACATTTATGTGTGTATGCATCAACTTTAGAATAATCAATCTTTTCTTAGTTGTGTGGGAACTTTTGTTTTGTTTTGTTTTGTTTTCCTCCCTCAACCTTAAGTTCCTACTTTGGTGGATCACACTGGCATTTTAGCTTCCTAGAAATTAGCATCATTTCAGAGCCAGGGTCTAGTAATTCCTGAGCAGTCTCCATATTCGCTTTTTCACCGTAAATGGCCATATGAGTCTTCAGGAAAGTCTTGGAGGAAGAGTTACCATGTATACTTTTGGCTCTGTTGTTTCCTTGGTGGGCCTTCATTCTAATCAAGATGTTCCAGTCGATATACTGGCTTAACTTGGACACCTGAGAGAAAAGCCATGACTGTCCTTTATGGTGACTCAAGTAAGGCTTTTAGAGACCAGATCTAGAGTTTTCCCTGTTATATAAATGAAGTAATATTTTAATAGGCATGTCAGTGTCTCCAAAGTCACCCTCAGTCACCTTGATGACTTGCTGGAAGGACTCAGAAAAGCCATTATATTTATGGTTATGATTTATTACAGAGAAAGATTAGAGATTGAAATCAGCAAAGAGAAAGATGCATGGGTCAAGTCCAGGAGAAATCAAGAAAAAGCTTCTAGGTGCCCTTTTTCAGTGGAGTCTCATGAGGACATGCTTAATTCTCCCAGGAACAATGTGTGACGACATGTGTGAAGTATTGTCCAACAGGGGCTCACTCAACCCCTGATGCCCAGGCTTTTTATTGGAGGTCAGTCGCATGGGCAGTAGCATCCACATGGCTGATCTCAGCTACTTGACTCCACCCTTACTCTCAGAACAAAAGCAGGCTTTCTCCATCTGTCACAGTGTTAGGTTAAACTCCTCTGGGCAAACTGATAGAACAAGGCTCAAGGCCTCCGGCATACAAAAACTCTTAGGCAGAGTGTTCTAAGGGCTCAGAGGTTATTTCCCAGGAACCAGCCAAGGACCAGTCCTGCAAATAAGCTTTCTTTGGAATGTGCAGGATTTGAGCAACAGAGGCCTGCTGAGTTAATCCTTTCTTGCCCAGTAGGTTTCTCATCCATTTTATTTTTAGGGGCTCTGTGATCAATTAGGCATTGCAAAGAACCCTATAGGTTAAAATCTCCCCTCTCTTGCTACCTATTACAGTAATCCAACTCACCTTGTCTCCGGAGTATCATAGCTGGCATTTAATCCCTGTCACTCTAGCATGCCATTAATCCCATCAAGGTCAGAGAGCCAATCTCAATGACGGCACCTCCACCATCATTCCCAACCTAGAAAGGACAGTCTAAAGAGATGTCTTTGAGGATGTGATGCTCCCCTCACTAATGCTTTTCTCAATTATCTTAATAAAAAGAGTGTCCACTGAGCTTCCTCTGGGGATGTAGTGTGCATCTGTGTGGGTTGTTTTGGAGGGAGGCTGCTTGCAGTTCACACATGGAAGCTCTCCTCCGTCATCCCTATTTCCCTAAGCTTTTGATTTCATCTTCCCCATTAGACTAGGGAACTTGGGGCATCTAAGCCTTACTGAAAGTAGGCCATTATTGAGTCCAATTTCCAATCAACCAAAGCAACTGTTTGAGTTGTTTCCTGTTGTGTGAGACAGCATAATAATTCTGGAATCTCTGGTAAACCTAGCCACACTGATAAACTCATAAAGATCCAATAACGTGTTCCATCATCTTTGGATTGATTCCCTTCGCATGCATTCCCATGCATATTCCACAGGTTTTTACTGAAATGAATTAGTAACATCTTGCCCCTTTTTGAAGTAAAATGTATTTCGTCCAAGGTCACGGTGAGCACTTGTGCCTCTGGAGAATAAGGTCTCATTGTAGTTATAGGACTAGAAGCAATAAAGAATTGTTGGAGTGTGTCCTGAGAAGAGTAGATATCCTTTTGTAAACTAACTTACTTAAATGATATTTATGCATGGTCGTCAAATTAGGATGATCTCAGACATGAGGATGCAGGCTGCTCTACTGGCAATGATATCTCAGAGAGACTTAGGGATGCAAGACCCTCAAGTTTGCCTCTGTACACACAGGTGTCCCAGTTCTAAGCTGCTGGATCTAGCTTGTTGCTAAAATATGCCTTTATTTTCACATAAGAAGCATGGCAAAGTTGTGAATTCAACTTCCATTACAACTCTGCCACCAGCAAAATTACCTTTGGGTCTGATTTTCGTTTAGGTTGGACCCACCGCTAAAAGAATTAAGAGATCATGTCTGAGCCACCATGGAAAAGTCCTGGGTCTCTGATCATAATTTGAACTGAGTTTAAAATTCTGAGCTTAGTATTTGTTTCTTTCTTTTATGTCTCTAGAGCAGTCAGAAATAATAATCCCACTCCCCAGTCCTGGCAGTCTTCATTAGCGCCATAGATTAACATGCCTAAGCCACTTGATCTGCGTAGGTGCTTCCTCTTTAATAGGCACTTGGTTTCAGCAAACCACAGGTGATTTACCAACTAGTCATGATATCATTGCAGGCCATGTGTTTACCAGCCCCATTTCCCATTGCATTCAAAACCAAGAATTATAGCTGAATTCATCACAGAGCTCAATCTTTTAAGTTTGTTTCCTAAAATAATTCTTGGTACCAAGTATGTATCAGCCATATAGCAAACACTGTCCATGCACGATGTGCATGAGGTAGGTTAGACTTCTGATTGCTTCGGGGCTTTCCCTAGAGGCCAAAAATCTCCTGCCTGTCAGCACAGCTGGCCAGATGGCTAGTAATCATCAACCAGTGACTGACAAAAGTTGCTGCATAAATATCCCAGCTCACTTGTCCCTTTGCTGAGATAATGATGAAGCACGGGTTCTACACAGATTCCCATGGTTCCCCAGGTAGATTTTGCTCCCACAGTAGCAACGGGCTACATAAATAACCTTTCACTGGCTATTTCCCTGCCTTGTCTTATTTTTATACTACCATTCTTGTGTTTTCTAAGATCACCCTAATACTGTCTATTGGCATAAACTAACAGAAAGACAGCAGGCAAACATGAAAAGTAGTTTAAATAATTTTCCCACTCTAAGGCAAGGAAATTTTTTCACATAATTAAAAATAATAATAATCTTTGGAGCTCTGGCCTCTGGCTGTTTTTCTTTTCCTGGTGGTAGAATTAGACAACAAGGTTGGATGACCAGGCTGGGTTACAAAGATGAGTATATAGGTTAACTTCATTACCGAAATAGAACAAAAATAGAAATAACTAGTCCCCAGAGCACTTTGATAATTCTGTAACGCTTTGAGAAATGTTAAAGGATTGTCAGAGAAGAAACATAGATTTTAAAAACATCTTAAACTGCATTTGTATGTGATTTACATTTAAAACTTTGTCTTTCTAAAACATTACTTCACTTATTAAGATATACAGCTGTTAAGCTGCATAGTAAAACTTGAATTCAGGTTCTTTAACTATATTTCTCATTTCTTTCTATAAAATTGCTCCAAGGAAAATAATGTTTTATTTAGTCAAGTACCTATAATCACTTTACCTAATCTAACCAAATATTTTCCTAAGAAGGACTCTACTGAGCTTGCTTAATTGCAGAAATGATAGCGATTATTCACGTCTACCACTGCATGCACAAGCACACAAATCTGGTACATAAATGAAATAAACAAATGTATATTGTTACTATGTATGGTACAGATTATTAAGATAAGATGGGTCTTTCTTAGCTGCTTAACACAACTCGTGTCCTGATATGGTTTCCAAATCAGGGCATTTTAAACACCCTGCACCTACTGAATCAGATTATCTGGCGTGCAATAATTAGGCAACTGCAAAATTAGGGAATACATTGGGGCTGGCCCCGTGGCCGAGTGGTTAAGTTCGCGCGCTCCGCTGCAGGCGGCCCAGTGTTTCGTTGGTTCGAATCCTGGGCGCGGACATGGCACTGCTCATCAGACCACGCTGAGGCAGCGTCCCACATGCCACAGCTGGAAGAACCCACAACGAAGAATGCACAACTATGTACCGGGGGGCGTTGGGGAGAAAAAGGAAAAAGTAAAATCTTTAAAAAAAAAAAAAAAAAAAAAAATTAGGGAATACAACCCACATGGACTGCCTTCCCTCACAGTACCAATTGCAAGTTCAAATGTTTCTCAAAGTGGCTCTCAATTTCGATAATTAACTAGAAGGACTCAGAGAACTCGCTGAAAGTTTTAATATCCATGGTATAGTTTATTACAGGGAAAGGGTATGTACGAAAATCAGCCAAGGGAAGAGACGCACGGGCCACAGCCTGGAAGTCTTCCAAACATGAAGCTTCCAGATGTCCTCTTCCCATCGAGTCATAGACAGCATTAATTACTGCCAGCAATGATGTGTGAGAATACACATAGAGTGTTGTTAACCAGGGAGGTTCACCTGAACCTCGGTGTCCAGAGTCTTTCTTGGAGCTCCATCAGATAGGCATGGTTCATTGTCTATGTGCCTAACCTCAGTTTCCAGATCCTCAGGAGGTCAAGACGATGCTATGAGACCCAAAGTCCTCTCCCTAAACTACGTTTATCCTGTGGCTCATGGTCCCCACCCTCAATCACATTATCGTTATCAGACTGACTCAAGGCAACAAAGAAAGACTCCCATCAGGCATGACATTCCAAGGGCTTGGACAGTACCTCCCAGAAGCCAAGGGCAAAGGCTAGACCTCTCTTTGGGCAAGGTTAAATTCTTTGCTACACATAGGAGTTAGGAATGGGACTGAAAAATTTCCCAAGTGATTCAGATATAGCTTGGTTAGCACTCATTTGTAAATCAGCATTTTTGAACCACTGACTCAAATTACACATCTTTCCTGCCCCTCTACAATCTGGTCTTTAGTTCAATTTGCCAAAGAAAATAATATTTGATTGCATAAAAGTAAATCTGAAAACTGTCCCTTCTTGTTGTTCATGAATACATAATTACAAGCATTTAAATTAATGACATGTTGATACTTAAAAAAAATGCAGGGGAAATGGGGGAAATGTACAACATGTGCATTTAAAAAGGAAATATTGTTAATTAAGCCATCTGGCATATTGTCTTCTACATAGTAGTTATTCAAAAATTCATATATCACATTGGTTTTCAAAACTAAAGGAATAATTTAAATTCAAAGATATGCTGATGTTTGGATAAATTATGTTTTTATTTCAAAGGAAAACCCACGTTAGAACTGGCAATTTTAGAAATTGTCTAGTCCAATGACAACATGATTAAATTAGGACCCTGTATGTGGAGTGATTTTCCTGAAATAACATTTTGAATTGGGATTTCACATAACAGAAATCTGACTGTGCTGGCTTACCCAAGTCAAGGTTGAATTTTCTCATGCATGAAGAACTCCAGAAGCAGAGCCCAGCCTGGAGTGAATACTCAAGGAAGCCTTTAAGGACTCAGAGCCCTGCTTGCTTCCTGCTCCATCATCCTTAGCATATGGTTCTTATGATGGCTTCTCCTCTTTGAGACATTGTGTCCACATTCCAGCTGACGTATAGTGGGCAAAAGAAAAATACAAAAGCCTGAGTCTGACCTTTTCCAGTCTAATTTGACTTACATTAAGTTGGGCAAAACTTTGTACTAAGGGGCAGACCCCGTGGCCAAATGGTTAAGTTCGTGCGCTCTGCTTTGGCGGCCCAGTGTTTCGTCTGTTCAGATCCTGGGCACGGACATGGCACCACTCATCAGGCCACGGTGAGGTGCTGTCCCACATGCCACAACTAGAAGGACCCACAACTAAAATATACAACTGGGGGGATTTGGGGAGAAACAAACAGGAAATAGAATAAAAAACAAACAAACAAACTTTGCACTAAGACCCTCACATAAGGGAGTATTGAGAAGTAAGTACTATAATAGTGCACATAAAAAACAGCAGGATCTCAAAAAAAAACTGTGGTTCTGCTAGTAAGAGAGAAGAGGAAATTGGATATATCTGTGTTTGCTGTGTATTTCTTCAACAAATATTTATTAAGCATCCATTTGTCATAGGCTCAGATTATACATGTTGAACAAAACCAACACAGTTCTTCATGGAACTTATGGTAATGGGGAAAAACGGCCAGCAAGTACACAAACCCATGTGATTGCACATTGTAATAAATGTTATACAAGAAGTAAAACAAATGCTATGAAAAAGGGTATTTGAGAGTTAGAGAAGGCATGATCCACTTGGAGTTGTGTGATCCGGAAAGGCTTTTCTAAAGGGATGACATTGCAACTGCAGCTTGAAAGAGGAGTATCAGCTTTGTGGAGGGAGGGAAGAGAGGTCTATGAAGTGAGAACTGAATGTGTGAAGATGCTGAGTTCTAAGAGATCGAAATATTTAAGAAAATGAGCATAGGCCAGTGTGGTTGGAGTTTGATGAACACAAGAGATAACGTGTGAGATAAAGCAAGGCAAATTTTTGATTTCTTTTTACCCTGATTCCCCTCCCTCCTTAAAATCGGTAGATTCTGAGAGATCTGATGCCTTGGAGAAAAAAATGACAAACCAGAAATACAGAGAAGAAGGTTTAGTTTCAAAGCCACGCCTGCAAGGTGATACAAATCTTGATAGAAAAGAACAATCATCTCACCCTACACAGTAGAAGATGTTCCTAGTAATGGCGGAAAGAGATAACAGAAAGAAATAAAGAGGGAGAGAGATCAAGGGGACTCAGGACGGCAAGGCCATACCTGCAGAGATCCCGTGGGGAGGAATACCCAACATTAGCAGCCAGAGGTTGTCCATGGTCCCCATCATGGCCATGAGGTGAGCACTGCTCCATACAGGGAGCTATGGAAGATGCAAATCAACACCTGTTTTCTGTCAATCTCATCTCTATCTGAGAACGTAGCTGGCAGGGTCTGTGCTCACTATCTTTATCCTTTTCTTCCAGCAGGGCTCTTTCCTTCTCTTTAGTAAATATTGCTCACTGATGACCTAGAAGTAATGTCTACTTAACACGCTCTGGCTTTTTTCTACCTAAAAGGCACTGGTTGCTGTACTGAGAACACAGCCACTAAACCATGGCCTCTTTTCTCCTTCATAGACCAGTGATCAAGAAGGACAGTAAACCAAATAAAAAAAGAATAGAAATATAAATAGTCATAAATTCTATAATTGCTACATAATTTAACATAATTGAGTTGTCTTTAAAGACCAACTTTTTATTCATTCAACACATGATTATTTAGGGTTCACTGTGAGTAAGGCACTAAGCCATCCATCCAGGAAGACGCATCTTGAACAGCTGTGCAGATTTGTGGCATAAATTGAATTTCTTTACTTGTATTTTATTTTCTGTCAACTCTTTGCTGACAACTGCCAGGATCTTTAAACCTAACCATAATCAGCTTCTCCAGCTCCAACGCTCAGTCTTTTTGATGCTGTTTCCATATATTGGCCCTGATGCCATTAACAACTCTACCAGTTACACATCTTCTCTTTTGGCAGGGTCTGGAATTCCTGCCTGTCAATCCTGCTTGTCTGTGTCTGCGGGGCATGTCAGGGTCTGTTGGTTTGGTTGGGGTGGGAGGTGGGGCATCATATACCACTACAGTTGATGTTTATAGCTCTTTGTGTAGTCCCAGTAAAGGATTTTGGCATAACAATCTCTTCAGTCACTTGTTATTCTTGTCACCATTTTATCAGCATCTGTCAGACAGGGACACATGCTGTCTCTGTTTTGTATGACATGACTGTCCCGGGTATCTAGCAATGATGCCACAATCCCCACAGGCAAGCACTTAACATTGATCATGATGCTGGTGGAGAGACATACTCATCAAACTTTCATGAATTATAAACATTTCGAGTTTGACTCACGTTTTATTTTTAATATGATTTCAAAATGCCTTGAGATCCCTCAGCATGATAAATTCCTATTGGAGTTAGAGTTGCTTTTGTTGCAATTCTGAACAATCAATTGTGTGGAGTCACTCTTGAGTGGCTGTGATAACCATGGCATTTCTAAAGAAAATGTTGAAGCTCTTTATAATGATGGCTTAAGGGCTAGTCATATCACCAATTCCACACACATGCACACATATATATATTTTTAAAAGCATACTTTTCAATACAAAATCTTATGAAATCAGACATAATTTAATGTCTCTGTATATTACTATTTCGTATCTAAGCTTAACTTCTCATTTGAAACACAAAGGCATTTGATAGAGCTTATTTCCTTGAAATTTCGATTATTTCCAAAATAGCAGCCTGTAATTTTAGTTGTGCTTTGGCTCAAGCGAAATCTAAAGATTAACCATATGGGCTATTTAATTGGTTCCATGGGTTTTATTCTTGAGAATATGTGTCACTATAAAAATGGGCAAAGCACAAGAAGAGGAGGAGGCACCAGGGGTAGTGGAAAATGCACTGATCTGGATTAGGAAATCCCATCCTCAGTCCTATCCACAACACTGACTTATGTCTATTGTCTGTTTTCTTTCTTTTTTCTTATTTTTGCTGAGGAAGATTAACCCTGAGCTAACATCTGTGCCAGTCTTCCTCTATTTTGTATGTGGGTTGCCATCACAGCATGGCTAATGAGTGGTGTATGTCCGTGACTGGGATCCAAACCCATGAACTTGGGCCACTGAAGTGGAGAGCGCCAAACTCAACCACTATGGCAGGGGGCTGGCTCTGTTTTCTTATTTTTTAGCAAAGGTAAATAATAATTCTCTCTCCCTGACTTCATTATGACATTTTTTTTATGAGAAACAAAAAAAGTCTATCATGACATATATAATAACTATAATGCATATAGAAGAGATTATTATTATTGTCACTATTATTTGGTGAACAATTATTGAACACACTTGAATAGGCATATTAGCCAACTAAAACCTGCATTCAAGTTTTACTTATTTCTTAATAACTTAAAAAAGTCATCCTAAGAAAAATTATTTTTTACTGAGATGTTCATCTATTGCACATACTATAAGATACTACTTAAATTTGAACTTCTTCATTGTTTGTGCCATACATTGTTCCTGTTTTACAGCAATTCACCAGTTTATTCCCTGTGTCCTTGCAAACAGTACCAATTTAGTTTAAGTGGCCAGATCCTTGGCCTCAAGGGTATATCAAGATGGGTCCAAGCTAATGATGGCAACTTAGCTCACCTGTGGTGGTGATTGGTTAAGGACTAGACGTGTGAAAGGCAGAGAGAGAGAGAGAGAAACACGTAGATATAAATATAGATATAGATATACAGATAGATAGACTCCTGGGTTCTTGATGACATCAATAAGGCAACAAATCACTCCATTGGCTTTTAATCACTGTAAAGCTTGCTAAGTAGCAAAAACTGAACATGAGATCTAAGCTAATATTTTTAATATTCTGTTCCTTGTGGCTGAAAGCATCTGACATCGATGGTGCTCTGATCCTATTGCCTTCTGGTCAAATTGTAATAGTACACTCCTGGCTCTCTTGGGCTGATGAATATTCAATGGCCACCTGTGAGACCCTGCGGTGCTCTTTTCTATCTGGCACAATGACTGGCAAATTTGGGATGATTACTACAGTCAGGTCGCACTTAATGATGGGGATACAGTCTGAGAAATGCATCGTTAGGCGACTTCATTGTTGTGCAAACATCAGAGTGTACTTACACAAACCTAGATGGTATAGCCTACTATACAACTAGCCTACATGGTACAGCCTATGGCTCCTAGGCTAGAAACCTGTAGAGCACGTTACTGTACTGAATAATGCGGCAAGTGTAACACAATGGTATTTGTATATCTAAATATATCTAAACATAGAAAATGTACAGTAAAAATATGGTATAAATGATAAAAAATGGTACACCTGTATAGGACACTTACCATGAATGGAGTTTGCAGGATGGGACTTGCTCTGGGCGAGTCAGTGAGTGAGTGGTGAGCGAATGTGAAGGCTTAGGATATTACTGTACACTACTGTAGACTTTATACACACTGCACATTTAGCCTACACTAAACTTATACAAAATATTTTTCTTTATTCAATAATAAGTTAACTTTAGTTTATCATAACATTTTTACTTTATAAAATTTTTAATTTTTTAGAAAATTTTTTGATTCCTTTGTACTGACACTTAGCTTTAAACATAAACACATTTTACAGCTGTATAAAAATATTTTCTACCTTTATGTCCTTATTCTACAAGGTTTTTTATATTTAAACCTTTTTTTTCAATTTTTAAGCTTTTCTGTTAAAAACAAAGACACGAACACAATTAGCCTAGGCCTATACAAGGAGAGGATCATCAATATCACTGTCTTCCACCTGCACATCTTGTCCCACTCAAAGGTCTTCAGGGGCGATAACACACAAGAGCTGTCATGTCCTATGACAACAATGTCTTCTTCTCGAATACCTCTTGAAGGACCTGTCTGAGCCTCTTCTTGAGGAAGTGTCACTCTTTTCATAAATATATCCATGGTGGTTTGCTTGGTTTTTCCTTATTCTCATAATAGATTTGCTTATAAGAAGATAATGCACCATGAAAATTCCTCTTTATTAATGAAAACCTTTCGATGTTGGGGTCCATATTTTCAACCTTTATAAGAGCTTGTTGAGGTCTGAAAAAGCTTCCGCTAAACACTTCACTGCAAATTTTCTTGAGAGTTCTTCTTCTTTTTCTCATCCTGTAGTTTCCTTTTCTCTTTTCTCTCCTTCAGCTATGATTTGTTGTTCAGTTCCAACAACTTCTCATTAGTCAATTCCTCAGGAGTCACCTCTAGGAGCTTCTCAAAGTCATCCTTATCCAACCCAGGTTAAAGTTGTTTGCCAACTCAACTTTATCTTTGTTGATTTTTGCAACCTCTTCATCCTTGACAAATTGTTTGAAGCCTTAGATGAACCTTTTGAGTGTCCTCTTCCAGACATCATTCATACACTCCTTGATGACATCACCCCAAGTGCAAGCAAGGTTCTTGTTTGCAGTCATAGATGTTGTCATCCTTCCAGAATTGCATCAGTGTCTTCCTCAGTTGCAGCAATAGCCTGGGCAAAGGTCCTCTTCAGGTAGTAGGCCTTAAAAGCTGCTGTAACTCCTTAATCCACTGGTTGTATAAAAGAGGTAATGTTTGGAAGGAGAAGCACTGCTTTGATATTGGGATTAAGATCACTAATAAAAGGAAGACATCTGGGAGCATAATCAACAATAAGCAAAGCCTTGAAAGATATGTTATTCTCCCAACAGTACTTCTCCGTTTCACTGACACGGCAATTCAGGAGGGCATGTTGGAAGAGAAGCTGGGTCATCTATGACTTCTTATTGCTCCTAGAAGTACACTGACAGTGTATGCTTACTGATGTGCTTGAAGGCCTGGAGTTCACACTGTGTCAGATCACAAAGGGTTTCAATTTGTAGCCTGCAACATCGCCTCCAAGCAAGACTGCTATTCTGTCCTTAAAAGCCTTGAAACCTGACATTGACTTGGCCTCCTTATGGATGAAAGTCCTTTCAGCCATCCGTTTCCAGAATACAGAGGTTTCATCCATATTGAATCATCTAATCGCTTATTAGTTCTGGGAGGTTTTTCTCAGTTACTATGGTTTTGGAATTAGGATAATGCTGGCCTCGTAAAACGAGTTAGGAAGTATTCCCTCTTCTTCTATTCTCTGAAAGAGATGCTAGAGAACTGGTACAACTTCTTCCTTAAAAGTTTGACAGAACTCACCAGTGAACCCATCTGGGCCTGGTACTTTCTGTTTTGGAAGGTTATTAATCATTGATTCAATTTCTTTAATAGATTAGGTCTATTGAGATAATTTATTTATTTTTGTGTGCGTCTTGGCAAATTGTATTTTTCAAGGAATTAAACCATTTCACCTGGGTTGTCAAACTTATGGGCATAAAGTCCATTTATTATCCTTTTAATGTCCATAGGATCTGTAATGGTGGTCCCTCTTTCATTTCTGATATTATTAATTTGTGTCATATGTCTTTTCTTCTTGGTCTGGCTAGAGGCTTATAGATTTTATTCATCTTTTCTAAGGACAAGATTTTGGTTTTATTGATTTTCTCTATTGTTTTTCTGCTTTCAATCTCTGTGATTTCTACTCTAATTCTTATTATTTCTTTTCCTCTATTTACTTTGGATTTAATTTGCTCTTCTCTTTTGAGTTTCCTTAGGTGGAAACTTAAGTTATTGAATTTCAATCTTATTTTCTAATATATGCCTTCAACCTTATAAATTTCCCTCTAAGCACTGCTGTCACTGCATCCCACACATTTTGGTAAGGTGTGTTTTCATTTTCCTTTGGTTCAACCTGCATCTCAATTCTAGAGCCATGATCTACAGGTATGGCCTTTTCCTGCTTCCCCAAGAGTTTAGTGACTTGGTCCAGATGAACGAGAATGATATGCAGTTACAGTGTTCCTAATTTGGGACTCTAATAAAAGTAGATTTTCTCTATTTAACACTAGAATAATTACAAAATAGCAAGTGTGTATAATTTATCTGGACAGAAATCAAGATGCTTGAGCTTGGCAGAACATGGCATGCTTCTACTTCCTTCATTTGTCTTAATTTTGATAAATTACTTTCATGACATTTTATAGGACTCCTATTTTCCATGTGAAGGAAAGATTGTTACTTGATAAATGACTAATATGCACTCTAGCCTGAATAGAATCTTTCCTAGGGGTTTTCTGGCATAGGAGTAGCTTGAGAGATTAAAGATGTTTAGTCCAGTAACAAAATAACTTAGCCGTTGCTTAATATTTTACATTTTATATACAAAAAGGATTGTTTTTTTGGAAAAAATAGCACCACAAGGCAGAACCAGAAAAAAAAGGGTGATAGTTAACAAAAGAATGTGATTTCTGCTTAGTACAATAACTTCCTTCTGAAATTATTGGGCTTATTATTATGTGGATGTTTAGATCAAGGATGAAAGAACAGTCTTCAGATAAAATTAAGATGTTGTTCTTTCACTGGATGAGCTTTTGGTCTACAGAGCTTCTAAAGTGCTGCTGAATTTCAAAATTACATCATTCTTTAAAAAACACTTCACCAGATTCTTTAAGTTGGTAATCACTGAAAATGATAAAAACTCTGCAAGTGGAAGAGGCTTGAAGAGAGCAAGTACGGTCTCATGGAAAGAGCACGGTCTTGGGAATGAGGTCCACCTGGCTCTAGACAAGACTCTGCAGGTTTCAGAGCTAAGGTTTCATGACCAATAAAACTAAGAACACCCACCTTTCAACGTTTTAGTAACAATATTACAGTTGTTAACTATAAATTAGCTAAATGGCAATAGAATTCAATAAATTTTCTTCACAAACAATCAAATGCCAAGGTATTATAAAGAAAAATAATTGAAAAATAGCTCACAACCCTGCTGATTAGACAAGAGAACTATTAATGACACAGTGACATCCACAACTTCCCTGCCTCTTATAGGCTTAGAAATTCTATTGAAGCAAAGATAAACTTATTTATTCTGTATATTTGTTTGCTTATTATATATTGTTTCCTATTGCTCTTTCTGTTTTCCCATGACAATCAATCATGTAGGAGCAATGTTATATTGAAACCAGACCAAAAAATGAATAAATAACATACTTACAACTCTTCCTTCCAAATGGCCGGAAGATGCATACAGATAACCCTACTCCCAGATTTTCTGACCTCAACATCCTCATCTCAATCTCATTGTAGGCAGCGATGAATAGGTCAAAGAAGTGACATCATCCTGCTCAATACTCAGACTGTCTACCAGGGAACACAAACTCCACCCCATCATCTCTACTTTTTCAGTTTTCTTGTTTAAAAACCGCACTGGTATTTGTATAAAACTCTTTGTGATACATTTTTCTCTCTGACATCCCTTAAAGTTTTGACTTTGTATTAAACAGTTTCAACCCATGCTAGGAAATATTATTTTCTTTTTTTTTTAAGGAAGAGTAGCCCTAAACTAACGTCCACAGCTAATCCTCCTCCTTTTGCTGAGGAAGATTGGCCCTGAGCTAACATTTGTGACCATCTTCATCTACTTTATATGTGGGATGCTGCCACAGCATGGCTTGATAAGCGGTGTGCAGGTGAGATAAGCACTTGGGATCCGAACTGGAGAACCCCAGGACACCAAATTGGAGCATGCAAACTTAACTGCTATGCCAACAGACTGGCCCTGGCAATATTCTTATTTTTAAACTTGGCATCTCAAATGTCATCTCTGACCTTGATCAATGTATCTCAGGAATCTGGCTCCATGGGGAACAGAGGATCTTTCTGACTTATGCCAACACCTCTGTGTAGGCAGCAGAGCTGAGACAGAATTGAGAATTTCTCAAGATGGAGGGTTAAGAATATATGGTGATTAGGGGAATCAGTAGTAGCTACACAGTGTCATGGGTAGGGTCATGCATATATGTGAGATGGGAAGGAAAATAAAGAGATGACTTGATCTCAAACCTCTGAATTCTTTATCTGATCTCTATTGCTGAAGCTGATTCTCAAGCCAGAAGCAAATAAGGAACAGTCTAGGAAAAATTATTCCCTATTTTTCTAACAGAAAAACATCTACTAGAACTATTATTCTAATTACTTTGGAGGATTTTTTGGCAACAGATATCTTTTTAGAAACCTTACGTTGGATATAGCTGGATAAATAATTTGAAGCTGGAATGATCTCTATTTCTAACTTGCAGAAAGTCAATAATGTTTGTGTGAATATGATAATATCAGTCTCAAATACTTACATTTTAGAAAGCAAATCACCTATATTTTAGAAAGCAGACCATCTCCTCTCCAATTCCATCACAAAATATGAACATTAAAATAGCTTTACATATATTGATATAGCACTATGTTTCATATAAATTCTACTCATCAGCACAGAAAATGTCCCTCCAGAAAAGGATCCCCATTGCTAGCAAAAACTAATGACTTAGATATAAAATTCAATACCGTTTCTCAATGCATAACCTTGCTCATGAGAAGTATGGCTAACACCGCAATTTGAGGTTTCACACAGGCCCAATTTAACTCTAAAACTGGATATCTATCCTTTAAAACTTAGATGTTTTTCAAATTATCGCATTGAACAAGAATTGTGCGTGGGATTTTGCCCATAGTAAATGCAACTATGACAACCTTTTGAGGAGTAAGGCTACCTAACAAAACTCAGGCTTTTGTGCATGTCTGACCCTACTTTGTTAATCCGCGCCTATCTCATTTGCTAATTCATACATTTTTATGGTTAATATGGAAAAAATGAGACAGATATAACTCCAAAATAGTATAAATAGGGAGGTATATGCACAGAGAAAGAGTCCAGGTGAAGTTACTCTGTGCATCACTATATTTATTTGTTACAAGCCCCCATCTGCAAATCACAGCCCGTGTTTGATGTTCAAACCTGTGTGGACCCCTTATGACTAAATATTGAATCTTATGTTTTTGTTAATTCCACTCTAGGGAAACATTCTATTTGCAAGGTCCCTAAGAACTGGCTACCGTCAGAGTGAAAAGAGGCGAAGAAAGATGAAGCTAAGAAAGAATAGAACAAAGTAAAGACATTTTCTCCTGACTTGAGTTTAACCAAGATACTCCATGGTATTGCTGCTTCAGCATCCATATTTTTTTTTTTTTTTTTTTTGCCCAGGTGGCCTGAGGAGGCCTTAAACTGACACTAGCCCCTTATGTGAGTGCATGCCTAGATGACAGCCCACAGAGTCACAAGTAAATATAAGTTCCTGAAATGACTTCCCAACAGCCCTTGTGATCAAGAATCTCTTCCATCTCCCAGGGCTTTCCCCTTCTGTACCCCTTAGAGAGGACCCCCATGGAGTTGACTAATACTCTATTCTTTTTAATTTGAATTGACTCATGTGGTCTTAGTTTGAGAGACCCAAAGCACTCCATCCATGGACCGTAATAAAGGCATGTGCCCCGGGTCCTGTCTCTCTCCCTTCCAGCACCCTGCCTCTGGCTCACTGTGTAGCCTCTCGTATTGTGCCCTGTACTTCTTCCTGGACTTGTGAGTAATAAACTTCTCTATTTCAATTTCTCTTGTGGTCTTTTGTTGAACCGCAACTCACCACCTGGCACCTTGTGCTCCACTTAACAAATATTATCTTAACAAAGTCATGACATGTCCTGATCACATAAAGTAGAAGCCAAGCCATTCACTCCATGCATACTTTCTTCTGGGGTTCACCTAAATTTCCGTCTGGGTCTCTTAGGCTTCAGGCTCATCCCCAAAAGAGGGAGGCCGTGGGCAGACCTTTAACCAGTAGCCATTAGGAAAAATAAAGCTTCAGTGTTGGAGAATATAATAGGTGTACGTCGATGTCCTGTGAGAATGAAACAATTTTACCCTTTTGTAAAGTCACACCTTCACCAGGGAGTAAAACATCAGAGTTTCATCCTGCAAGGGTTGGAGAGAGAAAACAAAGCAAACGTTTATGCTTTCCTTAACCGTCAGCAGGAATCACCTTGGGTCAACTGAACTGGAAAATTCTCCCATGTTCTACATAATTTGAAATCCATAAATAAAGAGTTAGGAAATTTGGAAAACTGAATATTCCTTTCAGACCATTAGTGTGGAGAGTATGTTAAACAAAAATTAAGCCATGATCAATTAAGAAACAAAAACAATTTCATACTTCCTTTGTGTATACTTTTATAATAGCCTACCAATTCTTTAAAGAAAAAAGGAGTGTCCTATTTGTATTATGTCCTGAGGAGGTCATATAATTGCACTCACATATGCTACACAATGAAGAAATTGCTGTTGGTCAACATTTTTGAATGTCAGGATAACACTCAATTGTAAGCACAGCGTGTATCTTTTTTTAATTATTTAATATCATTTTTAACTGAAAAGCTAGGGACAATTGCCAGGCCTCTCCATGGTTCTCCATAGAGGTCCCTGATTATTTAGGTGTTAGGAGATGATAATACCCAGGATTCCTTCCCCTGTAGATGATGTCAGAGGTACTTAAATCAGGTATAGTATAATTCTATGTTTCAAAGCGACTGTGTCAGTATATTGTTTAGCTCATTGCCTTGGGCAGGCTTATGGGGATGGCTATGCAGACTCTATATAACCAGCTTTGTACAATGGGTGAAATCTGAGACTCGATATCAGATCAATACTTGGGTCTAGTACTGTTACTTAAAATCTGTATTTGCCAAGTGTTTGATTGCATTTATTAAACTGGTTAAATGAACATATTAGGAGCTGCCTTATCTGGATTATTTTGTGCATCAAATTCATTAATGTTGTGGCATGGAATATTAACTGTAAATAATTATGCAGATGCCAATTACTATCTAGAGGAGCTGAAAACCTTCATCTTTCACATACCAAGGCCTCTCTACCTTCTGTCCTCTTGTGGCGCAAATATTTCCCCATCATTTACTCCCTAGGGCTAAAGTCTCAAAAATTTCATTTCAAAATATAATTCTACTGTTTGGAAGCAATAATTCAATAGCTATTCTAGTGAATCAAAAATTGAGACTTTTAACCTAGCAATGTTCATTGACTGTGGGTAGTTTGTCACATGATTTACAAAAAATATACTATAAAATTACCTTGTAAAAGCAATGCAAAGCCAAGTAGACCTAAGGTTGCAAACTAGAAACTAGTGTTCAGGGAAACAAGTACTAATCTTCTTTCTTGGTTAAATAGAGTATTTTAAAAATATTTAAGTCAACAATTAACAACTAGAAGAATTTCTAAGAAAATTTGCATCTAGCTTCTTTTAATAACTAGATTAGAAAATGTGGAAAGACTTGGCATGTTTTTCAGAGAGCAACCATCCACAGGAACTGAATTGTAGATATCACTAGATGTATACTCTCTAATTTGCCACTGTTCCTGTTACTACCTCTTGCCTTTCCATGAAAGTAAGTTATCCATCTGGTTTCTGGACTAGAGTCTCTTAATGGCAATTTGAAATTCACTAAAAAAGAATTCTAATTGATCCAGTTAGGCCAGTTATTAACCACATTCTAATGTTTTATGTCTCAGGCCATGGGTGCAAATGACTTAGGAAAGGTTATGCAATCCACCTGAAAATAGCAAGTTAAAGCAATGTGGTAAAATTTTCTCTACAGAGAACACTTATTAGAATATCCTATGATGAGGCTGGAGTAAGGTGTGGCATGGCAAACTCTCAATATTTGGGTCAGGCACATGTCCACACAAATTGGACACGTGTCAGAACAACAGGCCAGAAGAGGGAAGAAGTTGTTCATGGGAACCAAACAGGTTATGCAAGTAACCCAGGTGTGCAGGGGTCTTATCTTGGGGAATCTGTGCTCCACCATAGATCCTGAATTGCAGTGGAGAGATAAATTAGAACATTCCATGGGCTTCCACTGATGAAGAAAAAGGAAGTAGTATAGAATTCAGCTTTGTAAAAAATAAAATGGAGGAAATTGAAAGCACCAGTGTAAAATCGTGACTTTGGGGCAGAGTCCAATGTAGCACTGGGGGTAAGAAAAATATCTAAATAATAAAACATAAGCAGAACAGGTCCAGTAGTATTCAGCAGGGGCCAATTAGCTAACACAATAATTGGAGAGCCTAAAATTTCTTCCCTTATGTATAGAGCAATTATTCTCAATACTCGGAATTGCAGGCCATGAATCAAAGAAAGGCAGATTTCTGCTTCAAAGAGAGAGAAGATGTAGCTTCACATACTTGGAAACCCAACTAGAAAAACAGAAGCCAGGGCCAACACACTCCCTTATTAAGATCATCAAGACTGTCTCCACATAACGTATATGCAAATCATCTTTAGTGGCTTTAATTGTTTAACACAATTCAAAAATGTGTTCATGAGGAACACAACATGGGAAGTGAACTGTCTGAAATAGTCATCTTCCTCTTGTTTGTGCTCCACATAGAGCAAGGCTTCTTAAGTTCAGCACTGTTGACATTTTGGGCCAGATAATTTCTTGGTTCTGTGTATTGTAGGATGTTTAGCAACATCCCTGGTCTCTATCCACCAGATGCCAGTAGCACTTTCCCTTCCTTCCCCCAGCAGTGGTGACTAAAATTGCGTCAAGACATAACCACATGTCCTGTCGGGAAAAATCATCTCCAGTTGAAAACTGTTGATGTAGAAAATGATGTTAAAGAAAACCAGGATATTCCAGCAGGAGAGCCAAGCAAAATACTAAATCCTAAATTTCTTCTAATTCAAAGTAGTTTTTTCTGTCACTAAATGCTGTCTATGAAGGTGGCATTTTGTTTTTCATGAAATGCCAGTTCAAAGTCCTCATTATCATTAAATAAACTATGGTAACAACCATATGGTAGAAAAGGATTTAGTCATTAAAATGATTTCATAGAAGAATGTTTGATGTTTTGAGGAAATATTCACAGAATATTAATAAATGGGAAAAATCATGAAACCCAATAATATGGACACCCCGTTCTAGAATGCCCTCTTTTGGGGAGGAGGAGTGTCTAATATTCATGTGCAATGAGAGGGATATGTAGGGAGCAGATTGGTTGGTTGTTCCTCACTCAGACACAGTACTAGGACAACCTTTTTCTAATTCTTGATTTCCTCTGGGCAGCCATGTTGAACTTTGAAATAGAAAAGCCAATATAGATATGCAATTTCATAATACACAACTTCTGAGTCAATGCTTTGAACAGAGACAGTAGAAGCAGCAAAAGTTTGGAGTGCTTCAGAAATTCTTAAACATGTAGGCTTGGATATTCTTATTCAAAAAAAAGAAAAACCTTTTCTTCCCTTATTCTCTCTTTTGACTACATCTTGGTTAATGTCCAGGAACTCCTTCAGAGTTGTGTATATTTTTGCATGAAAATTACTACTATAAATATTACTCCTTGATTCATCATGTTACTAAATATGGGAAATACCATGGTGTCCTTGGGCTGGGTCCACCCAAGGTATTCTTTGAGGTGAGACATTAATATTAGTTTGTTTATGAGAAATTTGGGAACTCATATTGGGTTTGCAGGTAAAACTTTATATTGTGTTATATTTTATTGACACTCTTGGCTGTTAAGGGCACTTGGGTGTTTCCTCAGCCTTTTAAATGTTGTCCCTACTTCTTAGCAATAATGCGTATTTCTATAGATTATAAATATTCATATCTCTGAATACAATTTGAATTTAAACATCCAACTACGCTGTCAGTTTTGCTTCTGGTTATGTTGTATTCCAATGACGGGTGATCAATGATATTAAATAAGTCTGTTTGCGTGTGCATGTATATAGGTCACTCCAAAATTTTAGTTCTACCTGTCTTTTATAGCATTAAAGTTGATTGAATTTTAATTTTTATCTTGACTCATCTTTTCTCATTGTCTAAAGAAGGTATTATTTCATGAATAGGGAAACTGTTATTTAAAAATAATAAATATGATCAAAACGTTTTGGAACAAGATAGAGATAGTTGTTGCACCAAACTGTGAATGCCCCAAGTGCCATCAATTGTTCACTTTAAAATGATTAATTTCATTTTATGTGAATTTCATCGAAATAAAGAAATAATAACAAATACTACATTGGATTTTTAAAAATCTCTAAAGAAGTTGTGTGTGTGCGTATATCTTCAATATATGATACAGATGATCACAAATCAGGAAGTATCGAGCAGAACAATTTCATATTTTTTTTACATATGTAGGAAAGGATTTCTACTGCTAACCATTTTTTCAACCACTAATCTATACCAAACTCTCATTTAGCAAAGGGACTTGAAGGCCAAGAAAAACATAATTTTTTTTCCAAAGTCACTTCCATTGTAACAAAACCATTAGTAGAATTCTTATCTCCCAATTCCCAAGTAAATATGCTATTCAAAAAAGATTTTCAGCACGATGTCTAAGAGTATGTTGAAACGAAGAATGTATCCAAGGTGATGTTTGTTTATGGGATGACATAAAGAATCTATCAGTGAAGAATATCTCCTTTTAAACCTCATAGAAGTTCCTATCTAACCAAGGGAAAGATATGCTGTAGATATTTCTGTACAGAGGAAAAATTCCAGACTTGGCCTTGGAGTTACAAACTCAATTGATTCAGCATTTTGGTCACATAAAACACCGGCAATGATCAAGCTAGAGGATGAGCACACAGAATGTTTTATTAATACCTACTTCAAGAGTATGTGGATATAATGTCACTTGAAACATAGTCAGAGGACTCCTGTGCAAGGATTTTCAAAAGGCAAAGGCAGGCAGGTGGGAAGTTGTGATTCCAAGATAAATGAGCTGCTATAGGAATGGATTCTAGGCCTCATCATTCTGAACTGTTTACAGGAAAACGTCTTCTGGTATTTTTTTTATGTCTCTGCATATTCAAATCCCCAAAAATACTCCTTCAGAGAACTAATAGAAAAGAAATAAAGGAGAGAGTGTTTTTATGACCCCCTAACTTTTACTAAAAAGCACTATGATGAATGGGGAGAAAGTCATCTACCATCGTCTGCAAGATTCTGCACTATATCAAGGTGTTCTGGTTACTATTGCTGCATAACCACCCCCAAAACTCAGTGCCTTAGAGCGATTTTTTTATTGTCTTCATAGATTTTGTAAGCCAGGAATTTATATTTTTCCCCAGCTTTATTGAAATATAATTGACATATAACATTGTGTAAGTTTAAGCTGTACAACATGATGACTTGACATATGTATATGTTGTGAAACGATTACCAGAATAAGATTAGTTAACACATCTATCATCTCACATAGTTATCATTTTTGGGGGGTAGATCAGATCTTTTAAGATCACCTCACTTAGTAACCCTTAAATATACCATACAGTATTGTTAACTGTAGTCACTGTGCTGTACATTCGATTCCCAGCATGTATTCATCTTATAACTGAAAGTTTGTACCCTTTGACAAACATCTCCCCACTTCCCCCATACCTCAGCCCCTGGCAACCACCATTCTACTCTCTGTTTCTATGAGTTTAGTTTTTTTTTTAGATTCTGTGTATAAGTAGCATTTGTCTTTCTCTGTCTGATTTATTTCACTTAGCATAATGTCCTCCAGTTTCATCCAGTTGTTGCAAGTAGTATGGTTTCCTTCTCTTTTATGGCTAAATAATATTGTATTATATTTATGTATCACATTTCTTTATCTATTCATCTGTCCACAGACATTTAGGTTGTGTTTATGTCTTAGTTATTGTAAAGACTGCTGTAATGAATATGGAGGTGCAGGCATCTCTTCCAGATAGTGATTTCATTTCCTATGTATATATATACTTAGACTGGGATTGCTAGATCATATGATAGTTCTATTTTAATTTTTTTCAGGAACTCCCATACTGTTTTCCATAGTGGCTGCACCAATTTACTTTCCCATCAGGGTGCACCAGGGTTCCCTTTTCTCCACACCCTCACCAACGTTTGATTTCTCTCCTCTGATAATAGCCAGTCCAATAGATGTGAGAAGATATCTCATTGTGGTTTTGATTTGCATTTTGCTGATGATTAGTGATGTTGAGTACAGTTTCATGTAACCATCTGTCATTTGTATATCTTCTTTTGAAAAATGTCTATTCAGTTACTTTGTTCATTTTTTAATTGGATTATTTGTTTTTTTTGATACTGAGTTATATGACTTCCTTATATATTTTGGATATTAACCCCTTATCAGTTATATGATTTGCAAATATTTTCTCCTATTTGGTAAGTTGCCTTTTTACTTGGTTGGTGACATTTTTTGCTGTGCAGAAGCTTTTCAGTTTGTTGTAGTCACATTTGTTTATTTTTGCTTTTGTTGCTTGTGTTTTTGATGTCAAATCCAAAAATTTGTTGCCAAGACCAATGACAAGGAGATTTTCCCTACATATTCTTCTAGGAGTTTTACAGTTTCAAGTCTTACATTTAAGTCTTTAATAATTTTGCATTGATTTTTATAAGTGATGTAAGATAGGATTTCAGTCTTATTCTCTTGCATGTGGATATCCAGTTTTCCCAGCATGACTTATTGAAAAGACTATCCTTTCCCCGTTGAGTATTCTTGGTTCCCTTGTCAAATATTATTTGGCTGTATATGCATGAGTTTATTTCTGGGCCATCAAATTCTGTTTCATTGGTCTAGGTGTCTGTTTTTATGCCAGCACCATCCTGTTTTGATTCGTATAGCTTTGTAGTATAGTTTGAAACCAGGAAGTGTAATGCATCCAGCTTTGTTCTTCTTTCTTAAGATTGTTCTTCTTAATCAGTTTACTGTGGATCCATATGAATTTTAGGATTGTTTTTTCTACTTTTGTGAAAAATATCATTGGCATTTTGATATGGATTGCATTGAATCCATAAATGGCTTTGTGTAGTATAGATATTTTAACAATGTTATATTTTCCAATCCATCAACATGGTGTATCTTTCTATTTATTTGTGTCTTTTTCAATTTCTTTCGCCAAAGTCTTATAGTTTTCGACACACATATTTTTCACCTCCTGATTAAATTTATTCCTAAGTATTTTATTATTTTTGATGCTAATGTGAATGGAATGGTTTTCTTTTTTCTTTTTTGGATAATTCTTTTTTAGTATATAGAAACAACTTATTTTTGTATGTTGATCTTGTATCCTGCAACTTTACTGAATTCATTTATTAGTTCTAATATTTTTTTGGTGGTGTCCTTAGGATTTTCAATATACAAAATCATGTCATCTGCAAACAGAGAGAATTTTACTTCTTTCTTTCCAATTTATATGTCTTATTTCTTTTTCTTGCTTGATTGCTCTGGCAAGGACTTCCGGTTCGTGTTGAAAAGGAGTAGTAAGAGTAGACATCCTTGTCTTGTTCCTGATTTTTGGGGAAAAGCTTTCAAGATTTCACTGTTGAAAGTGGTATTAGCCAGGGGCTTGTCATATATGGCCTTTATTATGCTGACATGCATTCCACCTGTATCTAATTTTTTGAGAGTTTTTATCATAAAAGGATGTTTATTTGTCAACTGCTTTTTCTATATCTATTTAGATGATCAATTGAATTTTACATTTCATTCTATCAATGTTGTGTAGCACATTTAATGATTTGAGTATATTGAATTATCCTTACATTCCAGAGATAAAATTCACTTGATCATGTTGTATGATCCTTTCAATATGCTGTTGAACTTGATTTCCTAGTATTTTGCTGAGAATTTTTGCATGTATACTCACCAGGGATAGTGGGCTGTAGTTTTCTTTTCCTGTCGTATCCTTATCTGGCTTTGCTGTCAGGTTAATGTTGGCCTCATCAAATGAGCTTGAGAGTGTTCCCTCCTCTTTAATTTTTTGGAAGAGCTTGAGGATTGGTGTTAATAATTCTTGAAATGTTTGGTAGAATTCATCAGTGAAAGCATCTGGTCCTGGGTTTTTCTGTATTTGCAAAGTTTTTGACCACTGATTCAATCTCCTTACTCCTATTGGTCTGTTCAGACTTTCTATTTCTTCATGATTCAGTCCTGGTAGGTTGTCTGTTTCTAGGAACGTATCTATTTCTTCTAGGTGTTCCAATTTGCTGATTTATAATTGTTCATAGTAGTTTCTTATGATTCTTTGTATATCTGTGGTGGAAATTGTAATATCCTCTCTTTCTTTACTGATTTTATTTATTTGAGTATTGCCTCTTTTTTTTAGTCAGTCTAGCTAAAGGTTTCCTAATTTTGCTTATCTTTTCAAAAAACAGATCTTTGTTTTATTGCTCTTTTCTATTGTTTTCCCTGGCCTTTATTTCCTTTATTTCTGCTCTGGTATTTGTTATTTCCTTCCTTCTGCTAACTTTGGGCTTAGTTTGTTCTTCTTTTTCTAGTTCCTGTGTGTAATGTTAGGTTGTTCATTTGAGATCTTTGTTTTTGCTTGATGTATGAATTTATGGTTATAAATCTTTCTCTTAGAACTGCTTTTTCTGCATCTCATAAGTTTGGTGTGTTGTGTTTCCACTCTTATTTGTATCAAGATATTTTTTATTTCCTTTTTGATTTCTCATTTGATCTATAGGTTGTTCAGAAGTGTATTGTTTAATTTCCACGTATTTGTGAACTTTCCAACTTCCTCCTGTTTGTCTTTGACTTTGACTATATAATTATAATGTGACTGGGTGTAGCCTTTTTTGGAGTTCAACTTATTTAGGATTATTTGAGTTTCATGAGCCTAGATGTTCATTTCTCTTCCATGTTTGGGAAGTTTTCAACCATTATTTCTTTAAATAGACTTTCTGTCCTTTTCTCTCTCTTCTCCTCCCAGTAGTTCTATAATGCATATACAGGCATATCTTGGAGATATTGTAGGTTTGGCTCCAGACCATTGCAATAAAGTGAATATCACAATACAGTGAGTCACACGAATTTTTTGGTTTCCCAGTGTGTATAAATGTTATGTTTACACCATGCTGTAGTTTGTTAAGTGTACAATAGCATTATATCTAAAAAAATGTGCATACCTTAATTAAAAAATACTAAATTTCTAAAAATGTTCACCATTATCTGACCCTTCAGTGAGTCATAATCTTTCTGTTGGTGGAGAGTCTTGCCTCATTGTTGATGGCTGCTGACTGATCAGGGTGGTTTCTGAAGGTTAGGATGGCTGCGGCAATTTCTTAAAATAAGACAACAATGAAGTTTGTAACGATTGACTCTTCCTTTCACAGTTTCTTTGTATCATGTGAAGCTGGTGGATAGCATTTTAGCCACAATAGAACTTTCAAAATTGGAGTCAGTTCTCTCAAACCCTGCCACTGTTTTATCAGCTAAACGTTTATGTAATATTCTAGATCCTTTGTTGTCATTTCAACAGTTCAAGCAATATCTGCAAAGTGCAGTAAAGCGAAGCACAATAAAATGAGGTATACCTGTTGTATTCCTTTTAATGGTATCCCATCAGTCCCATAGGTTTTTGTCCGTCTTTTCCATTGCTTTTTCATTTTGCTCCTATGACTGGAGAGTTTCAAATGACCTGTCTTTGAATTCACTGACTCTTCTGCTTGCTTGAATCTGCTGTTGAAGCTCTCTATTGAATTCTTCAGTTCAGTCATTTATTCTTCAGCTCCAAGAATTCTGTTGTTTGGTTTGCTTTTGTTTTGGATGGTTTCTGTTTATTTGTTGAACTTCTCATTTTGTTCATGCATTGTTTCCTGATATTATCTAGTTTTTTTGTGCTTTTGTAATTTTCTGAACTTCTTTAAGAGGATTATTCTGAATTTTCTGTCAGACAGTTCATAGATCTCCATTTCTTTAGGGTCAGTTATTGGAGCTTTATTAGTTTTCTCTAGTGGTGTCATGTTTACCAGATTCTTCATGATCTTTGACTCCTTATGTTGAGATCTGCACATTTGAGAAAGTGTTTCTCTTAGAGACTTTATAGGTTCACTTAAGCAGGGAAAGACCTTCATCATTCAGCTCAGCTTGGGGTACTGGACAGGTCAGCTGGTAACATTTAAGGGCAGACAGGGCTTGCTATCAGGGGCTTTAGTTCGGTGAGGTCACTGCCCATGATCTAAAGTTGGGAGTGCTGCTATCTGGGCTCCATGGTTTGGTGAGCTTGCTGGCTTGCTTCTCTCTTCAAGTGGGGCTGCTGACTGGGCTCCCTGGTTGGGCAGGGCTGCTGGCTGTGTTTGCATTCAGATGTGGCCACTAAGTGGGCCCTGCAATCGCCTCTGGTCATTCAGGGTCACAGGCTATGTTTCCTGGCAGGGTGGTGTCACTGATTGGATTCTGCAATTGGGCAGATCTGTGGGTTGTGCTCTGAAATTGTTCCTGGTCATGTAGGGCCTCAGGTTGTGCTGACGGGATGGTATCACTTGCTGGACTCCACATTCAGGTGGGGTTGCAGGCTAGGCTTCATGGTCAGACAGAGCTATGCTGTGTGATCTGATGGGGCCACAGATTGTGCCTTGAAGTTGGATATGGCCACAAGATGGACTTCGTGATTGGGTAAGCCATTGGCTATGCACCACTTTTGGTCAAGGTCGCTGGCTAGGCAATTTGGTTGAGCAGGGCCACTAGCTGTACTCCAGAATTGCTCTGTAGTACTCTGTAGTCTCGTGAGGATCACGTCTGGGCTCCCTGGTCAGATGGGACTACAGGCTATGTTTCACAATGGGCAGGGTCACCACCTAGGCTCTCTGCCTAACACAGGATGTGTTCAGCAATCAAACAGGGTTTTAGGCTATGCTCCTCTACTGGGTAGGTTTGTAGGCTGGGCTCTGCAGCTGCATGGTACAGTAGGCTGAGCTTTGAGGTTTCTCAGGGTCATTGTATAGGCTTCTCAGTTATATGAGCTATGTACAACAGTGGTTCAGGGTTGCTGGCTGAGCTACCTGCCTGGGTGGACCTCGGGATGTGTTCTGCAGTTGCTGGGCATCTGTGGTCAAACTTCCCAGAGGACAGGACTAGAGGCTATGCTCAGCAGTTAGGCACGACTGTGAATTTGCTCCCCTGCTGGATGGACCATATGATGTTCTATACATCTGCTGGACATCTGTGGCTACTCTTCTCACAGTGTGGGACCAGAGGCTATGCTCAGCAGTCAAGTGTTACTGCAGATTTGCACCCCCTGCCCAAGCAGGGTTGTTGAATGGGCTCTATAGCCAAACAGCTAGTTGATTGAGGATCCAAATCTGACACAACTGCCAAATGAGCTCTGTGGTCAGGAGAGCCACTGGCTTGGCTCTGCAGACTTGAGTGAACCTCCCACAAAGAATCCTGCAATTCTGGGGAAGCTGTAGTTCTCTTTTACCCACTGGAGAGACTGTAGACCCAGGGTGGCTTTCTGGGTGTGGCACTGTGCTGTCCCGGGGGAGATGCAATGTGGTCAAAGTATAACTTCTCCTCTTACCCTTCCAAGGTGGTCTTTCTTGGTCTCTTCTGTTCAGGGGGTTTATTTAGCCTTACCACTAGGCTCTAAGACCTCTACAATGGTGTCTAGTTCATGGATAGTTCCAGCTGGTCTTTTTTGGAGGCAAATTGAAGTCAGGAACAGCTTATGTCTTCATCTTGATGACCAAGTCAGGAATTTAGATAGAGTACTTCAGGGGCAGCTATTCTCTGCCCTGACATGCCAGGGACCTCAGTGGGAGAGACTCAACCGCTAGTGCTGTGAACTGAATTGTGTCATCCAAAACTTCATATGTTGATTCCTAACCCCCAATGTGACTGTAATTGGAGTAAGGAAGTAATTAAGATTAAATGAAGTCAGAAGGGTGGGGCCTGGATTCCATGGGATTAGTATCCTTATAAGAAAAGACACCAGAGAGTTTGCTTGCCCTGTCTCTCCACCATGTGTGGACATAGAGAAAAGGCGGCTTCTGCAAGCCAGGAAGAGAGCTCTCACCAGGAACTGAACCCTGCAGGATCTTGATCTTAGACTTTCCAGCCTCTAGAACTATTACTAAACAAATTTCTGTTGTTTAAGGTATGAAATCTGTGGTATTTTGTTTTGGCAGCCTGAGCTGACTAATACAGCTGGGAAACTGGAAGCCTGAGTGACTGGAATTATCTATGGTTTCCTTTATTTGTAGTTGATGCTGGTGCCTAACCAGGACTTTAGTCAGAGCTGTTGGCTGGAGAAATATGGGAGCTTAGGGTTTCCAAGAGACCAGGTGGGATATGTATAGACTTTGCTGAAGTATTTAAGCATCCTGCTGTTTCTGATTAAAATATGACCATGATATCTCTGTGGATATGTCTGAGAAGCTCTTGGTGTTGAAGAAATGCTTTCACAGGCCATGTCTCAACTGATCCCATGAAAGTCCTAGAATGTTTTTTCCTGAATCTTTCCATTTTATCGCCCCAAATTTGATAGAATTAGTGCTTTGTTTGATATTACATAGTTAGCAGGTGACACGTTTGGGTTTCATCTTTAGAAATGTCTCATTTGGAATTCAGAGTTGAGTAAAGCCTACCGTCATTCCTGTATTTACTGATGATAGTTAAAGAAAAATATATATGATTCACAGGTTTGTGGAAGATAGTGTTTGCAATGCGATTCTGTTAACTTTTGCTTTTATAGCTAATCAACACCACATAACATTATTAATGTAACTTTTGAGCCTCCAGTCTCCATTAATTATGATACAACAACTACAACCCAAGAGTATGTAGTTAAATGAAAAAAATAGCAATCTCTCTTTAGATTTTGAGTTTAGTCTGCTACTTTATTAGCATTTCTAACAGCCTGAATGTAAATTAAAGTGCAAGGAGTGGTGTGGGAGCATTTGTGATACTATTAACCTATCAAGTGTGGTCTGTGGGGAACAAAATGATTATGGATATGATGATTACGGATATCTTCTATAATCCAGAAATTGTTTCATCTTGTCCTTTCTGTCAAGCACTGTGCATAAACTGACATGTTTTTGACCTTGATCTAGACACACACAGAGCTCTGTTTGATTTGGCAGTTATTTGACATTTATTTTTATAGAACATGGTAAGGATGCATTTGTAAGTTATTATACCCAAGAATCAATTATTTATAGATCATTTTACAGTTTGTAAGGGAATCTAAACATGTTGCAGAGTTATCTGATCTCTAGGGACACCTGAAATCTCCTATTTTAGATGAGAAATTCCCCCTAACCATCTTTTTTTGAGGTTTTATAAAATTCTGTTTTGTAATAAACCAATAGTTTTCCTAGAAAGGGTTAAAGTAAGGGGGATATTTTTGGGAAAAATGATAATTCTAATTCTTTAATTAGTTAACTGAGGCTTGGGAGGATAAATCAGTACCAGTCATGTGACTGGATAAATGCCAACCCCGGTCCTAGATCTTCGGTCTTTTGACATATAATCTATGCTGTTTCGCTAAGGATTGGAGTGACTTTCTTTTTGTATATAGGAAAAATTCTTCAAAAATAACCATCCACATTTGTCCACAGGCTTCCTCCAGAAGCTATCACTGAACAGATTAGTTAGTAAGAGGTTAGTGTGGGGGGAGTTATGAGGCATCAGTGAGTCACTGATCTCTGACCTATGCACCAGTGGTCTCAGATGGCGTTGAGTTTTTCTCTGTTTTTCCAATTAGCCTTTCAAACACCAGATGTAGGCTTGACTCTGAGCTCCACATTTAGATATTCAAGTGAATACTGCCTGATTCTTCATCATCATCGGTGTCATCAACATCAACATCCTCGTCATAGTTACCATCTAGTCGGTATTTACTTTATTCCACCTCCTCTTCAAGGCCCTTTTTATGTCAGGCTTTAATAATAATAGAGCCATTATCATTATTATCAGAAGCTACTCTAATTCAAAATATCCAAATGCTAACTTGTTCTCTTTTTACAAATCAGGCTAGGCTAGGCTATGCTGTGGTATCCAAGTATCCCCAAGTCCCAGTGGGCCAACAACATATGGTTAAATATCACTCATAGAAGATTTCCATCAATAGTTACAGGGGTGTTTTATCTGGCATATGTGGCCTCTAGGTTACCGTGGAAGGGGAAGATAAGGATAGAAGAAACACAGCAGGTCTAAATGCTTTGGCTTTGAAGCTACATAAACACAGCTTTCACAAAAACCCATTGGTCAAAATTAGTAGCTTGGCCCCAACACCACTACACATGGACTATTTGGAGAAAGCCAATGGCCTCGACACTCTCAGTCCCACTCACCTTGTTCTTCTTCCAAATGTTGGTGAAAGGGTTCACTCATAGGGAAATAGTGAGTCAACACTTAGCTCCCTCATCCCCAGCCTCTCTCAAGTGGTGTTGGTTTGATGCTTCTTTTTCTTTGAACAATAGGTTCATTTTAGCAAGATGCAGGAAGAATTTGCCCTCACCATAGAAATCTTTGACCTGCTGCTTCCAAATGACTTTCACCAGACTCCTCCATAAATAAGCCTATCATTTACTAGCTAGCTAAAAAATCCATAGTAATATGTAAATAAAATTTAATAAATAAAGAAAAGCCTTGTAATATACTTGCGATAGAAGCCATTGAGAGAAAATGCCCTAATCAGAATTAGTAATCTTAATAAGGGTGATTGGGACTAAAGTAATAATTACTCATCACATCAGTATACTGATTTATAAATTGTAAAGTACTTTTATATACAACTTTGCTAAATACATGTCAGACCATCTAAGTCAGACAGAGTAAATATTAGCATCATTGTTTATAGATAATTAGAGATCAAAGAAATTAAGAGACTTGCCTCAAAGCAACCCAAATTAAAGTGAGAGAATTGAGGCTCAATTGAGGTTTTCAGAAACTCCTCCATTGCTTATTTGACTCCAAATACTAAATTAGGCAGTGGGAAAAGATTTTAAGGAGGGATCATATTCCTGGGGCACCTGAATTGCAGAGAAAAGGCACTAGCCTTCTCAGAGTGAGCACAGTAATTAGATCAAGCACAGTAATAATGAAACAGATAAAGCTTTAGAAATGGATGCTTTTTGGTTCTTAGTTGTATTCAGAAGCTAAAAAATAGTCAAGCAGACAAAGAATTGGGCATAGAAATCTTAGTAACTGAATAATATGCAGAAATCATATGTCACCTGAGATGGAAACCCAGAAGATTATGGGAGAACACAAGGGTGGCTGATGCAGTAGAAGACTAACCCAAATTTACCCCCCAGGTATGTAATAGCCTGTGATTTTCCAAACAAACGAAAAACAAATCTAGACTTATTAAGGAAATATTTTATTCAAAAGAATGATTGTAATAAGGATAAAAGGGACTATCGTACTAGGGAAAATGATCTGCCTAGAAGGTTTGCAAGCATCTCAAGCATTAGATAAAAAGGGATTTTCTCTTATGTGGAGGAATAAACAAGGATACAGAAAAACGTGTGTGAACATGGGATGAAAGTGTATCATGATCAGACAAAGTTTTATCTGGAGGGCAGCCTATTTTCAAGAGGGGCTATATGATGGCTCAGGCTGAGGGTGGGTCAAAATTCAGGGGCCTGGGAAAAGGAGAGAATCTTAAGCAAAGTTTGGTTAACGTTGGTTAGCATTTTGTTCCTATTGATCAGTGGGGACAAGCAGTTCAGCTAATCATTTAAGAGGCAAAGAATGGGAATTTGAAGGGTCTGTGTCTGGCCTTCAATGAGGTAAGCAAGGAAGGCATCCATGAGTTTTGTCAAAGTACTAAGGGGAAGGATGTTTCTTTGAAGGAAGTCATTTCTGTACAACAAAAGGATGGGGAAGATTTCTTAATCTAAACTGTTTTCTAGGATCACATGGCTCTGGTAAAGTTTAACATTGGGAGATATATTTTATTCATCCAATTCCACATCTACAGGCCAGAGAACAGCATCTTTGAAACAAGTGCATGCAGTCTTCAGGGGAATACTGTCAAATTGTAAATAGCAAGACCAACATTTGCTGTTAATACCGCCTACATGTAATTTGTTGACCATGGAGATTTTATAACAAGTACATACGGCATTTAGTACTGCCAGTGATGTATTAATTAACCAGAGTACATAAATTAGTGCAACCATTTTTCCTACTAGACATCACCTTGATAATTTCCTAGATGCTAAAATATTTCTGAAAATATGCAACCAGGCATATTATTTTCAAGGCTAGATGTAGGTAGGTGAAATTGGGAATTTTCAAAGCATCCTCTGAGACTTTAGACCTAAGAAAATGGTAAATTGCTGTAAGAGCAGCAAAACAACATTACAATATTGATGAAACACTATGCAGGAAAATTGGAAGTGGGTGTAGCAGTATTTCATTTCAAAGTTTACTTTCTATACTCAAATTCAGTTATGAAAAATGAAACCCGTTCACCTTCAGGTCTAAATGTTTTCTCAAAAATAACAAAATTAATTTCAACAACAGCAAATCACCATTGGTTATGCAGAAACCCACCTTCTGCATCACCCATGTGACTACGGAAAGATTAATTTCTTAATAATTATCAAAAATTTGAAAGTACAAAATAAATCATAAAAAGTAGTGAATGATACATTACTGGTGATGCATTACAGTGACCCATCACTGAGTGATCTCTGGTTATAATAACAGTCAAGGCCTCATCCTGTTACAGGTAATGCATATCCGATATATACAGCACAGTTTCA